>NC_065880.2:10553694-11181312 GCF_932274485.2 Patella vulgata | reverse complement strand
CATGATTTCCCCTTCTCAATGGTGCAGGACTGATGAGGGTCTGCATCTGGCAAGGGTCAATGTATAGTCATTCAAATGCATCGAAAAACAGAGGTCCCATGTACACATTCACATGCACGTAAAAGAACCCTTGACAGTTGGAAATTTGATATAAGAGTAGGCCTTAGTGCCCCTGTCATTGTATGCCGTCTTCATTAGCCCAGTCGGAGCAGAACAGTAGGATGTTAAATGACATTTCATTTTGTCACTTCATATGTTAATAATAAGTATAAGTTGCCTTAGACGATGCAAACGGAGGGGGGGGGGTAGGAAGGCTGAATGGTTAGCGCGTGCATGCTGTATCATAAGTGATGTCATTGAGTGAACTGGCGTGGTTTTGATTCCCTGTTGTACGTGACAAGGAGTAGGGTCGCCTGTCCAACCTCGTGGGTTTTCTCCGGGTCTTCCGGTTTCCTCCCACTGTTAAAGACCCCTACATCTCTCTCTCATAATTGCAGAAAGACATGTGCTGAAAGTATTAATTCATTTTTCTTGATATATATTTGTTTTACAGGGTATATTATATGTAGATAAAGATGTTGTAGGATGGAAACCTATAGCTAAAGCTTGGTTAGGAAATAGATCTCAACAAGAGGCCCATGTAAGTACAATAAGAAATATATTCAAAATAAGAATAACTAAACTAGCCGAATCATTTATCGTAAGATTTAACTAAAGAAAGAAATTCAGTAGGCTCTTGTTGCTTTATCGTAATAATGAGCAGAGGAAATATAAGACACATATTTACACTTCCTGTTCCAATATGTTTTGGGGGGTTGGATGGCCGAATGGTTAGTGTGTGTACATTGTATCATAAGGTTTGTTATTGAGTCAACTAGCATGGTTTCGATTCCCCGGTTGTATGTGACACGGAGTAGGGTCGCCTGTCCAACCTTGTGGGTTTTCTCCAGGTCCTCCAGTCTCCTCCCACAGCTTCCCTACGTGCTAGCGAATTATTGAAATAAAATTCAACCATATGTTAGTCCCGAAATGACCAACTTTGTGCGGAGTGAAGTTAAACCCCATCTCTCTCTCTCTCTCTCTCTCTCTCTCTCTCTCTCTCTCGTATGTTATACTTTGTTGCTTGTATTCATTAACCAAGTCAGAGCAGAACAGTATCTCATTTTATTTATACTATGTTAAATAACATCTGAAATAATTTACTATTGATGTTCCTAGGTGCAAGTTGGACGAAAGGAAGTACTTTTTATATTCAAATTTATTCTTCGTTCCTTTCATTTACCTGTTTGGGTTATGTTTAATCATGTTCTCATTTGGTATTTGAGACCAAATTTAATATCATTAATTTTAGTCCTTTTTTCATAACTTCATACTGTGTGTTTCATTATAGGTGAAATACGTAAATATTGTTTGTTTAAATAGATATTCAAATTTTAATAATACTTGAAAAAAGGCCTATAATTTTAATTTGCACATTTTGCACCTAATTTTAAAAGAAAGTTTATGATTTTTATCTTGACATAATGGTATGACGTCATTAATGATTTATATACTAACCACTGATGAATCATGACTGGTTACCTGAATCACCTAATTGTTAATTAGACACATGCCTAAAATTGCCCTGGAAAAGTTGGGTTATTGACAAATATAAATGGGAACGGCACGAAAGGGAACTGTATTGTATTAAATTTGAGTGATAATATATCATAAGCTTTTGAGGTAGCGTCACCTGGTCGACATGTGTTGATTCTAGAGCAGTTATTTCTTGAACTTCAGACTTCGGTGTCAAATAGGGAAAAGCCTAGATTTGCTTAAAGTTATGTATTAGTCGCAACCCTTCTGGAAAATAAAATATTTGGTAAACAGAGTGCGCCTAATACACTGAAGAATACGGTAGATAAAGTTTAGTTTTCAGAGACAAATAAAATGATGAAGAATGTTTGAAAATAATGAAGCACAAATTTAATTTTCCATTAGGAATGAAATGTTATTTGACAAATTATATTTTATTCCTCCAGTCACTGACAATTTATGATAAAAATGGAACAACTAATAGGGTGATTATTTTGATGGTTTAATTCAATGTCAGTCAGTTTGTATTAGAATCCCTTGACCTCTGACCCCTGACTTTTCATCACCTGACCACTCATTCCCCCTACTTGACAAACCTTGGCAGATTCTGTTACTCTACATCTAGCCTCGGCTGTATGTATGACGGTAAGTGATATGTACCTACGACTATACAATTGCGATGCGACACCGGTTTACTTATTAGGAAAACTTGCTGCTTTTAAAAAAAAAATTGCATCGTTCAAAGCATGTGTAGTGCAAAGTTGCCCTTGTTTGAAGAAAATCGGATAAACTTGAAAGAAAAACAGCTTCAGACTTTGAAATATTTGTATGATAAAACATTCTTCAAAGGTGTCATCATGGGCAACGCCATTGGTAATCTAGGAACTTGAAAGTAGTTCCAATGGCAGACTTTGTCATACAGCCGAGGCTAGATGTAGGGTACTGGAATCTGCTGAGATTTGCCGAGTGACATTCCCCCTACACCTCATACATAATGATGAATTAGAAGAAGTTTAGTTTGAAGATGTAGCTAGATTATTTGCTAGATGTAGCAAATAAAATCATTATGTTTGGTATTTTAACTGTAGGTAAAAAAAAAAAGTATTAGATTGTTATGTAGTTTATATGTTTGTTTGTTTGTTTTAAACAGTTAAAAGTTAAAAATACAGATGAAACAGTTGAGGGGGTAAACATATAATATGTATACAATATAATATAACCATCTTGATGCATGTACACTACAATATTCTATTTAAATCATATCAACCTATATATATGTTTTATTATTAGTGCATGTATTTGGACTTCATAGGTTAAATATGCATGTTAGTTGAATATTTTTTTAAATATTCTGTTATTGCATGAAAGCATGGTTAGGTGTATTAGTTAAAAGATTGTTTATCTAAGCAGCAAATGTTCATTATCAAGCTTATATTGGTCAAGGTATTGATGTAATGGAACCTTACACTAAATATCCTCACGAAGTTAGAAGCAATTTAAGTTATTATTGTGTTATAAAGTTTCAGTCAGTCAAACAATCTGACTAAAATACAGATCTATATTTCGTTTTGATGGCCTCTACTACATGAAGATCTGACCAGTTGTAGTAGGAGGTCGCATCAGGGGTAATACGAGAGGCTTTTGACCCTATGATGTCAGACATTGACGTTTCTAGTGGTTTATCCACAGTTCTGTGCACAGAGCGCCAAGAACTTGCAGTAACAGACTGTTTCATTGGGTAATTCGTCACATTAAGCAGAACGCCTGTTATATAACTCTTCCAGATGCTAGTGTTGTGAAGCCAAGTAAAACGAAATTTTGAACTATAAAAAACGAAATAGGATCTGTGTTTTAATCCGATGGTCAGTCAAATTGATTATCTCTGCTTAGCCTTAACAAACATCTACACCAAGTTTGAATATTCTACCTCAGTTAGAAACAGTTATTGTGCTACAAAAGTTGTGACAGACTGATGGACAGCTTAGCCTATACTATACAGAAAATAATCATCATCGAACTCAGTTAAGGAAGTCACCTAAGTTTGAACATTATACCTCTGCTTAGCCAAAGTGGAAAATGCTCATCATTAAATTAAAGTCATTCATCTAATGAATAAGTATACCAAGTTTAAACATTCTAGCTAAATTAGAAGCAGACAATTAATGGGAGTGCTCGAGCTCAATTGCCAGTCCGGAACGTTCCAAATTCACGGAATGGCAATCAAGTGGCACGGAAGTCAGTCATGTCATACTTCTGTTAATTCCTGACAACAGATATAGGTGGTGTGCATAGAATCGTGACGTAATTAAATACAACAAATATGTTTTAGCTGCCATGATTCGTTAAGATATGTTCATATGAAGTCACTTTATTGTCGCTATTTTGGGGTTTCACAAAATTGATCAGTATAATATACAAATTAGATGATTTTGTGTGTTTTTAAATGATTTTTACAAATTTTTAAACAAAGATTTGATATTAAACAAATGTGAAAGAAATTAGTGCTTAATACACAAGATTAAATGATACCCGGGTTACAGTGATGAAAGTGCAGTACATGATGTAAGCTTAGTACAATACATTATCAGAATTGCAGAAAAGTGGACATTTATAAATTTATACACAAATATTGCAGCTTGTTGACACTGGATATATTTAATTTATAATCATTTCTATATCTAACACAAGGGACAATTTTATGGATACACAATTACTTAGTTTAATATTAGAGATGAGAGTATCCTTGTAGGAAACGTCGCTTAATATTAACTCAGTAATTGACTAATTGTGTATTAATAAATGCCAATTACTAAATGCCAATCAAAGAAGATTTCTATATATGTTAGCACTTTTTTGTTTCAAAAGCACAGTAACCACTGAGCTAAAGTGACAATCTTTATATTTCTGTTTAGAATAAAACAAACAAAAAATCAAGTATACTCAAAAGAACTTTACGTTGATAAAACTTTAAATTTTTTGAGTTAATGCATTTTCTAAAATAATGCGACTTTAAACTGGACACAAAATCCACAAATTTTGTACTAAAGCTATAAAGAATGTCACTTGAAAAATTATAATAGAACACCAGCATGCACTTAAAGCTTTCACTGTACTTATAGGAAATATCATTCAATACATTACTTCTTTACCACATAAATTTTGTGTTTTCTTGTTACTTAAATTCTGTATTCCCAATGTATTTTTTAGCTGACGATTGACATATTAATTAGGCAATATTAGAATTTGTAGAGGAAAGCTTTTTTATGTAATTGTGAACTACTTCATGAAGTTCTTTAAATGTTAAATGGTATTTAAGAATATCTTATTAATAATTTAATATCATCCTATTTACAGGTATTACAGCGGGCGTTCCAGAAATGTTTAGATCCAATCATCAACTTTGTATTCTATGAGGCCAGGTAGACAATTATTGCTTAAAATTTAATTCTCCTTTTGGTAGAGTTCATTAAGGTCTAGATGCGCCATTTTAATCATTAGGAATCACTTGCCAACTGCAATATTGTGAAAATTGAATCTCTATAAGAAATATCAGTTAAAAATGGTTCATTTTCATTCATTATTTACAAAGATATGTTTAATTTAAAATTCATTCATCTATGTTGCTCGCTAAGCAAGAAGCCATCTGCCATTTTGTTGTCCACGAAAATTTATTGATAGGCCTGTTTTAAAGTGTTGGTATTTTGATCTGTTTTCTGAATTAACTGTTAAATAATCAATCTGAGTACATATTTATTGTGGATTAAATTGTGAGAAAATTTGATATTTTAGTGACAAATGCCAACAGTGCATTGTGACTTTAAGTGAATGTTATTTCTGAGAATTGTCATCCTGTTGACCTCAACTGAATACTATACACTGCAAAATTCATGATTGCAAAATTAATTGATTATATAGATAGTGGATATTTGATTTCAAGGTATCAGACACAATAAATCAGAGCTTCATTCCATATTTAGTTAGCGGGGTTGGATGGTCGAGTGGTTAGCATGTGCGCGCTGTATCATAAGATCTGTCATTGAGTCAACTGGTATGGTTTCGATCCTCTGGTTGTACGTGACACGGAGTAGGGTCACCTGTCCAATCTCGCGGGTTTTCTCCGGGTTCTCCGGTTTTCTCCCACTGCTAAAGACCTCCACGCGCAAGCGAATTATTGAAATAAAATTGAACCATGTGTTAGTCCCGAAATGACCTAGTTTGTGTTGAGTGGAGGTTAAATTCTCTCTCTCTCTCTCTCTCTCTCTCTCTCTCTCCATCATTAGTTAACTATCTTTAATTTGTTGTTTCAGACCTAAATTAAAGTTATCAGAAGTTGGATTGTTTAAAACCTGCCTTGGTTTATTGTCGGCCATGTTAGCTGATAATATTGAAATAGGTGGTGAAATGCATATTGAACGGATGTTTCTCTTCTGCCTTATTTGGACATTTGGTGGACTTTTGGATCAACAAGATCGTAAAGCATTTAGTGATTTACTAAAAACATTATCCACAGCGTAAGTTGAATTAATGCATATATTTATAAAGATGTCTAAAATACGTCATAAAATGACAACACCATGAAGAAGGTCTCATCAGAACTTGATTCAGCAATTTATGGAATATCAGAACTTTTGTCATGTAAGATTTGGTTTTGACAATGTCTTGTTATTCTAAGGAAGACAATGAATTTTAGTTGGATTTACTAAAGAAGTCCCATTACTGTTAAATATTACATATAAACTGCAGACGAGCAGTTCATCCAAGGCTTTTGATATAGAAATATTACAAAAATAATGTAAGCATCGTTCAATCAGTCAAAAGTGATTGTTCTAGCTGGCATTCTTTTATGAAGGGATTTCATTAAAAAAATTAGCAAATGATTTCTGAATTATGTAATAATTACATGGTTTGTATTACATATTTCACTGAATCATTGATTTAAGTTAAGCAATTGGTGTGGTGGTAAGAATCGCCTGTTACTGAATTATTTATATTCATATTTATTTACACTAATTATTTTGAATTTTCTTCGTCATAAAACACTTTCCTATACTATGTATAATACTAGATTCTTGAAATATCGCAAAGTGAATATACCGTAGTCATATATGAAGCAAATTTATATAATCTTTTAGTTTGTTTTTGTATCATACCCTTAAAATTATTATGTTATATTTGATATTTTGTGAATAAATATTTCAGTTTACCAGATGATGATCATGATATAAGTGTATTTGATTATTATGTGGATGAATCTGGTGAATGGGATCCATGGCATTCAAGGTAATTTAAACATTCATTATAATTTATAATGCAAGGTTCCCACTGTCGTGCGATGCGTTACGACAGGATTGTCCAGATTGTGTCCACGATTCGGATACATTTCGATACGATCAACACGATTGTTACGACTAACCACAATATATGATATGATCTGATAGGATCACCATGATTACCACGATTTCAATCGTAGTGCGAATCGTGATAGTGGGAACATAGCTAGAATGACCAATTATAAACTCTGTAAGTTGTGGAGATATATGAAATTTTATATTGAGCAGTTTTATATCAATTTTTTGTTGTTTTTTTTTATACAGAGTGCCAGAAGCTGTGTATGTTGATAATCAAGATATGTTGGGTGAAATTTTTGTTGATTCTGTTAACACAGTAAGTAATTATATCTAGCAAAAGATTTGAATAAGGAATTAAACAGGCATTATCCAAGAGCTAAATCTGCCTTAAACCTTAAGTGTTACATAAACTATTAATTAGACATTTATTACCATGACAAAACCATAATCAAATCTCGGATAGGCCCAATTTTAAGTAATTAGAACAGTTCGGCCATTTAATGATTTAATCTAAAAATGGTGGAGCGAGGCTAAGCCTCGAACAAGCAGTACAGTGCTTTTGATCAGTGGACACATCTTGTCAAACCTTCAGAGGCTAATATCTTCGCTCAGAATAAAGTAATTTGAATGAAATTTTCAATATATTCATTTTGCATTATCTATTTTTGAACTATTACAGCAAGAATGGCCAGCTCTTTATCTAAATCTTCGATAATGCCCCTTAAATAGCTGTAATCTTTGTTGTACAAGCTTCCCTACTTAATTTGAAAAAATAGTTTATTTCATCTGTTTTGACATACAGTATCTAAAATGTCTTTTTTTTCTCACGTTACTGAGTACAGGTCCTATACTTGGATCTGGGTTGCATACAATCAAAGCATTAGCACTGGGCATCACCTAACCTCTGCACACCAGTGATTGTAAAAATTTAGATAAATTGAGGATAGACTATTGTGCTGTTTAAAGTTTTGTCTGATGTTAAAGTATTTCAATAAATTTTGTTGTTTATAGATAAGAACAAGGATTCTAATGGAGTTTGCGGCAGCATCTGGTCAGAATGTTCTGCTAGTTGGTCCACATGGTTGTGGTAAAACTAGTTTAGTTAATGAGTTTATAGATTTACAAGGTACGTACCAGGGGTTCTTAATCCATTTTGAAACAAACCGGTCAGAATTGAGTCACAAGAGGTCCCAGTCAGAAATAGAGTAATTATGAGATCCCATTCCCTTTAATATAACCAGACTTCAACAAAAATAATTCTTGTTAATTTATTGTGTAGAATGTCATATTCTAAATAGGCCATGATATGTGATTACCACAACCAATACTATATAGGTGACTAAGGCTTGAAAGAAAATATGGTGTATGCCCGTTTTCATTAGCCTAATCGGAGCAGAACAGTAAGACGTTAAACCCCATTTCATTTCATATATTTGTATATTATAGACCAACAGACGACAATATGTAAAAGACTTGTATTTTCTGGTGCTTCTACAGCCAGTCAATTGCAGCAGTTTATGGAATCAAATATTTACCATAGACAAGGTAATAAAATCATAATAATTCATTTGACTTTTATTTATATCATAATGTTAACAACCATCACTACAACTCGTGATCGGGTATAGCTGTTTTAATAGTAGTTTCTGTATTTAATGTTAAGTTTTAAGCCATTGTTAGCAAATTGTTTAATTGTAGGATCTGTAAGAGTTGTTATATAACAGGCGTTCTAGTTGATGTGAGGAATTAGCCAATGA
This sequence comes from Patella vulgata, assembly GCF_932274485.2. NCBI lineage: Eukaryota > Metazoa > Mollusca > Gastropoda > Patellidae > Patella > Patella vulgata. Next base: position 11,172,632 of record NC_065880.2, on the reverse strand, counting down.
AACAGTCTGTTACAGCGAATTCTTGGCGTGCTCTGAACAGAACTGTGGGTAAACCCCTAAAAACGTCGACGCTGATTTATTAATCAATTTCCAATGCCATAGGGTCAAAAGCCGCCCGTATGACCCCTGATGCGACCTCCCAGTACAATTGGTCAGATCTTCATCTAGTATAAGCCATCAAAAGTATAAAAAAACGTAACGAAATATAGATCTGTATTCTAATCAGATTGCCTATTGATCAGTGTATTTTTTTTTATTATGTATATGAATTCTATTAGGTTATAAGTATATAATTATTATTTATGTATAATTATATAGGTTTTGTTTATGGTCCGAAAGATAATAAGAAACTACGAGTATTTATAGATGACGTTAATTTACCTGTACCGGATGAATATAATGTACAGAGATGTAATGAGGTAATTATTCATGATTAAAATACAGATGTCACGTCATCCTTTGATGTTGGGGTAACATTATTTCAAATAATGGCATGGGCAATGTGCCAAGTGTACATTATTTATACTAGTTGCAATATTGGACCCGCATGACGTATTGTGCAAGACATTGCGTAATATAGAGATATTGCCTTTGTGCTATCGCACTCGTACAATATCAATATATTACTTAATGTCTCACACTCGACCATTAAACTACACTTAATCTAACATGATTTAAATAATAGACTAACAGACATGTTTTTCATGTTCACTTGTGTCTGAATATGATTCACCAAATGTGGTGACCGATTGGGCACATTCGGGACGATAAAAAACAGTCGACCTCGATTATCATTTTTGGATTTAATCATCAAATTAGCATTGATCAGCAGATCGGATTCAAATCCAGTGAAAATCCAACACATAAGATGGCATCGAGATTTGATTATGGTCTGGATAAGTTAAATAATGTCTAATTAATAATTTAGATAACATTTCAGGTCTAAAGAAAGACCTGCAATAGGCAGATTTATCTCTTGCATAATGTATGTTTAATTATGGAAAAAGATAACTGTTTATTCACCTCACCATGTTATGTTTCAGTTATTAAGGCAGCTATTAGATCAGAAGGTACTATGTACACTAAACAAACCATTTGAATGGAGAAGTATTGAAGGTTTAACTGTATTATCAGGAATGGCTTTAAGTGATTATCCTGGTGTTACTAATAGATCTATATCAGACAGATTATTGGTAAGTTTTTCTTTAATTTCAATCTCAATCCCAGAGAGATAACTTTATCCTTCGTTAATCTCTGGTAAAACTCGCCGACCATTAATCAGCATGAAAAATAAACGAAGGGTAAACTTATTATAATCAATGATGATAATAATTTAACTAAACAAACTGTATGAATTGTCTTCTGATTTTCAAGAATATAATTTTAAGAAATTGAGTTTTATTACTGAATATTTTATTTACTACTTCCAGCGTCATTTTGCTGTATTCCACCTAGCAGCACCTCAAGATGAGTCTTTGAAATCAATTGTAAACGGTATATTAGAGGTAGGTAGCAAAGTTTCCAAATCTCAAACTGTGATTAAATAAGTCAGAGATTTGACATGTTCTTTTTGATATAATGCTTTGTTTCTTTATTCATAAGGAGGAACAGTATTGAAATTTATAGTCAAGCATTGAGTTATTTCTTTTTTACTTGCTGGAATGGTGGGCAAGTTATAAGGTGACCCCAATGAAATTCTGGGCTTAATATCAATTTTACAAGGAATTATTGCCTGTTAACAAAACCATGCAAACATTCTACAGATCAAATTTCTATTTTTTTTATTTTAAAACTTGGATTGGTCAGCTAGACATAAAGGGAAACCCTCTTAAAATTCAAGTGTGTCCGTTTTATGAGAAACACCTCTACAAGTCAGAAATTTTGACATTCTATTTAACAGTTGCTAGTGGATGACTAGTCATGACCGGAAACCCTATCTACTTATTGCCCCTGTCAGAGAAGTGTTGTCAGCACTCTGCAGGTCACACTTTTTTTTAAATATTTTTTTTTTTACATCACAACATGTCTATATACTATTCTTCACAATCTGATTAAGATACAAATCTATATTTCGTTTCGTTTTTTTATACTTTCGATAGCCTACACTACATGAAGATCTGAACAGATTTAGTGGAAGGTCGCATCAGGTGTCATACGACAGGCTTTTGACTTTATGACGTCAGACATAGATTAATCAATCAGCGTTGAAGTTTCTAATGGTTGACCCAAAGTTCCGTGCACCTCACGCCCAAAACTCGCCGTAACAGACCGTTTCATTGGCTAATCCTTCATATCATCCGGAGCGTGGGTTATATAACAACTCTTCCAGATCCTAGTGTTGTGAAGACAAGTAAAACGAAATTTTGAACTATAAAAAACGAAACGAAATAGGATCTGTGTTTTAATCAGATTGTATTCTTCAAAAAGTTGTCAGTGAGTATATTTTGTTTCCTAGCAATGAAATGTAATATTATATTTATTATTTTGAATATTTGCAGGCCAATATGACAGATCAAGATACACCCGGTTTAGATTTAGATCTACATAATGGTTTAGTCCAGGCATCATGTGACTTATTATCAGAGATACAAAGTGTATTAAGGCCTACTCCAATGCCAGGAAGATATCATTATCTCTTTACACTCAAAGATATAACAAAATGTTTCCAGGTATATTACAGTTTTCAAATTTATTCTAAATTTTATCAGAATAGCCTGTTCTCAGTGATGTTAATCTGGGGCCTGTTTCATGAAATTTTAACTAAGATAAAAATCAAAATTTTAGCAATTTGATTGGATAATATTAAATTGATTTTAGTGCTTAGCCAATCAAAATTGAAATATCTACTAAAATTTGAAGTTTATCTTTAGTTAAGATTTCAAGAAACCGGGCCCTGTATAAATATTATGTTTCATACTTACCTTTGTTTATATGTGTGCCTTCACTTCTGCCTGACTGGTCTCGCGAGACACTCGAGGTGGAAGCGAGATCGGGTGGTTGTATAGATGGCAACCAGAAAATAAAGTATGTCAGAAATATGAGTCATGGTTAATTATCAATTTTAACAAGTGACACCCCCAAAATTATCATATTCTACCATTAGATCTGAAATTTATCATTTAAAAGATCAATTTTCCTCATTCACTGGGTGATTGGATGGTCATAGTCTAATACATAGTTTGAAGCTCTTTAGATAGAGAAAGAGAAATGGGTTTAAACGTCCACTCGACACAAACTATGTCATTTCGGGACTAACATATGGTTCAATTTTATTTCAATAATTCGCATGCGCTTAGGGGTTTTAAGTAGTGGGAGGAAACCGGAGGACCCAGAGAAAACCAATGAGGTTGGACAGGTAACCCAACTCCTTGTCACATACAAGCGGGGAATCAAAACCACGCCACTTGACTCAATGACAGACCTTATGATCTAATGTGCCTGTGTTTATAATTTGATGCGAAATGTTTTATTGTTTTTATATAGTGTTTAAAGAGATTAGCTGATGAAAGTAAAGCTGATGAAGCTATGGTAATATCACTATGGAGACACGAAACAAGAAGAATTATCAGAGATAGAGTTTGTAGGACATCAGATATAAACTGGTTTGATGAAAAACTGGATAAAATCATTGAAGATGTGAGCAATATATATTGTCTAATTTAATTCCACACTTGAATAACAATTACTATGGTTTAATACCCTGTGACGTTTCAAAAAGAGAGAGAAATGGGGTTTAACGTCCACTCGACTCAAACTAGGTCATTTCGAGACTAACATGGTTCAATTTAATTTCAATAATTCGCTTTAGCAGTGCGAGGAAACCAGAGGACCTATGAGGTTGGACAGGCAACCCTACTCCTTGTCACATACATGTACAACTAGGGAATTGAAGCCACGCCAGTTGACTCAATGACAGACCTTATGATACAGCACGCTAACCATTCGACCATCCAACCCCCCTCGTTTCAAAACAGATTTCACAAGTTGTTATCAAAGCATATATACAAACAGATAAAATATTTGTGTATTCATGTATTGTTATATTTGAATCTTTGGATCCTGGGATGTTAAGCAGTCACATCTGGGTGAAAAGGAAAAACAAACATTCTACATGTTAGAATTCCATTTTCTTTCTTTATTAGTCTAAAAGGCAGAAGAACTACAGCATAAGGGAGACAACTTGTGTCTACTTAAACATTAGGTTTCAGACCACAATGACATAGAATATACCACAATATGACAATATACTTGATAACGATCTTGTTGAAATGTTGCAGTGTAATAAACCATAGTAATTGTTATTTATAAATAGTGTGTTATTTGATTATGTCCCAGTGTAATAAAACATAGTAATTGTTATTTATAAATAGTGTGGTATTTGATTATGTGCCAATTACTAAATGCCATTCGAAGAATAAATTGTTATTTATTGTGGCGAATTTAGAATCCCAATAAATCCCTTAAAAGATAAATAGTATTGGAATGGTGTTGCACTAAAGACATCTATCTAATCATAATTTCATGTATTTTCTGTTTATTTTTACAGACTTGGCCTAAAATAGAAGGAACTATGTACAACCATTTTGTCACCTTCCCAATTGATTCTAGAATGTATCAAAGACCAGTAACAACGGTCCATACAAAAAACATCAAGGTAAATTTAGTTATTCAGCTTTCAGCTTTTAAGCTCTTTGATAGTGAGGTTACTTAATAATAGTTATCTTTCTACTCTGTTCGTGGCTGCTATTGTCCAGTGCCGGATTAAAGAACGGCATGGGAGAGGGGTGATGGGGGATCTGACAGGGTGGCAGCCAGGGACCCCAATATTAAAGGGGTCTCAAAACTAGCTCTTAAGTAAGTTTTGTATGTACCACAAATTAATATATCATATGTTATAGTAGAGTTTAAAAAGGGGGACATAAGATTTTCACACCTACAGTAGGCAACCTAGGGTCATACAAACATACGAATTGCATTTTGTGGAAGTGTGATGGACAATGACCAGAAAATTTCACCCTTTCACTGTTGCAAGACATTTTCAGCCATTTGCCCCATGCAAGCTCAGTCTGGCCCTCCATTATCTGACAAGTTCCTTACAGATCAAATTTGAAGGTGAAAACAGTAATGTCAGTGAAATATTTCTTTACTTCACATTGCACAATAGTATCAATCTAATTTATTACCTTATTACAGTTTTGTGTGTGTTTCATTTATTTTTCTGTCATCCGAGTAAATAGGGAACAAATAGTGTAAAAGTATGTAATACCAAGGTTGTTGACCCTCTAGAAGTCCCAGTTTTTATCCCATCTTAATGAAACTTAAAATATATGTTTATATCCACAACTTGATTATGGTCCCTGATCGTACAAAAAATCACACTTTTGTGTAGCTTTTTCTCTGTCCAACTCTTGCAAAATGTGGGCGTATCTTGCTTGGCAACCGCTGGTTCTGTCATCCAAGCAAATAGGGAAGAAATAAAAATATATGTACAGAGTTCCTTGTTTATTTTCAGGTGAACTTACAAGCCATTGATAAACTAAGTGATATACACAGTTGTCTACATACACATCTAACAAGATATAATGAAGAATTTGGAAATGTTAGTCTAGATATTATGTTATCAGATAATATAATATCTCATATTGTACAGATGCACAGAATTCTTAGTTTTCATCATGGGTATGCATAGTTCTCTCATCAACAGTTAATTTTCATTTTATGCTTTCTTACTTATTTTTGAAAATTGAATTTAAATTATGGCAACAGAATTCTTAGTTTTCGTCATTGGTAAGATAGTTTTTAATTTTATCCTGAATTCTCCAGTTCCAACTTGTTGTACTTTGTTTTGTTTTTTTTATAGTTTAAATTTTCATTTTACTTGTCATCACTATATTAGGATCTAATGTAAACGAATTATTGAAATAAAATTAAACGATATAATAGTCCCGAAATGACATAGTTTGTGTGGAGTGGATGGTAAATCTCTCTCTCCCTCTCTCTCTCTCTCTCTCTCTCTCTCTGTCTCTCTCTTATATAATTAATTATTATATATTTTCAGAGGTAACATGTTATTAATAGGAGCTGTTGGTTCCCATTTATCAACATTATGTAAATTAGCTCTACATGTAGCTAATATCAGTATACATAAAGTAGATAATTCTAAACAAAGTAGTTTCTTTGATGGTTTACGTTCAGCTATACGACTTAGTGGATCAGAAAATAAAATTATTACCCTTCTATTTACAGTAAGTATACCATTATACAGTCATATCATTACCCTTCTCTTTACAGTAAGTATACCATTACCCTTCTTTTTACAGTAAGTATATCATTACCCTTCTTTTTACAGTAAGTATACCATTATACAATCATATACTACAACCATAGTTTAATTCTTACTATTTAAGTTTGTTTGTTCGTTCATGGAGGTTCGATCCCTGCATTGGCCGAGAAAGTTCATCCAGATTTTCAGGCATTTTTCTCTCTTGTCATTGATGCAGAACGGAGGGCCTGACAAGGACAGCTGTCTAGTCGTTAGGATAGGACGAAAAACCAAGGGCCCGTATACACATCGGCGTACAAGTAAAAGATCCCTTGACAGTTGGAATTCGATTTAAGAGTAGGCCTTAGTGCTGCTGTGAGGGGAAAATTCCCCTCATAGCACACTGCATGGCATATGCCTGTCTTCATTAGCCCACTTCGGAGCAATACAGTAGGATGTTAAACCCCATTTCATTTCTTTTTTCGTTCCTGGAGTTAAACATAATAGTACTCCAGAATGACACCAAATGAGGTAAATGGCACATTTTGAGATCAAAAGTGATATTATCCATATAGCTGATTTGCTATGCTGTAATGTTTTGACGTTTAAAAGGTTTATTGAAATTGCACATAAAAGAAAATGATCTCGTTCTGTTTAGTTTGTTTATAGTATGCCCTGAATTAAATTCTTTGAAAATAATGTATAGCTTCATAAACAGGGATCCTTCAATATCTAATAAAGTTGTAAATTATTTGAAATCCCAAAGATGTCAAAATACTGTGTATAACCATAGGATGTCATCATACATTTGGTTTATTGTTTGGTTTATTGGTGCATCAATATTTAAAGGATGAAAATCCTTTATTAAATATAAATGAAAATCCTTTATTAAATATAAATCCAAAATAATCTCTTGTGGGTTTTCTCCGGGTCCTATGGTTTCCTCCCACTGCTAAAGACCCCTAAGCGCAAGCAAATTATTGAAATGAAATTGAACCATGTGTTAGTCCCGAAAAGACCTAGTTTGTGTCGAGTGGATGTTAAACCCCATTTCTTTCTCTCTCTCTATTTCTTATATCTATATTATTATATTTTTCAGTCACGTGATTTTGCGGAACCAGTATATCTTGATGCTATAAATAGTCTGTTAATCAGTGGAGAATATCCTCACCTGTTTTCTAATGATGAAATGGAAGGATTATTACAGGTATTATTACTATTATTATTATTATTTCTACAGTTTTATAGGGCATAACTTCCACGACTAAGCACTCATGTGCTGGGTGGGGAACGAATGGGAACCTTTATTGGGCACAACTTCCATGACTAAGGGCTCATATGCGGTTTACAAATATATGCATAAATTAAAATGATGTATTACAGAGGAAAAGCCTTTAACAATAAGCACTTTTTAAAAATTTTCTTACAGATTTTAAGATTTTAATAAACAAATTTAGATTCTGGTTTTGATTGAAGTACTAGTTGAGAATGGTGAGAAAAGTATAAATTAGTTATAATTATACAATTTTAATTTTTGGTTTGATATATATTTAAAGGCTATACATCCGGCTATAAAGAGAGAATTTCCCAACATGACTGTTGATCCAATGAAATTCTTTATATCAAGAGTCAAATGTAATCTACATATTATATTGTGTCTTCCACCAAGTCATTCACTTCTACAGTCAGCTTCAGAGTAAGTATTTGTATTAAAAAAGGTTAAAGATACATTGTCCTGAAAATATTTATCGGGTGGTTATTTCCAATAAAAGTATGGCAAATTTGGTATATATGGAAAGTCTATAGACCCCCAATCTTTCTAGAAAAATACTGGATTACCCGAGCGGTTGTTATTTCTTGATTAAATGGTTGGGCGATTTGGGGAACATACAAAAGACTCTGCAATTAAACGGCGGAAAAGTAGTTGACAGTAAATAATTACGAATTTACTTAGGCCTCAATATGTATGGTAAATGTACAGTAAGTAACAAAAAATACATTCTGAAAAATGGACCCCTCCTCAATGAATTGAGCTGATTGACATGGCGTCTAACGACAGTTTTGAGAGGGATTTGGAGCAAATTTTTGAAAGATTAATGAGTTTGAATATGTTTTTAGTCCAAATATATCATCAAATCACACAGTTTGTATGCAGGAAAGTTTCTATAAGAACCATCATTTTTAGTATTATTAGTGTTGGGTATATTACTCCTCAAAGAGGCAAAAGAACTACAACATAAGGGAGACAACTTGTATCTACTTAAATGTACGGGTTCAGACCACAATGATATTCAGTATACCACTATGACAATTACTAGGAAAACTTAGAAAACATTTTAAAGTCTGTTATTCTTAAATTGACATACACGATATTGATGTTATTTATATTTTGTTAACTGTAGACAGTATCCTGGTTTATTAAGTGGTTGTCAGATTATATGGATGCGTGATTGGCCACATGAAGGACTAGAGGGTGAAGCATCCTACTTTATAACTAAACATCAGATATGTGGAGAATTTGAACAGCTCAGGTAGGTATACTGTCTAGACATTCAAATGATGGCAATACTTTATTGTCTATGCTATATACATCTGGGTGGGGTTGGGTGACCGAATGATTTAACGTGTGCGAATTAGATCATAAGGGCTGTCTTGTCATTGAGTCAAGCTGCATGATTTCGATTCCCTGCTTGTTCGTGACAAGCAGTAGGGTTACCTCTCCAACCTTGTAGGTCTTATTCAGGTCCTCCGGTTTCCTCAAGACCCCTATGTACTAGCTAATTATTGAATCATATATTAGTCCCGAAATGGCAGATTTTGTCGAGTGGACATTAAATCACATTTCTCTCCCTTTCTCTTAATTTTATCCGGCAAGAGACGTATATTTGTTTGAATGTGATGAAAAACCAAGGTCCCGTGTACACATTGGCGTGCACGTAAAAGATACCTTGTCAGTTGGAATTTGATACAAGAGTAGGCTGTAGCACGGCTGTCAAGGCAAAATTTCCCTCATAGCACACTGTATGACTTTTCCCCTGTTTTCATTAGCCCTGTCAGGAGCAGAACAGTAGGACGTTAAGCTCCATTTCATTTCATTTCTCGTAATTCTAATGATATTTTAATGTTTATGAAACTGTATGTGTTTATGGCTTTATTTTTTTCAGTACAAGTGTAACTGCATGTTTAGCTAACATACACAGTTATGTATTAAAAGATTGTAAACAGATGCCATGGGCTGGGGAATTAGGATCTACAATTGATATCAATACATTTAAAGTGAATGAGAAGAAAAAAGATCAGTTAAAACTAACAACTGTTAAAGTACCAAATCTACCTTATTCAAAAGTTATTCTACAAGAAAGAATCAAGTAAGAATTATCATTTTTGTTATTCACCTTTATTTAATCAAATTGTACATCAATAGTATGGGAGGTTGGATGGCTGTATGGTTAGCACGTGCACGCTGTATCATAAGGTCTGTCATTGAGTCAACTGCTGTGGTTTCGATTCCATGGTTGTACGTGACAAGGAGTATGATCGCCTGTCTAACCTCGTGGGTTTTTCTCCGGGTCCTCAAGTTTCCTCCCACTGCTAAAGACGCCAACGTGCAAACGAATTATTGAAATAAAATTGAACCATGTGTTAGTCCCGAAATGACATAGTTTGTATTGAGTGACGTTAAACCCTCCCTCTCTCTCTCTCAGTTGTAATGTCATATCAAAAATGGGAGTCCATGAATTAATGCACAATTGTTCAAAGAACAAGCGTGCCAAGTTTCATGTCGATCGGACTTAAATTGGCAGTGAGAAAAAAGAAGATTATCAACTGTATGGAACCAAATCCTGGTTCAAAAACTCACCAAGGAACTTCAACATTAACCTATGTTTTTTCATGATGCTATAAAAAAATTTGTTGTCTTTCAGTTTATGAATATTGAAAATATCTTTTCTTTAATTTTACATTGTTTTGACATTACGTCTTATTTTATGTTGATTACTTTTTTCTAGACTAAGACATAGAGACACGGCTAACCCAGCTAAAAATGAAGTTTATGTTGGACCAACAACTTATCATAGATTTAAAGAATCATTTAGATGTCTTTATACTAAGAAAGCTAAACAAAGAACAGAAGAAGTAGAACAACTTAAGTAAGTTATATAAATCTTCAAATTTGATATTGGGGTGGATGGCCGAATGGTCAGCGCATGCGTGTTGTATCATAAGGCCTGTCATTGAGTCAACTGGCTTGGTTTTGATTCCCCGCGGTTGAACGTGACAAAGAGAGAGAGAGAGAGGGGGTTTAACATCCACTAGACACAAACTAGGTCATTTCGGGACTAACACATGGTTCAATTTTATTTCAATAATTCGCTTGCGCGTAGGGGTCTTTAGCAGTGGGAGGGACCCGGAGAAAACCCACAAGGTTGGACAGGTGACCCTACTCCTTGTCACGTACAACCGGGGAATCGAAAGCACGCCAGTTGACACAATGACAGACCTTATGATACAGCGCGCACTTGCTAACCATTCGGCCATCCAACCCCCCTGGAGAGGACAGACCTAATGATCTAAAGTGCAGATGTTAGGCTACATCTCATTTAATCAATTTTTCTTACAGGAAAGTATTGGCAACATTAGACCAAACACGTATTGATTCTAGAGTTATGAAGAAAGCTATCAAATCAACTAATGTCAAGTTTGAAGAAGCCAAGAAGAATACAGCTAATCTGTTACACCAGTTAACACTGAAAGCTACTGTATTAGAGAAACTGAAAGCGAAAGTAGGATTAAGCAAATCATTGTATGCTTATCTTAATCTAACAGAATTAGAGGAAGATGAGATAGAAGAAGATGAACTTCTAAAACAAGGTGACATATCACTAATCTACCATAATTTATTATGTCCAGGCTTGTATAGGCCTATATGTTTTGTGAAAATTTGTACTTGACAATGTCTATGACAGGTGCCTAATGGTCCAGACATGGATATATGCACGTATCCTTTAGAAATTGTCTTCAGTAGCCTAGAGTTTAATACAGATATATTAAAACGAGCCCTGTCCCACATGAAAATTAAATAAAGATATTCATAATTAGGTTAATGATAATGAAATTATTCTCATTAACAGAACACAATTTCTATGGGAAAATAATCACTGGTTTTATTGTGATGACGATAAGAGGATACTTGTCGAAACGTCATGCTTTCAGAATAAAACCAGTAATTGTTTTCTCACAGAATTGGGGGGGTTGGATGGCTGAATGGTTAGCGTGCGCATTGTATCATAAAGTCTGTCATTGAGTCGACTGGCGTGGTTTCGAATCCCCGGTTGTACGTGACAAGGAGTAGGGTCGCCTGTCCAACCTCGTGGTTTTTCTCCGGGTCCTCCGGTTTCCTCCCACTGCTAAAGACCCCTACACGCAAGCGAATTATTGAAATAAAATTAAACCATATGTTAGTCCCGAAATGACCTAGTTTGTGTCGAGTGGACGTTAAACCCCATTTCTCTCTCTCTCCCCATAAAAATTGTGTTCTGTTAATGTGTTTCCCAATGCCACTTAAAGATTAGATTATTGACAATAGAAATATGGTATGAATATCTAGGTTTTATTAGATTCTAGAAATTATGAAACTGTATGAAATATAAACAAGAATCATATAATATGAACTATTGTTTTATTTGTAGAGGAATATGATGATTATGATGCAGAGTTTGATAAAATGAGAGAAGCTAATTTAAAGACACGACATATACAAGCTAAAGAAGAATATGTACTAGCTGTTAAAGCTGTAGAAGATTGTAGACAAAAACTGGAACAAAGTAAAATTCAGGTTGGTATCTCTTTAATTAATGTACCACACTTTTTACAAACTGGAACCACTAGGCTAGCTTATACCAATCTGATTAAAACACAGATCCGATTTCGTTTCGGTTTTTATAGTTCAAAATTTCGTTTTACTTGTCTTTACTACACTAGGATCTGGAAGAGTTGTTATATAACATGCGTTTTGCTTGATGTGAGTTCTTGGCGTGTGATGCAAGGAACTGTGGGTATCCTAGTTAATACAATGTCTGATGTCATAGGTCAAAAGCCAGTCGTATGACCCCTGATGCGACCTCTCATTACAACTGTTCAGATCTTGTTAACACAAAACTGGTGACCAGAAAGCTGTCTAGTTGTGCGGATGGTACAAAAAACCGAGGTCCTGTGTATACATTGGCGTGCACGTAAAAGATCCCTTGACAGTTGGAATTCGATATAAGAGTAGGCTATAGTGCCGCTGCCTGGGCCAAATTTCCCGCAGAGTACACTGTATGGCGTATGCCCGTCTTCATTAGTTCAGTATAGGAGCAGTAGGACATTAAACCCCATTTGATTTAAAACATAAAAATAAAAATCCTTTGCAGGTGACAGAATGGACAAAAAAAGTGGATCGAGCTTGTATAGAAACTTTACGTTCTATGGCCAATCCTCCACCATTAGTTGGTCATGTTATGGAAATGGTGATGACATTGATAGGAAAGCGTTTACCATCACAGAGAATCGTGGATGTCCGAGAGAATTTTAGCGGAAAGGAAGACATGTCAAGTAGGATATCTTCTAGTTCTAGCAGCACAAGACATTTAGTTAAAAAATGTAAGTATTTATTATTATTATTATTATTGTTACTATTGCATGTATTGTTCTCTTTTTATATGATGTGCTAATCAACAGTTGTTCTAAACAAGAAAAAGAAGAAAATTAAGACTAATTATACATAAAGATATAAAGAGCTCTTTTACAAAACACGATATTTAGAGAGCCACAGTCGCTAAGTGGGTAAGACGCTGGTTCGCTAGTCTGGAGGTCGTGGGCCAGGTTTACTCCCGGAAATGACTAAGAAAGTTTATCGCGGTTTTCCGGCATGCAGGACGGAGTTCCTGACAAGAACAACTGTAACTGTCTAGTCGTTTGGATGGGACAAAAAAAACAAGGTCCTGTGTACACATTGGTGTTCATGTTAAAGATCCCTTGGCAGTTGGAATTCGATATAAGAGTAGGCCGTAGTGTCGCTGTCCAGGCAAAATTACCCTCATAGCACACTGTATGCTGTATGCCCTTCTTCATTATCCAAGTTGGAGCAGAACGGTAGGACGTTAAACCCCATTTCATTTCATTTCATATTTCAAGACCTTTCTTATATTATTTAAACCTATGGTATTTCAAATAATTTTAAATAGTATTGATTTATAAAAGAAGGAATCAAATATTGTCTGAAAATCATTTGAATCTTAAAATCCCAGTTTTTACACCACTACAACTCCAAGAAAACAAACATACAGGCATTTTGTAAAAGAGCTTTTTATATTTTCAATACTTGTGTTAGAGATTTATTTAGGAAAGAAAATGATAGTATTTGTTTTTGGTTTTTTTAAAATTTGGAAATGAATTTCTTTAGTAGCAGACAAGAAGTTTCCTTTGTTAATTTCACACCTAGGTTTGATAACTTTGTAAAAAAAAAAAGGATTTAAAAATTATTTTTTAGTTTTCTTTAAGATATTGAATGATTTTATTTTATTTTAATTGAAATAATTTATATCATTTTATTGCAGTTCTCTATTTATATTGTTGCATGGTGTGTAAGAAACTAACATAGCCTACAAATAACACATGGCTTCTAGATATTATCAACATTTTTCATCTTTTTATACATTTTTTAAAAAGAAAATTTCATCATCTGGTTAATCAGTATTTTTGGGATAGAGAGCACACATAGTAGTTTTAATAAAGTTACTCTCACTCAAGCAATTAAGACTTTTAACTGCTTTGCATTTAAATATTGTCCAGCAATTTATCATGTCACAGAATTTTTCTGTCTGAAATAGAGGGATGAAAATCCATATGTACTTTTAAATAAAATTTTAGCCCAGTATTAACGTATTTATGAAAGCATTTTTTTAAAATAAATATTTAATTTAGATTAAAGCACATAGTTCTAATTGATTCTCAGCAACAATACTTTTTTTTATTTAATATTTTTTTTTTTTTTTTTAAATAGAATTTTAAAAATACAGTGTGTAGAAAAATATGTTTTAGATATACTAAATTTGAAATTTTTTTTTGTTTTAAATTTACATTTTATTCAATTTTTTTTTGGGAATAGAATTTAAAAAATGTAGTGTGTAGAAAAATATTTTTTAGATATACTAAATTTGAATTTTTTTTTTATTTTATTTTTTTTAAATTTACATTTTTTGTTAAAATATGAATTTACAGTTTGGAAGTATTTTATTTTAACAGATATTTGTCATTATTTGAAGAGCTTGTTTCCAAAACATGAGAAACACTGTCATTACTTAAGAATTATTACAGGGTTAGAAAACATACATGGAATGAAAGGTTATACTACCGTATATATTTTTTTTACATTTATTGTTTTAAAAATACAGACACCGAAAGAAATAGTTAAGACTTTTATATTTTTATTTTATAGCAGCCAAACAGAAAGATGGAGATCGCTATGATAGAGTATCATGGAAAGGCATGCAGTTAACTATGACTGATTCACTTAAATTTGTTGATATGCTGAGAAATGTGCCTTGGGAAGATGGCTTACATGACGATGTACTGAGAGGTAATCTATCTAATATAGACATTTCGCATTCACATAAGGCTGTTGGGTGGCTGAATGGTTTATCATAATGTTTGTCATTGAGTCAAGTGGCGTGGTTTCGATTCCCAACTTGTACTGACAAGGAGTAGGGTTGCCTGTTCAGCATCGTGGGTTATCTTGGAATCCTACAGTTTTCTCCCGCAGCTGAAGACCCCAGCGCACATAGAATTATTGAAAAAAAAATTCAACAGTTTTTTTAGTCCTGAAATGACATAATTTGTGTTATATTTCTCTCTCTCTTTCTCAGTCTATAAGAAAGTATATTAATGGAGAATGGAAATGACTGAGGTCTTATAATCTGTTATGAAAGTTAATGAGCTGTGATTATTGATGTGTGTATATTTTATATTACAGCTGTAGAGAGTTATTTAGCTATAAGTAAAGATGGACAGCTTGGTGTAACTGTTGACTCTTCTGCACTTGATATGCCTACACTAGGTAATATAAAAATTAACTCAGTTGGCCATTTTAAATCTCTACTCAAAATATTCTTCTTTCAAAACCCTGACCCTGAGTTCACAAAGCATTCTTAGACTTAAGTTAAGAATTTACTCAACTTTCAATCACTGTTTATGAGAAATGTCTTTGATCCAAATACACAAAACTTTGCAGGTAGTTTCTTATTGATGTATTTGATACATTAAAACAACAAAAGTTTTATAATCTATATATATATTTGTGACTGTCGTTTGTCTGTCTGTCTGTCTGTTCGGGGTTGGCGGCTACACTATGTCTGGCCCAAGTCTGAAATTTGGGGTATAGGGGTAGCTCGGACCGGGGAGTAACATAGGCCAGGTGGCATTAGTCTACCACTTCCGGTTTCTGAATTTTTTGTGAACTCGGGGCCTGATGTGTAAATAATCAATGAATATAACAAACCAACAACTCCTTAGAAACTGTTTTGTTCTACTGTATTGATACGTTTTATAAATGACGATATTATTATAACAAAAAACATTATATCCTACCTGGAAAGCAACTATAAAAGTTTAATCAAAATAGCTGGGATTTTATGATCAGAATGCACATAATCTCTATTTTCATTTTAAACAACTATTTTTTATGGTTCCAACCAATAGTTTGCGGAATATAGCCCGGTTGGAGCTGACGTGTCATTTATTCCAACTAATAGATTATAAACTTACCAACAAAAGATGATAATTTATTACAATCTTTATTTTAATAGTAGTATCCAAACGTTCTCCGTCCCCAGATGGTCGACAAGCGGGTATAACAATTTCTGCTGCAAAATACTCTAGTGAAGATTGTGCCACCCTTGTGAAATATACCATTGCTATCGTGGAATATTGTCGATTATGTGGACCATTGAAGGCAGCTAAAGAAAGACAACAAGAACTGGCTCGAGAGATTGAAGAAAATGAAAGAAAACAACGACAGCAAGAAGAGGAGGTATTCTGACAAATTTTTATTTATTTATCTAAATAAAGTATAAGCCAGCTTTAATTTGGTATGCTTTGTGTAGAATTTTGATCATTATTTGAGCATAAGCATAACCTTGGAGTCATTTGCTATGCTTTATAGTTAAGAAATTTTTGTGAATTTAAAACAGGAGTCTGTTTCATGAAATTTTAACTAAGATAAAATCCAGATTTTAGTAATTTGATTAGATAATATTAGATTGATTTTAGTGCTTAGCCAATCAAAATTGAAATATCTACTAACATTTGGATTTTATCTTTAGTTAAGATTTCGAGAAACAGGGCCCAGGCTTTTAACTACTTGCATTAGATTGATTTCCAGACAAACTTCCAACGTACACGATTGTTTCAAGAAAAAAAAAAGAACTGGTTTATTACAGTATTACAAAATGAGATAATTTATTATTTTTAATTGAATAGTTATTAATTGGATATTTTATTTTCTTATACTAAAGGCGAGATTAAAGGAGAAGGTAAAATGTAGTATAGCTTGTATAATATAGAAGATGTAGTTGGAATCATAAAATACACTAGTCTAGTCTATATACCGGTAGTTTGTCAGATGCAATGTGCTAGATTATTTTTCAAATGTTGATTTTTTTTCCTATTAATTAGGACCGGGTATCATTCAGATTTGATGAAAAAAAGGAAAGAAACTGAGCTTACCATCTATAATCTAATACACATATTCAGTTAATAGATTGCCATGCAGAAAGTATTAAATACCATCAAGATTCGTCAAATAACGCCCAGTTTGTGTTACCGTTTACCGTCCCCAGTGATAAATATTGCTATGATTCACAAAAATTAAAAAATGTTTATTAGGCCAAATAAAATAAATATTCTGTGTTCTAACAATCTGATTAAAATACAGATCTATATTTCGTTTCGTTTTTTTATACTTTCGATGGCCTACACTACATGAAGACCGCAACAGACCATTCCATTGGCTTATCCCTCACTTCAACCAAGACGCTGGTAATATAACAACTCTTCCAGATCGTAGTGTAGTAAAGACAAGTAAAATGAAATTTTGAATTATATAAATCAAAATGAAATAGGATCTGTGTTTTAATTAGATTGGTGTTCTCAGATACTCCTGTTTCACTTTAAAAGAGTTGCCATGACCAGTATAATTTTTTGATAAATAGCCTTAATTAATTAAATCACTATAAATGAGTATAATTTGAAATGAAGATCGTAGTCAAACAGTTGAACAAATTGCCTTTTAACGCCAAACATTCATGTGCTGTTCAGTACTGTTGAATATAATTATTTTTATTGCTTTTTAGTAGTAACCAGTGGATAGTATAAATTGTAGGCTAGTAAAAAATAGAGTTCCAAAATATCGGTGCAACCTTTGTTAGTTTGCATAATTTGTGATGCCAACATTGCTGATGTTGTATATTTCTACCAGCCAGTCTTAGATAGTTTCAATGATTTTTAATACCAATATTGTATATTTTTTCACCAGCCAGTCACAGATAGTTTTAATGATTTGTGATGCTAACATTACTGATGTTGTATGTTTCTACTAGCCAGTCTCAGATGCCTCTTACCCCTACCTACCCAAAAAGTTAAAAATTAGAACTAGAGATATTTATTGTATTGTAGACTAATTGATTTAGACAGGAAGAAAAATAGGTAAATTATTTCTGTATTATCTTTTTTACATTCTATTTCTTGTGATATTTTATTTTTAGCCTGAAGATAATGAATCAGCTGATGCCGAGCCTGAGGAGAATTTAACGGAGGCTGATCTAGCACGTATACAAGAAGAAGAAAATGCTTTACAGAAACAGTTTGATCAGGCCGTCATGGAAAAACATTCTTTGGAGATGGAATTACAATCAATGAATGAAAGATTAAAGGCAGCCACAGAAATGGTGGAAAGGTGGGGGATGGGTTTTAATAACTTTAACATCTGACTAAGGCCATTTATTAACAAGGGAAACAACTCTGTATAGCATAATGGTTCTAAGAAGGTTTCAGACCACATTAAACTAATTAGTGTTAACCTACTTTGTAAAAGTAGAATAGTGAGCAAGTAATAGGGACTATATATAACATTAGAATTCCAATCTCTTTCTTTATTACTCAACATTAGGTTTCAGACCACAATGATATACAATGATGTACAATGTACCACAATATGCCACATCAAGATTTTATTATCATTACAGTTTAAAGGGACAAGAAGCTGAGTGGAGACAACATGTTAAAGATAATGAATGTAATGAACTGTTATTAGCTAATTGTCTAACAGCTGCGGCTTTCTTAACATATTGTGGATCAACTAATATAGATACAAGGTATGCTTTATCTAAAATATAATTCAGAATTAAATAAGGGCGTTGCATCATAAGGTCTGTCATTGAGTCTTGTGGCAGGTTTTGATTCCCCAGCTGTACGTGACAAGGAATAGGTTCGCCTGTCCAACCTCGTGGGTTTTCTCCAGGTCCTCTAGTTTCCTCCCACTGCTAAAGACCCCCCACGCACAAGCGAATTATTGAAATAAAATTGAACCATGTGTTATCACCGAAATGGCCTAGTTTGTCTTGAGTGGACATTAAACCCCATTTCTCTCTCTCCCTCAGAATTAAATTAGATATGTATAAGAAAATAAAGAAAGAATTTCACAAATACAAGAACTATTTTACTGCTTTAGAAGTACTGGTAATATTTTGTCAACAACTGAAATAAGTTATGATCTAATTCTAATATTTAAATATTTTCAGGAAAAGATTAGGTGAATTCTCAATGCAAGTGTGTGAACACCATACTCTACCATTGCATAAAAAATTAATGTTTAAAAATATGGAATTAATAGATTTTCTCTACACACCAGTAAGTACAATATAAAAATAGCGTCCGCACTCTTGGATGGTCTGTACTCACAGTTTATATTGTCCATGTGTTGTGCTGTACATGACCAACAGTTCATCTGTCAAACATTGTTAGAGAATCAAATAGCTATGTTTCCTTTTTAAATATCGTTATTTTCATGTACATGTATATAATTATGATTCTGAACAGAAGAATCAATCGATCATGAGCACAACATGAGGCATTCAGAATTATATAGATGTACTGTGATGAAATAGGTATTGTGTCCATTTTTACCAACACAAAGATATTTTTAATCCGTAATTAGGCAACACAAATAAAATAACTTGTTTCTCGGGCACCGCCCGCACGCAAAATTGGTTGCGCGTGCAGTCTATTTATTAGTCTTGATGAAAAAAAATAAATATGTAACGCCCGCCCGCACATCGACAAGCAAGTCGTAAAAAAAATATCCCGCATGTACCTACATCCGCCATACATGTATATCTATTCAAATGTATTAAAACTGATTCAGATGAACATGCTGTCTTTTTTATCCGAACAATGGCGAAGTTTGGCAGATTTGCCTTTTTTATTGATATCGAAAGAACCTCCATTTTGTATCACGTGATATTAATTACCTCCCCTGATAAACTAGAATTTGATTCGTGTTAAGTCATTGGCGACAATATTTCAATCATTCGATCGTAATCGGCTCATTATTGCCGGCTTCAGTCGGTCCTTGTTTGGAAAATCCTATTGATAAAATAATGAACCGTAGAACAGGTTAATTAATTATAGCTAAGAATACGATACGATGACGATAGTCGTCATAATGCATACCTTAGAATCTGGGTCATTATTAGCACATTTACGGTAGTTTCGATAATCCGGAAAATAATAATTGGATTACCGATTTGATGGTTTTACTGACCAGTTGTTAGTTAGATTTAAATAGTCATTCAATATAAACACCGGATAGAACACCGAATATCCTGAGAAACACACCGAATATCCCAAGAAACAGTATTTCCGGCAATCTCCAATACCGATGACACGGTGTGACATGCCTTGGTTGGAATTCGGTAAATAATTATAAATAAACCGGCGATACTAGATTTAGTTTTAAATACTGTTTACCATGATTATTATTTTTGATACACCTGGTGAAAGAGGCTTAGTTTTTAAAAATATTGTTGTCTTTATGGAGGGCTATTACATAGTCGTATGGAATTTTATTTTAAACCAATTTCAATTATGTGAATTAAATATGGAAAATTATTTTCCTTTCAGTCAGTGTTCAGTCTCAGTGTTTTAGTAGACTAGATTTTGGGTTTATGTTTTAAGTATGTACAATAAAGTTGAATATAACGGAAAGCAAAAACGTAAACAAGTAATGACTTTCTCATTTAAAAAAAAAAAAAAAAGAAAGACCGCCCTCCCGCCCCAACAATTTTCAGCAATAGCCAAATTTTATTTTGCACCATCAATGAGTAAAAAAAAAAAAGAAACCGCCCTCCCTCCCTACAGTTTCAGCTGTCAGTTGCCCGAGAAACAAGACATTTATTTTGTGTGGCCTTAAGTTCCCTTTCGTTACATGTAATTAGAAGGGTATCTCTGGTTGGTTAGCATTAAGCAAGTGTTGTTGTGTACATGTATATATTGTCTTGCTTGTTATATTTTCACTGATAATGAATAGAGAAGCCTAGTCGAAACGTCGCTCAGTAATAAGCAGTAATTGTATTCCATAGAACTGTGACCTGTATACAAAGATATTTAGTTCTTTTGCCAGTAGGGCTACATGTAATTTAATTATTATACAATGTTTAAATATACTGTTATAATTAAAACAGTTGGAGGTAATGGAATTAGAGATCATGCAGCTACCTACAACCCGCCTCATGCTGGAAAACTCATGTTTCCTACTACAAGAAGAAACAACAACAGCCTGGCCGTTAATCTGTGACCCTACAAGTCGCGTTATAGATTGGTTAAAACATAGATTTGATTCTAAAGGCTTGGTAGAAGTTAAATATCATGTAAGTTATCATATAATAGCCTTAAAAATAAATATGATTAAAATAGAGTTTTAACGTCCTAATGTTCTGCACTGACTGGGCTAATGAAGACTGGCATACACCATACAGTGTGATATGAGAGAATTTTGCCCGCACAGTGGTGCTATGGCCTTCTCTTATATCTATCAAGGGTGCATGCCAATGTGTACACGGGACTTCAGTTTTCGTACCATATGACCGACTAGACAGTTGTCCTTGTCAGGCCCTCCGTCCTGCACTACTGACTAGGGAAAAGCACTGAGGAAAATCTTTAGCCAACACTGGAAGCAAACCTGAGACCTCCAGACTAGAGAGACAGTGTCTTACTCACTGAGCCACCTTGGCACCCGTTATGATATATGGCGTTCAAAGTGCTTAACATGTTATCCCTTGGTGTGAACCCACAAAACAAATAATGATATAAAATCAAATGATATCAACAGTTCAGTTTTGTTCCCTAATCAAAGACTTGGAGGTGTAGTCATTTTAAATATTTTCCTTTGAATATTCTGAGGGGTTGGTTGGCCGAATGGTTAACATGTGCATGCTGTATCATAAGGTCTGTCATTGAGTCAACTGGCGTGGTTTCGATTCCCCGGATGTATGTGACAAGGAGTAGGATTGCCTGTCGAACCTCATGGGGTTTTTTGGGGTCCTCCGGTTTCCTCCCACTGCTAAAGACCCCTACGCGCAAGCGAATTATTGAAATAAGATTGAACCATATGTTAGTCCTGAAATTACCTAGTTTGTGTCGAGTGGACGTTAAACCCCATTTTTCTCTCTCTCTCTCTCTCTCTCTCTCTCTCTCTCTCTCTTTGAATATTCTGTATCTTATAACATATTTGTAATGAATTATTAGATTTCTACAGTTCTATTTTGTACCCAAATTAAAGACTAGGAGGTGTAGTCCATATGAAGAGTCCAGGGGAAGAACGATCTAAGTCACATTTTTTGTCTTTTCGCATAAAAGGCAAAACAGACTTTTGGACGAGAATGGTTGACGCGAACAGAACAACGTGTGGGTTTAATTACAACTTCAAAATAATGTTTAATATGAATCATAATTACCAGTACAACAACTGACTTCCACTTTTTAGCCAAATTAAGGTCAAATAAATACAATTGACTTGTATTTGTCCTGGAGGTCATTTCAGAAGGGCCTTGGTTCGATGTGACTCCGATCGTTTTTACCTGAAATTGATTGTTCCACAGAAAGCTTATACAATTTGCTACCAGATGACGCCATTAACTGGAGTTCGTTGAAAAAGTGACTTAGATCGTTCTTCCCTGGGGCTCTTCATATCTTATAGCATGTTTATAATGAATAAAATGTTATTACCATACACAGGAGATGAGATCTCAGTTAGATAGTTGTTTATCAGAGGGTACACCATTATTAGTAACAGATTGTGATGTACAACAGTTAATGATAGATAAACGATTCCATGATACTATACAGAGTTGTATCCAGTTTACTAGTGGTAAAACACGATTTAAAGTTGTTGTAAGTATACCCTTTCATTAAACATGCATTATGTAAGATTTAGATAAAGAGCTGACTGTTCTCGCTATAACAGTTAAAAAATAGATAATGAAAAAGGAATATGTTGATTGATTCATTCTGAAAGTTCAGGTGTCAAAGAAAATTTTCAGGCAAATATTCTCAGTCCTCCCTCCCCTTTGTCTATGTATAGATTTTAGGATAAATGATTTGTTTTGTATTTGCATTTGCAAGTTTTTTGGGTTTTTTTAATGAATTCAAATGAAATGGGGTTGTTAGTTAATGAATTCAAATGAAATGTTTTTTTGTAATGAATTCAATTGAAATATGGTTTTTAGTTAATGACTTCAAATGAAATGGGTTTTTTTGTAATGAATTCAAATGAAATATGGTTTTTAGTTAATGAATTCAAATGAAATATTGTTTTTTTGTAATGAATTCAAATGAAAGATGGTTTTTAGTTAGTTAATGAATTCAAATGGTTTTTAGTTAATTAATTCAAATGAAATTTTGTTTTTTGTATTATTTATATATTCAACTAGTTTGTTTTATTTGTGTAGGTTGAAGATCATGAAGTAGAATGTGATCCAGGATTCCGTTTGTTTTTACATACAACAGTTGAACCACATGTTGTACCACAAAAACTAGCTGCGTATACATCTATTCTGTATTTTCAACAATCTCGGGAGTGTATAGAAGAGGAATTATTGGATAAATTTATGGAACACGAGAAATCACGACTAGAAAATGAGAGAACTCAATTAAGACAGGTGTGTAAAAAGGAATATTTGTTTACTCTGTGGCCTTACGATTGGTAACTTGCTTGTGCAGGAAGGGGGAGGGGAGGTTGGGGTGGTCTGGTGGTTTAACAAGTGCGCATGAAATCATAAAGTCTATCATTTAGTCAAGTGGCATGGTTTTGATTCCCCGGTTCTACATGACAAGGATTAGGGTCGTCTGTCCAACCACATGGGTTTTCTCCAAGTCCTCCTGTTTCCTCCCACTGCTAAAGACCCCCCATGCAAAAGCGAACTATTGAAATGAAATTGAACCATATGTTAGTCCCAAAATTACCTAGTTTATGTTGTTAAACCCGAATTATATCTCTCTCTATCTCTCTCTCTCTCTCACTTATGCAGGATGTGTTTTACCCACAGTTCGGTGCAACACACGCCAAAAACTCGCCGTAACAGATTGTTTCATTGGTTAATCTCTCACATCAATCAGAACACGGGTTATATAACAACTCTTCCAGATCCTAGTGTAGTAAAGACAAGTAAAATAAAATTTTGTACTATCAAAAACAAAACGAAATAAGATCTGTGTTTTAATTAGATTGATTAATCCCAGCACACTATGTTACTTCATCTTATAGGAGAAGTTTGAGAATATGAAACTATTAGAAAGATTAGAGAAACAGATGAGAGAATTATTATCATCAGATGTTGTCTTATTAAAAGATTTACAATCTACTAAAAGACTCGCTGATTTAAAGAAACAATACGATGAAACTCTAGAAAGGTAGGTAACTTTACTTGCAGGGTCTCTGTTTCAAAATTATGTCCATCGGACGTTTGTGTCACCAGAAGTCATGAGCTGCAGTGAATGGAGTCAACATTTTCAGGATTAATACACAAAAGAAATCGTATCTTTAAGTATATAAAGGGCAAATGGCTGGGTCTTTTTAGGAACGTTAAAATAGATGAACTCTAGAAAGGTAGGTAACTGTACTAACAGGGTCAGTCTATTTCACGGAGGTATTGCGAAGACAAATAGCTCTGTAAAATGTCACATCACACGGCATTAATCAATGGTTTAATGGCACGTGCATTGTTTACATTAGACGTTACTAGTCCGGGCAGAATGGTGCCTTTTACTCATTGTACATACCCACTTACACTAGATAGGAAATATGTTTTACCTGCATATACTTGAAACACCTTTATTTATTTTGCTAATTCTTAAAAATAAGTTCTAGAATTTAATTTGCAGAAGGAAAAAAGGTAATATTTGGGGCTCATTAAGTCACATCGATGTCATCCCTATCAGTGACTGTAGCTGACTAGCGAATATTCACTGCTGATCAGTGTATAACAGGGTCTGATTCAGAATTATGCCCACCGGACATTTGTGTCACCAGCAGTCATGAGATTCAGTGAATCGGGTCAATGTTTTCAGGATTAATATAAAAAGGCAATCACATCATTAAAATAGACGAAAATGGGTATAAAAGCAATATGAATGTACATAAAGTTTTGTAAATTTGGGGGAATTTTGAGTTCGATTCATCATGTCCGATTAGGCGTATTTGCTGCTGGACTATTGCTAATCCAGGTGGACATGTAAAATTTATAATCTAAAACTGAGAGTAATAAACCTTTTAAAACATTTCTTCTCTGAACTAACCAAATGTAACTCTGATGATATGACCCTTGTTTTTATTTTTTCAGTCAAGGGCGTGTAGAGATGAGTGTATATTCTATAAAGAAAGCTCGTGAAGGTTATAGAACTATAGCACAAAGAGCTGCCGTGTGTTTTGATACAGCTCAATATATGAGAGAAATAAATCCCTTATATCAGATATCATTTAAACAATATATATCACAGTATGAGGCTGCTATCAGTCATTCAGAAAGGTTGGTATTTTACTTTAATAACCTAGTCAATCTGATTTAAACACACATCCTATTTCCTTTCGGGGGGGTGGATGGCTGAATGGTTAGCACGTGCGTGCTGTATCATAAGACCTGTCATTGAGTCAACTGGCATGGTTTCGAATCCCCGGTTGTACGTGACAATGAGTAGGGTCGCCTGTCCAACCTTGTGGGTTTTCCCCGGGTCCTCCGGTTTCCTCCCACTGCTAAAGATCCCTACGCGCAAGCGAATTATTGAATTAAAATTAAACCATATTTTAGTCCCGAAATGACCTAGTTTGTGTCGAGTGGACGTTAAACCCCATTTCTCCCTCTCTCTATTTCGTTTCGTTTTTTATAGTTCAAAATTTTGTTTTACTTGTCTTCACAACACTAGGATCTGGAAGAGTTGTTATATAACAGGCGTTCTAGTTGATGTGATAAATTAACCAATGAAACGGTCTGTTACAGAGAAATCTTGGCGTACTCTGCACAGAACTGTGGGTAAACCAATACAAATGTCAACGCTGATTGATTAATCAATGTTTGACGTCATAGGGTCAAAAGCCGCTGGTATGACCCCTGACACGACCTTCCAGTACAACTGGTCAGATCTTCCTGTAGTGTAGGCCATCGAAAGTATAAAAAAATGAAACCAAATATAGATCTGTATTTTAATCAGATTGCAGACTTGTCTGGAGGTATGACATCTGCATTATATGTTGTAATATTAAACTATGGTTTTTCTTACAGATCTGCTGTAAAAGCTGTTATAGAGAAGATAACTAACAGTGCCTTCTTTACTACTGCTAGAGGATTATTGGAACGAGATAGACAGATTTATGCCCTTTTTCTTGCAATAGAGGTGAGTTCAGTTACAATTCTGGTTGTTTTTCGATGAAAGTAAAGCTTGGGTCCTAATTCACAAAAACTTGAACTAAAATATTTTTAGAATTCAGCCATTTCATTGGTGGCTAAGTGGGTAAGACACTGGCTCGCTAGCCTGGAGGTCACGTGTTTTCGAATCTTGCATTGACCGAGGAAGTTCATCAGGATTTTCCGACGTGGTTTCCCCCTTGTCAGTGGTGCAGAACGGAGGGCCTGACAATGACAGCTGTCTAGTCGTTTGGACCAAAAACCAAGGTCCTGTGTACACATTGGCATGCACGTAAAAGATCCCTTGACAGTTGGAATTCAATATAAGATTAGGCCATAGCACTGCTGTTTGGACAAAATTTCACCCATAGCACACTAGTGATATGACGTATGCATATCTTCATTAACCTAGGCTGAGCAGAACAGTAGGACATTAAACCCCATTTCATTTCATTTCTTTTGTGAATTAGGCCCCTGATAAAAAGATACAGTAGTATTTGTTTCAACTCTAATACCTACTCTTACTATTACTAATTTGTCAAATATTCTTTTTTTTTTCTAGATTGAGGAATCCCATGGTCATGTGGGACCTGGTGAAAGAGAGTTTGTTATATCTCCGAACTTTGGTTCTGTTGTAATGTCAGCTCTAAATACTAATCAACAACTAGACACTAAAATATTACAAACTAAAAAACCTTTTGACTGGATGACGGATGACCAGTTTCACAATTTACAAATTCTAGCCACACACTTTGAATGGTTCCAAGAAATGTTCGATCGTATGCCTAAAGATGGTCGTGAAACACAGTGGAGAAATTTATGTGAAAGTGATAATCCAGAAACAATTCCTCTACCAGATAAAATGGATGAAACATTTAAACCTATACAGAGATTATGTATTATACGGGGTATACGCAGTGATCGTCTACTGCAGGCTTCTACCCTGTTTATAAATACTGTACTTGGCAAGAAGTAAGTTTGATATTGAATGCATTTTAAACAAATATTTTAATCTTATTTAGTTGATTTAACATCGTGGGTTTTCTCCAGGTCCTCCGGTTTCCTTCCACTGCTAAAGACCCCTACACGCAAACGAATTATTGAAATAAAATTGAACCATATGTTAGTCCCGAAATTACCTAGTTTGTGTTGAATGGACATTAAACCCCATCTCTCTCTCTCTCTCTCTCTTTCTCTCTCTCTCTCTCTCTCTCTCTCTGTAATATTTACTGGATTTGAATACATTTTGTGATGGATGATTTAACGTCAAAATGGACAATCGAGACATTGTTTTTTTTATCTTACTGGCTTTAGTAATGATGATCAAGGCTAGGCCTAAAATTCAATCGCTAATATCTCGGTTCAGAGTGGAGCAGTTTGGCTGATTTTCCAGCATATTCTCTTTACATTATCTAATTTTTAACTATTGTAGTGAGAACTGTCAGCTCTTTATGTAATCTCCCATAATACCCCTTTGACTTGAGGATGTAACATAACAATTGACCATTTTTTGATATTTTGGACAATGAGGAATTGATTCAGGTAGGACAAGGTCACATTTATCAAACAAAGATACATTATGTAAGATTTAGATAAAGAGCTGACCATTTTTGCTATAATAGCTCAAAAAAAGATTATGTAAAATGAAAATATTTAAAATTTCATTGTCTGAAAAAAGTTATCACTGTAGTTTTGACAAGATGTGTGTGTTGTGGTAACCAGGGCACTGGTATACTTTTAAATTAAATTTTTAAATGGTGAACCGTTCTAATCTAGTTAAAATCTCGGGTATCTGATGCCATCGAGAGTTGATTATGGTTTTGTTTTATTAATAAATGTCTAATTAATAATTTAGATAACATTTCAGGCCTAAAGAAAGACCTGCAATAGGCAGATTTAGCTCTTGTATATTGTATGTTTAAGTAAAATAATTGTCATCTTTCAGTTTTGCATAAGCCAGAAAGTTAAGAGACACCTTTTGAGATGCAGGATTTTTATCTGCCATACCATTGTACTCCATCTGTGAGAAAAGTCAGCAATGCCAAATACGATTCTTAAATTTGTTTTAAAAATAAAAAAGAAGGATTAAATTTGACCTTTCATTTTTTGCAGATTCTATGGAGAAATTCCTTTGGATTTCCCAGGCCTGTTACGACAGAGTAGTCCAACAGTACCAATTATACTATTATTTAGTTTTGAGTCTGATACAGCTATGAGACTATTTACTGATTTTGCAAATCGTAAACAGTGTAATTCAACTGTATTAAATCTAACGGATGGATCACCTGATAGAAATGTTAAAAAAACCATTCAAAAAGCTATGACTGAGGTAAACTGGCAATTTAATAAACATTTATTAACTAACTAATTTAAACAAAAAAAATATAACTCGTATTTGTGTTTTATTTACCATTGTCTAAACTTTGGGGGGTTGGGTATAAACAATATTTTATTTCATTTGAAATTAGATTGTGGAATAGGCTAGGCCTATGTTTGGGGAAGGGGGGGCGGGGTATATAAATAATAATTTATTTCATTTGAAATTGGATTGGGCAACAGGCTAGGCCTATGTTTTATCCCTCTCCAGATTGCCTGAGCTTTGCTAATTGGATAAAAATTATGCAACAATTTACACAAACACCAGTTTATATCTTTAATATTTATTATGAATTTATTTATTTATTTTATTTTAGGGTACCTGGGTTCTACTACATAATGCCCACAATGCACCCAATTTATTGTTAAGTATAGAATTTTTACTACATGAGAATACCCAAGTAGATCAACAGTTCCGACTATGGATATCATCACAGGCTTTACCACAGATAATACCTGATCGTCTACTACAACATTCTGTTAAATCTCTCATTGATTCACCCAAGGTAAATTATTTAATATCTGCTACAAATTTTTTGTTAAATCATCAAATCTATTACAAAATTTTGTTTAATCTTCAAATCTCTTACAGAATTCTGATAAATCTCTGATTGATTCACCCAAAGTAAACTAAAAACCCTTACAGCATTCTGTTAAATCTTCAAGTCTATTACAACATTCTGTTAAATCTTCCAATCTATTACAGAATCCTCCTAAATCTTCAAATCTAATACAACATTCTGTTAAAACTTCAAATCTAATACAGCATTCTGTTAAATCTTGAAATCTATTACAAAATTCTATTAAATCTGTTAAATCTCTGATTGATACATACACAATGAAATAATATAAACTACAACATTCTGTCAAATTACTACTCTATTCACAAAATTAAAAAATTTGAACACTTCAAAAGTTTTAACCTAAATTAAAGTTCTTCTGAACTGCTTTTAGTTGTTTCATTGTCTTTTACCACTATACTAGACTAAAAATTATAATTCACACTAATGATGTAGAGGGAAATTACAATTCACATCATTAGTGTATCTTTTGTAATCTTATTGTTCTTTATTTACATAGACAAAATTAAGAAATTTAAACACTTCAAAAGTTTTAACCTAAATTAAAGTTCTGGGGCCTGTTTAACGAAATTTTAATTAAGATAAAATCCAAATTTTAGTAATTTGATTGGATAATATTGGGTTGATTTTAGTGCTTAGCCAATCAAAATTGAAGTATCTACTAAAATTTGGATTTTATCTTTAGTTAAGATTTCGAGAAACAGGGCCAAGAACTGCTTTCAGTTTTTTCAATGTCTTTTACCACAATACAATTCACAATATTATTAATGTATCTTTTGTCGACTGGCGTGGTTTCGAATCCCCGGTTGTACGTGGCAAGGAGTAGGGTCGCCTGTCCAACCTCGTGGGTTTTCTCCGGGTCCTCCGGTTTCCTTCCACTGCTAAAGACCATATGTTAGTCCCGAAATGACCTAGTTTGTGTCGAGTGGACGTTAAACCCCATTTCTCTCTCTCTCTCTAATGTATCTTTTGTAATTTTATTGTTTTTTTTATTTACATAGACAATGAGAGATAGCATGGTGAGATCATTCTCATCGATGGAACCAGATATATTAAAACAAGCCAACAGAAGTGAATGGCCAATTGTTTTACATAATTTATGTTATTTACATGCCACCATACAACTAAGAGCTAGATTTGGTCAAGGTGGTTGGAACTGTCCATCTGATTTTAGTCATATTGGTTCTGTAGAATTACAGGTAAGAAGCATCAGTCGTTGTTGTTTGTATTTTAGAGGGGGCTAAGTGGGTAAGACGCTGGCTCGCTAGCCTGGAGGTCGGTTGTTCGATCCCTGCATTGGCCGAGAAAGTTCATCCAGATTTTCAGGCATGGTTTTTCCCTTGTCAGTGATGCAGGACGGAGGGCCTGACAAGGACAGCTGTCTAGTCATTCGGATGGGACGAAAAACCTGAGGTCCTGTGTACATATTGGCGTGCACATAAAAGATCCCCTGGCAGTTGGAATTCGATATAAGAGTAGGCCGTAGCTCGGGCAAAATTTCCTCATAGCACACTGTATGGCGTATGTCTGTCTTCATTAGCCCAGTTTAGGACCAGAACAGTAGGACGTTAAACCCCATTTCATTTCATTTCATTTGTATTTTAGAGAAGAGCCGAAAAAGCTCCCCTTAATCAACAAATTGAAAAAATCGCTCGCCTACAAAATGACAGGCAACAGAGGTTTAGTGTTTGACAAATCCTGAATCTGTGTCTGACATTGTCTGTGACAGGTGCCTTTAATGAAGTGTGTGTTATATTTAATATATTCTAGATAGAAAACAATGTTTTTTATATTACAGGAAGCTATAGGTTTTACTGCAGGTGAATATAAAGAACCTATATTTACTATAGGACCAGATGGTTCACCAATACAGAGATCAACATCATGGACAGGTGCTAGATATATACTATCAGAGGTTAGCTTACTTTATAATCAATCTCAGTCTATATTTTCACCCAAATTAAAACTTTAACTGAACTTAATTGAAGAACACTGGAGTAGAAATGTTAAAATACAAACAATTAAACTTTTTAAGACTGATTCCTATTTTGACAAAAATATGTCATTTGAAAAGTTTTTGAATCAAAATGGAATCACACTTTAAGAACTTTAGCAATGGATGGTTCTATAATAAGATTTAGTCCTGAAGGGTCCCAACTGACTTCCCGCTCTCTCTGTTTACATCTGAACTTAAACTAGCTAATAGACTAGAAATCCACACTAATATTCTTAATAAGAGTCTTACAAATACTTTTTGTGAAATGATCTGACAGGCATGCACTCAGTGAAGGATCCATACTCCTCGCAATGTTTCGTTTGATTAGACCTAATCCCACTCAACACTGCCATAATGAAAGCAAATTTCTGTTCCAAATTATGACTGGTCAATAGTCCGATTAACAACCAATAGCTGACTGCGTGACAATATCATTTGGGTTTAAACAGAGCTCCAAATATATTTACATAACTAATTCCGTGACATACAAGGCTATCCAAACGGCTATAATGTAAACAATACTGCTTGAAGACCAACAATACTTTCGCCGTTTTTAATACCTTAAATCACTGTCCAAATGTTAAGGAAAGACCCTAAATTAAACGAAGGGCTGTCATGTTGCTGTACTTAGAATAGATTTGATTGAACGGGAAGAATAGACACATTCCCTCAAAAGCTCAAGTATCAGAAGCCAATCAAGCAGTGGCCAGAGAGGGATAAATCGGGCCATTGCTTCAGGAATATGTGATTTGTCAAGATGCAGTAGACACACACTCAGTGAAGGTTCAAGATGTAATATATGTTATCTATTTTAGAAACAATTGATGCGATTGATTGGAAGCTAATTATCGTCCGTGTAGTGTCAGAAGGGTGTATCTAAGAATTTCTAAAGATTAAGAAATAGAACCTTTTGCATTTAAAAATTTCCACAAATCAAGATGCAACATTTGGACACATGATACCTAGAACAGTTCTAATTGGCGTAGAGATGTACAGCTTAGCCAGAAATGTTCATATTAATTGGGAGATTTTAAAAATGCAAAAAAGTGTATTTGACTAATTTCCCGAGATACAACCTTTTGACACTTAACCGATGTTATGCTATTATTTATAAAAGGTCTTGTTTTAATACAAATGTTCTGTTATTTATATATAGGTTATATACGGAAGTTATATCACTGATCCGTATGATCAGCTAACTCTTAGTGCTATGGTAGATTACTGGCTTTCACCTCAAGCCATCAAAAAAGACTTTGAAGTAGCTAGATGTAAGTAAAAACATTTTCATCCTATGACCGTCCTTGTAGAATTACTGGTGTGGTTTCAATTCCCCGGTTGTACGTGTCAAGGAGTAGGGTCACCAGTCCAACCTCGTGGGTTTTCTCCGGTTTCCTCCGGTTTCCTCCCAGTGCTAAAGTCATTTCAGGACGAAAGTATGGTTCAGTTTTATTTCAATACTTTGCTTGCGCATAGGGGTATTTAGCACTAGCAGTGGGAGGAAGCTGGAGGATTTAAGAAAACCGTCAAGGTTATACGACCACCCTACTTCTTGTCACATACAAGTGGGGAATCGAAATCTCATCACTTTAATCAATGACAGACCTTATGATATAAAGTACACGCGTCAAACCATTCGTCCACGCAACCCCACTTAGAACGGTGTAAATGAGTGCCACCACATTCAATCATTAATGCTATATTCCTTGCTTGATTTTAGTAAAATATTGTTAGACCATTCGAGTACCCAACCTTTGAACGGTGTAAATGGGTGCCACATTCTATGATTAATGCTATATTCTTTGCTTGATTTCAGTAAAATATCGTTTACCATCAGCGTTCTTTAATCCTAATGTCAGATTAAACACCTTAATACAGGCTTTGGATGGTATCAATCATCATTATTTAGATGTACCAGAGGGTTGTCATCTTCATCCTAATGTCGAGGTAAGTTCCATTATAATTATTTACAGGCATTTAGTAACTGGATAGAGCAATACACTATAACACATACTTATTTAGTAATTGTTCTTCCATAAGTATATGTTATAGTTTATCGTAAGTTCTATTGATATATATTTTTATATGCTCAAGCTTAAACGTGTGTTCGTTCAAACAGTAAGATTTTTATATGCTTAATCTAAAAAGTGTGTTCCTTCAAACAGTAAGATTTTATTGACCGAATTGAATTGAACTTGGACAGGTTTATTGTTAAACCACATTAATTCTCCCATTAGGTGGGAACAATGTCGACTTACGATTCTCCTCACCGCGAGTCTAGGTGGTAGCCTCACGATCAGCTTGTTTTTATAGAATTAAGATCTGGAAGAGTTGTTATATAAGCCGTGTTCTGGTTAATGTGAGGGATTAGCCAATGAAACAGTCTGTTCCCGCGAGTTCTTGATGTGCGATGCACGGAACTGTGGGTAAACCACTAGAAACGTCAATGCTGGTTGATTAATCGATGTCTGACGTCATAGGGTCAAAAGCCGCTCATTTTACCTCTGACGAGACCTCCCGCTACAACCGATCAGATCTTCGTGTAGTGTAGGCCATCGAAATAATAAAAAAAAAAACCGAAACAAAATATAGATCTGTATTTTAATCCAATTGTATTCAGAAAGCTCTTTATTTTTATATGAAATCTAAAAAGACATTTACATTCATAATCTAAGAAATTATTAATTTGCATTGTTTATGATTTTCAAGGATGAACAAAATTGGGTTTGTTTGATTTTATGTATATTTTATTCAGTCTCCAGATTATTTTATTATTTTTTTATTGTAACATATATTGAAAATAGAGTTTATTAAACACAGTCCTAATTTATCATTAGATGTTTAACCAATAGATATTTTTTTTCTGTTCTTTTTATTCTTCATTCATACATAAACTAAAGTGTTTGAATTAGTATATGGAATATTTTGTGATTTAATTTACAGTGTAACCATACATTATTTTTATTTTCCTAACATGACCCAGTACATTGAGTGTTAATTTAATTTACAGTGCAACCATAAATATATTATTTTTATTTTCCTAATATGACCCAGTAAATTGAGTGTTAATTTAATTTACAGTGCAAACATAAATATATTATTTTTATTTTCCTAATATGACCCAGTAAATTGAGTGTTGCAATTAGTATATGGAATATTTTGTGATTTAATTTACAGTGTAACCATTATTTTTATTTTTCCTAATGTGATCTATTAAACCTAACATGAGCCAGTAAACTTAAGTGTCAGAATTAGTATATAGATTATGGAATATTAATTTGCAGTGTAACCATATTTTACATGCTTTCTGTTCTGTGTTTGATTGTCTCGTCCAGCTGATGAACGGCTGGACATTGACAAGGGAATTGTCAAGTGGACGTTAAACCCCATTTCTCTCTCTCTCCACCACTCATGCACAGAACACAGGGAATGTAGAATTTGTCCATATCTTAAAGTACTTTACAGCCTACCTTTAGAAATGTAAATGTGTTGTTAGTAATTATGTTGAACTATTGATAGTCACAACAAATTCTGAAACAAATATTCTATCAAATTTGAAACATAAATTGCTTTTTTTATTTTCGCTGCATTTTCAAAAACTGAATCTTCCGAATCAGTATATTCAGTATTTGTTGATTCAGTATTTTATCCATTTGTAGTACTATCAGTTGTTCAATCTTCAAGATTCAAATTTTCACGCTGTGTTTTCTTCCGTGACTAAGTTACAACTACAGTTCAGGTTCTTTTCTTAAAATACTTTATTTCTACAAACTGGAAGTGTTACAATTCTCCCCAGTCTCAATTAACTAAATGACTGGTATGGCCGGCGGAGTGAACTCTACCGAATGCTATTTCCCCACCCTATTTTATAGGTGCCTATTCCTTTGTTTGAGGTGTTAATCTAAAGACTGATAACAACTAAGTTCTAAATATGGAAAGGACATGCGCCCCAAACTGAACATCGCCAGGGATTGTTACCTTATTTGGTCAACAAATATGATATATGTTTTATAACAAAGAAAAATGTGAATGACCAACATGCTCATTAATCTATAGCTCAGTTAACGTATCAAAATAACAGGCAACGCTATTGTTCTAGCCCTCATATTTCTACATTCTTGTCTTTAGACCCCATGTCTGGTTATTGTCACAATATTCATAGCCAATTTAATTTGCGTTTCAGAATTTACTTATACCATATAGCTAATATTTTGACAATGGAGAATAATTAATCAAAATCCTAATATTATTTTACATAGATGTTTCAAAGCACAAATTCTTTCCCTCCATATTACTACACATTTCATAGAATTATTAAATATTTCTGAGACAAAAATTGATCCAACTCCATTAACTTTACTTCATACTCAATAACAAATATCCAATATTGAAGAACTATTCAAATATGAATTTTGTGTGATTATAAAAAGTACCATGACCTAATAGATAGTATTTAAACATTTGAGTTTCCTCATTTTAATGTTTATTATTTTATAAAGATGTTTAAATAGGACTAGGAGAGGCTTTAAATAGACCATGCTTGTTCTCCACTTCCATTCATTTATGAATAAATTATTGTTTATAAAAAAATTAAGCAATAGATTATCCTTTTATATTGAAAGATTTCAGTTACGTAGGTCTCAAATGAAGGTCAAAACACTCAACATTTCCTGATGAATTGTTAGCTATTTGTCTTGTGCATTATATCGTTAAATATGTATTGCGGAGGTAAAATAATTCAAGAGAGACAATATTGAACATTTCAGATGGTAAAAAATTAAAACAATTATTCAATTAGAAGACCGGTCGACCCTTAAATGTTGAATTGTTATATATATTAAATAAAAATATTTTGTATTTTTCAGACATTATTAGGAGATGACCAGTATATCTTTACAAGGTTGAATAAAATCTTTGATGTGATGCCATCTTCTCCAACATTAACTCATAAATTATTCCCAAGACCGCCATCACCGTTTATAGGTCCTGCACTAGCTGGTGTTAGTACCCAGAGTAATAACCCATCTATAGTAGGACAGGGGACATTCGCTACAGCCAGTTACGCTACGTTTAAAATGAGGAAGGATGTGGAATTATGGGAGATTTGTCATACGATGCTCTCAAAGGTTCCAAAAGCTTATACTAAGGTTTGTTAAAGTCTTTTAATTGTCTGAAATATGATTGCCTGTCTAACCCTGTTGGGTTTTCTCCGGGTCCTCTAGTTTCCTCCCACTGCTAAAGACCCCTACGCGCAAGCGAATTATTGAAATAAAATTAAAACCATATGTTAGTCCCGAAATGACCTAGTTTGTGTCGAGTGGACGCTAAACCCCATTTCTCTCTCATTCTCTCTCTCTCTGAAATATGACTTCTAAAATGTTATCTTAGAAAAGAAATGAAATGAAATGGGGTTTAACGTTCTACTGTTCTGCTCCAACTAATCTAATGAAGCTGGGCATATGCCATACAGTGTGCTATCAGGGGAAATTTTGCCCAACTTTTTTTCGAAGAGCGTTGTCTCCCAAGAACAAACAGATGAATAGTTGTTCAGGCTTAGTTCCTGGTCCAAAAAGAGTTGGGAATGAAATGCTTTCACTGATTTGTTTTGTGTCCACAATAAATGATTCATTGCAGTTGACTGAATACCAAATTTATTTAATATCTTTATTGTTGTTGACCAAATATAAAAACGAAACAAAAATGTTTTCTTTACCTGTATGAGGAGGTTGGATGGCCGAATGGTTAACATGTCACCTGGCGTGGTTTTGATTCCTCAGTTGTACGTGACAAGGAGTAGGGACTCCTGTCCAACCTCATGGGTCTTCTCTGTGTCCTCTGGTTTCCTCCCACTGCTGAGGGATTATTGAAATAAAATTGAACCATATGTTAGACCTGAAATGACCTGGTTTGTGTCAAGTGGAGGTTAAACTCTCTCTCTCTCTCTCTCTCTCTCTCTCTCTGTCTCTGTATAAACAAATGACTGCATGTTTAATTTTAATTTCAGGAGTTTATAAATGACAAATTAAAGAAGATTGGAGGTTATACACCTTTCAATAACTTTATTATTAGAGAATTAGAGACTATGTATAAATTATTAACAGAGATAAGAGGTTCAATGCAGGTAAGGTTAATTACAAGTTAATTATTGGTTTGTTAAAGATAGTCAACTGGCGGGGTTTCGATTCCCCGGTTATACGCAACAAGGAGTAGGGTCGCCTGTCCAACCTCATGGGTTTTCTCCGGGTCCTCCCGTCCTCCCACTGCTAAAGACCCCTACGCCCAAGCAAATTATTGAAATAAAAATTAAAAACCATGTGTTAGTCCCGAAATGACCTAGTTTGTGTCGAGTGGACGTCAAACCCCATTTCTCTCTCTCTCTTTTGTTAAAGATACATTAGTTAAGAGTTTTATAAACAGTTGGACATTCTTGCTATAATGATTCAAAAATAGATGATAAAAAAAAAATGTTGAAAATTTCAGTCGAATTACTATGTTCTGAACGGAATTGTCATTGTTGGAAGTTTGAACTGTCATTCTATTTTTAGAATAATATAAGTGAAACTCCAAAGCAACCAAAACAGAAAATTTTGTACATTTCATTATACAGACATTTAGCAATTATATTTTAATATTTGTATTTTTCAGGCCATCAAATTAGCTACAGAAACGAATATTTTAGGAGATCAGATATCCGGTCATATATTGTCTATAGCTGATGATTTATATCACTTCCGTATACCACAGTTATGGTGTGATTTATCCGGGGATTCCGCTCCACCATTAACATGGGGACTCGGACAATGGCTATCAGAACTACAGAACAGATGTTATCATTTTGAGAAGATACTTACTTTGGTAAGTGGGAGGGTGGTGGTAGATGGCTGAATGATTAGTACATGTGCACTGTATCATAAAGTCACCTGTCAACCTTGTAGGTTTTCTCCAGGTCCTTAAGTTTCCTCCTACTGCTAAAGACCCCTACGCGCAAGTGAATTATGGAAATAAAATTGAACCTTGTTGGTCCCGAAATGACCTAGTTTGTGTCGAGTGGACATTAAACCCCATTTCTCTCTCTCTTACTTTGGTAGATGATGTCAGTAGTGAGTGGAGGGGGTGGGGGAGCCGAATGGCTAATTGTGTGTACATTAGATCGGTCATTCAGTCAAGTGGCGTGGTTTCGATTCCCCGCTTGTACGTGACAAGGAGTAGGGTCGCCTGTCTAACCTCGTGGGTTTTCTCTAGGTCCTCCAGTTTCCTCCCACGTTCAAGCGAACTATTGAAATAAAAAGAACCCTTGGAGTTTGAAATAAGAGAGGGCCATAGCACCGTCATACTCCTCACAGTGTTTTTTTTGATTAGAACTAATCCCACTCAAACACTGCTATAATGAAATCAAATTTCTGTTCCAAATTATGACTGGTCAATAGTCTGATTAACAACAATTACCTAACTGCTTAACAATATCATTCGGGTTTAAACAGAGTTCCAGATAGTTTATATAAGGTCACAAAATTTTTTACACCCAATTAACCAGTGCATAGCAGAATTTTGCAGAAAAACTAATTGAGTGACAAACGGCTACAAAGTAAACAATATTGCTGTTTTTAATACTGTAAATAACTGTCCAAAGTTTTCGGGAAGACCCCAGATTAAACGAAGGACTGTCATGTTGATTGAACGGGAAGAATAGACAAGATTATTATTATATTTTACAGGGTAGAGAAAAGATGCCAGCTTATTGGTTAGGTGCATTCTTCAACCCACGTGGACTATTAAGTTTATTAAAACAAGAATATACTAAACATTTCTCTGGAGAACGATCAGGGAACTTTGAACAATTTGTATTCCAAACAGAAGTTACGTCTAGAGATAAAGACCATGTAAGTAGAAGAAAGTCTGAAGTTTGTCACTCCTTCCTTTTCCTTTATTTATAGCTATTAGGGGCGAGTCAAAAAGATAAGTTCCTATTTTTTTATTATCACTTTTGCAAAGGTTTTGCGTTTAATTATTCGTAACTGTAGAGGGGGGTTGGATGGCTGAATGGTTATTGCTTGCGTGCTGTATCGTAAGGTCTGTCAGTGAGTCATCTGACGTGGTTTCGATTCTCTGGTTATACATGACGGGGAGTAGGGTCGCCTGTCCAACCTCGTGGGTTTTTTCCGTGACCTCTGGTTTCCTCCAACTGCTAAAATTGAACCATGTGGTAGTCACGAAATGATCTAATTTGTGATGAGTGGTGTTAAACCCATTTCTCTCTCTCTTAACTGTCGAAGACTATACATATATTCTACAGTAGTTCTTTGAAATTATTTAACCTTTTTTTTTTCTTAAAATCTTTGAGAGAACTCTCAATGAAACATCATTTTGATTAAAATAGTGACTGTGTTCCATATTATGTTATTGTGTTTATTAATCTTTTTCTGTTCTTTGGGATTTTCCGACATGGTTTCCCATTGTCAGTGGTGCAGGATGGAGGGTCTGACAATGACAGCTGTCTAGTCTTTAGGATGGGTTGAAAAAAACGAAGTCTCATGTATATATTGGCAAGCACATAAAATATCCCTTGGCAGTTGGAATTCGATATAAGAGTAGGCCATAGTGCCGCTGCCCAGGCAAAAAAATTTCCCTCATAGAACACTGTATGGCATATGCCCGTCTTCATTAGCCCAGTTGGAGCAGAACAGTAGGACGTGAAACCCCATTTCAATTAATCTTGTGAGTGTCAAATACCTCTGAGAAGTGAGAATGTCTCTGACCTTCTAAAATAATGGTTGTCTCCCTTAGACCAATATTGTCTTGTTTGAATATTTGTCTGAGATAATGTAATCTTCTTGTGTCTTATAATAATATTCTCATGTTTTTTTTTTTGTTTAGTTACGTGATCCACCCCATGAAGGCATGTTTATATATGGTATACATGTGTGGGGATGTGCCTGGGAGAAGACAACAGGAGAACTACAAGATGCACCACCACGTTTTAGCTGTGCATCTTTACCTGTTGTACATGTCACATGTTTACCACTAAGTGATAAACCACAAGCACAAGATTCTACTAAAGCTTACGAAACATATCAATGTCCTATATATCACTCACGTATGGCCTCTAGAGAACCTGTCATGGAGATGGACGTAAGACGTGAAGGTATTCCAGCATCCCGCTGGGCATTACGTGGACTGTCAGCAACAATCCGTCCATATTAATGAATTATTATCAGTTATTACATTGTTTGCTATTAATAAAATATAAACTGTGATATTTTCAGATAAATCTTGCATAATTATCAGCATTATCTAACAATCTGATTAAAATACAGATCTATATTTCGTTTTGTTTTTTTATACTTTCCATGGCCAACACTACATGAAGATCTGACCGGTTGTAGCAATAGATCGCATCAGGGGTCATACGAGCGGCTTTTGACCCTATGACGTCAAACATTTGATTAACCAATCAGCATGGATGTTACTAATGGATTACCTGCAGTGCCATGCAAAACATGCCTAAAGCTCGCCGTAAAAGACCGTTTCATTGGCTTATCCCTGACACCATTCAGAACATGAGTTAAATAACAACTCTTCCAGATCCAAGTGTAGTAAAGAGAAGTAAAACGAAATTTTGAACTATAAAAACAAAACGAAATAGGATCTGTGTTTTAATCAGATTGCATTATCTAACAGTAAAAAGTATTATATATAAGTATTAATATTTTAATATAAATCTACCTTTGATGAGAGAGAGATCAATAAGTAGGGCCTATATAAAGCAATATCTCTCACGTTTGTTTATTTTTTTGTAACAGATTAAAACTATTATTGAAAGACTATTTATTAAATCAAATAAAAAGCTAAGGCTTATAGTATAGGAAGAAAACAACTATTTAAAGTAACAATTTCATATTTTCTAAGAAAGTCAAAAGATAATTATTTCTATGTCTTTTGCTCAATAGGTTGTCAACTCACTATTATACGATCATAGGTGTCATTCTCACACTTAAAACTCATTTAACCTGAAATAATAACACAATTACCTCCCTTGTTTTCTATTCTCCACCATGGAGTAGCTATCCTCAAACGTTTGAATTTGAAGAGGAAAATGATATTTTTGCCAATTTCTCAACTGGCAATAGTAAATTATAGGATTAATAGGATTATTCTTTAACAAGGTAGGACTGTTTATAGATACCATCTATTTTAAGGCTTTATTTTAATACATTTTAAAAATATAACGTAAAAATATGAAATTGCAACTTTAACATTTTACTAAAGTTGATTATATTTATAGTAAATGTTCTGTTAATTCATGAGATAACAGTATATTTTGGGTAAGAGTTAAGGGTCATATTTCTAAAGTCTAATGTTATACTATGCAACAGAATGAAATATCAGTTTTATTATATATATTTTTAATAGAAATTATATAACATTTATTTAAACATATTCATTATACAAGAACTAAATCTGCCTATTGCAGGTCTTTCTTTAGGCCTGAAATGTTATCTAAATTATTAATTAGAGATTTATTAACAAAACAAGACAATAATCAACTCTCAATGTAATCGGAAATCTCTGATATTAAGTAGATTAGAATGGTTCAGCCATATTTTAATTTAATTTAAAAATGATGAGGCAAGGCTAAGCTTCGAACAACCAGTACAGTGGTTGCAATTAATGCACACGTCTTGTCAACCTTCAAAAGCTAATATCTTCCCTCGCAATGGAGCAATTTGAATGAAATTTTCAATAAATTCAATTTGAATTATCTATTTTGGAATTATTATAGTCAGAATGGTCAGCTCCAAATCTTACATAATATATCTTTAAGTAATCCTCTAAACGGTCATTTGAAAAACAATATTATTTGTCAAAGTATTTATCTGTTCTATAAGATTCCATGAAAGGGATATTTTAACTTTCCATTTTAAGTAAAGTTTGTTGAAGGATGATTTTTAATGAATTAAATTGCTATGTTTGTTTATTAATAATTTGTTTATTATATATCAGAATATTTATTTGCCAAAATTGTTTCATATTTACTTTGTTCATAAATCATCTTGTCATATTAAAATCAACAGTTACTATTGTTTGTTCTGTATTTTATGGATCAGCTGTCTTACTCCAGCAGGGGTGGGGGGATGGCCGAATGGTTGGCATGTACGCGCTGTGTCATAAGGTCTGTCATTGTGTCAACTGGCGTGGTTTCGATTCCGGGGTTATAAATGACAAGGAGTTGGGTTTTCTTTGGGTCCTTCAGTTTTCACCAACTGCTAAATACCCCCTCTCCCTCCCTCTCTCTCTCTCTCTCCCTCCCTCCCTCTATTTTTATCTACCAAGACTGTAGTATATATAATGATAGGAAATATCATATTTTCCTCGGCTTAATCCAAACATACTAAAATTGATAAATTAAACATTTAATCAAGAAAAAGAAATCAAAATACCAACGGTATATATTCCTCGGATTGGATCCAATCGCATTTAAAAGAGGCATTGCTAGTCATCTGTGTAGGTGATTAATTACCCCATTTCCAGGCATAAGGTGTTCTTTTTATGCTTCGGTTGATTTGCAAGCCGATTTAACATAAAAGCAATCGTCGCGTTAAAGCCTATAGGGCATGTATGTTTGTGTCACTACGACCGTTTCTACATCACACTTAGTTCGATGCAGTCATAAACCTCGTCCTACAGTGATAGATTGCAATTTTGTTGTATTATAAACAAGATATTGCAGCAGCGAACAATTAAAATTGTGTTATGTTAATATATTATCATAAGTGATACGGCATTTTTAAAACTCGCCTTATGTAAATAACCACAAAAAAGTATAGATAAAAAAAATGCGCATTATAGTGAATATTGAAAGCACGTACCGTTTTGTTTAAAACCGTCCTGTATGCATTTTGCAGGAGTGGACAATGAAGTGCAAGGTCACGGAGTCTTTAAGTTGAAGATAAAATCCAAATGAGTGTAACTACCAGTGCACCAGGACTTCAGTCATGAAACCATGCGCTAGTTCACGTGAGGTTACAATAACGACATTACTATCCGACGGAAAGTGTCTTATCTACTGTCAAATCTGGCAGAAATTAACTACTAAGGGTTCAATAAGAGAGAGAAATGGGTTTAACGTCCACTCAACACAAACTAGGTCATTTTGGGACTAACATATGCTAAAAACGATAGGGTTCGTCTACTCATATTCGTATGCGTCAGACCAAATTTGAAAAAATAAAATCCTATATAAAAGCCTATATAGCCTTTATTACAATTCGATATAAGAGTAGGCCGTAGCGCGGCTGTGCGGGCAAAATTTCCCTCAAAGCACACTGTATGACGTATGTCCGTCTTCATTAGCTCAGTCGGAGCAGAACAATAGGACGTTCCACCCAATTTCATTTCCTTTTTTACAAGGTTTTCGGAACACGGGGCGTAACTCCGGAAGGGAAGGTCACAGAACGCTGAAAATCGGTGGGGTTCGTCTTTTAATCCCATCAATGCGTGACATAAAATTTAAAAAAAAAAATCTGTTAAAAATGTAGCCTCTAATGACGGGCGGTCCACGGGGTGACGACATAATACGTCCACACGTGGGTGCCGGTAAACGGAACATTTTGAAAACTCGTCCGCAGTTGTCCAGAAGATTTTTTTTGAATTGCCTAGAAAAGCGATTAGTTTGCGTTTATTCAAAGGGCCCCCTTCTGTTTAAACTTTGTTTTCCCAGTAAAGCTATTGACCAACCACTAGTAGCAATGAGTTTGTAGAAAGTGGGGGTTGGATGGCCGAATGGTTAGGACGTGCGCGTTGTATCATAAGGCCTGTCATTCCGAAAAACCCACATGAACACGACGACAGAGGCTGCAGTTTTTAAGGGATTATTTCAAATATGGTATTAGGACTGAAAGATGAACCATATTGGGTTTTTTTTAACTATAGGATGGACCCTGTTGATTTCCAAGCCTTTTCACGCTTGGCGTGGTTATATTTAGACAATC
Source organism: Patella vulgata (assembly GCF_932274485.2). Lineage (NCBI taxonomy): Eukaryota > Metazoa > Mollusca > Gastropoda > Patellidae > Patella > Patella vulgata. The sequence goes on along the minus strand of NC_065880.2, from coordinate 11,128,443 downwards.
TGATCAGAGAGGGGAGGGGGGGAGGGTAATGTACCAACTAAAATATTGTATATCAATAGAGAGAGAAATTGGGGTTTAACGTCCACTCGACACAAACTAGGTCATTTCGGGAATAACACATGGTGCAATTTTATTTCAATAATTCGCTTGCGCGTAGGCGTCTTTAGCAGTGGGGGGTGGCGGAGAAAACCCACGAGGTTGAACAGGCGACCTTACTTCTTGTTAGGGGGGTTGGATGGCTGAATGGCTAACGTGCACGCGTTGTAACATAAAGTCTGTCATTGAGTCGACTGGCGTGGTTTCGAATCCCCGGTTGTACGTGGCAAGGAGTAGGGTCGCCTGTCCAACCTCGTGGGTTTTCTCCGGGTCCTCCGGTTTCCTCCCACTGCTAAAGACCCCTACGCGCAAGCGAATTATTGAAATAAAATTAAACCATGTTAGTCCCGAAATGACCTAGTTTGTGTCGAGTGGACGTTAAACCCCATTTCTCTCTCTCTCTCTACTCCTTGTTACGTACAACCGGGGAATCGAAACCCCGCCAATTGACTCAATGACAGACGACACTTGACTCAATTATAGACCCAATGATCTAAAGCGCCGACGTTACACACCATGTCGGGTTTCAGATCAAAACATGCCCTACCATTTAACTTATGTAGCCACTGCCAATATCCCACTCTCACGACGAGTTGAAGATGAAAGTGAGCAAAGTCAAGGACGATGACTATTATTAAGACCACAGTGCGCGTAAGAGGGCTTGTGTCAAAAAAAGTATACCTTGGCCGGAGTCCACTCGAATGACTAAATCCTCAGAAGAAAAAAAAATGTCGACGGAGAAAAAAGCAATGCGCACTATAAAAAAAAATGCTAGCCTTGAGGGTTGTATCTGAAAAGGGAAAAGGGGGGTTGAATGGCCGAATGGTTAGCACGTGCGCGCTGTATCATAAAGCCTGTTATTGAGTCAACTGGTGTGGTTTCAAATCCCCGGTTGTACGTGACAAGGTGTAGGGTTGCCTGTCCAACCTGGTGGGTTTTCTCTGGGTCCTCTAGTTTCCCATCACATGCTAAAGACCCCTACGCGCAAGCGAATTATGGAAATAAAATTAAACCATATGTTAGTCCCGAAAGGAGTGTACGTTAAACTCCATTTCTCTCTCTCTCTCTCTTCTCTCTCTCCCTCTCTCTCTCTCTCTCCCTTAAAGGGACAATACCACTCTTGCTGGCTTGAAAGCTCCAGAAAATAAATAATATCTCTCTATCTAAGTACTAGATGTTTAAGTGTCCTACCTGTTGTGTAAGTTATCCATTACATCCTATTTTACTTGTCCAGAGGGTTCGAAAATATTTTTAAATCGAAGTTTCATTTGAAAAGGTTTACGTTAGACGTTTCAAACCATTATGTTGAATTTTTCAAAATTTTTAAATAAGGTGTGTTAAGATGAAATTTGTATCATCAATTAATTGAAATATTGTAAAATAGTACAATTTGTTGACCAGAATAAAGATTGGAACATAGTATTCAGTTACAACAAGAGTGGTATTGAGCCTTTAAGAGGGTTGTATTTGAAAAGTTACTTGATTTAGTTCCTTTTCACTTTTCTTGATTTTTCCGGTACCGGTACTTTAAAGTAAAGCGATGTTTCTGTATAAAAATAAAATATATTTAGAAACCCCTATTGATTAAGCGCCATGGCAGCTGTATATATATTGACTACTCAAATCTTACAGCGTTCACTCGTATTAAATATCGAATATTGTATAGAAAAAAAACACTAGTTGAAGAAATTAAACACGGAGTGCTAACATCAATATTTGTAAATGTCAAACACTTTCCCCTAGGATATGTCCAGGTTAATCGAAAATTGATTAGCTTAGGCCAAAATAACAAGAGATGTCCAAATTTGTTACTAAATTAAGCAACTCGATGGAAAAATAGAATCGACTGTGGTAAAATGCATCACCTTGGCTTAAAATGGTGCCATTTAGGAGCGGAGATAATGTGTTTATTGAATGGAACACCAGTGAACTATTCAGACGCGATATCGTTGACGTCAGAATGAAGTGGATCGATAGATCTGTGGATTCGTGTTGAATGTTTTATTGAGAATAGTGATTCTATAGTATATAATACGCAACACCCACACATCAGGGCAAACCAGGCTGACAGCGTGCAGTGATCGTGACGTCACTTCGCGCGCCCCATACGTCAGCGGTGGTTTCCTTTGGGTAATTTAGCTATTGTGGAAAAACGATATCAAACAGTCCGAACTGTTTATATTATTAAGAACTTGGACAGAAATACACATCCACTTAATTTCTTACTACTTGAACTTCTAGTATTGGAGTCGCTGACCTTTTCCAATCTGTTTTTAAAATGTATGAAAACAAACCAACACACAAGGGAACTTGTTATAGTCACTCTCTAAAACCTTGTTGGAGAGGGTGGGCGGGCGAATCATATGGTCTGTCATTGGATAAAATGGCTGGTTTCGATTCCCCGGTTGTACGTGACAAGGAGTAGGGTCGCATGTCCAACCCCATGGGTTTTCTCTGTTTCCCACCTCCCCCCCCCCCCCCCCCACACTGCTAAAGATCTCTACGCGCATGCGAATTATTGAAATAAACTTGAACCATATGTTAGTCGCGAAATGACTTATTTTGTGTCGAGTGGACGTTACCCCCTCCCCCCTTTCTCTCTCTCCCTCTTCCTCTCTAAAACCTTGGACTAGCATATTTTATTATTATTTATTAACGTTTGTGTGTTTCATCCTTTATCATCAGGTGATGGGCATTCAAAGCGTCAGATGATATAGACTTATGTGATATCAAAATTAATGTTTTGCATCAATGAAATTAAATCACAATGTGATCCTATTCATTCATTTTAAAAATTGACATCAAACAGGGTGTTGGATCTCTCTCTTTAAAAAGCTCAATCTGTATGTATGCCTACGTAATTTAGAGACGACGATGGCATCATGCATTGTCAACTGTCAAATTTCCTTAACAGGAACCTGGCAAACCCCCTCCTATAAAAATTCCTGGATCCATCCCTGGAATTGTAAATCTATCTAATTTTGCTTGCTATATACCAGACAGGCAGGTCCATTTATTCCGACGAATTTAAAAGGTACATGCTGGATGGTAGAAGACATCGTGGCTTTATAATAGATGGTTGGCACAAAAGTGACATGCGTAGATGACAGACAGAAAGGTAACTTTAAGATGACATCGTTATGAATGGCAGCTGACTGTAAGATAGTTGTATGGCCATGGTAGATGACTTTATCGCCAGGGTAAATGACTGTATGGTCATTATCGATGAATGTAAGATAGCTATGGTCATGATGTATGACTCTAAGATAGTTGTATGGTCTTAGTGCATGACTATGATGGTTGTAGGATCATGGTGGAAGACTGTATGGTCATGGTAGACGACTGTAAGATAGCTATATGGTCATGATGGATGACTGTAAGATAGTTGTATGGCCATGGTAGATGGTTATAAGATAGTTGTATCGTCTTGGTGCATGACTGTAAGATAGTTGTATCGTCATGGTAGATGACTTTATCGCCAGGGTAAATGACTGTATGGTCATTATCGATGAATGTAAGATAGCTATGGTCATGATGTATGACTCTAAGATAGTTGTATGGTCTTAGTGCATGACTATGATGGTTGTAGGATCATGGTGGAAGACTGTATGGTCATGGTAGACGACTGTAAGATAGCTATATGGTCATGATGGATGACTGTAAGATAGTTGTATGGCCATGGTAGATGGTTATAAGATAGTTGTATCGTCTTGGTGCATGACTGTAAGATAGTTGTATCGTCATGGTAGATGACTTTATCGTCATGGTAGATGACTGTAAGATAGTTGTATCGTCATGGTAGATGACTTTATCGTCATGGTAGATGACTGTATGGTCATGGTGGATGAATGTAAGATAGCTATATGGTCATGATGGATGACTCTAAGATAGTTGTATGGTCATGATGTATGACTGTTAGATAGTTGTATGGTCATGATGTATGACTGTTAGATAGTTGTATAGTCATGGTAGATGACTGTAAATTAGTTGTATGGTCATCGTGTTTAGCTAGCTGTACGATATTTGTATAGTTATGACAAAGACGGATTGTCGTCGTTATATAAGGGCAATTAACCTGTTGTTGGAAAAGCTGGTTGTTTAGTAACTGTGGTTCAAGTAGGGCTATATGTTGAAATGTTATTAGATATATTGATAGTATATAGTTCAAGGGAATATGGAATGATATTTTAAAACGTGTTTATGCAACCTGGTGCCCTCGTGCGGTTCAACAATTCTGTTGTGGTACCGGACAGTAAAAGTCAGATCCAAACCAGTACTTCCATCCTATAATTAGACTAACCGATATGTTGTAATTCCTGGTCATATAACAACAGCGACTCCTATTCTCTTGTTGTGTCTATAGGGCCTACTATTTTAGAACTTGTAACATTTACAATGACTTTGTTATTTAGTAGTATGGAGGTTGGATGGTCGAATGGTTAGCAGGTGCACGCTGTATCATAAGGCCGGTCATTGAGTCAACTGGCGGGGTTTCGATTCCCCGGTTGTACGTGACAAGGCGTAGGGTCGCCTGTCCAAACTCGTGGGTTTTCTCCGGGTCCTCCGGTTTCCTCCCACTGCTAAAGACCCCTACGCTCAAGCGAATTATTGAAATAAAATTGAACCATGTGTTAGTCCCGAAATGACCTAGTTTGTGTCGAGTGGAAGTTAAACCCCATCTCTCTCTCTCTCTCTCTCTCTCTCTCTCTCTCTCTCTCTCTCTCGTGGCAAGGAATAGGGTCGCCTGTCCAACCTCGTGGGTTTTCTCCGGGTATTCCGGTTTCCTCCCACTGCTAAAAACCCCTACGCGCAAGCGAGTTATGTAAATAAAATTGAACCATATGTTAGTCCCGAAATGACCTAGTTTGTGTCGAGTGGACGTTAAACCCCATCTCTCTCTCTCTCTCTCTCTCATTTTATTTAACATTAGAACAAAACAAACACAATATGATCATGTTGTTTTTGTTTCTTATCTTATTTTTTATAAGTGGGTAAGACGCTGGCTCGTTAGCCTGGAGGTTGAGTGTTCGATCCCTATATTGGCCGAGAAAGTTCATCCAGATTTTCCTGCGTGGTTTCCCCCTTGTCAGTGATGCAGGACGGAGGGCCTGTCAAGGACAGCTGTCTAGTCGTTCGGATGGGACGAAAAAACGAGGTCCCGTGTACACATTGGCATGCACGTAAAAGATCCCTTGACAGTTGGAATTTTATATAAGAGTAGGCCATAGTGCCGCTGTCTGGGCAAAATTTCCCTCATAGCACACTGTATGGCGTATGCCCGTCTTCATTAGCCCAGTTCGGAGCAGAACAGTAGGACGTTAAACCTCATTTCCTTTCCTTTCGTTTCATTTCTTTTTTTAAGGAAGAATATATTTTTAAAAATACAAAAAAGATTTCACTTGCACCAACAACACGATATTAATCATGTTTTGTCGATTATGTCTGATAGAGCTTACCGTTTTTATACTGTATTTATAGGCCTAAGCTTACATGATTACAATCTTTCATTAAATAGAAAGGCTTAGATAGATACACAAAGAAATATTTTGGTTTTTTCTAATCAACAAATATAATTAATTTGTTATTGTAAGTTTATCGTTCATTATTTTATTGTATTTAATCTTTATACATGATTTCGGATTTAGATTAGGCATTATGTAAGCTTCTTAAATATTAATTATGAAATATGGATATATATGAAAATTCCAATTTGATTAAATTTGAGGGAACCGCGATGGCTAGCTAATCTCTAGGTCACGTGTTCAATCCATGTGTTGGCCGAGAAAGGATATCTGGATTTAACGTCGTGGTTCGCTCATGTCAGTATAGTGCAGGGTGGAGAGCCTTGCAAGAGAGAGAGAGAGAGAGAGAGAGAGAGAAACGGGGTTTCACACCCACTCGACACAAAATAGGTCATTTCGGGACTAATATATGTTATTTTATTTCAATAATTCGCTTGCGCGTTGGGGTCTTTAGCAGTGGGAGGAAACTGGATGACAGTTGATCCCAATCCTTGTCACGTGCACGCGGTGAATCGAAACCACGCCCCTTGACTCAATAACAGACCCTATGATTTCACGCGTACGTGTTAAACAACTAGTCCCCTCCCCGACAAGGTACAACGTATAGTCGTTCGGATGGGACAAAATCCCTGGTCCTGTGTACATAAATTCGTAAAAGAACCTTTGACAGTTGAAATTCGAAACGAGCATAGGCCGTATTGCCGCGTCCCTGACAAAATTGGTATACCCTCAAAGCTAGTCTCGGTCACCTCATAGCACACCGTATGGCGTATGCGTCTTCATTAGCCCAGTCGGTACAGAACAATGAGACGTTAAACCCCATATCATTTCTTTTATAATTAATTAAATTTTAGCATAAATCTGTCTTGTCGCACTAATTACCGTCCGTAGATTAACTAGGTTAAAATTATTTAAAAGCAAAAAGAGTATAAAATACAGAAATTATATTATATTTTGACAAGGAATAAACCGTATTCGTTGACGTGCACATAAAAGAACCCTTGGGAGTCGGTAAAGGGTAGCCGCTATTCGGTCAAAATTGCACTGTCTGGCATGTTGTAGTGGAAGGTCGCGTCAGGTGTCATACGAGCGACTTTTGACCTTATGACGTCAGACATTGATTAATCAATCAGCGTTGACGTTTCTAGTAGTTTATCCAAAACTCCGTGCACCTCACGCCAAAAACTCGTCGTAACAGACCGTTTAATTGACCAGTACGTTAATGAACGTACGTTAAACATATATTTCATTTAATTTCCTGCCCCAAATCCAGGTGAAAATTTTTTATAATCGTACTACCGCTGTTCTGTTTATCTATAAGCAGAGAAGTATGCATAAAAATTCATTTGGTGTTTATCTAATTACTGAGTCAATTTGCCACCATGTTAAATTCATCTGTGGAGCTTAAAGATACATTATGGCAGATTAGATAAATAGCTGGCAGTTCTCACTATAATAGATAAATACTAGATAATGTAAAGGGACTTTGCTGAAAATTTCAGTCAAATTGATCTACTCTGAACCGAGATTTTAGAGATTGAGCTCTCGAACATCATTACTAAAGTCAGTATGATACAAACATAGTCTCGATTATCTATTTCATGATTAAATTATGAATGAAAGTCGAACAGTAAATCGGAGCCTAATCCAATAAACATCGCAGGATAGCGATGCCATCGAGAGTTGATTATGGTCTAGATAAGTTAATTAATGTCTAATTAAAGATACATTATGGGAGATTTGATAACGATTTGGCCGTTCTCACTATAATAGTTACAAACTAGATAATGTAAAGGCAATTTGCTGAAAATTTCATTGAAATTGATCCACTATGAACCGAGAACTAAGCGATTGAAATTTCCTCGATCATCATTACTAAAGTCATTACTAAACAGCATAGTCTCGATTATCCATTTAATCGTTAAATCGCGAAGGAAAGTTATGCAGTAAATCGGCCCATAATCCACTAAAGATCGCAGGCTAGGGATGCCATCTAATGTTGATTATGGTCTGGATAGGTTAATTAATGTCTAATTAATACTTTAGAAAACATTTCAGGCCTAAAGAAAGATATGCAATAGGCACATTTAGCTCTTGCATAATGTACGTTTAATAATTTAGATAACAGTTCAGGCCTAAAGAAAGACCTGCAATAGGCAGATTTAGCCCTTGCATAATGTATGTTTAATATTGTACAATAAACAGCCTTGTTGCAGTCTAGATACGACCTATAGAATTAATTATAAACCATTGAAATAAAGGCATGTGTAGAATTCAACAAGCTGTTCATATTATTGATTGATTAACACAATCCTCTATATATAATATAAATAGTTTTACATTCACAGCCGTTCAAATATTGACCTTTTTTTCTATCTCATGGTTTAAATGAGTGCAAAGCTCTCTTAAACCCGATTCTAATATTGTACTGTATTTCATTCCTAAAATTCGTGGGTGGTGGTAGGAAATCCCCATAATGTTAGTTTAGGTAATTTCAATGCCCTAAATCCCCATCCCCACTTCACCTATACGCCCCAAACAGACACATCCTTTCGGGACTTCTAGACACGTCACTGTGGTTATAATGTGTACGGTATTGAAGGGATAAGTCTGTCTGTTAAGGCCAGCTCAATTTTTGTCAAGGTTGCTGAGATGTAAATAAGGTTAGGGCACGTGATTGTTGGCGAGATATTAGGTTAGGTTTAGTTGGGTCTAGGTCCAGGGTTAGGGTTAGGGTTGAGATTAGCGCTAGTCCTGTTTACAGCTCGTGACCTATGATGAAAAATTGAGCTGCCCTTATCATTTAGCACTAACCGTGTTGAAGGGAACAAGTTTGTCCTGACAGATTTCAGTCACAAGGCGTTAGTTTACCAAAGTTGACGTCCATCTTTCTATTATATTTATCATTTATCTCCAATCAGTCTGGGAGTGGGCGTCGGTGTGGATGGCCGAATAGTTAGCGCGCTGCATCATAAGGTTTGTCATTGAGTCCACTGACATGGTTTCGATTCCCCGGTTGTACGTGACAAGGAGTAAGTTCGCCTGTCCAACCTCGTGACTTTTCTCCGGGTCCTCCGGTTTCCTCCCACTGCTAAAGGCCCCTACGCGCAAGCGAATTATTGAAATAAAATTAAACCATATGATTGTCTCGAAATGACCTAGTTTGTGGCAACTGGACGTTAACCTCCATTTCTCTCTCTCTCTCCCCCCTCTCTCTCTCTCTCTCTCCCCATCTCTCTCTCTCTCTCTCTCTCTCTCTCCAATCAATCTGTATTCAAAGACACATGTATTCCGATATGTTAAATCTATCCCTATCATTAATTTTTCAAGGTAGCCATCAAAACTTAAGACGTTAATAATTAATCAGCCATGCTTTAGGGTATCATGTATTCGGTTCACTTTTCGGTTATAAAAAATATATAGTTAAAACCTCGATCGATAACTTTTGTTTAATTAAATTGTCAGTGCATGACCCTCGCCATCTTTCATTTAAGCACACATTGAATTTCACAATATATTTTGAACAACAATTCCTTTGATTTTCTACCCGCCCTTCTAAAATCAATGAGTCGACTGAAATATTTAGTACTTTCGATTTCTACCTATATTTCCAATAAGAACGTACTTTAAAACACGTAGCTAGCGGGTAAGGGGTTGAGGTTGGGTAGTTTCGTTTCTGCCTACATTGTCAACATCAATTCACTTCAAAACACAAGGAATTCTCAGAATGGTGATTTTTTGATTTCTAAGAAGCCACGATATATCTAATGCCGGTCCCACGTGGTTAGGGTTAGCGAGGCGGTGGGGGTACATCAGAATGATCAGAAAAAAAGTATAAGCCAGAATAACACGGCTCGAATCCACTGTGTAGACTGTAGATGTATAATTGTAGATTGTATCATAAATTATGTAAGGTTTCTTAATAAAAGGCAGATGAAATGAAATGGGGTTTAACGTCCTACTGTTCTGCTCCGACTGGGCTAATGAAGACGGGCATTCGCCAGACAGTGTACCGTCGTACTTTAGTGGACCCTGTCTGCTGGAACAATCGGATGGTTATTGGGTACTCATGCCCTCTTGACACAATGGCGCATTCTCTGTGGTCAGGAATCATGTTGAGTACTGGATCTAGTACTGAATTAATAATTTATATAACATTCCAGGCCTAAAGGCTAATTAATAATTTAGATAACATTTCAGGCCTAAATAAAGATCTGCAATAGGCAGATTTAGCTCTTGCATAATGTTTATACATGTAGATTTCAGCCAACTTATTTGTGAACCGTTTATTCAGTGTGTCTACTCTGGATAATGTAGTATATAGTGATGGTTTTAATCAAAATATGTGGTAGGGCAAGGTTGGGGTAAATGTGTTTAAAAACCCATCCGCCACCCCTCTGCTGTTTTGAAAGAAATGAAATGAAATGGGGATTAACGTCGTACTGTTCTGCTCCGAACTGCAGAGAAATTTTGCCCAGACAGCGGCACTACGGCCTACTCTTATATCGAATTCCAACTGTCAAGGGATCTTTTACGTGCACGCCAATGTGTACACGGGACCTCGGGTTTTTTTTCGTCCCATCCGAACGACTAGACAGCTATCCTTGTCAGGCCCTCCGTTCCGGTTTTTAAAGATTTAAGATTTGGGTCCCAGAGATATAATTTCGGTCACTGTCGACGTTTAAATAAGGAAATCCTCTAGTATTGATTGGCATCGAGTGCGTCAGGCTTTACAAAATAAACAACAGGCTATTGACTGTGTTTACAATTGATATTATCCCAGATTACATATTGCATCAGCCATCCTACAAATATACTATAAACTACACCCTTGAGAACTGTTATTTTATAATCAACGAAATCTTTTCCCAATTTGCAATAAAACCGTCATCTAGCTCTCGTTTTAGCATGTCTTAACCCCTGACATTATCCGACACGAGACAGTTTAGATTAAAAAAAAGATCCAGAAATATCTTTCGATTAGACCAAAATAGGCAAAGTTGAAATTGTCAGAGTCTGAAAATTACTATAAAGAAGTGCTTTATAAGATCGTGGGGGAAGTCTGGAGATAGTAGGTTCTAAAAATATATTATTTGTATATACGTATATACATTCAACTCCACAGTAATAGTAATTGATTCAGTCTCGGAGTCACGGTGGCTAAGTGGGTAAAACGCTGGGCCCTGTCTTTCGAAATCTTAACTTAAGAAAAAATCCAAATTTTACCAGATACATTGTACTTCAATTTTGATCGGCTAAGCACTAAAATCAATCTAATATTATCCAATCTAATTAGTTAAAATTTCGTGAAACAGGTCCCTGGTTCGCTAGCCTGGAGGTCGGTGTTCGATCCCGGACTGCATTGACCGAGAAAGTTCATTGTGATTTTTCCGACGTGCTTTCCCCTTGTTAGTGGTGTAGGACGGAGAGTCTGACAAGGACACCTGTTTAGTCATTCCGATGGGACGAAAAACCGAGGTCCCGTGTACAAAAGATCCTTTGGCAGTTGAGATTCGATATAAGAGTAGGCCATAGTGCCACTGCCCGGGAAAAAATTTCCTCATAACACACTGTATGGCGTATGCCCGTCTTCATTAGCCCAGTCGGAGTAGAACAGTAGGATGTTAAACCCAATCCCATTTCATTTCATTCCATTCCATTTTGATTCAACCTCGATCGCCACGTAACGGTACAGGCGCTATCAAAACAGTACAGAGCATTGACGTATGCTGTGACATTTCTACCCTAGTCATAATAGCACTTTAAGTCACCCTAGTCATAACAGTACTTTAATTCCTATTATTTACCCATCCCAATGTCTATATCCGTACATGTGTTTGATTCTTTAGTTTGTATTGATCACGAATGGAACTCCAATAATTAATTATTTGCGGTACAAAATCTTTTCATAGAAGAACAAAACAAACACTTGAGCACTAATAAGGAAGCAATCCTATATTAATCCACACCCTAATCAGCCAAACTTATTTTATAAGGTAGACAGCAGCGTAATACTGTGAAATACTGAATTACATTGGATCATTCTGGTCTTGGTCGTTTTCTATTCATAGAAACCGTCTTCATTAGTCCAGTTGGAGCAGAACAGTAGGACTTTAAACCACATTTCATTTCATTTCTATTTATAGAACCTGACTGACGAAGAAAAGAGAGAAAACAAAATTTAATTTGAGAACAACTTGAGGCTAGGTCATAGAGCCTAAGGAAAATCACCGCTTAGAAGGCGACGACGAGTTCCATCACCGGGCCTCAAAACCACTAATTTAAGGTTAGTTAACACTTGATGGTTCACAGGACATATTTGGGACTTTTGACGCCAAAAAAACCCCATATCCAATTGTTTGTTCACATTGTGCTACTCTAACCACTTGGCTACCATATGTCTTGATTGTGTCAGAGGTTTCCATCGATCTAGGTTTTAAACCAACTATAGACGACACCAAATATCAGTAAGCTCGAGAACGCATGTCCTCCTCAAAACAATGGCCTACACTACATGAAGATCTGATAAGTTGTACTGGAAGGTACGAGCGGCTTTTGGCCCTATGACGTCAGACATTGATTAATCAATCAGCGTTGACGTTTCTAGTGGTTAACCCACAGATCCGTGCATGGCACGCCAAGAAGTCGCCGTAACAGACCGTTTCATTGGTTTATCCCCCACTTCAACCAAAACGCCGGTAATATAACAACTCTTCCAGATCCTAGTGTTGTAAGAACGAGTAAAACGAAATTTTGAACTATAAAAAACGAAACGAAATAGGATCTGTATTTTAACCAGATTGGGTAAAAGTATCAAGTCTTTGTAAGTCTATTTTTAAAAGGTCACTCGAACCCAATGCAATAAGCTTACCTGATGATTAGTCTAATAATGCACCCAAATTTTAAAAGCCCAAGGTATTCCTCTAAAAGAAGGCCAGCCGTGACAGACCTCGAACTTGATCACCATCTACCCATACTGTGTACACATAAAATATCAGCTGAAGGTCCTGAATCATTATGGAAGGAATCTGGAGAGTCTTTAATCCCTCTAAAGTTTGTCAACCAAGATAAAGATTGGCCAGTTACCACATTTATGGATGAAATTAACCATTGTGGTAAAATGTTTGTAAAAACTGTTTCACCGGATAAAGCAATACCATCACGACAACTTAACAACTTGAGGTGATTACCACAACGACCACAAAACAAATCACACCACTAGAACATTATCCACAACGCCTACCACAAGCCATTATAATGACTGAATAAACACGAAGAAACATTGCTGTATTATTCATGCTGTGATGATCAAGATATTCAGCCGAGTTAAATACAAATTCAAGTAAACACCTCTTATTATATGGACCAAAAAGGAAGGGGAACCGATTTTAACTCAAATGCGTCTGTTAATATGAGGGGAATGCACGATATCGCTTAGTCAACACTGAAAGTGGGACTTTGGTTGTCTGTGGTTGCATAAAAATAGTTCAGCATGGAGTAACAAGTCATCTCTGGAGATGATTATCTCGAAACGATGCACCAAAGACAACTGTTGACTGTATGGAGATAGTAAAAAAAAAAAAAAAATCAGTTGACTCCAGCTTACTTGAATTTAGAGAATCTTGATGGAATAAACGGGCTAATGGAGACGGGTATACGCCATACAGTGTGCTATGAGGGTAATATTTGCCCGGACAGTGGCGCCACGGCCTACTCTTATATCAAATTCCAACTGCCAAGGGATCTTTTACGTGCACGCCGATGTGTACTACGGGACTTCGGTTTTTCGACCCATCCAAACGACTAGACAGCTGTCCTTGTCCGACCCCCCGTCCTGTATCACTGACAAGGGGAAACCACGCCGAAAAATCGCAAACCTACAATCCGTGTTTTCACAGCATTAATAAAACTAATAAAGGTCAGACGTCGTCGCCCTTACTACTGGCCTTAAGACAATAATACATACAGGTATTAAATGTCAGTAATAATGAGCAAACCAACAGTAATGGTATTATTATAAAGGTTAGGAATATCGTCAGAGGTGTTGATTTGAATGTACATTATGACATAGTAGATATAATATGCCTCGAAATAACACATCCGCTACATAATTAAGATGACGTCATACTTGTTATCTTATCACTAACTTACTAGGTTACAGAATTTAATTCTCAGTTTGTTTTCTGTCTTCAACAACAATAAATACAGGTTTTTGTAATCTAATTTATATAATGCCGTCTTCTATCCGGGCTGCTGAATTAGTGGCTATAAACTAGGTTTCACCAGCAAGAACGATCTTCCTGTTTAGGGAGTCGCGGTGGCTCAGTGAGTAAGAGTCCGTTCAGAGAGAGATGGGGGTTTAACGTCCACTTGACACAAACTAGGTAATTTCTAGACTAACATATAGTCTCAATTTTATTTAAAAAATTCGCTTGCGCGTAGTGGTCTTTAGCAGTGAGAGGAAACCGGAGGACCCGGAGAAAACCCACGAGGTTGGACTTGCGAAGCTACTCCTTGTCACATACAACAGGGGAATCGAAACCATGGCAGTTGACTCAATAACAGACCTTATGACACAGCGCGAACGGGCTAACCACTCGACCATCCAAAAACCCGATTTCTGCAAGAGACACAATTTACAATGAATGAATTGATTTACGCGAGGCCCAGACGAAAAAGTTTTAGGCGGTGTTGAATCTTGTGGCATTAGTTTCGAATTGAAAGTATTTAGCTAGAAATGTTGCATTTTTTGTTTCTGCACTTAATTTGTTCCATTCTCTAATTGACGAGAAGGTATGACAAAATTATAGAAAATTGTTTTACATTGATATCCAAGAAGACCAATCTGATTAAAATACAGATCTATATTTCGTTTCGTTTTTTTATACTTCCGATGGCCTACACTACATGAAGATCTGACAAGTTATAGCGATAGGTCACGTCAGGGGTCAAAAGACCGACTTATGACCCTATGACGTCAGACATGTGATTAACCAATCAGCATTGATGTTACTAGTGGATTACCCACAGTGACAGACCGTTTCATTGGCTAACCCCTCGCATCATTCAGAACACGTCTATGATAACAACTCTTCCAGATCCAAGTGTAGTAAAGACAAGTAAAACGAAATTTTGAACTATAAAAACGAAACGAAATCGGATCTGTGTTTTAACCAGATTGCAAGAAGACTGGCTTTACGGAGATTTAAATGTGAGCTGGGATATAGAAAGGCCGTTTATAAGTTTATAAATGAATTTGAGTTTATGTCTTCTGAGTCTCTCTTTTAGCGTAATAAAACTGGTTTCTTCATTATAAAAGTCTATGACTGGTACCCCTTACAGCACCACACGTGGATCTAAGTACATCCAGCCCCAAGTTCACAAAGCATTCTCAGAATTTTACTCAAAATTACTCAAAAATTTTACTCAAAATTACTCAAAAATTTTACTCTAAATTACTCAAAATTTTAACTAAAATATAGCCCTTTAGAAACCTTTGTTGTTTTAATATATCAAATACGTAAATAAGAAACTATGTGCACATTTCTGTGTTTCTGGATCAAAGATATTTCTCATAAATAGTGATTGAAAGTTGAGTATATTCTTAACTTAAGTCTGAGAATGCTCTAATTTATTAGCTAGTTGATCTGCGCAGTTGTCCCAGATGCCGCCACAATAATCAAAATGAGGTAGAATAAAAGAAGTATAGATGCTTTGTAACGAATTACGATTTAGTCTGTATTTAAGGGATCTTAAACAATCGACAAATTTGCTGGTTTTGTCAAAAATGTAGAGGACCGAGAACAGGGCCCTGTGGAACGCCCGATGGAATGGTTTCGGGGAAGGAGGAGACACCACCAGTTACAGCAGAATGTTTTTTTTCCCCCTTTAAATAGTTGGAGTTCGATAGAAGAGTAGCGTCGCTTTCGGAGCAGACAAGTAGGACGTTAAACCCCATTTCTCCCCTGTTTTATGTCTGTATGATAAAATTTTAGATTCAAATTGCCAAGAAAATTTTAAATATATTAATTACTACAACCATGGAGTATATATATATTTAATTCAACTCCCTAATACACCTCCCTATTCTCGCACCACCACGTGATTCCGAGTGTTGGACACTGACCTAATTCAGGGTGGGATTAACGGGGGCGGGGACCCCAAATTAGATTTGTGTGAATGTTGATGCAAGGGCCCAAGTGGCATTTTCATCCAGAGTCCCCATCAGAGCTTAATCCAGTGATTCTCAACTAGTGTGCCGTTCAAAAAATGCGAAAAACCATGTGTTCCTAATTGTGTATTCATTGGTGTCTACTGGTAAATTCATGGCTGTGTTTCCCTTTTTGGGGGTTTGAGTCATTCTATGTGTCTATGACTAGTCTCTGTCTAATTTCATAGCTGTGTTTTTGTTTTGCAAAATTCAAATATTTTTTCTATATATTTAGCCAGGTGTGCCACTATTTTTTCATGTGTCCCAAGGTGTGCCGGTGCCAAAAAATATTGAGAACCACTGGCTTAATCCGACCCTGAGCTAACTACACTAGACTTATTAGCATTCGGACATAACAGAGATGACTTTCTATACAGGATAGAAATAAGAGAACATTTTTTCTCAGGATAATTTAGATTCCATTGTCTGTATTTAATTTTTTTTAAAAAAACCCACTCTATTTCATTATTCTGATGAACGACAACGGAAATTAGTAAAAATAAAATTGAAGTCTATTTTCTGCTTTCGAATCCCAAGTGGTATTTGTTTTAGAAAAGTATATCTAGATGACCTTTAAATTATTTATCTAGAGACAGGATATCAATCTATTTGTGGTATTATATGACAGCTATATGTACTCTTTATACTTACTGTCTTCCGATATGATCATCATGTAACATTATATTATACTGACATCAATACATGACGACAAGCTACCACTTACCTCCAGAAATAAATACTCATTTTATGTGGAGAATATGGAGAATTAAAAACAATTATAAAATATATCTGAATACAAGCTTTTTATGGAGAGAAAATGGGGACTTAAAGGAGCTAAATCGCTAATATTTGGGACGTAGAAATTGACACAAATGGGTCGCAACGCATATAATAATGTAATATGAATGTATATAAACTGATTTACATTCAATCGTTTCTGTTTTTACTCTAATTTCTAATCAGTTATGTTCGGCAAAATACGCCAGAAGTCTCAATTGACGACAAATCTTTAGCGTCTGGTTATTCCAGTCTAAACCGATGGTATTTATTGCGCATGCTCTCCAGATAAGAATATAGCGTCACCATTTGACATGACTTGTGGAATATGTCTAGTCTCGTTCTTTGAGTCCCTTGTTCCAAATGGCACTGAAACGCATTATGGTACACGATTCGTGTACCAAAGACAAAATGTTTATTTTGTCTTGAATATTGGATATCAGAAGCCCATCTTTTCCCTGTAAGATCACAAGACCAATGTTGATTTGAATTGACAAATAATTCGTGTTTTGAATTTTGAAGATTTTTGATGATATTGAGTTAGAGACTTAGCTACTTTAAATAACGTGCCAAGGGATCTTTTACGCCCACGCCAATGTATACACGGGACCTCGGTTTTAGTCCAACCTGAACGACTATAATTGTTAATGGAATAGTAACACGAGGGCATCGACGGGGAGTAAGATATAATTACTAAATAAAGTTATTTGAAGCACACACGCATACCCACACACACCCACACACACCCGTGCACACACATTTAAAAAGCACGATCAGGTACTAGAATTCAATAAAGATAAGATTCCACATCACGCGAACCCGCATTGACTTCTAATAGACAATGCCGCCTAACACAGAATACTTAAAATTCACAATTCTTAGCGATGGACGTGAGTAGAATTGATGCATATCAATCAAACGTCTTTATGATGAAGAAAGAAATAAACCCACGCCATTTACTGTTCTATAATTATTACTATCCTGCTAGCTGTAATTTAAAGTGAAATCTTAATTATTTTATATTCAGACTGGAACAAACGTTGATTGTTTATACCAAATGGGTAATGCTTTCCAGATATTGCCAGTTTAATATATCGGAGGTTAAAAAAAAGGATCGTAAATTCCCTGATCTTAGGAGAGAAAGGTAGAGATTTTGGGTTTAACGTCCACTCGACACAAACTAGGTCATTTCGAGACTAACATATCGTTCAATTTTATTTCAATAATTCGCTTGCGCGTAGGGGCCTTTAGCAGTGGGAGGACCCGGAGGAATCCCACGAGGTTGGACAGGCGACCCTACTCCTTGTCACGTACAACCGGGGAATCGAAACCACGCCAGTTGACTCAAAGACAGACCCAATAATACAGCGCGCACGCACTAATCATTCGCCACCACCCCTCTCGCCGACTTGATCATAGTAAAGTCACCTAAACACATATTATCTAAGTAACGTCCTACTTTTCTGCACCAACCCGGCTAAATAAGACTGGCATACGACATGCAGTGTGCTATGACAGAAATTTTGTCCGGATAGCAATTGAATTCAAATGGCATGGGTTCTTGAGCGTGTACGGCAAGGTTTACATGGCACCTTGTTTTTTTTTCGTCCCATCCGATCGACTAGACACTGGTCCTTGCCAGACCCTCTATCCTGCACCAAGGGGAAACCGCTCCAGACAATCCCGTGGAATTTTCTCAGCCAATACCCGGATCGAACCCTGGACCTCCTAGATAGTGCGTTTCCCCAGTGCATTTTCAATTCTGTTGACCCATTACCATATTTAAACAGCAATTATGTGCGGTTGTATTTTTGTCTGCAAGTTAAATAAAACAGAGAAATTGTATTTTTGTCTGCAAGTTAAATAAAACAGAGAAATTGCGATTTCAAATCTGGTGACAACATATCCAAGGGAAATGAAATGAAATGGGCTAATGAAGACGGGCGGACGCCAGAGTATGCCATGAAGGAAATTTTGCCCGGAAAGCGGCGCTATACGTCCTACACTTGTATCAAATTCCAACTGCCAAATTCCATCATGGCTCCCCATATCCAAGGGACATGCGCTCCATTCCAAGAGAAATTTGTGATTAGGCTACGTCGACGTAGGAACCGGATCCAGGGGAGGTAACTAATTAAAAACGCCCCTTTACCATTTAGGGTGTAATAATGTTTAATGGACCTGCATCGGCGACTAAATGAATTAATGAGGTAAACAAACAATGTCAAAATAGAAGGGAAAAACCATAAATACTTAATATATGTATGAATATATCTGTGTATGCGTATGATTGCTTTGATTGGATATCACAATACGCGTCAGTTTTTCAAAGCTCAAATTAGTAAAAACTGTTACGCGTTCAGTAATGAAACAGGAACGCTTCAATGGACTATTGACTCTTGCGTGAGAGATCTGCCGAGGTTTGCCGAGATCTAGATGTAGGGTACTGGAATCTGTCGAGGTTTGCCGAATGCACAAATCGGTCTCAGTTTGACTAAATACCCCCCCCCCCCTTCACCAAACAAAATCGATATGTACGCCCTTGTGCACCGAGAGAGTCTCGCAAATTATATAAACGGTGCTAATTATAGTGTACGCCGTAAGGATAATACTAAAAATAATGTGTTTTTTTATAATAAACACTAATGATTTTGTATTGAAGTCACAAACACCAAGATGACCTCTGTTAGAATGCGGTTATAATATGTAGGAGTTAATTTGAATTGTGATTATTCTATTCTAGTAAACAAAATAATCTTAAAAGGCAACATATGCCTACTGGTTATCGTGTATCCTACTTGGCCGTGTTTAGTATTAAAGTACAATAAAATTATGCTTTACAGAACGAAACCACAGAAGTAAACAAAATAATATTTGGCCAAAACCCGTTGTATTGCATGTTTGTTTTGGGGTTTTTTCAAAAGAGAGTAAAGAGAGAGAGAGAAATGGGGTTTAACGTCCACTTGACACAAACTAGGTAATTTCGGGACTAACACACGGTTCAGTTTTTCTTACAAATGAAATGGGGTTTAACGTCCTACT
Source organism: Patella vulgata (assembly GCF_932274485.2). NCBI lineage: Eukaryota > Metazoa > Mollusca > Gastropoda > Patellidae > Patella > Patella vulgata. The sequence goes on along the minus strand of NC_065880.2, from coordinate 11,108,796 downwards.
GTTCTGCTCCTAAACTGGGCTAATGAAGACGGGCATATGCCATACAGTGCGCTATGAGGGAAATTTTGCCCGGGCAGATGCGCTACGGCCTACTCTTATATCGAATTCCAACTGCTAAGGGATCTTTTACGTGCACACCAATGTGTACACGGGACCTCGGTTTTTCGACCCATCCGAACGACTAGACAGCTGTCCTTGCCCTCCATCCTGCATCACTGACAAGGGGAAATCACGCCGGAATATGTCCGTCTTCATTAGCCCAGTTCGGAGCAGAATAGTAGGACGTTAAACCCCCATTTCATTTCCTTTCATTTCAGTTACTTATGCCCCTTGGTAATAGTCACTAATTGACCTGTAATTATTATTCCAATCCTCGGTACATTACCACACCCTTCTATTTCCGGGGAAAAAAATGGTCAACATTTTAACAGTTTGATATAAATATAGTGCGACCCACCGTAAATAAATATCTTCAAATATCTCGACAATTACACCAAATATATATATGGAGCAAGATGTGGCAAACTCTTGCCCAAAAGCATGTATGAGGTTCACCATGAAAAACTTGAGATACACAAGCTGGAAGTAGAGACAAGTAAACATGCAATTTTAGGCCCTACATTTCAACCTAACCAACCTCTCAATTCTTGTATCCTTTCGCATCAAAATTATGAATATTCACCAAAAACCTGGCAGAAATCGTACTTTCAAACCCTTATCTTCGACTCTACACCAAAAAGTCAACAAAAATCACCATGCAAAAGGCGGAAAAGGAAAAGGGGGAGGAAGACTAAAAAAAAGCTTTGGCCCTTGTTTCGTGGCGTAGGAATATTTGGTCATCTGTGTCCATAACATTCGGGCACTTGTGAGTAAAAAATAAGTTACGTGCCCTTCTTTTGAAATTAGTCTCGCTTAACCAGTCTACCGACCATTCTACGTCTGATTGACAGGCCGGGATAATCAAGACTAATGTTTACGAAACTAACAGAAAGCTGGAACAAGAAATTGAATTTAGAAACAGGCACGTTAGGCAACTCAACAATTGTTTTAAGAACCTTGTAAAAGTAAAATGAAAGTACTGCTAGTATCATGTTCTTGCCTTACCAAAGTGTTTCAGAGATATTATTTGTAATAAACCAAAAGATGCCATTCCTAACGGTACAGTTAATGATAAAGCAATTTAAAAAATAAAACGAACGTAATTTTTAAAGCTGCTGTAATAACCAAAAAGCTAAATTTTACTGCTATTCAGAATCGTTAACAATATATTTTTTACGGATGTAATAGTTGATAGATGTGTAGAGAATTGCACATGGGATGGCTATTTATAGTCTCATATACTGCGTGGTTAGACAGCAATCACTTCGAGACAAGCCACCGAAGCGTAGACATTCGCCGTGTAGAGTCCAACTTTCTGTAGAGAAAATTTACACTCTACGGGTCACCCTAATAAATATCTAGATCAAATATTACAAACATATCGTATTTTAATCGATAAAATAAGATTAAGAGTATACTGCTCAATCAATGTCCATCTTGGAAGGGATAATTCGGGTAATTTTCAACGTCAACGTCCTTCGTGTCAATGACGTGTCTTCCAAGGCCAAAATGACATCTAAAGGCCTAAGAAATATTATTACGAATAAAATTCAATCGAAGATACAATGAAAACTATATTCTTACAGGATACAGATTCACGAATTTTATGTTGAGAGAGAGGGGGAGAGTGAGAGAGGGGAGAGAGAGAGAGAGATGGGGTTTAACGTCCACTCGACACAAACTATGTAAACTGTGAGTATAGAACATCCAAGAGTGTGGACGTGTACTTACTGGTGTGTAGAGAAAATCTATTAATTCCATATTTTTAAACATTAGTTTTTTATGCAATGGTAGAGTATGGTGTTCACACACTTGCATTGAGAATTCACCTAATCTTTTCCTGAAAATATTTAAATATTAGAATTAGATCATAATTTATTTCAGTTGTTGAGGACAAAATATTACTTCTAAAGCAGTAAAATAGTTCTTGTATTTGTGAAATTCTATCTTTATTATTCTTATACATATCTAATTTAATTCTGAGGGAGAGATAGTGAAATGGGGTTTAACGTCCATTCGACAAAACTAGGTCATTTCGGGACTAACATATGGTTCGATTTTATTACAATAATTCGCTTGCGCATAGGTTTTTGTTAGCAGTGGTGGGAAATCGGATGACCCGGAGAAAACCCACGACATTGGACAGGCGACCCTACTTCTCGTCACGTACAACTGGGGAATCGAAACCACGCCAGTTGACTCAATAACAGACCTTATGATGTAGCACACACGCACTAACCTTTCGGCCATTGTAAAATCGGTCTAGATCAGTGGTTCTCAACCTTTCCTTGCCAACGGTACACCTTGGAACACATGAAGAAATAGCGGCACACCTGGCTAAATATATATAAAAAAAATATCTGAATTTTGCAAAATAAAAACATGGTAAGTCAGACGGCATACACTCGTAGACAGAGACTAGTCATCGACACTTAGAATGACTCAAACTAAATAAAGAAAAACACAGCTATGATCTTATCAGTAGACACCAGTGAATACTCAATTGGGATCACGTGTTTTTTCACATTTTCTTAGTGTGCCGTTCAAAATTTCGCGGCACACTTATGAAGCACACCGGTTGAGAATCGTCTAGATTATGCACGCGCAACCATTCGCCCCCCCCCCCCACAAGAATGTAGCTTACGCTTTTTGTTTTAATCTGGATTGTTGTATAAAGAACGCCTGTACGTCCATCATTTTTATCAAATCAAAATATGGAAATGAATTATTATATATAGCCTTCTTGTGCAGATGGCATGTCTATAGGATGTTGGTGGCAGTAATCAGATCATCCGATGTCAAACATAGCGTAATCTCTGACATTGATTCCTCTATATAACACCTACATGATCTATACAAATCACCGGCATGATACAAACATGTTTCATCGCTGATATATCTGGGTTCCTTTCGAGGTGAAGGTCGAAGCCCATCAATACAGTCGGAGCAGAACAGTAGGACATTAAACCCCATTTCATTTCATTTCAACCATTAATATAAAATAAGGTTTTATAAGGAATGGTATAGAAATGGGAGTCTTAGATGGACTGATTGAGCCCGCCTCAAACCACTAAAAAAATAAACCGCTTGTTTCTATCCACGTGTGCGATATGGATCAGGAACCGAACATGACGTCATCTTGGAATTGGGACTTCATATCAAAAGCCTAAAGCCCTTCTATCGATGCGCAACTGCTAAAGGAACAAGCAAGCCAAGTTTCATGTCGACTGCACTTGAATTGTCGGAGCCCCAACGAAACAATAAGAAAAGCAACAACACAGAGAGAGAGAGAAGTGTGTTTTTACATCCACTCGACTGAATCCAGGTCATTTTGGGACCAACATATGGTTCAATTTTATTTCAATAATTCGCTTGCGTGTAGGGGGCAGTTCTTTAGCAGTTGGAGGAAACTGAAGAACCCGGAGAAAACCCACGAGGTTGGACAGGCGACCCAACCAGGGAATCCAAACCACGCCAGTTGATTCAATGACAGACCTAATGATACAACGCGCACGCGCTAACCATTTGGCAATACAACCCCCTTAATATATTATAGGAATTAAAATTCCTAATTAATTTTGTGATCACGTTAAATATTTTAACAATCTTTTCCGAACGGCTAAATTCTGTTCATCTTGGTGTTACATTTGTCACTTCTATCAAATCCGGAGCTGCGTTGGCTCAATGTGTCAGACACTGGCTCGCTAACCTGGAGGTTCCGTGTTCGATCCCTGTGTTGACCGATCCGAATAAGTTCACCTTGATTTTAGAGTGGTCGCCCCTTGTCAACGGTGTAGGACGGAGGGCCTGGCAAAACACAACGAACGTATAGTCGTTCGGATGGCATGAAAAACGGAGGTCCCGTGTAGCCATTGGCGTGCACGTAAAAGAATCATCTTTGGCCCAGTCGTTGAAGAAAAGTAAGACGTCAAACCACATTTCATTTCATTTCTATCAAATCCACTACTGGACCTTTAAATTGTCATGGAAATTGTCCGGTGGTAAACCATATAAAGCTGCATGAACATGGAATTACTTAGTTATTACTGCACCCATAATCCCTGTCATTATTGTACATCACGTGACAATGACGTCAAAGTAGCGTGTTGAGAGAAGACACTACACGCAATTCCAATAAATATAATATCATGTTACTAAGAAATATCTCTTGATTATTATTAACGGTTAGATCAGGTTTCGTCGATAATTTTATTCATTTTATATTCACGATGAAATCACCAATAATGATTGTTTCTGAGATATTTTGGTCACTTTGAACTCATAAATAAAATGGCGTGGTGGGGATGAGGGGTCTTTTTAAGAAAGTTATTTATCAATGAAAGACATGCACCATGTCATTTTTATTGTCAGATGAAGATCTTTCAGATGATGATGATGATGATGATGAAGAAGTTGTTTTAGATGTTTCAGATTATGATGATGATGTTGTTCTGGATGACGATGATGATGATGATGTTCTTGTTCCAGAGGATGAAGACATTCTAGATGGTGTTAATATTGTGCTAGATGATGTTAGACAGTTTGAGAGAGAGAGAGAGAGAGAGAGAGAGAGAGAGAGATGGGGTTTGACGTCCACTCAACACAAGGTCATTTCGGGACCAACACATGGTTCAACTTTATTTCAATAATTCGCTTGCGCTTAGGAGTCTTTAGCAGTGGGAGGAAACCGGAGGACCCGGAGAAAAGCCACAAGGTTGGACAGACGACCCTACTCCTTGTCAAGTACAACTAGGGAATCGAAACCAGGCCAGTTGACTCAATGACAGATCTTATGATACAACGCACACGCACTAACCACTCGGCCATCCAACACCTCGTAGATAATTGTAATATCGGTCTAGATTATGTTCTATTTCATAAGTCAACTGGCGTGGTTTCGAATCCCCGGTTGTACGTAACAAGGAGTAGGGGCGCCTGTCCAACCTCGTGGGTTTTCTCCGTGTCCTCCGGTTTCCTCCCACTGCTAAAGTCCCCTACGCGCAAGCGAATTATTGAAATAAAAATAAACCATATGTTAGTCCCGAAATGACCTAGTTTGTGTCGATTGGACGTTAAACCCCATTTCTCTCTCTCCCTCTATTTCATAATAAGTTTATAGATGATTGCGATGTTCTAGATGATGGAGGTATTCTACAAGATGATACTGGTGTTTCTAGCTGGTGCTAATAATATTATTCATTCGTGTTATGATAGACAAACGATCCTTACAATTATTTCCAACTTCGTGGGTTTTCGACGGAGGGCCTGACAAGGACAGCTGTCTAGTCGTTCGGATGGGACGAAAAACCGAGGTATCGTGTACACATTGGCAGTTGGCGATGGAATTCGATATAAGAGTAGGCCACAGAGCCGCTGCCCGGGCAAAAATTCCCTCATAAGACACTGTATGGCGTATGCAGTTCGGAGCAGAACAGTAGGACGTTAAACCCCATTTCATTTCATTTCATTTCGTGGGGTTTCTCCGGTTGTACTTGACAAGGGGTAGGATCGCCTGTCCAACCTTGTGTTTTTTTTCAGTAATTCAACAAATCTATTTTTTGATGTCTTTATTTTTAGAAAATTTATTCTATTAAATCTCTTGATTATAACACAATATCGACGTTAGTAACACAGAACAAACACAAGCTGAATTTTCTATTTAATAATAGGCCTATGTATCTTAAAAAAAGGCTTGCACTTAACACATTTCTATTCTTGGTATGTAGCTTGTTTGTGCTTGTTAACGGCTATACCAAATTTGGAATCATCAATAAATGATCCCGATCCGCTTTAATCTATCTCCCCCACTTAATCGAATCTACATCAATCGTTGGCAGACTTCAATCAAACGAGAGTGTTTTCGCTCGCCTCACTCTGTAGAGACGACGTACACTTGCTCGCCATTATACACCCGTGATTTGTTTATTGAACGAATTTCTAAATCCGCTGTCGCTAAGCATTATGTAACCATTCTTTTCCCATTATAACCCACAAGGATATCTATATAACCGTGATAAAGATTTTTGATTTAAATCGAGACTATTTTCGTCGATTGCCCTGACGTCAATCCTGACAAGGTATCCATGGAAACGCCATTGAAAGGAATCGTGCGAAATCTTACGTCGGGCTTTCTTTTGAAGTGGCACTATAATGTTCTTTTGGAAACTCAGAAAATGACAATGTTCTTATACATTTGACATTTATCGCCTCATAATCGTCTAAATATTTGAACGTCAAACATCACAATATTTAAACTCGAAAGAAACGGACTTTTTGCTAAACTTGACGTCAAAATGTAAATTTTAACGTAGATTATTCGAGAATTTTAAATCGCAAAAAAGTGAAAGTTGGAAAACATCATTTCTTCAACGCTGTTGCGGTTGTTAGGATTTTAATATTTATTAAATTGAAAAAAACCCTAATGTTTTTTTTTCTTTATTTGGATTTTATTTTAAATCTCTTGAGTGTGTATTGCGATCTTTATGGAAAAAAAGAAATTATTGATCAATAAGCGTGGCCATAAATAGACGGCAAGTTGTTTATGTAGGAAAAAAACCTGTAATATCAATAATGGTGGAAAGGTCAAAGGTGGCGAATTAAGAGCGAAATACAGACCCATAAATCAGTCATAACAGGCAGAAGAGTATAATAGAATAATGCTGCATATCTATTAAGGCGATCAAGGAAGGAAATCCAAGGGTTTAGACAGCCAAAACAGCGTGGGAAATGTCAATGCCTTACGTCACGCCTTCTCTTTTTATATGTTTTGCCATTGACTGATGGGTTGAAGGTAATGGGCCATCTTGACGAAATATCAAATAGCGGGAGATAATCAGCTAAATGTGTAGGCAGAGAATTCTTTTGGATTGATGACCTTATTATGACACCTCAACCGGAAATGATGCAATTCAATCGGGACCATTGGAACACGGTTAGTGCTAAATGATAAGGCCAGTTCTATTTTTCGTCATAGGTCACAAGATGTAAACAGGGCTAGCGCTAATCCCAACCCTAACCCCAATCACCTAGCCCCAATGCTATAATCTAGCCAACAATTACGTGCCCTAACCTTATTTACATCTCAGCGACCATGACAAACGATTAGAGGGTGACTATACGACGCGTCTCAATCTCCCCAAGTCTCAGTCCCGTACGGGGTGGTGAGGGGGCAGGGGGCCCACGGTTGTTCGATCCCCGCATTGGCCGAGAAAGTTCATCCAGATTTTCCGGCGTAGTTCTCCCTTGTCAGTGATGCTGGATGGAGGGCCTGACAAGGACAGCTGTCTAGTCATTCGGATGAGACGAAAAACCGAGGTCCCGTGTACACATTGGCGTGCACGTAAAATATCCCTTGACAGTTGGAATTTGATATAAGAGGTAGGCCGTAGTGTTGCTGTCCGGGCAAAATTTCCCTCATAGCACAATGTATGACGTATGCCCGTCTTCGTTAGCCCAGTTCGGGGCAGAACAGTAAGACGTTAAACTCCATTTCATTTCATTTCAATGCTATCTTCCTGAAAATAGAAAAATAGATCAATGGTTAGAATTAATCTAAAAACACCTGAATGATTTATAGACACGGGTATAATACCCTAACAGCACGCGAAATTCAACCACACACGAGATTTATTTTACTGAATTATGTTTTAAATTGAAGAGTCCAGGGGAAGAACGATCTAAGTCACATTTTTGTCTTTTCGCATAAACGGCAAAACAGACTTTTGTACGAGAATGCTTGACGCGAACAGAACAACGAGTGGGTTTAATTACAACTTCAAAATGATGTTTAATACGAATCATAATTACCAGTACAACAACTGACTTCCACCTTTTCAGCCAAATTAAGGTCAAATAAATACGATAGATTTGTATTTGTCCGGGAGACCATTTCAGACGGGCCTTGGTTCGATGTGACTCCGATCGTATTTACCTGAAATTGATTGTTTCGCAGAAAGCATATACAATTTGCTACCATTGTAGATGACGTCATTAACTGGGGTTCATTGAAAAAGTGACTTAGATCGTTCGTCCCCTTGGCTCTTCAATTGCATTTGTGGACGCATAGGAACGGTAAGAGGACATCGTACGATCAGAGACCGTTCGTATATCAGTGCCCGATTAAGCTTGCATGGAGCCCAGTGGCTGAAAATGTGACGGCGGCCCTTACATTAAAGTAGCCAAGTCTCTAACTCAATATCATCCAAAGTCTTCGACATTCAAAACACGTATTATTTGTCAATTTAAATCAACATTGATGTTGTGAACTTACAGGGAAAAGGTGGACTTCTGGTATCCAATAATTAAGACAAAATAAACATTTTACCATTCGTGTACCATAGTGCGTTTTAGCGCCATTTGTAACAAGTAACTCGAACAACTAGGCTAGACACATAATCCACAAGTCATGTCAAACGGTGAGGACATATTCTTATCTTCAGAGCATGGGCAATAAATACTATCGATGTAGACGGGAATAACCAGAGGATATAGACTGTCATTCGACTGAGTCTTCCGGCGTATTTCTCTGAACATAACTGATTTGAGACTATAGTAAAAACGGAAACGATTGAATGTAAATCAGTTTTTACACATTCATTATATGCGCTGCGACTCATTTGTGTAAATTTCTAGGTCCCAAATATTAGCGATTTAGCTCCTTTAACAGTGACAAGGAGGACTGTTCTGGTTATTTTCCGCCACACTCACACAAATGCAATTTATATGTCAGTTTGGTAGATGGATAGATATACTTATACAACATAATAAATGACATTTTTATTTATCGTACAAGTCTGTTTTGGTTTTTTGGTTTTTAAGAAATAATTTGGTTGGTTAGAATAATTTTTGGAGCTGCGCCAATTGTGCAGTGCTCAATATTTCTTAGTTCATAAGAAAGGTCTTAAGTGCAGGAGAAGCGCACTACAAGACAAAACAAACCCTCGGACAAGACAAACTACCTAGACATTGCAAGAAATAAACAACAAATATCAAACCAAATGAATGGATCCAAGGGCCAGCCGTTAGCGTCCCCAGCGCCGCACAGTCCCGGGCATGTAATGACACAGGCTTCACTCTAATAAAAAAAAATAATGATTTACAAGAAAGGCATAACAGAAATAATGCGACCGGTCTTGACGATGGCAGTCTCCTAATCTGCCAGTTGACATCATGAGTTAGAATGTCAAAAAAAAAATTTAGCAAGGGGAATTATGTAAGATTGGGATAATGAGCTTGCCGTTCTCGCTATAGTATTTCAAAAATAGGTAATGCGCACAAAATGAATTGAAAACTTTGTTTCAAATTACTATTTTTGAGCGAAATAATCAATGGTTGTAGTTTTGACAAGAGTTGTGCATTGATCATAACCACCGTACTGGCCATTCGAGCATCGTTTTTTCCATTTTTAAATTAAATCATTAAATGGCCGAAACGTTCTAATATATTTGAAATCGGGGCCATCTGATGACACTGAGGGTTGATTATGGTCTTATCGTGTTAATAAGGTCTAATTAATAATTTATATAACATTTAAGGCCTAAATAAAGACCCGCAATAGACAGGTAGGCCTATAGCTCTCACATAGTGCCTGTTTAATAAGGGCGATAATCCAGATAGAATATCAGAAAACGTTAAAAAAAAAATAAAATAATAAATATAGTGTAGTGAGCTAACCAAACAACGAGAACATCCGGTCTACCTGAACTGCACTTATATAAAAAACTCTTGGCCTGAAGCTTTGTGTGTTGACGTTCGTCTCGTTAATCAATTAATTCTTGATAAAAAAATAAAAAAAAAATTCACGATTCTATAGCCTCTATCACCCAGAGAAACTGTCGTTGTATACTGATTATTGCCTTTGCCGGTTTTTGTCTGGTTGATAGAGACTAGAACTGAACCGACTTTGATAGACATGACATTATTAAAACAGATCATGATAGAAGCGATATTACATGCACGCTTGACCTTTACAGTGATCGATGGACCTAGTCATTCAGACATGCAATATTTTACTTATTTAAGGCAACGACCAGACGACACTATAATGGAGTCGAAATGTAAAATTTATAACAATGTTTGCTATGTGAACTAAGAATAGACATCCAGTGTTCCAGAGAAAACAAATTAGTCCCGAAAAGACCTATTCTCTCTTGAGCTGAGCGTTTCCTCCCACTGCTAAAAACCCCTACGCGCAAGCGAATTATTGAAATAAAACTGGACCATATGTTAGTCCTGAAATTACCTAGTTTGTGTAGACTGGACCCCAAACCCATCTCTCCCTCTCTCTCTCTCTCTCTCTCGCTCTAGCTAAGCGTGTACCGCCATCTTGGAATTGTGACGTCATATCAAAAATTGTAGTTAAGATATGCAATTGGCCAAGTAAGTTTCAAATCGATCGTACTTACATTGACGAGGCGTTGAGACTTTTTCAAAGAGCGACTGGCTAATGAAGACGCACATACGCCATACAGTGTGCTGTTAGGTAAATTTTGCCCGGACAGCAGCCCTATGGCCTACTCTTATATCCAATTCCAACTGCCAAGGGATCTTTAACGTCCTGCGCCAGTGACAAGATGAACTTTATCGGCCAATGCAGGGATCGAACACGCGACCTCCAGGCTAGCGAGCCAGCGTCTTACCCACTTAGCCACCGTGGCTCCCCAAGAAGAACAACAAGTTGAATAGCCTAGCGCTTCGTGCCCAGTTCCTGGTCCAGAAATAAACCAGACCAATCACCTGAATCTACCATAAAGTACAATCAGACGATTACAATAATTTTTCCACGTTATCTGGGCTTAACAGCGAAGCGGGATAACTCTCCGTGATGTCCGTTTTAACTGTATTTAAGTCGCAGCTACAGGGATTAAATCCCGATAAGACGATAAAAATAGAAAGGTAACAGCTGATGCATTCACTATCACGACCCATAACAGTGGACACACCTTAAAATAGTTTTTATAGATCAAGGTTATATTATATAAAATAAATCGAAACTTATAAAATCTTATATAAAAATAGCAGATATGTAGTTCACCTTTTTACATAATAAACACAAACTGGCAATTATGTAAAAGCTAAATATGCCTAATGCAGATCTTTCTTTTGGCCTCAAATGTTATATAAATTATTATTCCGACATGTAGTCACATGACAAACCCATAATCAACTCTCTAGACCATCGATGGTCGCGATTTTGAATGGTTTGATTTAATAGCCATTTAATAATTTAATTTTAAACTGGATAATCGAGACTTTGTATAATATCGTAGCAATGAAAATCGAGTCTAAGCTATTCTTCACTCAGAATAAAGAAATTTGACTGAAATTTTCAGCGTATTCTCTTTATCTATTTTTAAACTATTATAGCTAGAACTGTCAGCTCTTTATCTAAATCTTATAGGATGCATCTTTAAAAAATAAAAGAAATTGCTAGGAAAACTAGACCACCATGATCCTGGGGTATAATGAAGGAAGTAGAAATAAATTGAAATGAAATGAAATAGGGTTTAATGTCCTACTGTGCTAATGAAGACAGGCATACACCATACAGTGTCCTATGAGGGAAATTTCGGCCGGACAGCGGCACTATGGCCTACTCTTATATCGAATTCCAACTGTCATGGGACCTTTTACGTGCACGCCAATGTGTACTCGGGACCTCGGTTTTACGTCCCATCCGAACGACTAGACAGCTGTCCTTGTTAGAATGTGAATTTGAACCCGCTTTTTGGACACAAATAATTGGTATTTAAATCAATTCAGGAAATTTTTTATCATCATAAAATATGCTAAGCATTCGTAGATATCCATAATATTTGTTGTTTAAACAGGAGAGTTGAAAGACGAAATTTGTTGATTTTTAGAAAAGATTATGGGGTGGGGTTGGGAGGGGGAGGGGGAGGGCGGCACAAATTGAGATCGTAATATTTATATTACGTTAATCTGCTGCATTTTAATGTCGTCGTGTCATTTTATGATGGTTAACATGGTGGTTAACATTTTAAAATGGTTAACATGATGGTTAATATGGTGGTTAACATTTTATGGTGGTTAACATTTTATGATGGTTAACATGGTGGTTAACATGATGGTTAACATGGTGGTTAACATTTTATGATGGTTAACATGTTAACATTTAATGATGGTTAACATGGTGGTTAACATTTTATGATGGTTAACATTTTATGATGGTTAACATTTTAACATTTAATGCTGGTTAACATTTTATGATAGTTAACATGGTGGTTAACATTTTATGATGGTTAACATGTTAACATTTTATGACGTTTAACATTTTATGATGGTTAACATTTTAACATTAAATGATGGTTAACATGTTAACATTTTATGATGGTTTACATTTTATGATGGTTAACATTTTATGATGGTTAACATTAAATTTTTATGATTGGAATGGTTTAAAAATATGCCTCAGACCACAAAAAAGGGTATCATAGTCTTCAATAGGGAAGGAGATGGTTTGAAGGATTGTGGCGAAAAACGTATTGTAAGAACGAAGCATCAAGCAATGAAACCATAAAAAGTCAACCAAACAACTATAAGATTATTACATACAGTCTGTGGTTTTGAAACTGTTACAACCCTTATTATACTGACACAATTGATGCCCTGAGGTTTCAGCGGAAGAGCTTTTTTTATATTAACTTAAAACCCATTCTGATACCAGACACGATTAATAGGTTTCAGATTTGTTCTTGTGAGTAGGCGAAGTTACAATGTAAAAGAGTTTAGAGCGGTTAGCTGCACAGTGGGGATCACGGTGGCTAAGTGGGTAAGACGCTGGCTCGCTTGCCTGGAGGTCGGGTGTTCGATCCCTGAATTGGCCCAGAGAATTCATCCAGATTTTCCCTGGTTCTCCCTTGTCAGTGATGCAGGACGGAGGACCCGACAAGGACAGTTGTCTAGTCGTTCGGGTGGGACGAAGAACCCGAGGTCCCGTGTACATATTGGCGTGCACGTAAAAGTTCCCTTGACAGTTGGAATTCGATATAAGAGTAGGTCGTAGTGCCGCTGTCCCGGCAAAATTTCCTCATATATATAGCACACTGTATGCCCGTCTTCATTAGCCCAGTTCGGAGCAGAATAGTAGGACGTTAAACCCCATTCCATTTCATTTCGGTTAGCTGCAGGAATTTAACACAAAGAAAACATCCTCAGATTTATTTGTTGTGTTCGTTCGATAAATTTTAGCCGTTATGCATTTTATCAGAAACAATGACACATATTATATACATAGAAACAATATATCACCTTGTTTTTGTTTAAAAAAAAATAAAAAAGATGGAATTTTCTAGGTTTTTGTGTTTGATATTCAACCTATTAAACTTTTGAACTTTTAGAACAACAAAACTAATTTCAACGCTATAAATTACAATACTGGTTGGTCGTTTATTTTAGACTTATAAGATATGCCATGTAAATGATGTTAATTTTACAATTTTACTTCCACGTGATGGGTGTATTTACTAGTTTCTTTAGTCTTATTATTTGATTTTTGTTTTCTTCAACACATTTATTAAATAAATTTACTCAATTTCCTGATTTTTTTTCAGCCATGAATAATCTTGCACCTGTTAAAATCAATTTGTTTCGTTTGTAAGCGACCTACATACAATAATTTTAACCAATTATTTCCTAATAAATTACTTTATGCCAGATAGTGAGTTCGATAGGATTGTTATGTTGTTTATGATACAGACATTGGAACATTGTTTTTAAAATCAGGTAATTAATTAAAAAAGCTACAAAATATTTCTGTAGTTTATAGGGGGGGGGGGGAAGTAATGGTTAGCGCATGCGCGTTGCATCAAATGGCGTGGTTTCGATTCCCCGGTTGTACGTGACAAGGAGTAGGGTCGCCTGTCCAACCTCGTGGGTTTTCTCCAGGTCCTCCGGTTTCCTTCCACTGCTAAAGACCCCTACGCGCTAGCTAATTATTGAAATAAAATTGAAACGTGTTAGTCCCGAAATGGCCTAGTTTGTTTCGAGTGGATGTTAAACCCATCTCTCTCTCTCTCTCTCTCTCTCTCTCTCTCTCTCTGAAGTTTATGTTCCTGAGAACGAGCCCTTTGTTGCGTTCTATATTGAGGGAATCCTGTGCGCAAGATTCTACTACAATACGTAAGGGTTGGGGGTGGTTGTTTACTCGCTTGGCCGTTTCGTTCTCAATTATCCTAAAAATAAATTAGTCTCTTAATCAGATGAGGTTGTTCAACATGTATGTTTATTTCCAGAGTGAATATATATGCTGCACTCTGCTTGAGTTTATATACATGTTGGTAACCAGATCTGATTTAGAGCGTCCTAGGATTAACTCATTAAACAATTAGCACAATAGATTTAATTACAAGAATACAGTCTGAATGAGCTTAAGTTATATATCTCTAGACATTTTGGTAATTAAACAATTAGATTAATTTACAACTAATCTATCAAGACTAAGGGTTGATTAACGTCTATAAGAAATGTGTAATAATAAAATATATGTATATACGAAATGATAATACGTAGTAATAATAAAATATATATAAAACTTTAAATACATAATATTTCACAATTAATGTTGTATGTACATGTAGAGTTATACTTTACTCTATCACATTCCCATTGTCTTGCTATGCGTTACGGGGGGTTGGGTGGCTGAATGGTTAGCGTGCGCGCGCTGTATCATAAAGTCTGTCATTGAGTCGACTGGCGTGGTTTCGAATCCCCGGTTGTACGTGACAAGGAGTAGGGTCGCCTGTCCAACCTCGTGGGTTTTCTCCGGGTCCTCCGGTTTTCTCCCACTGCTAAAAACCCCTATGCGCAAGCGAATTATTGAAATAAAATTAAACCATACGTTAGTCCCGAAATGACCTAGTTTGTGTCGAGTGGACGTTAAACCCCATTTCTCTCTCTCTCTCCCGCTATGCGTTACGATATGATTGTCTCTATCGAGACCATGATCTGGTACGTGCAGATATGTTCAGATACGTATCGAAACGATCAACACGATTGCTACGACTGGCCTCAATATATGATAAGACCTGATAAAATCACCACGATTACTCCACGATTAAAACCACGATTAAAACCACGATTTCAGTTATAGCGCGGCGAATCGTGATAGTGGCAACCTAGCATTAAAGATACATTATGTGAGAGCTAAATCTAACTATTGGCATTGCAGGTCGTTTTCCTGATTTCAAATTATTATGAACCCTCTAGACACTAGGATGGCTGACATATTAACTGGATTAGTCAACGTCTGCCATATCTCCGCGAAACGTTAAAATGGAAAATAGAGAGAGAGAGATGGGTTTAACGCGCACTCGACACAAACTTCCACTCGACTAGGTCATTTCGGGACTAACACGTGGTTCAATCTCATTTCAATAATTCGCTTGCGCGTCTAGGGGTCTTTAGCAGTGGGAGGGAACCGGAGTAAACCAATGAGGTTGGACAGGCGATCCTTCTCCTTGTCACATACAACGGGAATCGAAACCACGCCAGTTGACTCAATGACAGACATTATGATAGAACGCGCACTCGCTACCCCAACCCCCTTGAAATCAAGTGCCAGGCTTAATAAATGACGTACCTAGCCGTCAGCCACATATGTATAGTAATGGTGGATCCTAAATGTTAATGTTAACTTATAGAATAGTTGGATTTTTGTTTGTTAGTTTAAGTGGGTTTTTTTTATAAAGTTTAATTTAAAAAAAAAAAAGGGTTATAAGCAAACAGTTAAAAGGGCGACATAGTGTTTTGGTATTTTTATTTTTTATAAACAAAGCACTGTTGGGTTGCAATTTTAAAAAAAAAAGTCTGTTTTATTGGTGCGCTGATGTCTGACAATTTGTTTGTAAACATGGGCGAGTATGCTAAAACAATCAACATTGATTATGTTTAAAGGGCCATTATAGGAGATTTGATAAGGAGTTGGCAGTTCTCACTATAATAGTTAAAAACTAGGTAATGTAAAGGCAATTTGCTGAAAATTTCATTCAAATTGATCCTCTATGAACCGAGAACAAAGCGACTGAATTTCCGCCTAGCCTTGATCATCATTACTAGAGTCAGTACGATAAACAACATAGCCTCGATTATCCATTTCATGATCAAATCATGAATGGAAGTCGAGCAGCAAATGGAATCACAATCCACTAAAGATCGCAGGCTAGCGATACCATCTAGAGTTGATTATGGTCTGGATAGGTTAATTAATGTCTAATTAATAATTTAGATAACATTTCAGGCCTAAGGAAAGACTTGCAATAGGCAAATTTAGCTCTTGCATAATGTATGTTTAATACTTGTCACATTGTCTATCATAATGCACTACTAGAATTAGTATCGGATTAATTTTCCGGTGTCTGTTGTATTGGGCGGAGGATCTGGCAAGGGACAACGTAAAGTCCTTCGGATGGAACGAAAAACCGAGGTTCGGTACACATTGGCGTGCACGTTAAAGAACCCTGGACAGTTGGAATTCGATATAAGAGTAGTCCGCAGCGCCGCTGTCCAGGAAACATTTCCCCAGTCCTAACCCTAACCCTAACCCTAACCCCGGAGCAGAACAGGAAGACGTTAAACCCCATTTCATTCCATTTCAGTATTGGGATATCCATTATTCATCAACAGGTTTTTCGGCCCTGAGAGATAATTTGAGCTACCAGCCAGAGCAAAAATCAACAGCTTTAATATATTTTGTTTTGTGTTCAGGTGTCGCGAATAACAAATAAACGATCAACTGGTCCTTCAGGAATGTTTTTGAAAAATGACGAACAGGGATACTAACAGCCATTGTCCCGATCTTACCATTTACTAGGGAGAGAGAGAGAGAAAAATGGGGTTTAACGTCCACTCGACACAAACTAGGTCATTTCGTGACTAACATATGGTTTAATTCTATTTCAATAATTCGCTTGCACGTAGGGGTCTTAAGCAGTGGGAGGAAACCGGAGGACCCGGAGAAAACCCACGGGCTTGGATAGGCGAATCTACTCCTTGTCACGTACAACCGGGAATCGAAACCACGTCAGTTGACTCAATGACAGGCCTTATGATACAGCACGCACGTGCTAACTATACGACCACCCACCCCCCCAACCCCTCCCATTTACTAGGACCACGAAAAGAACATTTTTGGGTTCTGACACAAATTCAAAATCACAACTATCAAAGACGACACCAATCTGATTAAAATACAGATCTATATTTCGTTTCGTTTTTTATACTTTCGATAGCCTACACTACATGAAGATCTGACCGGTTATAGTAAAAGGTTGCGTTAGAGGTCGTGCGAACAGTTTTTGACCCTATGACGTTAAGCATTAATTAATCAATCAGCATTGGCGTTTCTAGTGGTTTACCCACAGCATCGCACGCCAAGAAGTCGCCTTAAGAGATGGTTTCATTGGCTAAAAAATCCCTTACGCCATCCAGAACGCAGGTTATATAACAACTCTTCCAGATCCTGGTGTAGTGTAGGCCATCGAAAGTATAAAAAAAAAACGAAACGAAATATAGATCTGTATTTTAATCTGTTTGATTGTTCCCGTTCAAACAAATCTCTTCTGAGTACAGCAACATGACAGCCCTTCGTTTAATCTGGGGTCTTCCTTGGAGCCCTGTTTCAAACCAAATGATATTGTTAAACAGTTAGGTATTGGTTGTTAATCGGACTATTGACCAGTCATAATTTGGGACAGAAATTTGCGCTTAGTTTGTTTCACTTCAAGATGACTTGTTATATTTCTTGAGACGCCGGTGTTAACTAAAGGATTATCCTGTCAATACTCTAATACTGCACACTTGTTCCGTATCTTATGGTTAATGTTCTAAAGAGAGGGAGAGAGAGAGAAAGAGAGAGAGAGAGATAGAGAGAGAGAGAGAGAGAGAAAGAGAGAGATAGAGAGAGAGAGAGAGAGAGATATATAGAGAGAGAGAGAGAGAGAGGAGAGGAGAGAGAGAGAGAGAAATAGAGAGAGAGAGGAGAGAGAGAAAGAGAGAGAGAGAGGAGAGAGAGAGGAGAGAGAGATATATATATATATATATAGAGAGAGAGAGAGAGAGGAGAGGAGAGAGAGAGAGAGAAATAGAGAGAGAGAGGAGAGAGAGAAAGAGAGAGAGAGAGGAGAGAGAGAGGAGAGAGAGGAGAGAGAGAGAAAGAGAGAGAGAGAGAGGAGAGAGAGAGTGAGAGAGAGAGAGAGAGAAAGAGAGAGATAGAGAGAGAGAGAGAGAAAGAGAGAGAGAGATATATAGAGAGAGAGAGAGAGGAGAGGAGAGAGAGAGAGAGAAATAGAGAGAGAGAGGAGAGAGAGAAAGAGAGAGAGAGGAGAGAGAGAGGAGAGAGAGGAGAGAGAGAGAGAGAGAAAGAGAGAGAGAGAGAGAGAGAGAAAGAGAGAGAGAGAGGAGAGAGAGAGTGAGAGAGAGTAGGATCGCCTGTCCAATCTCGTGGGTTTTCTCCGGGTAAGACGCTGGCTCGCTAGCCTGGAGGTCGGGTGTTCGATCCCTGCATTGACCGAGAAAGTTCATCCAGATTTTCCGGCGTGATTTCCCCTTGTCAGTGATTCAGGGCGGAGGGCCTGACAAGGACAGCTGTCTAGTTATTCGGATGAGACGAAAAACCCGAGGTCCCGTATACACATTGGCGTGCACTTAAAAGATCTCTTGACAGTTGGAATTCGAGGGAGAGAGAAAGAGATTTAGGGGTTGGGGGATGGTAACGTTCACTGGGCACAAGCTCTGTCATATCGGTTCAATTTTATTTCCATAATCCGCTTGCGCGTTGGGGTCTTTATCAGTGGGAGAATATCCACCAACCTGTTCTAAATAGATTCGTCTTCTTAAATAAGACTCGCCCAAAATAACGTCATCATAATTGTAAACCAGTAACACATTAAATCTATGTTAGTTCCGAAATGACCTAGTTTGTGTCGAGTGGACATTAAACCCAATCTCTCTCTCTCTTTTTGCCCATGGTGTTTTTCGGGTAATCTCTCTCTCTCTCTCTCTCTCTCTCTCTCTCTGTACATATATTTTATACACCCAATCCAGAAGGAGCCAAATAAATATACGCCTACTGGGCTTCTTTTTGCATCTTATTTTTTATTCCTTTAAATTGTATAATATATTCGAAATAAATACTGTTTAAACCAAACCGATCGTATCTGTTTTTCAAACTAAACGAGCAGTCATACTGAAGGAGCAACAGCCACATACATAACAGATCATAAGTGGGCAGTGTAACGAGATATTAACTATATAAATACACACCAATCTACCTTAATAGCACATTAAATTACCTAATCTAATCCACGCTAATAGCACATTAAATTATATAATACCATCGTTATTATCCCTATTTACTCATATCTCGATCAAATGACTTTCTAGGGACAATAACAGGATGTATAGTAACGATTGTCTTTTCTACAGGTCATTGGTGCTCGTAAACAAAATAAATGTTTATTAACGCTACACGGGCCGTGGGTTCTATGTTAATAATTTGTCTTAAATTAGCTGGCCCCGAGTTCACAAAGCATTCTCAGAATTAAGTTAAGAATTTACTCAACTTGCAATCACTGTTTATGTGAAATATCTTTCATCCCGGCTAATGAAGACGGGCCAATGAAAGAAAGACAAAGCCAAAATAGAAACCATGACATAAAAGAGAAGTAGTGCCGAGTGTTTTAAATAAGGGCCAGCATATCCCCCTTTTAGCACGACAACCGTCACTATAGCTACTAGATAGAAAATAATCTACAAGCACTATCATCAGCCTAGTCACAAGAAACAATATATTGCCAAAGAAAAAAACGCCCTTTAATAATTCATGGAAGAATAGGATTTTTAGATATAAAATGATCATAACCCTTTAATATTATATTTAATTAAAAATCACTAATATTTACGAGCACCTTGAGTTTGAAACTTTCACATAAATATTCTATTTAAAAACGATAAAAATAATATGGCGCCAATCTGCTTATCGCAGCTCTAAAAGGTTTTTTTTTTTAATATTAAGATCATTGAAATATTTCGTTAAAATCTCTGAATGTCATTTGAAAGATTGGGGAAATTTCTTTAGAGTAGCTTTGTCTTTAACTTAAAACCATCCACAGGCTTCGACATTGAAAACACGAATTATTTGTCAATTTAAATCAACATTGATGTTGTGATTTTACCGGGAAAAGATGGGGTTCTGATATCCAATATTTAAGTTTAAAAAAACATTTTACCGGTGGTACCACAATGCGTTTCAGTGCCATTTGTAACAAGGGACTCGAAGAACGAGGCTAGACGTATTCCACAAGTCACGTCAAACGGTGACGCCATATTCTTATCTGGAGAGCATGCGCAATAAATACTACCGGTGAAGGCTTGAATAACCAGACACTAGAGATTGCCATTCGTTTGAGACTTCTCGCGTATTTCGCCGAACATAATTGATCAGAAATTAAAGTAAAACAGAAACGATTGAATGTAAATCAGTTTATATTCATTCATATTACATTATTGTAAGCGTTGCAACCTATTTGTGTCAATTTCTAGATCCAAAATATTAACGACCGTATATATACATTTATATTTTCATAAAATTTCGTCATTCCTTATAAAAGTATCATAAAATGGAAAAATGTCATAAAAAAATATAAAATTTCACTATTTCTAATAAAATGAGACGAAAATATAAAATTAACCATAAATCGCTACTCCCAATAATAAATTTCTATACTAATAAATCCGGATGTGAATAAGAAAATCATCCAGGCATTTTATGACCCCCAGCTTGCTGCTCTCTTTCATTTTGTATTTGACAGTGTTCAGTTAATGTTGATTATGTGTTAGAAATTGTTTTTTGAAATAAATAGACCACAAATAAACCCCAACAATAATCAAATACTTTGGTCTTTATCTAGTTCATCGGGATTTTCCTGTATGGTTTCCCCTTGTCAGTGGTGACTGGCGGAAGGCCTGACAAGGACAGCTGTCTAGTCTTCGGATGGGACAAAAAACCGGGGTCGATGGAATTCAATATAAGAGTAGGCCGTAGCGCCGCTGTCCGGGCAAAATTTATGCCATGGAACACTGTATGGCGTATTCCCGTCTTCATTAGCCCAGTCGGAACAGAACAGTAGGACGTTAAACCCCATTCCATTTCATTTAGTCACTGTACGTCTGTACTATGGTTGTCATTCTTTGCTTGATAAAGATGAGATAACCCTCGTCGAAACGTCGCCAGAAATGTGTTAGTTTATTTTTTATACAAGTAAAAATTGGAAGGCAAGAGTAGTTTATGAAACAGAAAAATACTAGTAATTGCACTTGCGCAATCGGGTATAAGAATTATCGCCTTACTTCATTGTAAATAATCTCACTACGTATATATGTAGAACATGGAATTGTCTGCGATATCACCTCGGTGGAAGCGGACGTTAGTTAAAGCTATTTGACACACTCGCCCTACTTCAGCTGAAAAATAATTGAGTCCTTTTTAGACATTATAGAAAACAAAATCAACCAAAAGAAACAAAATCGTATGATTAATAAAATTTCGAACGTTTATTTTAGGTTGGAAATCCGGGCTTTTTAGTTTGGGCACACCACAACTTCCTTTGAATATCAGTGGCGTGTCTTTCACGTTATTGGGCACGATGTTTGAGAAATCTAAAATAGAACAGAAATAAAAAAAATGTTGGCTATGAAATAGAGCGAAAAATGCATACGAAACAATGGCCATCTATAAAAGTCTATACAGTAAAAAACTTAGTAAGATCTTTGACATATTTGTTATTTTCGTATCAAACGATATGGAATCTATGATCCAGCTAGTAAGAAAACACGAAGATTACCGACAGATAGAAACCTCCGTCTATCACGCTCTATAGAAATGTCAAACATGCTTGAATACAGATCAAATGAAAGAAAAGCACGGCAAATGGTCAAGTGCTTGTAAACAAATTGTTTACTCGAATTATTTACTCGACAATACAAATGAGACTGTAGCAGCAACAAAACAGCCAACAATTGGTTGATAAATTATACATCACGCTGGATCATTTGGTAATGAAAGATTTTTATTTTGGATCAACGGTCTCGATTGTGAACACCTGATACCAGTTCTCGTTTGTGGACTATTTTGTGGGAGTTGGATGGCCGAATGATTAGCACGTGCGCCTTGTATCATAATGTCTGTTATTGAGTCAACTGGCGTGGTTTCGATTCCCCAGTTGTATGTGACAAGAAGTAGGGTCGCCTGTCCAACCTCGTCGGTTTTCTCTTGCTCCTCCCACCGCTAAATCCTATCGCAACGCATCGCACCTAGCAACATTCGACATTTTTTTGGTTTTATTCACTATCTCTCGAAATCTTGCCATAGTTTCTCCTGGATGCCATGACATTTTAAACTGCGGAACTGTTTTCTGATCCTGTTATAAACTAGACGATAAGCCCGCGCGTGCCTCACATCTGCCCGATTTAATTTTTTATTTAGGCGAGGATCATATTTCTATTGACAGTCGACTTAATAAAAAATTGTTCAAATACAGTCAATGTCCTCAATACTATCACGTTGTTATTTCATTCTAACATTAATAATAGCCTTTATACCAGAACGCGCGCCAATTTAATGAACCGAGCTCGTTATATTAATGAACATTCCATCCCAAGCAAAAATAAGCCATATTGTTAAGTCTGTCTTGAATTTATTTAGACTCATTTTACTAACGAGTAGAAATTTTATCCTATAAGACATCCATTTTTGATGTTTAATTCCACGAGTGAAGATAATTCCCGGTTGGTTTGGGGATAATTTATTACTTTAAGTGATCTAGTGACAACCAGAGTAACTAAAACCACAACGCTTTCTTTTATCCTATTTACTATTTATAGAATTAATTTACTTGTTTTGAATCACGAGAGTGCGTAGCAAACATAGAGAGAAATGGGGTTTAATGTCCACTCGACACAAACTAGGTCATTTCGGGACTAACATATGGTTTAATTTTATTTCAATAATAGGGGTTAGGGGTCTTTAGCAGTGGGAGGAAACCAGAGGACCCGGAGAAAACCCACTAGATTGGACAGGAGACCCTACTCTTTGTCACGTACAACCGGGGATTCGAAACCACGCCAGTTGACTCAATGACAGGCCTTATGATACAGCGCGCACGTGCTAACCATTCGGCCATCCAACGTCCCGCGTAGCAAACAAGCCATTGCGAGCAGGTAGTAGTCGTCGTCATGATACCAAGGAACTCCCACGGTTTCGATTCCCCGGTTGTACGTGACAAGGAGTGCGGTCGCCTGTCCAACTTCGTGGGTTTTCTCCGGGTCCTCCGGTTTCCTGCCACTACTAAAGACCCCTACGCGTAAAGGAATTGTTGAAATAAAATTGAATAATATGTTAGTCCCGAAATGAAGTCGCCAAGAAATCGCCGTAACAGATGGTTTCATTGGCTAATCCCTCACACCATCCAGAATGTAGGTTATATAACAACCCTTAGAGATCCTAGTGCAGTACAGACATATAAAACGAGATTTAAACTATAAAAAAACGAAAGGAAATAGGATCTGTGTTTTAATGAGATTGGAGTGCACTATATCTAATATATGTATTGAAATGGTCGCCAGTTGATGTTTATTGACAGAGTAATGAATTCTCGACGGAGATATTTGTCGGATATAAGCCTCAAGAGTGAAACATACCTGTTAATCGCGGTATGTCGTGCACGAATGTCCCACCCCCTTGACGGTTCCATATTGGTTTGTATGGAAGCGTTCACCTACACAATAATTGGTTACTCAACTAAGTCAATGACCTACATTAAAGGCTTTAACAAATCATCTTCGTTTTATATGAAATGAAATGGGGTTTAATGTCCTACTGTTCTGTTCCGACTGGGCTAATAAAGACGGGCATAAGCTATACAATGTGCTATGAGGAAAATTTTGCCCGGGCAGCGCGCCCTGTGGCCTACTCTTATATCGAATTCCAACTGCCGGGGGGATCTTTTACGTGCACACCAACGTGTACACGGGAACCCTGTTTTTCGTCCCATCCGAACGACTAGACGCCTGTCCTAGACAGTCTTCGTTGTAAAAGCGAGCATTTGGAAAACAGATTTATCGCAACCCCAATGGTAGCCGGTGGAAATCTGACAGCTGGAAAATAACCATTGTCAAGTCTATAAGCTAATTGCAAATTACGACATAGGTCACGAGATTTAATTAGGGTTGGGACACGGGTTAGGTTTAGCGCTAACCCTAACTCACAATCTTCTCAACAATCACGTGCCCTAACCCTAATTACATCTCGAGACATATTAGCTTTTACCCTTTATTTACCAATAAGGTCATGTCATTACCAAAAACCATTGGTGTGTCGTTTCCGGTAGATGTCTGTACAAAACATACATTAAAAAATCCTGACATTAAATCCTGATTAAATTGCACGTGGGCTTTTAAGGTAATTTTTTTAATGCCACCATAGAAAAAAGAATAATAAAAGAAATGGTTAAATAAAACTGACATATCGATATATGTTTTACTTGGCTTGTTATCAAGCTAAATATTTTATTTTTTTTTTCAATTTTGTTAAATCAAACTACATTATTGTACGAGGGTCACGGTGGCTAAGTGGGTAAGACGCTGGCTCGCTAGCCTGGAGGTCGGGTGTTCGATCCCTGCATTGGCCGAGAAAGTTCATCCAGATTTTCCGACGTGGTTCCCCTTGTCAATGATGCAGGACGGAGGGCGTGACAAGAACAGCTGTCTAGTTGATCGGATGGGACGAAAATTCGAGGTTCCGTGTACATATTGGCGTGCGCGTAAAAGATCCCTTGACAGTTGGAACTCGATATGAGAGTCGTAGTGGCGCTGTCCGGGCAAAATTTCCCTTATAGCCCAGTATAAGAGCAGAACAGTAGGACGTTAAACCCCATTTCCTTTCATTTCATTTACATTATAGTACAACATGTTAATGTCATGACGATACAATCAACTCATATATGCAGGGGAGAAAGACGCTGGCCTGCTAACCTGGAGGTCTCATATTCGATCCCGTTGTTGGCCAAGAAATTTCGTCGGGATTTACCGGAGTGGTTCCCTCTTTGTCAGTGGTGCAGGATAGGGGGCCTGGCAAAGGGCAACGGATAGTCTTTCGGGCGGGACGAAGTACCGAGGCCCCGTGTACGCACTGGTGTGTAGCCTACCTAAAGGATCCCTTGGTAGTTGAAATTCGTATTTTAAGCGTTAAACAGATGTCGTTATAACTTCCACGAAAAAACAAATGACATTGGCGTTTCACAAGGGCCAGTCGTTCGGACGGGACGAAAAACTGAGGTCCCGTGTACATATTTGCGTGTACGTAAAGCATCCCTTGGTAGTGGAAATTCGTATTTTAAGCGTTAAACAGATGTCGTTATAATTTCCACGAAAAAACAAATGACATTGGTGTTTCTCAAGGGCTAGTGATAGGGTTCAACTGGTTTACTTGAAATAAATCCCCTCGTGGATACCTTCTCGCACAACTGTCATCTTAGTGTTCGTCGATGATTTGGATATAAAACAGCTCGATGACTTGTTAAATTTTATGAAACTTATATTGTCCTTAGAGTCTGGCAATGTCCTCGATAATTCCATCAATTTCGACAATAAGCGGGGGAGTTTCTGCCATTAAGATTTAGAACAGGATAATCCTGGACTTAAGAGACCGACTTTCGGATGAAATGTAGATTTAACTGTCACGGCTTTTACTATAATATTGACTAATTCGTTTTTATAGTCTGGCAAACGTGTTGATTTACGTGTATACATCATACACTGTAAAAAATATATGTTTTTTTAATCCCTTCTTTTTGTTATTTAAAGGAAATTATTCTGTGGTTTGAGATAAATAACCTGTATTTTTACCATAAAATCTGTTGTTTTAGTTGCATTTCTGTATTTGGACAGCAACATTGGTAATGTTACACACTTTTCAGTATATTAACTGATAGAAACTGTTTATTAACAATGTAAATTGTATTGTTAATCAAAAGAACATGTAATATTCCAGAATAACGGCACTGTTCTGTTAATTCACGAAGTTATACTATTGGATTTAGTTAACGCATGCGAGTCGCGCACTCTACTTTTGGCGGTGAATGTTCGAGTGCCCGCTGACGATGTAAAAACAAAAAAGAAAAACAAAACAGAAGATTTACCAGATTTTTTTTCCCCGTAATTTTTATTCTGTTCTTTTTCTAACAGACAATTTCTATTAAGTCACAGTAGCATGATTCTGTTAAATTAAAGAAAAAAAACCTGGAAAATCTCTGCCTGAATATTGTCTGCTTTTTTACAGAATTATTTTTTTCAGTGTAGAGCTACTTACTAAAAATACTTACGTATTGAATTAGTCGGGCAGCTTAAATTTAACGATCGTAAACTCAGCCATTGTTGATTTTATTTAACCATTATCTGAGACAAGAATAAAACTAAAACTGACAAACAGCACACTCCCGTCGTTTAATCGACCCAGATAAAAACTTAGTCTTGGGATATAGAATTTTCCTGCTTCATATCGAAATGAGAGATCAAATAACCCAGTTAAACGCTTTGTTCTGAAAACGATCCAATTGCTTCAAGCCATTATTTTAAAATGGATGCAACTCCTATATTTGAGAATTAAACTATATACAAATATGAAATGAAATGAAATGGGGTTTAACGTCCTACTGTTCTGCTCTGACTGGCTAATGAAGACGGGCATACGCTATGACGGAAATTTTGCCCGGACAGCGGCAATACGGCCTACCCTTATATGGAATTCCAACTGTCAGTGTATCTTTTACGTGCACACCAATGTGTACACGGGACCTCGGTTTTTTCGCCCCATTCGAACGACTAAACATCTGTCCTTGTCAGGCACTCCGTCCTGCATCACTGACAAGGGGGAACCACGCCGGAAAATCTAGATGAACTTTCTCGGCCATTGCAGGGATCAAACACCCGACCTCCTGGCTAGCGAGCCAGCGTCTTACCCACTTAGCCAACGTGACCCCAAAAAACTACCGTATATACAAATATCAAGCTGGCATTATTAACTGTATGCACAATTAGAAAGAAAATTGTCAGAAAAGTCGAAAACAATCGAAGTTGTTTGTTTACAACATGAATGATTACGGTCAACACGATTTAATTCCCAGAACACATTGTTCAAGTTGGCAGATCATTGTGATAATGATATCAGATTTCATTGTAATCGTGGTAGCTATTCTTCCCTTAAAATATATTTTCGACTCGTGACCAGTGTTTATTGGCAAACTGCGCGAGCCTCTTATAAAATTATATAAAGCAGACGTATTCTCATCTTATCCTTCCCTTCCGTACTTGCCGGGATATTATTATCTTATTGGAGTCGACAGCAAGTAAACTCGACATTTGATTGGTTTCAAACCGGAAAATCTACAAGACAACACAGTTCAACTGCCGAACAACAAACACAACAAAGAACGACTCAAACAAGTATACAATGTCACGGCTAATGAGAGAAATAGAGGGGGAGAGAAGGGGGAGGGGGCGGGGGTTAACGTCCACTCGACACAAACTAGGTCATTTCGGGACTAACATATGGTTCAATTTTATTATAACAATTCGCTTGCGCGTAGGGGTCTTTAGCAGTGGGAGGAGAAACCGGAGGACCCAGAGAAAACCTACGAGGTTGGACAGGCGACCCTACTCCTTGTCACGTACAACCGGGGAATCGAAACCACGCCATTTGAATCAATGATATATCTTATGATACAGCGCGCAAGCGCTAACCATTCGGCCACCCTCTCACGGTTAATGGTAAAATCATCTATAATGACAGCAAGATAGATACGTTAGAAAAGCCAGATAATTTAGAATGCTCCGGTGACGTTGCACCAACAATTAACTGATCACTTTGTAAGAAATCTTTACAATATTTATAAAACTAACATACCACGCGTTCTTCAAGAGATAGTCACAAAATAACAATCTACTCCGAGTGTTAAGCTCTGTACACACTGCCAACATTTTCGGTAACACGTTGAGCAATATGTTGAGCATATTGTTGGCCAGTTGCGATGTTAGTGAAAACGTTGATAGTGTGTAGAGTTCGGAAACATTTGGTAACATTCGGCAATATGTCATCCAAATGTTGTTGAAATAAATACAAGATCAATTTTGTTGCCGAGATGCAAATGATGTTACCGAGTTTTATCCAATCAGAAATTGGCCTAAATCACGTGATCTGCCAGGAGTCAAGTGATGTAAACAAAATGGCAGCTACCAGGAAGGAATGGTTGTTAAGTTGCCCAACATGTTGTCGAACTGTTGCCGTGTGTAAACAGGGCAAAATTTTTGTTGCCCAGATGTGTTGCCGAGATTTTTCCGGAAATGTTGGCAGTGTGCACAGAGCCTTAGTCTTATCACAATTTATTAGTGTCAAGGGAGTCACTAACCAGTATATCTCGGTATATAAGAAGTTTCGCATCAACCAGGTTAAAGAAGACGGGCATATGCCATGCAGTGTGCTTTGGGGCGTTTCCACCTCTCGTCCTCGAATTCCAACCGTCAATGATAGTTTTATGTGCTCGTCAACGAGTACTATATGGTGCACCTCAGTGTTCGTCCCACCGCTGACAAATGGGAAAACCAGGCCAATTTGTCCAACAGAGCCTTGAGATCCATATTTGGAGGGTGTCTTGTAAGAGAACTATGGTAGACCTCGGTTTTTCGTCCCATCGGAACCACTAGACGCGCTGCCCTGTCCCGATGACAAAGCGACACCAGGGTCGAACCCGGGACAATTGAGCCAGTGTAGTGGTCAAAAGAAATAGACGTTTCGATCAATCGTTAGAAATCATAATTTCGTCACTGAAACCAATCTAGTAATACTGAGCCAAAATAATATGGACATCGGAATGTCACAAACATTTTAAATTTTAACAAATTGCACATTTTTGTTGACTTAGGTTGAACATTTTATTAAACTCACTGCGCACGGCAGTTTTTTTAATGTATGTATTACCTACGTAGAAACTGGGTGATTTGATGATATATTTGGACTAAACACACATTCAAACTAATTGATCTATCAAAAATGTACTTCAAATCCCTCTGAAAACATTGTATCCGGAAGGAAATAACACCAAACTATAAAAAATCTATTTTTAGAAGCCATGTTTGTCATGTAACTTGATAGGGCCATTTTTTCAGTGGTTATATTTGTCGTTACTTCCTGTCCATTTGCCATACAAATTGAAGCCTAAGTAAATTCTTATATTATCTTCTGCCAACTTTCCGCCATTTCAACACAGAATGTTGTACGTTTAAAGCCCTCAATATTCCCAAACCGCCTAACCATTTGATAAAGAAATAACAACTGCTCCCTAAGTCAAGCTGGCGGACAATAAGCCGTCGGGTTGCCAATTAGTGATACCCTGTCATTTTTGCCCTGCGCTTGCCCCATGAGTGTTTTTCTGGGAATCCAGTATGATTGGGTGTCTCTACTTTCCATTTATACCAAATGTGTCATACTTTTATCGGAAATAACTACACTATAACTACTTTTGTGGGAATGTATCTTTAAATTATTTGCCATACTTCTATTGGAAATAACTACCCTATAACTACTTTTGTGGGAATGTATCTTTAAATTATTTGCCATACTTCTATTGGAAATAACTACCCTATAACTACTTTTGTGGGAATGTATTTTTAAATTATTTGCCATACTTCTATTGGAAATAACTACCCTATAACTACTTTTGTGGGAATGTATCTTTAAATTATTTGCCATACTTCTATTGGAAATAACTACCCTATAACTACTTTGATGGGGGGGGGGGTCACGTGACTAAGTGGGTAAGACGCTGGCTCGCTAGCCTGGAGGTCGGGTGTTCGATCCCTGCATTGGCCTAGAAAGTTCATCCAGATTTTCCGGCGTGGTTCCCCCTTGTCAGTGATGCAGGACGGAGGGCCTGACAAGGACAGCTGTCTAGTCGTTCGGATGGGACGAAAAACCGAGGTCCCGTGTATATATTGGAATTGCACGTAAAAGATCCCCTGGCAGTTGGAATTCGATATAAGAGTAGGCGATAGTGCCGCTGCCCGGGCAAAATTTCCCTCATAGCACACTGTATGGCGTATGCCCGTCTTCATTAGCCCAGTATAGGAGCAGAACAGTAGGACGTTAAACCCCATTTCATTTTATTTCATTTCATTTCATTTCACTTTTGTGGGAATGTATCTTTAAATTGTTTGTACAGTATGGCGTGCAGTAGGTAATCACTATGAATTGTTAATAAATCAATCCACGTGTACCATGATAAAAGATTAGACAGATCCATCAAACATTTAACTAATTAATCACAATTTATTTTCGTCATCATTTATTATTCTTGTTTGTTTTTCTAAAATAATATCCGGGGTGAACATGGTCTCAATAATCTGTCTAGAGAGGGAGAACTGGGGGTTAACGTCCAATCGACACAGACTAGATCATTTCGGGACTAACACATGGTTCAATTTTATTTCAATAATTTGCATGCGCGTAGGGGTCTTTAGCAGTGGGAGGAAACCGGAAGACACGGAGAAAACCCGTGAGGTTGGTCAGATGACCCTACTCCTTGTCACGCCAGTTGACTCAATGACAAAACTTATGATACAACGCGCACGCGCTAACCATTCGGCCATCCATCCGGCTCATTTGGCATTATCTGTAATTTACAATATCTTTTCGTCCACCCCTTATGGGGCTGACTGGGCTGCAGTTTTAAAAAAAAACCATTTTTACTGTAAATAAATTTGTCATGTATTATGTTGTATATATTTGGCTTAAATAAATCTATTTATCTACCATTCTGACACTGACAAGGACAGCTGTCTAGTCGTTCGGATGGGACGAAAAACCGAGGTCCCGTGTACACATTGGCGTGCACGTAAAAGATCCCTTGGCAGTTGGAATTCCCTCATAGCACACTGTATGGCGCATGCCCGTCTTCATTATAGCCCAGGTTAGGAGCAGAACAGTAGGACGTTAAACCTCATTTCATTTCATTTTATTACCATTCTGACAAACACATTGCATTTGAGTGAGTGTGAAGGTCAGTAACTAGAATATGCCCCTGTTTCACTTTTGATTTTAAGGCCGCGAATGACATTTTTAGAGAGCCACGGTGGTTAAGTGAGTAAGACGCTGGCTCGCTAGTCTGGTGGTGTTGGTTGAGAAAGTGTGGTTTGCCCTTGTCAGTGGTGCAGGATGGAGGACCTAACAGGGACAGCTGTCTAGTCGTTCGGGTGGAACGAAAACCAAAGGTCACGTGTACGCTAATATGTAACACGTCGGCGAGAAAGTTCATCGGTGCTGGACGGAAGGCCTGACAAGGACAGCTGTCTAGTCGTTTGGACGGGACGAAACACCGAAGTCCTGTGTATACATTGGCTTGCACATAAAAGATCCCTTGATACTTGGAATTCGATTTAAGAGTAGGCCGTAGTGCCGCTATCCGGGCAAAATTTCCCTCATAGCACACTGAAAGACGTTAAACCCCATTTCATTTCATTTCATTATAAGCCAAAGCCCTTTATAAGCTCTTTATATCAACAACCATGTTATTAAGCAAACTTTCTTAATTTCCGATTGAATTCATATGCCCGGCTTAAGTGTTCAAATGTCGCTCCAGGATACCTCCAAGATCTCACAACACTAGTCACGCTATGAATTTGATATCAAATGGAGAGAGAGAGAGAGAGAGAGAGAGAGAGAGAGAGAGAGATGGGGTTTAACGTCCACTCGGCACAAACTATGTCATTTCGGGACTAACATATGGTTCAATTTTATTTTCATAATTCGCTTGCGCGTAGGGGTATTTAGCAGTGGGAGGAAACCGAAGGACCCGGAGAAAACCCACGAAGTTGAACAGGCGACCCTACTCCTTGTCACGTACAACCGGGGATTCGAAACCACGCCAGTTGACTCAATGACAGAGTTTATGATACAGCATGCACGTGCTAACCATTCAGCCATCCAACCCCCCGATGTCAAATGGAATTCGATATAAGAGTAGACCGTAGCGCCGCTGTACGGGCAAACTTTCCCTCATAGCACACTGTATGGCGTATGTCCGTACAGTAGGGCAAGCAACTTAAAACAGTAGGACGTTAAACCCCATTTCATTGTGACATTTTCAGCAAGATTAATCCAGTCCGGTCCATCCTATCAATAGCAACGAATGATTCACGGAGCGGGCTAAACACTGCCGTGTCTCTTTGAAAAATGTGCATTGGTGTTTGAAAACGGTCCACCCTGGTGAACCACGAGGAAAAAATTCACTGATACTTAAAGATACATTACGTAGGAGCTAAATCTTCCTAATTAAAGTCTTTACTTTGGCTTCAAATGTTTTATTTTACAGTAATTACCATGACAAGTCCATAGTCAACACTTTAGGTCATCAGATGACTCAGATTTTAAGTAGATGAGAACGCTTCGGCAAGTTAATGATTTAATTTTAAAATAGAGAAGCGAGGCTCAGTCTCGGGTAACAAGTGCCGCTTTGTCAACACTCCGAACAGTGATAACTTGGAACAGAATAAAGTAATGATTTTCAGTATATTCATTTTGCGTTATTTTTTTTTAAAACTATAATAGCAAGAAAGCTCAGCTCTTTATCTTAATCTTACATAATGCATCTTTAAGCTTCAGAAATATGGCGTTCTTCTTTATTTTCTTGTGGCGGAAAATAGTTTATTTCATGTTCTAATGGCTTTATACTCAGAAATCTACAGAAATAACCAGTTCCGTTTCCGTGCTGATAGATCACGCGAACCATCTTAAATCATCAAAGGATGTTTTTATATACTATTCAAAAAAAGTAGGGGATATTTGATTTTTAAGTGTTATTAAAGTCACCTAATGAAACTGACGAAGAAACAAATGACAAAATGAAATGAACTTCACATTCATCGATTTATTCCAAATGATCGTTAGACTAAGTAAGGCACAGACTGACCATTATAAGGGTAAAATGATACCCGGGGTCAAACAGCAAAGTTACCACAGCATCACAACCAAGTCAGTAACGGGTAAATCCTCCTCTGTTTGCCAAACAAGCATTGATCCGACGTGGCATACTCCTAATGAGACGTCTAAGGTCATTTTGGTCCAGATTGTCCCATTCCTGTTGCAACGCAGCAGCAAGTTCTTGGACATTGGCAGGAAGTTGTTGACGTTGACGTAACCTCTGTCCAAGCATGTCCC
This sequence comes from Patella vulgata, assembly GCF_932274485.2. Lineage (NCBI taxonomy): Eukaryota > Metazoa > Mollusca > Gastropoda > Patellidae > Patella > Patella vulgata. The sequence continues at coordinate 11,075,420 of NC_065880.2, read as the reverse complement.
AGACATGCTCGATGGGGGAGAGGTCGGGACTCAGTGCTGGCCAAGGTAATGTGGTGATGTTCTGTTGTTGGAGGTAACCTGTAACGATCCTGGCCCTGTGACATCTTGCGTTGTCATCCTGGAAGATGAAACGGCGGCCATGACGTCGTGCGAACGGCACAACATGGACTGCCAAGATGTTGTCCCGGTAGTACTGGCCTGTAACACGCCCTGCAACAACATGTAAAGCCGTTCATCCAGCAACAGTGATGCCTCCCCACACCATAACAGAACCACCCCCAAATCGATCATGTCTGATGACGTTAACGTCTTGGAAGCGCTCGTTTCGACGACGCCACACCCTCCTACGTCTGTCCAAAAAATCAACAGTGAACCTTGACTCATCTGAAAACATCACATTGCTCCAGCGTCGATTATCCCAGTGTTGACGATCCCTACACCAACGACGTCTTGCCTGAATGTGATGATCTCTCAAACAAGGGATCACGCGAGGACGTCGGGCGCGAAGGTGACCCCTATGCAGTCGATTCCGAATCGTCTGGCCACTCACTCTCACACCAGTGTCTGTTTGAAGACGAGCACTGATCTGATTTGCTGTGATGACACGATTTCTCAAGGCCAAGGTACGGATAAATCGATCCTGGGCTTGAGTTGTCGCCCTTGGTCGACCTGAGCGTGGTCTGTCCTGTACAGATTGTGTATCACGGTATCTGGACCATAGCCTGCTTATGACAGACTGAGAAACATTCATCATCCGCGCCACAACCGCCTGTGTTGTGCCGATCTGTAGCATGCCAAGGGCACGTAACCTTTCATTTTGGGTAAGCCGACGCATATCAAAATTTGTTTTCTGGTCACTTAAACAATTAAACTGATGTTTCCACCCTGGAATTCAATGCCACAATGACTGTAACATTCAAAGTCAGAGTCGTGCAAATCTTGGGTTGGACCCCATGATGATCCCAAGCATCACCTGCATTCCATGCGGTAGCTATTGGTGCGTTTGGGCGTCACATGTAACTGGAAATGTTTCTTCTGTTAGGTTCTATAGTGACTTTTTTCGTAGTCATTTGCATATTTTAGTATTATGCCCCCAAAATCAAATATCCCCTACTTTTTTTGAATAGTATACGTAACATTCAAAATATTCTACAATAGCCTTGTTGCCATGCTTGAATCTAAATGGGTAAGACGCTGGCTCGTTAGCCTGGAGGTCGGGTGTTCGATCACTGCATTGGCTGAGAATGTTCATCCAGATTTTCCGGCGTGCTTCCCAATTGCCAGTGATGCAGGACGGAGGGCCTGACAAGAACAGCTGTCTAGTCGTTCGGATGGGACGGAAAACCAGAGGTCTCGTGTACACACTGGCGTGCACGTAAAAGATCCCTTGACAGTTGGAATTCGATATAAGAGTAGGCCGTAGTGTCGCTGTCCGGGAAAAAATGTCCCTCATAGCACACTGTATCATTAGGACTGTCAACTGGCGTGGTTTCGATTCTCTGATTGTACGTGACAAGGAGTAGGGTCGCCTGTCCAACCTCGTGGGTTTTCTCCTGGTCCTCCGGTTTCCTCCCACTGCTAAAGACCCCTACGCACAAGCGAATTATTGAAATAAAATTAACTGAAACATATGTTTGTCTCGAAATGACCTAGTTTGTGTCGAGTGGACGTTAATCCCCATCTCCCTCTCTCTCTCTCTCTCTCTCTCTCTCTCTCTCCCCTCTCTCTCTCTCTCTTTAGTTGATGCTTTTACCATGACATGCATATTTTATAACATTCTGTGTGATTATAGAGGCTGTAGTCTATTCGGCAAATCATCTTGACAGGTGCCAAGCACGAGGTTTCGAGGGCCAACCGACCGACAATCTGTCATGTATTTAGAACGTTCAAATTTTGTTAAGAGTCCCCACTGTTCGACTCAATCCTCCATAAAGCAGGAAGTTCTATAATTATACCTTGTATAATTTTTTATTCTTTGAAATCTGTCATGTCGATTTTCAGGAGCGTTCAAGAGAAGGAAGCAAATCAAATGCAATTCGGTCCGAAACCGTGGGTTTTGAAATCATACAAAAGTCAAATGAAATGACGTAAATAGTCTAAACTTGTTTCAACACAAGTTAAAGCAATCAGCCCATCTTGTGGGGAATTAATGGCTTTATTAATCGATACAGTGAAATTACTTTTCCGGAATAACTTTGTTGTTCGCTTGAGACAAAGAAACCAAGAAAATTAGCTTTCTGATTTCTATACGCCTACAGTTTAACGTTGTCATATATTATTGCCATCTTGTTTGTTCGCTCATCCGTCGTTCATAGTGGGGATCACGTGGGTGTTCGATCCCTGCATTGGCCGAGAAAGTTCATCCAGATTTTCTGGCGTGGTTTCCCCTTGTCAGTGATGCAGGATGGTGGGTCTGACAAGGACAGCTGTCTAGTCGTTCGGATGGGACGAAAAACCGCGGTCCCGTGTACACATTGGCGTGCACGTAAAAGATCCTTTGGCAGTTGGAATTCGATATATTAGTAGGCCGTAGCGCCGCTGCCCGGGCAAAATTTCCATCACAGCACACTGTATGGCGTATCAACTCCAGTTACATTAACGATGTTGACACCAAATTAAAATTCAGATTATTCTTCCTTGGGGTCTCAATAACAAAACTGCTGATGACGTATGTTTTATTGCATGGCAACCCATGTTTCATGGTTTCGTCATGTAATCGTTGTCAACCCTGCAATTTGAAGACCGAAATGAAATGAAATCAGGTTTAACGTCCTACTGTTCTGCTTCGACAGGGCTAATGAAGACGGACATACGTCATATATCGAATTCCAACTGCCAAAGGATCTTTTACGGGCACGCCAATGTATATGTTACAGTCAATGTCTACAATCAGGCAATGTGACAATGCCTTTGTAATCCTAACCCTAACCCTTACCCTACCCCTAAACCTAACCCGGCAATGTACACATTGGCTGGTATATTTCAGGAATTGTACACATTGCCTGATTGTAGACATTGACTGTCACATATACACGGGACCTCGGTTTTCCGTTTCATCAGAACGACTAGACAACCATCATTGTAAGCACCACTGACAAGGGGAAATCACGTCTTACCCACTTAGCCACCGTGGCTCCCTCATTCGAAGACGGGCAATATTCATTGCCTATCAAAACCCGTTGGTTTACTCCGCGTCCTCCGATTTCCTTCAACTGCTAAAGACCCCTATGCGCAAACGATTTATTGAAATTAAATTGAACCTAGTTTGTATCGAGTAGACGCAAAACCCTCGGGAAGAGTTTAATAAAATTATGCTGTTGCTTGAGTCTCTAACAAAACGAAGGATAACAAAGGCTTTGTGTGCGTCTTTATGTAGGAAGGCTAAAATTAACCGCTTTATCGTTGCAATAAATACGATCCCCGGGGCTTGTTTGTGAACAATCCAGGAATCTCGTGAAAAACCCACTTAACTGTGTTTGAATGTTTGCACGATCTGATTTCAAAATGCAACACGTTCTTCACTTTGAATTTACAGATTTGTACATTTCAACAAGAATGTAGCCTCCACCCCTTTTGTTGACAACAACCGGTTGTCGTTGCAATTATAAGGTATTAATACTGACGGAAGAAATTTTTAGCTATACATACTTCTCGAAAGGAACATCCCTATCTTGCTCTTAAAATAGACATGGCCAACAGCGGTTGTTCCGGTTAGACTAGAAATTTAAATGAAGATTTAATATATACTCAGCCAAATTAAAAACTTGACACTCGGGATTTTTGGGTCTAGATTTTTTATATTTGGTTTAAAGGACAATATTGGTGTCAGTCATTATAAAATATGTGATAGAGCTCGTTAAATACATCCCAAATATAATTTTAACACAGAGATCATTGCTACGGGAGATGTTTAACAAGCACGTGAAGAAACGGGAAGTGACGTCAAACATGAGTTGTCCTTCTATATAACTGACTGAAGTAACGAGCGGTAACTGATAATTCCGTTGAAGATGACAAGTTGCTATATGAGACGATGAGAGGATATCTGACAATTCAAAAAAAAGAATTGGCTGTCAGTAGATAAAAGATAACGAACAAATTAGAAAAAGTCCGTGCATTACCATGTTTTTTATTAAGAACAGAATGAATAAAAACGGGGGAATGCACGGGATTTTTCTACTTTTTCTCGTGTCCCTTATCTAGTGACAGCCAATTCTATTTTTGAATTGTGAGATACCCTCTCACCGTCCCATATAATAACTTTTCAACTTCAACGGAATTATCAGTGAAATGAAATATGATCGTTTGTCTGTTACCGCTCGTTACTTCAGTCTGTTATATAGAAGGACAACTCATGTTTGTCGTGTTTGGCTTCACTTCCCGTTTCTTCACGTGCTTGTTATTAGTCTCCCGTAGCAATGATCTCTGTGTTGAAATTATATTTGGAATGTATTTAACCAGTTCTATCACATATGTAATAATGACTGACACCAATATTGTCCTTTAAGGCAACTATTTTAGTGTTATGTTGTGCACAGACGACCTTAACATCAACAGAAAGCACGAATACGTTCGTGATGTCACAGTACCCCCCAAAATGAAATTCACAGACTTGGAGAACAATCGGAATAAAGTGTTTAGTAACGGCTGTGGCCCCCTCTAGCGTCTCGTACTGCCACACAACGTCTTCTCGTGGATCTCAGAACATTAGTAAACACTACCCGAGGAAGACGTCGCCACTGCTCAGCAAGAGCATGTTGAAGGTCCTGCAACGTCACCAAATCGGTCAACTTCTCTGACGCATACTTGAGCGTAACGTTCACCTCGTCTGCGGTACACTCGGACCCTGCCATCGGCAAATCTCAAAGTGAATCGAGATTCGTCACTAAAGACAACCGAATTCCACTGTCTTTGAGTAAATCTTATGTGTCTTGTGGCCCACACAAGTCGGTTACGGCGATGAAGAGGTGTCAATATTTGGCAACAGATCACCCATGAATTCCCCTTTGACTTTAATGTTAATTCTCGTCTCTTAGACCGGCTCTAACTTTTTCACAAATTTTTGTTGGGTAGAATTCTTTCTACCACAGATGGAGCAACATGTGGCAACCTCTTGCTAAAAAGCACGTATGAGGTTCACCATGGAAAACTTGAGATACACAAACTGGAAGTAAAAACCGTTAAACATGCAATTTTCGTATGACCTCTGACGCGACCTCCCAAACCAACTAGTCAGATCTTCGTGTAGTGTAGGCCATCGAAAGTACAAACAAAACAAAACGAAATATACATCTATATTTTAATCAGACTGGGCTACTGAAGACTGTAGTAATATTAGTGACGAACTGAAATTCTTCATTTGTCGAATAAAGGGCATTCCAAATCAGTTCAAATACGTTTAACGAACGTTACGTGTACACATTGACTGGCACGTAAAAGCACTGTTGCCATTTGGAATGAAGAAGAGTAGGGCGTAACGCCGTTGTTCGGGCAAAATTCCCCTCAAAGCTCACGGCATAGCGTTTGCCCTTCTTCATTAGCCCAGTCAGTGTAGTTCATATATTTAACGGACAGCAGATTTCTACAAATACGAAGCAATCTTATAACCTTCTAGAACGTACATACATGTATATCGCATACAGTGTAGTATAAGTGAAGGTCATTTTGGACACATAACACATAACAAATTCTGTGTAATTCCATCAAGGACGAAGGCGGCCAAAAGGCAGACGGCATAGAAAATCTTAGATGGTAAACAATTATGTATATGACGTCAATGATGATCCATTGCATGGAATATAAGGTCAAGAAAGCAGTAAAGGGAAGCCCGCAGAAATCTCACTGAATGCCAAACAAAGCTAGCGGTGAGAGAAACCTCGCTAACAGTAATGATCAATAAAGATTTGTGATTTGTGAAAGTTACACCACAATCAGAAAGTGTTAATAGCCTGTAATGAACTATGATTATTTAATTATTTTTTCTTTTTTTTTCTTTGCAGAGTTAATGATGTTTGGTATTTTACTGGACGACCTTTTCCGGTGTTGTTTAAGTATTGGATAACCGCCTTCAGCTTTCAGTTTAGTTTTCTTGGCTTGTTTCAATCGCGGACCCGTTTGGTAATATGATAGAGCACATAAACACGGTGACGCATGCAGTGGTCTAATCCCTGCACTGTAGCTTATAATTCCTGGGGCCATTTCACGAAATTTTAACTAAGATAAAATCCAAATTTTAGTAATTTGATTGGATAATATTAGATTGATTTTAGTGCTTAGCCAATCAAAATTGAAGTATCTACTAAAATTTGGATTTTATCTTTAGTTAAGATTTCGAGAAACAGGGCCCTGTTATCAATGCATACCATGAGTTCTACCCCAGGCTTTTACGTTTCTTCTCATTGACCCCTGTAAGCAAACATCACATGTTAGTCTCGTTATCTCTCTCTCTGTAGCGGGTTGGATGGCCGAATGGGGTTAGCGAGTGCGCGTTGTACCATATGGTCTGATATTGAGTCAACTGGTGTGGTTTCGATTCCCCGGTTGTACGTGTTTATTGTTTATGTAACGTGCATTATACATACGTTAATACATACATCTAGAAGCATCGTGTAAACTATAGCCATCACGATACACTAACATTCAGGATAATAAGATTCTTTTATACAAACTCTGCTTGTTTGATGCTCCTACAAGAACGTTTTCTTTCACAGGGATTCACAGGAAGTAGGGTATAATTGATAAATGTGTAGCTAGTCACAGAGATTCAGAGGAAGTAGGATATAATTGATAAACATGTTGCTAGTCACGTCATACTGTAATAAGAAGAGCTGAACCACTCCAACATTTTCCACATGAAAAACGTAATAATTCCTTATTAAGACACGTAAAGTGGAAAGCGTTTACCAGTTAAGTGAAATGACATGAAATGGGGTTTAACGTCCACTCGACACAAACTAGGTCATTTCGGGACTAACATATCTTTAGCAGTGGGAGGAAATCGGAGGACCCGGAGAAAACCCACGAGGTTGGACAGGCGACTCTATTATACTCCTTGTTACGTACAACCGGGAAAACGAAACCACGCCAGTTGACTCAATGACAGACCTTATGATATAGCGCGCACGTGCTAACCATTCAGCCATCCAACCCCTCAAACGTTTACGAGCTTAGTGAAATGAAATGAAATGAAATGGGGTTTAACGTCCTATTATTCTGCACCGACTGGGATAATGAAGACGGGCATACACCATAAAGTGTGCTATGAGGGTAAGTTTGCCCGGACAGCGGCTCTACGTCTTACTCTTATATCGAATTAAAACAGGTTCTTTTACGTGCACGCCAATGCGTACACGGAACCATCCGAACGACTAGACAGCTGTCCTTGTGAGGTCTTCCGTCCTGCACAACTGATAAGGGGGAAACTACGCCGAAAAATCCCAAGGAACTTCCTCCGCCAACACCACGAGTCAACCCGAGACCTCCAGACTCGCTTCCCCGGGTTTACGTGCCCAACCTCGTGGTTTTCTCCGGTTTCCTCCCACTGCTAAAGACCCCTACAACCCAAGTGCAGTAAAGACAAGTAAAACGAAATTTTAAACTATAAAAACGAAACGAAATAGGATCTGTGTTTTAATCAGATTGTTTTAAATGTAAATAATGAACTGCATTTGGGTCAGTGTTTTAAAACGAAGACCCTATTTGGATTTGTTTCATTTATTATCGTTCAAATTTTGTTGGAATCAAAAAAACGTATCCAAAGTTAGATGTTCAGTGTATTTGAACCCGGTTGTATTATGACCAAAGCTTTCACGTGCTGTTGATAGAATTCTAAAGCAAGGAAGTAGTGTCTACAAAAAGTTAATAATTTATGATATGAATGTTTGCAACGTTACTCTTAAATTATTCGCTCAGGGCTGCATTATGGCCAAGGCTTTCACGCCCTATTGATGTAATTTTTAGCAAGGAAGTGCACAGAGTTTTAGAGTTAACTGTGCAATAAGTCGTACAGGGTATATGGTTTACCCATATGTTAAAACTGAATCAAAGGAGAGAGAGAGAGAGAGAAATGGGGTTTAACGTCCACTCGACACAAACTAGGTCATTTCGGGACTAACATATGGTTTAATTTTATTTCAATAATTCGCTTGCGCGTAGGGAGGAAACCGGAGGACCCGGAGAAAACCCACGAGGTTGCATAGGCGACCCTACTCCTTGCCACGTACAACCGGGGATTCGAAACCACGCCAGTCGACTCAATGACAGACTTTATGATACAGCGCGCGCACGCTAACCATTCAGCCATCCAACCCCCCTCTGAATCAAAGGAGTAACTGTCTATAAAACATGAACGTAAATAAATGACCCAGGGTTACACCATTATATCGTGGTTAGTGCTAAATCATAAGGCCAGCTCAATTTTTCATCATAGGTTACGAGATGTAAACAGTGCTAGCGCTAATCCCAACCCAAACCCTAACTCTGGACATAGCCCCAATGTTTCTTAAACCTAACACACAATCTCGCCAACAATCACGTGCCCTAACCATATTAAAATCTCAGCGACCTTTACAAAAATTGAGCAGGTCTTAACAAATAGATTGAGCCTTATACCATTGCTTCATTTTTTTATATAGTGATGCCTGTCATGCAGGATAAAAACATCCCATTAGGTACAAGCAGTCACTGGTGTCGTGTACGAGTTAAGACATATGATTAATCTGTTATAACACAGCTAAGAATCTTTCTTATATAGGGCATCACGGTGGCTAAGTGGGTAAGGCGCTGGCTCGCTAGCCTGGAGGTCGGGTGTTCGATCCCTGCATCGGCCGAGAAGAAAATTCATCCAGATTTTCCGGCGTGGTTCCCGCTTGTCAGTGATGCAAGAAGGAGGGCCTGACAAGGACAGCTGTCTAGTCGTTCGGATGGGACGAAAAACCGAGGTCCCGTGTACACATTGGCGTGCACGTAAAAGATTCCTTGACAGTTGGAATTCGATATAAGAGTAGGCCGTAGTGCCGCTGGCCGGGCAAAATTCCCTCATAGCACACTGTATGGCGTATGTCCGTCTTCATTAGCCCAGCAGGAGCAGAACAGTTGCACATTAAACCCCATTTCAATTCATTTCGTTTTCTTTCTTATAGATTTGTATTTGATTATGTGCCACAGTCTCTGTACAGTGATTTTTCTCTTGGCTTTTATTCTACACGTTGTAAGACGGGTGACTTTTGATATTTAACAAGCTGGATATCAAATCCCATACTCACGGTCGTCTAATTGAATTTTTGACATTCTCATATCGATCATTTTCACATTTGGTATTACCAGATAGCCGTTTTTTCACCTTTTTTTTAAAAACATTTTCCCTTGTAAATTGAATTATTTTCAGATTAGATACTGATTTATAATGACAAAACTTGAGTCGATGAATCTGTATTGTACCAAATTGTGAATCTTATTTAATGAAGCGTTTCGTCAATAGGTAATTGTTAGATTTTCCTATTTTAAACTTTTAGTAGCAATTATGGGGAAAAAAATCAGTAATGTTTCTGATAGTCGATTTGGTTCTTTTATATTTAAAAACAATAGTTTAGGCAGGGGCGGATCCAGGAATTTTTGCTAGGGGGAGGGGGGTGTTGCCAGGTTCCTGAGACAATATATCTTCCCCCCCCCCACCACCACACACACACCCGCATTGCCTCTATCGTCATTTTGTCGTATATACATACACAATGAGCTTTTTAAACAGAGAAATTCAACACCTCGTTTGACGTCAATTTTTATTTGGAATTAATACCATTACATTGCGATTCAATTTCACGGATGCAAAGCATTAATTGTGATATCACATAATATCTATATCATTTTCTCGTGCTTTGAGTGCCCATCCTGTCCCACATCTGACGATAAAGGATAAAGCACACGGCTCAGAAACTTTTCTCTGGATCCGCCCCTGAACAGCAATGAGATTTAGCGTCCTACTTTTTCACACCAACCAGGCTATAGCATGTGCTATTTGGTAAATTTTGCCCGGTCAGCGGCGCTAGGGTCTAGGGGCCTACTCTTATTTCAAATTCGAACAGACAAGGCTTTTCGTTACATGTTCCTTGCCTGTCCTTCCACCCTGCTGTCTCTCCGCCCTGCTGTCTCTCCGCCCTGATTCACTGACAAGGGCGGGGGGGGGGGGCACGCCGGATAATCCCCAAGAACCCGCAGGATTTATTTCGAATAACAACCGTGGAAATAGGTTGCTATCTGACTTACACATCGACACAAACCGTTTCTTACCTTAAACATTCGATATTCAAAGTAGGCCTATGTGCTTATGGAGGTGGGGCGGGGTAGAGTTGTGGTGGTGGGGGGGGGGGGGTGACCGAATGGTTCGCACGTGCGTGCTGTATCATAAGGTCTGTCATTGAGTCAACTGGCATGGTTTCGATTCCCCGGTTGTACGTGACAAGGAGTAGGTTCGCCTGTCCAACCTCGTGGGATTTTTCCGGGTCCTCCGGTTTCCTCCCACTGCTAAAGACCCCTACGCGCAAGCGAAGTGTTGAAATAAAAATGAATCATGTGTTAGTCCCGAAATGACCTACTTTGTGTCGAGTGGACATCTCTCTCTCTCTCTCCTCTCTCTCTCTCTTATGAAGGTCAATATTACCTTAATACCAAGCCCTAATGACTTGCAGACAGAAGGTTGATACTGGGGAATAGCCATCTTAAAACATCGATAGTAGCTTCGGAAGATAATAGTCTGGTTGTGGGTAATTTTACTTAACGCCCGCGTCTATCTTGGGAAGGGCGTGGCCTTATTATGCCATGTTGACTTTAATACACGTACATGTATATACTAGCTGTATGCTCTTGCCCACGCTTTGTTATTGAGTAAAAGTTAGACAAACAGGTAATGATTGAATTCTAACGACATGATAATAATCATGCCAATTTATAGATGCGAGAGAGAGAGATGGGGCTTAACGTCCACTAGACACAAACTAGGTCATTTCGGGACGAAGATAATTTCAATAATTCTCTTGCACGTTCTTTAGCCATGGGAGGAACCCAGATGACCCGGAGAAAACCCGTTGCAGGTTGGAATGCGACCACACTCCTTGCCACGTCCATCCCGGAATCGAAACCACGTCAGTTAACTCAATGACTGACCTTATAATACAACGCGCACGCGCTAACCATTCGGCCATCCAACCCCCCATTTATAGATGGTCTAAAGCATGGCCGTCTAATAGAGGAGAGTGATAATATGATTAGAGAGAAGATCACATATCAACTACGTACTGTATTAACTATCATTTCATTATTACTGACTGTAGACTGACTAACAATGATCAATGACGTGTTCCTAGAAATATGATAGTTTACCTATGTAATATTGATGTATTGTCTGGTCGCTTGGTGTCGTATTTAATAAATTGTAATGCTATAACCTATTCTATTCTTTAAATAACATCTATAAGCACGGTTAACTATTCGTAAAAACACACAACACAAATTAATTAATAATCAGAAGAAACCATTAACATAATAAAAGGCAACCACAATGTCAATTAATTTGGAGAGAGAGAGAGAGAAATGGGGTTTAACGTCCACTCGACACAAACTATGTCTTTTTGGGACTAACATACGGTTTAATCTTTTTATTCCAATAATTCGCTTGTGCGTAGGAGTTTTAAGCAGTGGGAGGAACCCGGAGGACCCGGAGAAAACCCACGAGGTTGGACAGGCGACCCTACTCCTTGTCACGTAGAACCGGGGAATCGAAACCCCGGCAGTTGACTCAATGACAGATCGTATGATACAGCGCGCGCGTGCTAACCATTCGGCCATCCACCCCCCACCCCCCAATTAATTTGGTGTAAGCTAAAATGTGTATAAATAGACGGACTAGATGGATATAATTATCAATTACTTGAAAACGTGACCTGTATGTGTTACGAAACGTTGTTATTAAATAACAGAGAAGTAGTTGTATCCCGCTGCATCATAAGGTCTGTCATTGAGTCAACTGACGGGGTTTCAATTCCCGGTTGTACGTGACAAGGAGTAGGGTCGCCTGTCCATCCTCGTGAGTTTTCTCCGTGTCCTTCAGTTTCCTCCCACTGCTAAAGACCCCTACGCGCAAACGATTTATTGGAATAAAATTGAACCATGTGTTAGTCCCGAAATGACCAAGTTTGTGTCGAGTGGGCGTTACCCCTCTCCCCTCTCTCTCTCTCTCTCTCTCCCTCTCTCTCCCTCTCTCTCTCTCTCCCTCAGTTATATCCATATATACCCTGGGTTGTGTTTTGTTATGAAATTTATCATTCTTTATATTGTGCGCTATAATATTATTTGCGATAGCTATTGTAATTAATCACCATATTATGTTTGGCGCAATATAGCCAACGACGGTTGGTGCTGACGTGCCAAAAACCCATTTCATTTCATTTTCATTTCTATTGTAATTATAGGATCGATCCATTTTAATGTGTACAATATGTGCCGATTTTTTCTTTTAAACAATGACGTGTAGACTGATCGATTATAATTATTTTAGTCTCGTCATTGATTTAGAAATAGATATGATTGTATGTACATTCAAACATCAATATAATTATTATTCAACTGAGCCGCTGGCTTAACTACCACAGCACCGATAAGGGGGATAAGTCAACTGCACGGATCGACCCAAAAGGATCCATATAGACCCTATTAATTGGTAATTATCTAAATCAAATGACTTTGTATCCTTTCGATTTCCATATAAGGAAATATTCTTGAAGCTCAATAAATGTCAAGAACCTATTTCAAACATCAATCAAACTTTTAACCGCGCAAAGGAAATTCATTTAAAGATACATTATGTAAGATTTAGATAAAGAATTGGCCGTTCTTGCTATAATAGTTCAAAAATAGACGATGCAAAATAAATATATTGAAAATTTTATTCATATTATATTATTCTGAGCGAAGTTATCAATGTTTGTAGTTTTGACAAGATGTGTGCATTGGTTGTTTATTATCGCAACCAAGGTACTGGTATATTCGAGACTTAGACTAGCTCCTCCATTTTTGTACTAAATCAATAAATGGCCGAACCGTTCTAATCTAGTTATTATCTCGAGCACCCGACGGCATCGAGAGTTGATTGTGGTCTTCTCATGTTAATAAATGTCTTATTAAGAATTTTTACAACATTTAAGGCCTAAAGAAAGACCTGCAATAGACAAATTTAGCTCTTGAATAATGTATCTTTATTATCTTTATAAAAGATACATTATGTAGGATTTAGATAAAGAGCTAGCTATTCTTACTATAATAGTTCAAAAATAGATGATGCAAAATAATATATTGAAAATTTCATTCAAATTACTCTATTGCGAGCGAAGATATTAGCCTTAGAAGGTTTGACAAGATGTGTTCATTAATTGCAACCACCGTACTGGTAGTTCAAAGCTAAGCTTCGCTTCTATCCATTTTCAAATTAAATCCAAATATTGGTGAACCGTTTTAATTTCAGGTCTATCATTGCGAAGCTTTGGATTGTTCACCCACCAACAGGGAACGTGAGCAGGGCTTAGGCCGTCGTGAGACAGGTCTAAAGAAATATTATCATTATGATCTAGCCGAAAGAATAGTTCATAAAGTTACAAAATTGTCTAATCTACACATAAAGTAATTAAATCGCCCCATCCTACCCCCCCCCCCCCTTATAATCCGCTTTAGAAGAGTCAATTGCACGCCGCTAACCAGTGGGTAAGATTATTTTAATCTTGTCTTATAGAGATGAGCATGGAGATCGATGCTATGTTTAATCTGATTCCAACCAGGTTCAGTGGGTATAGCACCTATTTAATATCAATCGATACCGTTTTTACGTTATTGGGTTGATGGCCGAATGGTTAGCACGTGGACGTTGTATCATAAGGTCTGTCATTGAGTCAACTGACGTGGTTTCGATTCCCCGGTTGTACATGACAAGGAGTAGGGTTGCCTGTCCAACCCCGTGGGTTTTCTTCGGGTCCTCCGGTTTCCCCCAACTGCTAAAGACCCCGAATTATTGAAATAAAATTGAACCCTGTGTTAGTCCCGAAATTACCTAGTTTGTGTGGAGTGGAGGGGTGAACTCTCTTTCTCTCTCTCCGGGGGGGTTGGGTGGCCGAATGGTTAGCACGTGCGTGCTGTATCATAAAGCCTGTCATTGAGTCAACTGGCGTGGTTTCGAATCCCCGGTTGTACGTGACAAGGAGTAGGGTCGCCTGTCCCGAGAACATCGAGGCTAAAATGACCAATACGGTAGCAGCAGCAATTTATAAAGTTTTTAGATACATACGCCATGTGTTAATCCCGAAATGACCTCTCTCTCGGAAGGTCAAATGGTTAGCGCGTTCGCGTTGTATCGTAAGGCCTGTCATTGAGTTAACTGGCGTCGTTTCGATTCCCCGGTTGTACGTTTCCAGGAGTAGGGTCGCATGTCCTCCGGTTTCCTCCCACTGCTAAAGACCCCTACGCGCAAGCGAATTATTGAAATAAAATTAAACCATATGTTAGTCCCGAAATGACCCAGTTTGTGTCGAGTGGACGTTAAACCCCATCTCTCTCTCTCTCTCTCTCTCTCTCTCTCTCTCCACGTTAAAAAATTTAGAAAGCTTTTAAGTTACAGAAATCAATATCACTGTTAAGCACTTAAATAGTACAGCTTACTGAGTTTAATAGGTTAACCTTTAAAACGAAATGGAACTTAATCAATTTACATTCTTCGAGTCGAAAAAATGAAATCTATTAATTTATCAACTTAACATTTAAACATAACAACACGCTCTTTGATATGATCCAAACTGATTATCTAAGACAGATAATTTGATCTTTCTGTTTAAAAGAAGCCAATAAAAAGCCTTGTTATAAAACCAGGCATGTTTATAGCCTAGTTATTCGCCTAGAAAATAGTCTTATTTGTATCATTCTGGTAGCGTTAATGGCGATCATATCCATGTAACAAATCTATATGCTGATAATTTGTGTTTTGTAAGAAGCAGTTTGTACCCTATCAAGGACAAGGTATTGATCAGACACCAGTTGTTAGTCACATACCACCGCCTTTACAAACGGCTTGTATATCAACTAATACAAAAGTCATGCTACACCGTTTCTTCTTATCATTGATCGAAACTTTCTCCTTCAAATTCTTGCAGACTTCTTGTCTTTAAAGGGACTCTCCGAATTCTCACTAAGTAGCTAAGTCTCCAACTCAATATCATCCAGAGTCTTTGACAATTAAGACACGAATTATTTGTCAATTTAAATCACCATTGATGTTGTGATCTTACCGGGAAAACATGGGCTTTTGATGTCCAATATTTAAGACAAAATAAACATTTTAACATTGGTACACCCATCATGTACCATAATGCGTTTCAGCGCCATTTGTAACAAGGGACTCGAAGAACGGTTCTAGATATATTTCATGTCAAACAGTGACGTCATATTCTTATCTGGAAAGCATGCGCAATAAATATTATCGGTGTAGATTGGAATAACCAGACGCCAGAGACTGCCATTCGATTGAGACTTAATTCTGGCGTCTTTCGCCGAACATAACTGATTTAAAATTAGAATAAAAACGGTAACGATTGAATGTAAATCAGTTTATATAAATTCATATTACATTATTACATGCTTTTATTTGACAATTCGCTATAAGTAAAAAACAAAATTCTTTGGACTATATCACAAAACGTAATTGATATCGGATTTTTTTTTAAGCAGATTGATTTGTGTGCTTTATGAAGCGGTATCCCAGATACTACTATCCACATTTGTCTCGTATGTTCTCCTGCTACGGAATAAGTCTCGACAAAAGATCTCGTTGGTAAATTGCTACCTGTAACTCGAGATAACAGTAATTATGTGACCGCAGTCTAATGGCCAGCCACGAATGGCCGCCGGAAGAAGAAACATAATCAACATTAGATGTGAAATAACAGGAAATAAACACACTACTGTCACCATAAACATGGGATACTGTATATCTTTAATATCAATCACTTGTTTGTTTATACTTACCAGCTTCATATATACAATTAATTTGAATTTAATTTGTGAGAGAGAGAGAGAGAGAGAGAGAGAGAGAGAGAGATGGGGTTTAAGGTCCACTCAACACAAACTAGGTCATTTCGTGACTAACATATGGTTTTAATTTTATTTCAATAATTCGCTTGCGCGTAGGGGTCTTTAGCAGTGGGAGGAAACCGGCGAACCCGACGAAAACCCACAA
Source organism: Patella vulgata (assembly GCF_932274485.2). Classification (NCBI taxonomy): domain Eukaryota; kingdom Metazoa; phylum Mollusca; class Gastropoda; family Patellidae; genus Patella; species Patella vulgata. The sequence continues at coordinate 11,059,156 of NC_065880.2, read as the reverse complement.
GGTTGGACAGGAGACCCTACTCCTTGTCACGTACAACCGGGGAATCGAAACCACGCCAGTTGACCCAATGACAGACTTTATGATACAACGCGTACCTGCTAACCATTCAGCCACCCAAACCCCCTTGTCACGTACAACCGGGGATTCGAAACCACGCCAGTTGATTCAATGACAGAATTTAATTTGATTATCTCTACCTGGTAGTACCAACTGAAGTAATTGATTGATATATTTTTGTAGCAGTGCATGTAATATATAATGGTTTAATCTTAAAGCGGGTATAATACTTAGAAATCGTAACAGTTTGAGCTCTTGTACTTACATTCTTCTTGAATAATATCCATTGTTTAACTTCATAATAGAGCTAAATCTATTTGTTAAGGCCAGCTCAATTTTTTTCATCCTCGTTGAGATGTAAATAAGGTTAGGGCACATGATTGTTGGCGAATTGTAGGTTAGGGTCAGGGTAAGGATTGGGTTTCCATAGTTTACAGTAAGCACTATTATGGGATTCGTGCTAAATGATAAGGCCAGCTTAATTTTTCGTCATGTGCCACGAGATGTAAACAGGGCTAGTGCTAATCCCAACCCTTCATTAATCCAGTATAGGAGCAGAACAATAGGACGTTAAACCCCATTTCATTTCATTTTTTGCTTTTCATAAATTAATAAACAATATTGCTGCTTCCAGGTTCTATACAGTCTTTATTGATATGCCACGAAACTTCATTATAAGCCAAAGCCCTTTATAAGCTCTTTATATCAACATCCATGTTATTAAGCAAACTTTCTTAATTTCCGATTGAATTCATATGCCCGACTTAAGTGTTCAAATGTCGCTCCAGGATACCTCCAAGATCTCACAACACTAGTCACGCTATGAATTTGATATCAAATTTATACTCTGCTCTGAATCTGTATGTAAATATTTTCTATGGCAAGGCAACCCATTTCTTAATTATTCAAGTGCGAACTTCTTTATAAAAGTGCTACATATCATTGTTTTTATATATATAAAATTTCACTCATTCACTCATTATGGCAATCTAATTAAAATACGTCTGTCATTCGATTATCTAATTAGCGACTGCCGTGTATTTTTTTTTATCTACTTTTGCTTTGTTTTGATTTCTATTGCCGCTAATGTCTACCCACAGTTCCGCGCAATTCGACAGACCATTTGATTGGCTGACCCCTCATTTCAAGCAGAACACGAGTTAAATAACAACGCTTCCAGATCCAAATGTAGTAAAGACAAGTAAAATCGAAATTTTGAAATATAAAAACGAAACGAAATTGGATCTGTGTTTTAATCAGATTGCCATTATGGTTACATACACAATATTTCAGATTGAAAGGCCAATGTAGATTTTCAGACTAAGAGTAAGCCGTAGTGCCGCTGTCCGGGCAAAGTTTCCCTCATAGCACACTGTATGGCGTATGCCCGTCTTCATTAGCCCAGTTCGGGGCAGAACAGTTGGACGTTAAACCCCATTACATTCATTTCAGACCATGAACAGTGAAAAACAGTTACGCCTTACTTGAAGTTGATTTCATGCCGCTATCTGTTTTGGGACCAGGAATTGGATCCCCAAGTGCTACTAATCTAATTTTTATTGCTCTTGTTCTTGGGGGCCGGCACCCTTCGAGAAAAAGTCAAAGACTCTGTCAGTTCCTGTACGATTGACATAAAACTTAACATAACACGATTTACATGACTTGACATGACTTTACAATTCTAAGATGGCCGAGATTACGTCATTGTTGGTCCCTTGTGCATAATGCGCTCGTATTTGTTTCTCTTAAACTCTGAATAATTGATTTCCATGAACATCGAGGCCAAAACGACCAATACGGTAGCATCAGCAATTTATGAGGTTTTTAGATACATACGCCATATGTTAGTCTCGAAATGACCTCTCTCTCGGAAGGCCAAATGGTTAGCGCGTTCGCGTTTTATTGTAAGGCCTGTCATTGAGTTAACTGGCGTGGTTTCGATTCCCCGGTTGTACGTGACAAGGAGTAGGGTCGCATGTCCTCCGGTTTCCTCCAACTGCTAAAGACCCCTACGCGCAAGCGAATTATTGAAATAAAATTGAACCATATGCTAGTCCCGAAATTATGGCCTAGTTTGTGTCGAGTGGACGTTAAACCCCTCTCTCTCTCTCTCTCTCTCTCTCTCTCTCTCCAATTATTGTAGCTTAAAAATCAATACCTGTCATTGTTATAATGGAGTATTATTTAGACAACTTGTATTTAAAAGTGTCGGTGTGTAGATCAAAGATAAGGATCATATTCATTTTGCTTTAATAAAGGGTGCTTTTCTTTTAATGAATGTGGCACTTCAATTATAAGTGCTGTACGTCAATGGTAAGCTAGGTTACTTTATATAATAAGTGTGGGAGAGTCATTTCTTTAAGGTATGCGGGGTGGGGGTGTGTGGGGTGGGGGGGTGGATGGCCGACTGGTTAGCGTGTGTGCGCTGTATCATAAGGCCTGTCATTGAATCAACTGGCGTGGTTTCGAATCCCCGGTTGTACTGACAAGGAGTAGGGTTGCCTGTCCAACCTCGTGGGTTTTCTCCGGGTCCTCCGGTTTCCTCCCACTGCTTAAGACCCCTACGCGCAATAAAATTAAACCATATGTTAGTCCCGAAATGACCTAGTCTGTTTCGAGTGGACGTTAAACTCCATTTCTCTCTCTCTCTCTTTAAAGTATGCACACACAACGGATTATTTGTCGTCATTGGTCTGCGGTCATCTTTAAAGCCTGTCCGATTTTTCCTGGCGTTTTGTCGGTTATATTGTGTCATCGATGACAACCTAGATCAGTGATGGGCAAACTACTTCCCGCAAAGCCTTGCCATCCGGCCCGCCAGACCCTTCCACTACATCTGAAAATTTTATCTTTAAATGAAATAAAAAAAATCGAAATTGCTTATGGTTGGGCCCAAACTCTAAACAGGCGTTACTCTCTGTGGTATCGATAAGCTTTGCAGGTCTATTTATAGCTTTGATTTTTCTCTGAACATAACTATGGAGCCGAATAAAAAGCGCAGATAAAGTGCTTTGTTTCGTATTACTTTATACAATAAAATAACATTTCATAATCCTTGTTTGGCCCTTCATCTAAAACGTTTGCCCACTACTGCTCTAGATGTAAACGGATTTAATGATTTGATTTGAAAAAGGAGAAGCCAGTCTGAGTAACGTTGCTGTAATAATAAACAATCTATGCCAAAACTTCAAACAGTGATAACGTCGCTCAGAATAAAAGTTTCAATATATTAAACATACATTATGCAAGAGCAAAATCTGCTTATTACAAGTCTTTCTTTAGGCCTGAAATGTTATCTAAATTATCAATTAAACATTAATTAACTAATCCAGACCATAATAAACTCTCGATGTCAAGGCTAGCCTTCGATGTTGGCTGGATTAGATTCCAATATGCCGCTAACGGCCGTTGATAATTAAATTTAAAAAAGTGGATAATCGAGACTTGCTGTTTAGATTAATGATTTTAGTAATGATGACCGAAACTATGCCAAAATTTCCACGAGCTTCTTTCTCGGCTCATGGTGGATCAATTTGACTGACATTTTCAGCAAATTACCTTTACACTATCTAGTTTTTAACTATTATAGCGAGAACTGCCATCTCGTTATCTTATCTCCCATAATGTATCTTTAATTTTGAATTATCTAGTTTGGAACATTATACCAAGAACGACCAGCGTTGTATCTAAATCTTACATAAAGCATCTTTAATAGGGGGAGCAGGCAGCTAAATGTAAAAAATCTTTCAAATCTGCATCCAAGCTCTAAAATTTAGGGTCATTTATTACGAAAACCGGTTACCACTTGAATTTTCAAAATGTCCGTCATTCTCCAACATGGCTGCCATTTTCAGATTTTTTTTTCCAAAGAATTTTACCCACTTGAAATATATGCTAACGATTAATAAAATAGGACAATCTACTGTGACTTTATCGCAAAAATTGATATTTCGTTGTCTTGAAAGTCGCCACCTCTTGGAATTTGGAGTAAGTAATGGGTTTGTTTAAAAACAGTAGTCCATAAGTAGTATGTGTGCCAACTTTGATACTTGTGTCCACATTTGAACGGTTTCCCTGTTTTTATAAAAGGCATTAGCAGGCCCCACACAAAGTTTCGCCCCCCTCCCCCACCGTGAAAAAATGGTCGATCATAAAAAAAAACCCTAGATATACAGTGTCCGTCAATTTTATAGCCCCCCCTCAGACTACTTCCCGCCCCCCTCGTTGTTCTGAGCTAGTTACGGCACTGGACATTAGTTTGGTATAACTCAACCATTGTTTTATGGCATTTGGTTTGGTACTATAGTTATAATTAATATTTAATGTTACTTTTAAAACCTCGCTGCGCCAGAAAGTCAATAATCATTTCCTTATTTATAAAGAGTTCTTTTAGCTAGTTCTTCACATGCATGACTTCGTTGGTTATTTTTGTTCTGTTTGTTCTGAGAAGACCTAAGAGGGATTTGTCAATAGCGTGGTGTCTATTATTGAACAGCAAAAATATTTTAATATGTGATAGCAGTCGTGAGGCGCCTTCTTAGATTTCATATTATATAATTCTTGACAGATATCAATGCCTATTATGACCCTGTACTAAGATCAATTTCAGCTTTGATGCTTTTCTTGACAGAGAGAGAGATGGGGTTTAACGTCCACTCGACACAAACTAGGTAATTTAGAGAGAGAGAGAGAGAGAGAGAGAGAGAGAGAGAGACATGGGGGTTAACGTCCACTCGACACAAACTAGGTCATTTTGGGACTAACATATGGTTTGATTTTATTTCAATAATTCGCTTACGCGTAGGGGTCTTTAGTAGTGGGAGGAAACCGGAGGACCCGGAGAAACCCCACGAGGATGGACAGGCGACCCTACTCCTTGTCACGTACAACCGGGGATTCGAAACCACGCCAGTTGACTCAATAACAGACTTTATGATACGGCGCGCACGTGCTAACCATTCGGCCATCTACCCCCACTTCCACCCCCTAAAACGAATATAAATTGACAAAGGGTTTAATTGAGTATTTACATTTCGGGATCTTCTGTAGATGGAACAAGCCATGTATTTGATGGGCGTCATTTTAATTCTGACTGAATCCAGGCTGGGGGATTATCTATCAGTGATATCTTCGTTTTGGATTCTTAATTAAATGTTAAATAATCAATTTCCGTACATTTAAGCCTGGGTTTAACCCTGAACAAAGATATGGTCCGAAAAATGCAAATAAGCGGCTTTATATATCATCGTGACAAATTCTTGGAGACAAATGAAATGTGGTTTAACGTCCTACTGTTCTGCTCCGACTGGGCTAATGAAGACGGGCATAAAGTGTGGTATGAGGGTAATTTTGCCCGGACAACGGCAATACGGCCTACTTTTACATCGAATTCCAACTGCCAAGGGATCGTTTACATGCACATCAATGTATACACGGGACGTCGGTTTTTCGTACCACCCGAACGACTAGAAAACTGTCCTTGTCAGGCCCTCCATTCTACACCACTGACACAGGGGAAAGCACACAGGAAAACCCCGATGAACTTTCTCGGCCCAACACCAGGAACGAACCTGCGACATCCAGGCTAACGAGCCAAACGGCTTACTCACTAAATCACCGTGGCTCCGAATCTTGGAAACAGCGTCACGTTAAGTTGGAAAACCTCGGGCAGTGTTTTAATACTTTCAACAATCGAGATATCAATACACAAAAACACATGCCTATGGAAAAAACAGGCACTTGTTTATTTGGGCGACGGTTCGATGAGTATACTCTCAACGTTATCAAACTAAAGTACCTGTTTTTCCATAAGTATGTGTTTTTGTGTATTGATCTATCGAGCTACTAAATGCCTCTAAAAGATTATAATCGAGATTGGATCACGTGGCTAAGTGGGTAAGACGCTGGCTCGCTAGCCTGGAGGTCGGGTGTTCGATCCCTGCATTGGCGAGAAGGTTCATCCAGATTTTCCGGCGTGGTTTCCCCTTGTCAGTGATGCAGCACGGAGGGCCTGACAAGGACAGCTGTCTAGTCGTTCGGATGGTACGAAAAAACGAGTCCCGTGTACAAATTGGCGTGCACGTAAAAGATCCCTTGGCAGTTGGAATTCGATATAAGAGTAGGCCGTAGCGCCGCTGCCCGGGCAAAATTTCCCTCATAGCACACTGTATGGCGTATGCCCGTCTTCATTGGCCCAGTTTAGGAGCAAAACAGTAGGACGTTAAACCCCATTTCATTTCATTTCATATAATCGAGATATCATAACCGTACTTTTCTATTATTGAATATGGTACCTGTTATGCACCATAATTATAATTACACCGTCTACGTCAGAACCGGATTATACAATAGATAAAGACTGGTCTATAATTAAAGTTTTATCTTTATGAACATCAAATATACTGTATAAATCGTGATCTGGTCGGACAGAATCAATAGAATACCAAGGTCGATATACAACAAACCAAACCTATTCCTAGTAGCCATGCTCAGGAAATTATATTGGAAATAAAGATATATTGACACGCAAAATAGACGCAATTAGAGATATTTTTGGCCTGGCAATGGCGGTGTTGTTGTATCGAGTAACATTAGAGGAGAAAGGAGTTTGATGAAGGAGATTTGCCGAGGAATTCCGTCACGTCTAATTCACTTGATTCAGCAAGTGATGAGTCGTATAAGATTGGTTCCTACCACTGATATATAATTAGAAAGAGAATACAAACCACAAGACGATTCCTTGACCTTTATCACGTCAATAATAAACATGTACGCAGGGTTGGTGCTAAATCATAAGGCCAGCTCAATTTTTCGTGGGGGGTTGGGTGGCCGAATGGTTAGCGTGTGCGCGCTGCATCGTAAGATCTGTCATTGAGTCAACTGGCGTGGTTTCGTTTCTTCGGTTGTACGTGACAAGGAATACGGTCGCCTGTCCAACTTCGTGGGCTTTGTGTGGGTTCTCCGGTTTTCTCCCACTGCTTAAAAGACGACTACGCGCAAGCTAATTATTGATATAAAATTGAACGATATGTTGGTCCCAAAATGACCTAGTTTGTGTCGAATGGACGTTAAACCCCATCTCTCTCTCTCTCTCTCTCTCTCTCTCCCTCCCTCTCTCTTGCTGTATTAGATATCCTCGTCTACCTCACCAAAGCCATTATTGGGGATTTTGATCATCGAGGTTGTCTTTATCATCCCGTCTGGCTGTCTCTTGAAGATTTAACTTCTAATTCCACAATATTTATCATCACAGATACCATATGTATTTTATAATTGTGGATGGAAGGCGGCTTTCTCATAGCTATAAACAACTCGTGAATAAATGCCCTTTTGCATTTAAGAAACTGAGTCGGCATCTTTGCTACTTGAGTTTACCCTGACCGGAAGATTTTATAATCCGAGTTTAACTGACTTCATTTATATTAATATACATTGACGTGGGAAATGAAATGGGTTTTAACGCACTACTTTTCGGGCTCAGTCGGTAGTCGGTGCAGAACGGTGGGACGTTAAACCCCGTTTAGATTCATCTCTTTTTCAGGCCATTGAAGACGGACATACGCCAAGCGATGTGTTATGAGGGACATTTTGCCTACTCTAATTTCGAATTCCAACCGGTCAACGACTGGGCGCCTTTTCTTGCCAGTTCCTGTGCCCTGCACATCTGACAAGTAGAAACCATGCCGGGAAACCCCGAGGAACTTTCTCGGTCAACACCAAATCGACCTGGACATCCTGGTTAGCGAACCAGAGCTTTACTGTCCGGGACACTACATCTCCCCAGTGACGTGGGTACACCCAATCTGATTAAAATACAGATCTATATTTCGTTTCGGTTTTTTTATGCTTTCGATCGCCTACACTATATGAAGATCTGACCAGTTCAGTTGTAATAGGAGGTTGCGTCAGGGGCCATACGAGCGGCTTTTGTGCCTATGACATCAGACATTGATTAATCAATCAGCGTTGGCTAATTCCTATAGATCAACTAGAACGCCTGTTATATAATAACTCTTCCAGATCCTAGTGTTGTGAAGACAAGTAAAACGAAATTTTGAACTATAAAAGAAACGAAATGAAATAGGATCTGTGTTTTAATCAGCCTGATATCTACCCGGACATCCGATGAGAGCAGTTGATATGCTAATTTCGAATAAAAGAACTTTGGACCGACACGGATATCTGAAATTAAAAGTTGCCTTAGGAAATATAAGATGACCATCTTCGTCTAATTCGATATAACAGGAGTGGTCGTCTAACCTGGTATTAAAACGAAATCCGATCACCGTCATCCAAAAGGTCAGGGTCATTCGTAATCGGTAGGCCTATTTTGTATTATCATTCTTATCTGTTTCATAGAAATCTGAAACTGTCCATATCGTGACCAATTTAAATTCTCTTCACTATCCTATTTAATGTATATAACCTTATTACAAATGTCATGGTTTCATTTATAATTTCTATCAGCATCGCCCCCGCGACTTGCTTCAAAAAACAAGAAAATACGGAATTCATTTTAAGGTATAATGGGAACCGTGTAACAAAAATCCATAACAAGGTCACATATACATATTATGTATTATCATAAATATATAATTAAACCTCATGACAATTGTCTGGAATCTGGTTCTAAGAGAAGGTCACTCGGTGGCAAATGATCATAATCGACTTATAAAACATTGTTCTGGTGCTAATCAATGGTTAATGACATGGGCTAAATGATGTTAAAGATACATTATGTAAGATTTAGATAAAGAACTAGCCATCTTGCTATAATAGTTCGAAAGTAGATGATGTAAAATGAATAATTTGAAAATTTCATTCAAATTACTCTATTGCAAGCGAAGATATTAGCCTTTGAAGGTTTGACAGACGTATGCAATAATTTCAACCACCGTACTGGTTGATCGTAGCTGATTAAATCAAAGTATCGCTGAACCATTCTAATCTATTTAATATCGGAGAAATCTGATGCCATCGAGAGTTGATTAAGACCTGGATAAGTTAATTAATGTCTAATTAATAATTTAGAAAACATTTCAGGCCTAAAGTAAGACCTGCAATAAGCAGATTTAGCTCTTGCATAATGCATGTTTAAATGAATCAAAAAGAGAAAAAGACGTATCCAAGGTTAGATATTCAGTGTATTAGAACCCGGTTAAATTATGACCAAGGCTTTCACGCGCTGTTGATGTAATTTTTAACAAGGAAGTGCACAAGGTTAATGGGACAATAACACTCTTGCTGGCTTGAAAGCTCCAGAAAATAAATAATATCTCTATCTAAGTACTAGATGTTTAAGTGTCCTACCTGTTGTGTAAATTATCCATTACATCCTATTTTACTTGTCCAGAGGGTTCGAAAATATTTTTAAATCGAAGTTTCATTTGAAAAGGTTTACTTTAGACATTTTAAACCATTATGTTGAATTTTTCAAAATTTTTAAAAAGGTGTGTTAAGATGAAATTTGTATCATCAATTAATTGAAATATTCTAAAATAGTACAATTTGTTGACCAGAATAAAGATTGGGACATATTATTCAGTTACAACAAGAGTGGTATTGAGCCTTTAACAATTTATGATATGAATGTTTGAGAGTTGGCTAAGTAAGAGTAACATAGGGTTCAATTTTATTTTAATAATTTGCTTGCATTGTGGGTCTTTAGCTGTAAACCGATAAAAAAGATAGATTCATTTGGCACATATACAACATCTCTGTATTCATTGGAACATTTGAATTTATAGTGGACCTATTTCTGCCGCGCATTATGTTTACTTCATCTATACAGCGCTATCCGCCATTGTCTACCAGATAAACACCGTTCAACTATAAATATCCAAATATGACTTACATGGGTGAAAACAAATCCTTAAATCCCAAAATGAAACATTTTCAAACAAACAAATCAATGTTGCCACACGCTAACATTAAAATAAACTCTGGCTTGCAGAAATTCTTAGCTGCACAGACGTTGTGTCGCACCGATGCGATAGTTGTTATTAGTGCACATTTGTGACGCTTCTAATTCTACAAGATGCAATTGCACAGCGATTTCTACATTTGAAAATTCAACGGTATACCCTGTTGGACATATTTGAAAAACCGTAGGCCGAGGTTTATTGGTTTTATTGGCAGAAAATTGATCGGCACGAGTTATATCACGTGATTCACGATCTTACGCTGGAAAAGTCAAATATACTGTAAGCAAACAAACTTCAATCTGTTTTTTTTTTCTTTTTTCTTCATCATGTTTATTTTTTAAAACCATTTCACTGTAGCTTTAAGCGCCACCAATATTGGTTAATATTTGTGTATTGTAAATTTCATATCAATAACGTCATTCTATGTACACACGTTGTCGCCAATGATATTTTGAGATTTGTAAGTTTGTTATTAATAACCAGGCGACATATTTTAGGAATGCAAATGTAATGACAAAATGTGTACGTTTTTATTTGAATCATTAGAGACCCAACAAGGTGTACAGCATTCGGTATCCTGACAGCAGACACACAATCAAAAACCTTATTCAAATTTAACTAAGGTAACAATAGCCGCTTTAAATAAAGAACTATATGGAGAAATGTTAAGTGCATATAACAATGTTATACATGTATTTAATGCCTAGATAAACAAAACTAAAAGTTTGATTAAGTAGGACAAAACAAATATCGTCATCAGCCATCAGCCTGTTGCCAACATTTCAATTTATCTCACATAGACGAATGGCTGGCGCCTTGAAAACAATATCAGGATAGCTTTCTCTAGACGTGTGTGTGTGTGAGAGAGGGAGAGAGAGAGAGAGGGAGAGATGTGGATGGGGGTGACGTCGACTCGACACAAACTAGGTCATTTCGGGACTAACATATGGTCCAATTTTATTTCAATAATTCGCTTGCACGTAAGGGGTCTTTAGAAGTGAGAGGAAACCGGGGGACCCGGAGAAAACCCACGAGGTTGGACAGGCGATCCTACTCCTTGTCACGTACAACCGGGAAATCGAAACTACACGCTAACCATTCGGCCATCTATATGTGCTGGTGCACACGCTACCATAAAACCATATATAAAGTCAGGTTATTAAAGCATTGTCGCTCATCAACTTTCAAAACACGTTTTCTTTTTGTTATATTTTCGTCTATATTTTGGAAAACAAAATATGTGGTGGGATTGTATAAAGATCTTTTGTGTCTTTTTTTTTCAATCTGATTAAAGTACAGATCTATATTTCGTTTCGTTTTGTATACTTTCGATGGTCTATACTACATGACGATCTGACCAGTTGCTTTGGGAGGTCGCGTCAGAGGTCATACGAAAATTGCATGTTTAACGGTTTTTACTTCCAGTTTGTGTATCTCAAGTTTTCTATGGTGAACCTCATACGTGCTTTTGACCCTATGACGCCAGATATTTGATTAACTAATCCCCATTGATGTTTCTAGTGGATTACCCACAGTTCCATGCACCTTTCGCCAAAAGCTCGCCGTAACAGACCGTTTCATTAGCTAATCCCTCACATCATCCAGAACACGTCAATGATAACAACTCTTCCAGATCCTAGTGTAGTAAAGACAAGTAAAACGAAATTTGGAACTATAAAAAAACGAAGCGCAATAGGATCTGTGTTTTAATCAGATTGTTTTTTTGTTTTTTGGTTTTTGTTTTTTTGGTTTTTTTTGTAATTGTGATAATTTGAAGTTAATAGCGTTCCAGATAGGAACAGAGGAAGGGGGGGGGGACAAAATCATTGGTATCTCTCTATATAGGCAAAAAACGATAAGGGCTTGAACATGTGTAGTTTATACATCGTAAAATATGTATTTATTTAAAATACATGTATTATATCTTTATGCTTGAACTGCGAGTGGCTAATTCCAGGGCCCTTATTCACGAAAACTTAAACTAAGATACAATCGAAATTGTAAGAAATACTACAATTCGATTGGCTGACCAGTAAAATCAATTTGCATACATCCAATGAAGTTGCAGTATTTCTTAAAATTTAGGTTGTATCTCAGTTTAAGTTTTCGTGAATAAGGGCCCAGGGGTTTAGACCATTCGGCTCCACGGTCAAGCCATCTCAGTGAAGAGGCAGTTTGTTTTATGGAAAGTTTTCCGTTGCACTCGCGGTCCTTCTTTTTTATCTTTAAATAAATATTGAAATCGGCAATAAAAAAAAACAAGAAAAAAAGGAACGAACAAAAATTTTCCGAACTGAATTCTCGTGAATACCAACAGTCCATGCAAGCCAAATCGGCGATTGTGGTCTAAGGTCAGTTCAGTCTAGTGCATTTTACTAGACACAAGGGAGGAGAGGTATTCATATAACGCCAAGTGGTGTCCTCATGGCTAAATCTATTTTTTAAGGCCAGCCAAATTTTCGTCAAGTTCGCTGAGATGTAAATAACGTTAGGGAACGTGATGGTTGGCGAGATTGTAGGTTATTGTAAGGGTAAGCATTGGGGCTAGGCAGGGCTGGGGCCATTACATTGCCAATGTAATTAATTACATTGCCAATGCAATTAATTAATTACATTACCATTACATTTTAAATGTAATCATTACAATTACTTTCTCATTTTTAGCAATGTAATTAATTACCATTACCCATTACATTGAAAGTAATTAATTACCATTACCCATTACTTTATGACTATATAAATAAAAAACATTTTTCATAGAAATTAAAAAGACAACCTTATTTTTCTGCCATGAATACCTACAAAATCAAACTCAAAATAATCCTTGATTCTCTTAATAGATATTTGTTTATGAATTATTATTTCTAGCAATTATAACATCAAGGCAAATTTTTTAGTGACGGGCAGTGGTGACAAAACAGACATTTTCACTGTATGACTTGAAAAATGAATCAAAACTATAGTTAATTAACTGTATTTTCTTTTAAGTAATTTTTAAAAAAATAGTTTTTCTCAGCATGACTCTAGAACAAAATATATTAGTTTTAAGTAACCATAAAATGATGAGATACTTGAAGGTCATTGTTTGGTTTGTCATTTGTTACCTTGAGATTAAGATTAAAGTGCAGTAAGACTATTTATTGTCTTTTAATCTAACTGACTGATTGATTGACTGAGTGATTGGCTGCAAATTAGTACTAATCTTTGATTATAATATACATCTTATCAGAAATCCACTTCTTAGGTTACATGTCTAAAAAAGGTTCCTACATAAAAAGTAATAATAGAAAATGTTTAATGCCTTCTTATTTTTCTTATAATTTTTTAAAACTGATTTAAATCTTTTTTTTAGAATTATAATGAATTGGATTTGTGTCAGATACACTTCATTACTTCTTTGGTGCTATAAAATTTGAGGCTCGTCATATTGGAAATATTTATATATGCCATAAAATGTAACTGAAAAGTAATTGAAATGTAATTGACCATTGCATGATTTTGGGAATGTAATTAATTACATTTCCATTATCCATTACTTTTGAAATCTTCCATTACTCATTACATGACCATTACTTACAAAAAGTAATGATTACATTCCATTACCATTATCCATTACCATTACCCCAGCCCTGGGGCTAGGTCCAGGGTTAGGGCTAGGGTTAGGGTTAGAATCAGCTCTAGCGCTGTTTACATCTCGTCATTCTTGACCAAGCCTTATCAGATAGATCTAACCGTGTCCCCAGTGGTTTCGGTTGTACGTGACAAGGAGTAGGGTCACCTGTCCAACCTCGTGGGTTTTCTCCGGGTCCTCCGGTTTCCTCCCACTGCTAAAGACCCCTATGCGCAAGCGAATTATTGAAATAAAATTTAAAAAAAAACATGTTAGTCCCGAAATGACCTAGTTTGTGTCGAGTGGACGTTTAACCCCATTTCTCTCTCTCTCCCTCCAGTGGTTTTTGTCGAATTATGTGATATGCTTCCATTTCCGGTTTTATTCTGATACATGGTGAAGGGATTTTATTGAGCCTAGCCAAGCAACCATATAAATCTCCGTCTCAGAAATTACTTAAAGAAATATGCCTTCTCGCTGACCTTTTCCATCTGCCCCTGACGATATAACATTGTTATACTGCTAAATGTTAAGATGAACTTCTTGAGGGTATATACCATTACACATTGGTACACAGCCAATTAATAGTATTCACTCCTTTCTAATGTTTGACATCATTATCAAAACAAGTAGTTGTTTTGTCTAGGCTTGGGGAAATAGAACTGTTCGATCCCCCCTTTATTGGCCGAGAAAGTTCATCGGGGTTTTTCGACGTCAGTGGCGTGTACATTGGCGTGCACGTAAAAGATCCCTTGGCAGTTGGAATTCGATATAAGAGTAGGCCATAGTGCCGCTGTCCGGGCAAAATTTCCCTCATAGCACACTGTATGGTGTATGCCCGTCTAGGACGTTAAACCCATTCCATTTTTATTTCAGGTGTATGAATATACAATGTATATGCGCTGGTAATTGTGCAATGATTTGCTCTACAACTGGGTATATTGCTTATATACCATACTATGTTACTTATTTTTGTATTTCAAATTGAAGTAGTCACCAAAAGGCCCCACCTGACCAAAACAAAGGCCCTGTTTCTTTTCGATTTATAATAGTTCAAATAAAGTTGTTGTCTGTTTGCTCGAGCTTTGTCCGGAATTCTTGGAGATGAAAATTGACCCAGAGGAGTAATTTAGCACTTAAAATCTCTGATGACCGAAAATGTGTTATTTTTGCCCGAAAAATAATATTTCCGACACATTTTGGAACCCTACTAAAACCCCGGTAAATGCACCAGATCAGTCGGTCACAATCTGATTAAAATACAGATCAATATTTCGTTTCGTTTTTTTTATACTTTCGATGGCCTACACTACATGAAGATCTGACCGGTTGTAGCGATAGGTCGCGTCAGAGGTTATACGAGCGGCTTTTGACCCTATGACGTCAAACATTTGATTAACCAATCAGTATTGATGTTACTAGTGGATTACCCACAGTTCTGTGCAAAACACGCCTAAAGCTCACATCATTCAGAACACGTCAATGATAACAACTCTTCCAGACAAGTAAAACGAAATTTTGAACTATAAAAACGAAACGAAATAGGATCTGTGTTTTAATCAGATTGTCGGCCACATTATATATTTTTCCTTTAACAACAACAGACTCGTACTTTATTTTTGTATGTCAAAATTTATTTTTTATTACAAACTTAAAAATATGTAACAATATAAACATTACGAATGACGAGATTTCTTCTCAAATAGAAGACAATAAACTACAAATAGTTGTCTTTCATCGTTTTTTTTTTTTAACATATTGCACGCAATAATAGAAAAAATCAACCATGTGGCCATCTTAGAGGAAGTCAGGATAATATTATATATGTATCATGAAATAAACTAATTCTATTACTTATATATACATACAGCCAACAATATGATATAGGTAGGAAATACAAAATTATCATATTATCTCCGTTAAGGATTCAAATATAGTAGAAAAAGATAAAAACCATTTAACTTTTATAATATGTACCCGATTAACATTTAATATATGTATAATATATATATAATAACTATTTAAAAAGACTTACGAATATATATATTAATATATTTCTCTGTTATTTTTTTTTTATATCTTTTTAACACCGTATAAAATTATTTGAGGAAAACAGTAATACAACAAATTTGTCTTTTTTTCTTAAATTAAATAAGAAATATATCTATGTTTAATATAATACAAGGACTAGAGAAATACTCAAAAAAATTATTCTGTGAAAGACACGAGCTCCTTAAAACTGCGTCTCACAAAACTAAAATTCTAAAAGTCAACAAATTAATTCATACATCATATAGAAAAAAACAATCTGTTTAAATGCACAAGAGTGAACAAATTAAACAAGTGAAGATTTTGAGTAGAATCAAAAGGCAAGAGTAGTGTACTAGAGGGCAAAATCACTAAGGACATTTTGTCTTATAATTCTTTTTTTCAAAGATGGCTGCGCGCCAGAACGATCTTAACATGATCGGGAGTACGAGCCTTCATGCCTGCAGACAATATTTTCAAGAAATGAACCATCGTCCACGCTTCTGATCGAAGTATCTATCTATCCAAATAGATGTTGTTGTTTTTTTAGAGAAATTTAGATAGAAAACATTTAAAGTATACTTAACCACTACCGTGAATTGACGACTACAGATACGAAAATAATACTGACAAATTAAGCTGATGTGATGAACGTATTGATTGATGTGGAGCGTTTATTGTATTAATAATGCAGTCTTAATAGGTATGAATACCATGGTGCCAGACAAACAATAAACAATATTTACATGGCAATATGTATTCTCAAAAATGTGTCTCGTTCCATAATCCAGATTTTAGAGATGGTGACTCTTGGGCTATTTTTATTATAAAGGGAGCAGTGAGAAATTCAACTCTTGTGCACCCAATACTAGTGTTGGCCTCGCACGACTCGTGCTGCGTCAAAAGTGAAACATACGTTGAATATTATTGTTATTACTTTTAAAACATAGCCCTGATGCAGATATGAGAAATTTGCAAAAACAAAAATCAGAGAATCCCTACACAAAATAATATATATAGTCATAGGTATATATTATGAAACAACAAAGATTGAAGCAAATTTTTGTACATACATTAACACAGAAATATAATATATGATCAAAAAAAAAGAATTATGTGTAAACTAATAAGAGAAGATTTCAAATTATTTCTATAATGAACTTATCCAATTCGACACCAGGTCACTGTCGTCCTGCTGAAAGCTGCGCACAAAATACATTCGACGATAAGATGAACACAATTCTTGTTGTCGTCATCGTAGCACCATAGCTGCTCAAAGTCCTCTTATATTTTTGGCAAAAGTTATCTCTTCAAGAGTTATTGAAGAGTCAGTTTAAACCACTAAACAACTTGAGCCATGTTATTGCTCTTCACGTATCGTAGAATCAACAAGTGGTCCATACTTTGAGATCGGCACATCTCCAATTACAACATAATATTATTGAGAATGGAAACAAAATCAGTCACGTACAAAAAACACAGAAGTCTATATAAAAATAATCATTTCCTTTTTTTTCTTTATAATGATATGGATTTACGTTTTTATTTTAAAGATATTAAATCAATAAATCAATAATCGATAGCTATATAAAAATAAATAACTCTGCAAAAGGGCTAAAAAGGAACACCGTCTCTCGCGTAGTCTTTAGACGTCATCAATTCAATTAGCCAGCAGCAACTGTTGAAGATGATTTTGATACGCGACAGTGTTGAGATTAAATCCATCAATGAAATTTTTTGGAGCGTCTGGTGAGAGCGAGTTGGTGGGTGAATGACTCGAGAACACATCGGGCATGTTAGGACTCATCCCTGTCTGTGGTGACAAGTGGCTTGGAGATGGGTGCTGGTAGAAATCATTGAGGAATCCAGCACCACTGGCTGTGGGTGACTGAGCTGAGAAGGGGTGTAGCTGTTGGCGATTCTGCGTCATGATCATGCGTTGTTGTTGGTCGATCATGAATTCCACTCGAGGATCTCGAGGAGATAAGGATCTGGGTCTCTGGGGCTGAGGCATAAATTCTCCCGGGGTGGATCTCTGGCGGAAGAAGTTACCAAATTCGGTGGGCGAAAGACGAGTGGGTCTCTTCACGTGTGTTTTAGGCTTTGTAGAACCAAATTTGGTCGCAGCAAAAGATGCAGCAGTGAATTTGGGTGTGACGCGTTCTTTATGAAGATTAAAAGTAGGAGCAGCAGGGGGATTCTGTACTGGTAAAGCCGAATTAAAGAGGCTGAGTGACGGTGAGGTGGAGGCGCTCCAGCCTCCGGATGAGTTGGGTGATGACGGTGATAAACTAAGATTACTTAGTGATGACGACAATGAATCAATGGGCTTGAAACATTGGGCTTCTGGGTTGAAGCTTTTACTGGCAATCGACACTTCACAGTCAATAGAATCAATCACTTCTTCATCTTGACGTTTTTCACTGTATAATATCTTGATGGTTCCCTTTTCTCCAATTCTGTAAGAAACCTCTGAAGGATCGATCCATACGGTCAGCTCAGCGGGCAAAGCATTTTTAATCTCATCTGTGTCAAGTCCAACGTTGTATGCGGCCATAAGAATGACCGGATCCACTTTTTCGCCATTTACTTTTACGCATCGAAAACCTGAACCTTTGCAAGGCGTATCTGGGTACCAATGCCCCTCAAACTTTTTCTTAAGTCCCTTCTCGAGTTCGTCGGCTAACATATCTACTCTACGGCGAGGTAATTTACTGTACAGATACGATATCACAAAGTTGAGAGCGACAGAAACTTCAACGTGCATTTTGTATTGTGTCACGTTACTCTAATGTTTAAGTTGGAAACTGTGTTTAGAAGTTAAATAAGGCTTGCTGTTTAATCTCCAGCTCACAGCCTATTTCTATCGCTTGATCTGTTTTAGTGCACTAGGTTACACTTGCTTACTCGTCTTGTGGCCTTTTCTGAAAAGAAAAACAATTAATCAGTTACATTGTTTACTAACGGGTCTAAAACATTATGTATATTTTGTCATCACAATGTGTGTAATGTCATCAGAAATTGTGGACAGTGTCTTCAAAATGTGTGCTCACATGATGCTACGTCAACAATTTGTCCTGCGGACTCTATGTTAAACGTGCCAGTAGCTGTACTCTATATACTCCACTAATCTTGCTCGAATTCGGGGTCGGGTGTAGATGAAAAGAGGTGGTAGGCTACCCCACTTAGAAGGCCCCTCCCAACCCCCCACCCTTGCGCCTACAGAAAAGCCGAGGGTGGTGACGGACGTTTAAGACAACAGTGCGTGTGACAAAGGCTTATGCAGTGTCAGAAATATTATACACCATGGTCGGGAGGTGCCCGATAGATCTGGAGGCAGGCTTCGACTTGCCAACCCTATAGGCAAAGACCCCTGCCAACACCCCACCCTCGCGCCTACAGCAAAGCCCGTGATGACGGCGGGTGTTTAAGACAATTATAGTGCGTGTGACAAAGGCTTATGCAGTGTCAGAAATATTATACACCGTGATCGGAGGTGCCATATAGATGTTGAGGTAGACTTCGACCTGCCACGCCTATAGGTAAATCCGGCACTGGCTCGATATACAATAAAGGATCCAGAAACGATGCCCTCACGAAATCATTTTATGTACGGATATGAACATCAATTTTTCATGACAGTTATTGCTAATGAAACCAAATTCAATGATGCATAACAAAATTACACCTGAAATAGGCTTGCGGTGATTATACATCGTAAATAACTAGTCTCTAATGACTTAGAATCGGTAGTAATGATCGCTAGACTTATAGTCAATACTCAATATTATAGTCAATAGTCAATATATTATATCGGAATGTCCTCTATACATAACCCGCCATAATATAGCAACATAAAGACCCTTGATACGCGGGTGGTTCATTTATTGAATCAAGTAATAAAAACAGTAATAAAGAGACTAGAAACATAAGAAACAGAAATAGATTGATGACGTACATAGATAGATGTTGTCTGGGTAGCATATAATAGATGGTACAAGACTGACGTCACAAAATACAAAAAAAAATCAAACCATTGAAAGTTGATACTTGTAAATTTGTTTAAAGATCTGAAGATGAAAAAATGATGAGATGAATAAAAGAATGGTTGATGGAAAAAGTAGAAAATATAATGAATTAAGACATGGTATAAGAGGATATGAATTATGATAAGAAACTATGAATAAGTTCAATAACATTTTGTTTATGATAAAAAAAAATGATCAATCCGACAAAATAGATCTTCAGAAATCTAAGAGAAATAAACAGGGTTTATTAGTTAATTAAATAAATATTACTAGATGTATTAATATTTATATTATTATATAATATAAGCATATCCTTTAAATATAATAGGATTATAGATCATACTTATGGTTAGTAACGCCCAAGCCTGAAACAAATGCTATGGTTAAACATGATATTGCTGAACAAAGAATAAGGCAAAATGGCTGACCAATATACCCCGCAAACGTGAGAGGACGACCAACTACTACTTAGGTTTTACGTCCACGTCCACATAATGTGATAGCGCAGACTGGTTGGACCAAGATAAACACTAACCTTTAATAAATTATCTGGTCCTGGTCAAGTTACTGACTACAACTAACTATTTCAACAAATCTAAAAGGTGTGACACAAACCGCTAAATATCTTCAAGACTTGTTACAGCTAATGTTTGAGAGCAGGTGACACAACATTAACACCATTTCCAGGTGTGATAAGCTAACTTACTTTACATGAACCTATGCCACTCTTAATTTATCTATCCAGAAACTTCACATATAAAGTCAGGTAAAAAAAGACATACTTTTTGTAAGAGAACAGAGAATCATCAATTCGTCGACATTGTTAAGTATTCACCTTGTTTTGTCAATCGATTAGGTTGTCTGTACAGTGTGTTACCTTCCCAATTCTCTACATTCGACTGTAAAAGATCCGATTGAACATACCCATCGTAGTTACGTCATCGTAGTTACGTCATTGTCTAAAGCCCCAGCATACCAGAATTCAATCCAGATTTATTTTCAGAAGATACACAATCCAATGTACTTTCGTTAAAAACAATTAAGTTATGGTCCTTTAAAGTTACATAGTCAATTCACATCGCCATCTTTGTGATATAATACTTCTGCTATCTTTTTCCTAAAAGCCAGTCAATTCTTCATAAAGATTGCGTTATACTTGCAGTTACGCTTAATTAAAAACTACAGTCCACAAATGAATATAGTTCATATTATTTTTGACTTTTCTGATATAACTGAACGACTGGCTTGTTGTGCCTGCAGTGCAAGCTAATACAATTTGCAGTATACATTTTTTACACGTGTTCATTGAGTTGGCCAGGAATCAACGATCAGCCTTTTTAAGCTGTATAAAGACCATGTGTTTGGCAAGAGAACGAACCCAACTGTTTTTTACGAAAATTAGTCTCACTTGTATAAAACTCAAAATAACCCGAAGAGTCCAATATAAAGAAAACAATCCAGTACTTACGGGAGACTATCAACCTGGGATTTAGATCTTGTTAAAAAAAAACAACTTCATCGGAACCTAATTACATGAACATATCATCTTAGCTTCGTGGTGTGTGTATGGGGAAGGGGGGCGAATGGTTAGCGCGTACGCGTTGTATCATAAGGTCTGTCATTGAGTCAACTGGCATGGTTTCGACAAGGAGTAAGGTCGCCTGTCCAGCCTCTTGGGTTTTCTCCGGGTCCTCCGGTTTCCTCCCACTGCTAAAGATCCCTACGCGCAAGCAAATTGTAGAAATAAAATGGAACTATATGTTAGTCCCGAAATGACCTAGTCGAGTGGACGTTAAACCCCATTTCTCTTTTTCTCTTTAGCTTCGTGAAATTTGAATTTAAATATATATGCTCGTGCAATAAATACCGAACAATACAAAAGATCCCAAAATATTTAATTGTTGACTTTATGAACCCTGATTTCGATGCATCCTGGTCAGTCAGGTCGACATTGGAAAATTTACAAAGGCTTATCAGTATGTTTGTTGGAAAGTTGTCGACTCAGGTTATATATAGCTTTTGAGAAAGGTTGAATGAGGAGCATTGTTGATCGATCTGACCCCACCATCGACAGATGAATTGGTCATACTATTCGACTTATAAAATATTTGCCTATGGTAAAATATAGGGTAAAAGGATTTAGAGCGTGTTTGAGGAGGTGGACTGACGAAACCGTGTTATTCATTACGTTTACTCACGCCCAGCAGAAATCAATGACGCTAAACAAGTGCCAAATAGTTCGGCTCAATATGCTTACCTGGTGTAAACCACGATCTAACAGCCCACGGATATAGAATCCACGAAACACATAAAGCAATGAAAACTAAAGTAAACTTGTCCAAACGATAAATGGTCAAAATATCCCAACCTTATATCTATAGAGTGATTGCGGGTCTGTTCTTGTTTAGTTCATATCTTACAGATCCCTTAAAAAAATCTTTAATTGCAGTTAAATTTTAAAAGAAATAACATAAATTATTGTGATCTTTGAGAATTCGGTTCCTCCGAATATTCTCTTCAACACCAAAACTATAACAATTCTAAGGTACCAAAAACGAAATCCCTATTAACACTAGCAAATTTCAGCATGAATAATGAATAGCAAAACGTAATGAGCATAAAAAATAAAACATGATTAAGCGTGAATAAAATATAAAGTCAATCATATATAGATATGAATAATTGTCATTCAAGCATATGAATAGCTTCAAATACCCATTTTATGCAAACTTTATGTGGTAATAAAATATCAACAATCACCATTCGAACATAACAATCAACTGTATAGCATATGAGCCAAGAGCCCCAAGGGGATTTAATGGCCGATCGTTGTCTAAGGTCTATACATATATTAATAATAATTTCTCCTTTGTTGAAAGCCTAGATGTCTATATTTCATTTATCCCCCTCCCTCACCCCCACTCCACTTTGGGTCCCAATATCTTAATTTGAGCAAATCGGAATAATCAGCATCAAACAACATGTTGACCAGATTTTTTATTTAAATCCGTCAGGCCACTGAAGACAAAGTCAAACGAGACATAGCTTTATGACCCCACCCCCACCCTCACTCTCCCCAACCCTGTTTTGGGATAATGCAAGTTCATTTGGGCACATTTGAATAAGTACACGGAGACAATATACCTGACCAACTTGGTTGAAATCCACCAATCCTGGAAGAAGCCAAATTGTTAACACGGACGGTGGGCAGAGGGTATATAACATAAATGCGTTTCGACTAAAAATAAGATCGATATTTTAATATTTTCCTTCTCTAAAATGCGTAAAGCGAAATTATTAACGGCATTTAATGAGTTTTATAGGAACATATGTTCGACATAAAAACGGCTGGTGACATTAAACCATTTAACTACACGGTATAGACAAGAATATATAACAAAATAGTTTGATCTAACATAGTTTTAAAGTTATCACAAAGATGTAATCTATTCTAAAAAAAACCCGATAAATTTCCAATCGCAAATATCTTTAATATAGACAATAAAAAAATAAATTTATGCAAGACTGAATTTATGAAATCTATACATGCTATTCCCATTAATGTACTCCATCACAATGTCACCTACTAGAAGTACATTTACATATATACATAATATATATGTCAATGTAGACTGCATGCCTGCAACATATGTTGTATAGTTAGCCCATATATAAACAAGAACATCTATTGCAAATCAGTAGGTTCAATTAACTAACCATTTAATGCATTATTTGTTAAGTCTTCCAGACTCTCGAAAGAATACAGATTAAATTAAACCAATTTAAATGCAGGTGGCGAGGGAAGATGGAAGGTTGACAATGGGACTGAGAAAAATGATGATTTTTCATTGTTCTGGAGATAAACTTTGAAATCTACTTTTTGGCGATAGATGCCTCTTGTTTTAGCTATTATATAAAGTCGATTGTGCCTTTTTCTCTCCCACTCTATCTCTCTCAATCTAAGCTGCAAATGTGCGCAATTAGAAATATAGGCATACACGTGTAAATACATGTAGAAATACATTACCATATCTAACAAGGTGATCAATTATACATATATAATATATAATTATGTATACAAAAATATAAAAGAACTACATTATTTGTCGATTACGAGCACTTTCGCTTATTTTATTACGCTCTTCAGGTAAACAACATTTCGTTACCTAAGTGTAGTTATTTTTAACTTTTCATATAATTATGTATATATATATATATTATACGTCATCTATAATCAATCGTTATTGAATGAAGTGGCTACTCTAAATGAAGCAGTGTATACAAGTTAAATATACAGAATCTTATACAGCACAAGTGTGCCAAAATCCATATATGAATAATCTTAACACTCGCCAGTGTCTTAAATAGTAGTATATAATTGAAAGAAAGCCAAATCGGGATAAATTCTAAAATTCTAGACTGTTCTATCAGATTATATTGATTTTGTTAACCATATGTTACTTTTAGTATATATCTAGGCCCTATCGTAACATATTTTATAGCAAGTATATATGGTTGTATAACAAGAATATCATGGAATACGTCGAATCTTATTTCTTTCTTTTTTTTAAATGGTTTATTTTGGCAAGATATATTTATGATGCCTAATGTAATCACTGTAGTGTAGGCTACGGACATATGTACTATGAAGTAGGCCTATAAAGCAAGAACGATATAATACAGTCGCTCCTATAGTTTCAGTCTGAATCAGTTGAGATGACTTTTAATTAAGCAATAAGATGGAAATATAGATGTTTAATAAGTATATATGCAAATATTAATTTGTAACCAATGATTGAAATTGTTACAAAAAAGCAGTATGCGCCATGTATGAATAGTGAATAAGATTTCTTTAGTTTCGTGATAGGGAAAGTCATAAAATTTCAATTGCTGTTAAATTAATTTGCAAGCAGAGTGGCCATATAAATGATTTTGGAAACATACCAAAGTAGAGGGAAAATGCGTTTATAAAACACATATACCATGTCATGTAGTCCGGAAAATTTTGGATCTAAAAAGCAAAATAAATGTCGATATCAAAATAAAACGAAGACCCTATAAACCATTCCACGTCTGTTCCTGCAGGCATGATGGAATAGTGAATAAGTATGTGAAATTACAAGATTTGCGGAGATCCAGACCGACAAAACTTCCATGTGTAGAACACGATTCACAAGGACAGGACCTACATAGAAACACTGTAAGTCTGTTCATACAACTTAAAACCCAAGCTGCTTAAAACTCACGATGTTGTGTTTGTTTTGGAATAAGTAAAAACTTCCCTTGCCATGGGAAAACATCCACTTGGTCTCCTCGTTATCTCTAACGTATTCTCTGATAAACTTCAGTAAGCGTGTGTTTCTTTTTCCCCACTTTTTAAGTATTAAAATTTAATCTAATTACATTTAAAACCAAAATGCACATAAATATTCGTATCCATCGGCGTAATAAAAATTCTTCAATGTAACTTAAGATATTTTGAATGGACTCCAAGACAGATATAGTTCCCAATGACGCACATGCAGACGTAATCGTCGACTCGGGTTCACCGCAAAACCTTGTATGGTCTACCAAATTGATAGCAAAAGGTAAACAAATGGGGAGAATGAATGTGAAAGGGTGGGAATAATGGCGAAATGAAATGATAAAGAAGAGAAATGAAAAACCGATGAATAAAGAAAGAATAAGGGCGAGATAAACGTTACCATATGGTTTTCAAACATATGAACATGTGCACAACGTAAATAGTACACTCAGTATGCGCGAGTGTGTCGTCTGCTAGAGTGTATAATAGAAAGTAAAAATACGCACCTTAAAATTACATATATTCCAATTCCAGATAAAATAATCCGTTCCGTCTTTAAAACATCTAGTGATGAAAGACTGGGGTTGAAAGTAGAAAAAGGAATGTATCTTGGTACTTTAAATAGCTCTTAAAGCGAGCACGTTACAATAGGTTCAGCGGTTCTTGCTGGTTTAATGTAGTTCAGCTAACCAAGCAATATTTAAAGACCTTGCCTCATAAATATTCATCGCGTAGTAATATCGTGACGTGTTATTTACCTTATCTAGTAAGTCCACCTGTAGATATGATTATGGACTCTCCCATAAATACAAATAAATATATTTACATCTGTTCTGTAATTGTTTCTTAAATATGAGTATGCGTAAAAAGATCTGACTTAGAAAAGCGATCTATTTTTCTGCGCAGGGATGCTGAGCGTAATGAGTTTTTCATTCACTATTCTGTACTATCCTTTTGTGCTGAAGCAAGTCAGCTGGCTCAAATACTAACGTCACAGAAGTGGTCGATATTATTTATAATGGAATACTGGCCCCGCATGCGTTACTATAAGTTGATTATCGACAGATGCAACATACGTAAATAGCCGACGTACGTACATGTATTGTGGGGAAAACATATTGGATTTATTTAATCGTTTCCGGTCCTAAATAATATATTAATTGCGTCGGCTAAAAGTGGAAATGTTAATTCTATAATTATCTCTGTTTACAAAATCAGGTGGTCCCATGGGTCATTATACACAACCTTTAGCACGAAATAAACATCTCTGAGGCAATTGTATTTGTAACTGCATTTGTTACAAAACAAGGAATCCTATCTATAGACTCGAGTATCAAAACGAAATGAAATGGGGTTTAACGTCCCACTGTTCTGCTCCAAACTGGGCTAATGAAGACGGACATACACCATACAGTGTTCTATGAGAGACATTTGGCCCAGACGGCGGCACTACGGCTTACTCTTATATCGAATTCCAACTGTTAAGGGATCTTTTACGTGCTGTTCGATCCCTGCATTGGCCGAGTAAGTTCATCCAGATTTTCCAGCGTGGTTTCCCCTTGTCAGTGATGCAGGACGGAGGGCCTGACAAGGACAGCTGTCTAGTCGTTCGGATGGGACGAAAAACCGAGGTCCCGTGTACACATTGGCGTGCACGTAAAAGATCCCTTGACAGTTGGAATTCGATATAAGAGTAGGCCGTAGTGCCGCTGTCCGGGCAAAATTTCCCTCATAGAACACTGTATGGCGTATGCCCGTCTTCATTAGCCCAGTTCGGAGCAAAACAGTAGTACGTTAAACCCCATTTCATTTCATTTCATTTCCTATGTATTATTTAGTAGAGTCAATTATTAACACGTTAATCAACCCATATCATTTAATTATATATATACAAGTTGTCCACAATAACATAAGCCTGTCAACTAGACATCATCTAGACCTATATTACTTATATATGAAATTGACAAATCAATGAATAGGATTACACGCCGTGTCAAAGTCATTAAAGACACTGGTCATAGTACAAGAGAGAGAGAAATGGGGTTTAACGTCCACTCGACACAAACTAAGTCATTTCGGGACTAACACATAGTTCAATTTTATTTCAATAATTCGCTTACGCGTAGGGGTCTTTAGCTGTGAAAGGAAACAGGAGTTGACTCAATGACAGACCTTATGATACAGCGCGCTTGTGCTAACCATTCGGCCATCCAACACCTGATCTTGGTTTTTCGTACCAACCGAACGACCACACGGTGTTCCTTGTAATTCGGGGGGGGGGGGATATTGGATGGCCGAATCGTTAGCACGTGCGCACTGTATCATAAGGTCTATCATTGAGTCAACTGGCGTTGTTTCGAATCCCCGGTTGTACGTGACGAGAAGTAGGGTCGCCTGTCCAACCTCGTGGGTTTTCTGCGGGTCCCCCGGTTTCCTCCCCTTGCTAAAGACCCCTATGTGCAAGCGGATTATTGAAATAAAAAATTAAACCATATATTAGTCCCGAAATGACCTAGTTTGTGTCGAGTGGACGTTAAACCCATTTCTCCCTCTCTCTGTCTCTCTCTCCTTGCTATTCGTCCCGCACCACTTACACGCGGAAACCCAGCTGAAAAATATTGAGGAACTTTCTTTGCCCAACCGGGATCGAACATGATATTTAGAGAAATATGTCCCCTAAGAGAATGAATTAATAGATGATATACATCAATCTTATAATGTCACTTTCTAGTAATGATTTTATACATACAGTGCATGTTCTGTTATGGAGACATACAGGGAATCTCGAGGAACCCAGTCATAGCTGTCTCCGGTTTCCTACAATAGCATCATATAGGTTTATTGAGTGAGTGTCTTCCTCTATTCTTGTCGTGATTGACTTATTATGTTTGGGTTGAGTTTGTGGCATCCTCTCCGAATAGCTTCCGTTATTCTGTTTAAAAGAAGAAGCTTCTATTGCGCTATTGATATGCTTCCGCTATCCTTTTAGTGTGTAGCTTTTTGCTCTGTATTTAGGGGTTCACGGTGGCTAAGTGGGTAAGGCGCTAGCCTGGAGGTCGGGTGTTCGATCCCTCCATTGGCCGAGAAAGTTCATCCAGATTTTCCGGCGTGGTTCCCCCTTGTCAGTGATGAAGGATGGAGGGCTTGACAAGGACAGTTGTCTAGACATACGGATGGATTGAAAAACCGAGGCCCCGTGTACACATTATCCTGCACGTAAAAAATCCCTTGACAGTTGGAATTCGATTTAAGAGTAGGCCGTAGTGCCGCTGTCCGGGCAAAATTTCCCCCATAGCACACTGTATGGCGTATGCCCATCTTCATTAGCCCAGTTCGGAACAGAACATTAGGACGTTAATCCCCATGTCATTTCATTTCGTTGGAAGCTACTTTGTTTGTAAATTGTAAGTAACTGCTAGTATTGTGTTTATAAATTGTTAGTCTCACCTTTATTCTGTTTTTTATACTTTCGATGACCTACACTACATGAAGATCTGACCAATTGTAGTGGTAGGTCGCGTCAGGGGTCATGCGAGTGGCTGGCTTTTGAACTGGATATGTTATGAAGCTTCCTCAACTGAAGTTTGGGATGCTTCCTATATTGGGTGTGCGAGCTGTGGAAGTAACGTTCTCGATTGAGGCTGAGGACAGCTGTGTCTTCTGTGAATGTGACAAGCTTCCTCTGTTGTGTCTTCGAGCAGAGATTCTTTATTAATGCCTGTAGACAGGTTTCTGTTTGTTTCTGTATGATCTGTTGGTTTTATAAACACTTTATTAAATTATTAACATGGTTTAATCTTACAGTTTTTCGAGTGATGTTAATAAATATATTTTCTTTTCTTCCGTTGGGTTTGATTAGGCTATGTCTTTTGTACGATACATTTCCTGTTTAGAAAAAAAAACAAATATAAATATATATTCTAGAGTTGATGTTTTATGTCTACATATTGATTACAGTAATGGATTCTATCTAAGATAAATTAAAAAAAATAAATTAAATAAATAAATTAATTGAACTTGTATAGCGCCAAAATCCAGCTTGTAAAGCTGCTCAGTGGCGCTTGTACAGAAGAGAGAGAGAGAGAGAGAAATGGGGTTTAACGTCCACTCGACACAAACTAGGTCATTTCGGGACTAACACATGGTTTAATTTTATTTTAATGATTCGCTTGCGCGTAGGGGTCTTTAGCAGTGGGAGGAAACCGGAGGACCCGGAGAAAACCCACGAGGTTGGACAGGCGACCCTACTCCTTGCCACGTACAACCGGGGATTCGAAACCACGCCAGTCGACTCAATGGCAGACTTTATGATACAACGCGCGCACGCTAACCATTTAGCCATCCAACCCCCCTTGTACAGAAGAAAATATATGATTATGAGTACACAATGTAAAACAATACAGATAGAAAGTCATATACAATAAAATAAAACTGTTTGGTAAAACAAGATAATAGGATTTTAAAAAATAAAATAGCAGGGTACAGATAAAATATAGATAGAAAATCATAACAAATTAAAATTAAACTATTTGGTAAATCAAATAAATAGCAGAGTACAGGTAAAATATAAAACATTAAAGTAATTAGTAAAATAGATAAATTACGTGAAGGCTTTTTGGAACGATTCTGTTTTCAGATGTGCTAATGTGATAATCATGTCATCATTTTTATACTAATATCATGAACAATGTATAGACGCACGTACGTTTAATTAGCGACTTTTAGATGACCCGTGGTCAACATGTGGTACTACAGGGACAAATAAAGAATAACAACAAAATGGCCTTCGGTTTAACAAATGTAAGAATTCGGTGAAGACTTATTGATAAATAATGTCAAATAGAAATGTAAAAAATGTGCTGACGTTCACCATCTGTGGCCTCCAATAACTTATTAATGTTATATTAAAGTCAATTGGCCGAGATCGTGTCTTGTGTATTTGTTAAGTATTGGCTACCATGCGAATCCATGTCCAATATTTGTATAATCTAGTTAGTTGTCACAACAGCTGTTGGTTATCGGTGAATTCTGTGTTTATTAGTCGTCAAGGCTAACTACATTACATATATCTATATTAATGACCTACGCTTTGAATATTGGAATGCACAAAATACTTTGCGTCGACTGGCTCTTATTTTTTATTTCCAGCGGGCTCAATTTCTTCTGCTGTATGGAATATCAACCCACATTGCAATATAATATCGGCGAAAGAGAAAAGATTGGGGATAAAATGAATATTATTGATTACATTTATAATGTATATGAATTTTCAAAGAATGAATAATACAATAAAGAATGCCGATCGGAATGTCTATTGGCCTTAACCATTCACCATCCCTCTCTCTCATAATGAATGTTTTGATGTAAAACACGAAACTGCTATTGACATAATTTGAAATATATATAGGAATAAAACCACCATCAATATAATGATTTGAGACCAGCGTTGACTATTTACTATGGAAGCGTATTGGTGTCAATATAGCCCGTTGGATACCGCGATATTAAAGATACATTATGGGAGATTAGATAAAGAGCTGGTAGTTCGCACTATAATAGTTAAAAACTAGATAATGTAAAGGCAATTTGCTGAAAATTTCAGTCAAATTGATCCACTTTGAACCGAGATTTTAGCGATTGAATTTTCGACCTAGCCCGATGGATACCGCGATATTAAAGATACATTATGGGAGATTAGAAAAAGAGCTGGCAGTTCGCACTATAATAGTTAAAAACTAGATAATGTAAAGGCAATTTGCTGAAAATTTCAGTCAAATTGATCCACTTTGAACCGAGATTTTAGCGATTGAATTTTCGACCTAGCCTCGAACATCATTACTAAAGTCGGTAGTATAAAAACCATAGTCTCGATTATCCATTTCATGATTTAATTATGAATGGAAGTCGAACAGCAAATCGGAACCTAATCCAATAAACATCGCAGGCTAGCGATGCCACCGAGAGTTGTTTATGGTCTGGAGAAGTTAATTAATGTCTAATTAATAATTTATATAACATTTCAGGCCTAAAGAAAGACCTGCAATTGGCAGATTTACCTCTTGCATAATGTATGCTTAATAAAGTAATATCGCAACATATTGTCATCGATGCGATTATCATACCATGCGTTAAGATATCGCTATTCTGAAACTTTGTGAACATATTTTACGAACATGTCGACACATAGCCTACTTCGGCGAAATGGAATATGGTGACAAAACCTCAGAAAAGTGATATTTTAACGCAAACGTGGGCGTTTAAAAAGAAACCATGACATGCAACATAGCGCAATGATTCAATTAATTCGGCTTAAATCATCTTTTCAGGGGTAAAATCATCGCATCGATCACAATATGTTGGCATATCACCGTATTAATATCGCGGTATCCATCGCGCTATTGACCCCTCCACGTTTCCATAGTTTACAAATACATTTTATATTGATGTAATTATAGGCCCAACTTCCTTTCTTAGTTACGACATGGAGATTGGTTTATCTTTAAAACACCGTCGTTTGATCTATGGCCATCAGAGTTTTCTATCCCACTAATGTATACATAAAGACTTGCATGTTGACTATACTTTAATGAGAGTGTGAGAGAGAGAGGAAGGAGAGGTGGGGTTAAAACGTCCACTCGACACAAACAAGGGGTCTTTAGTAGTGGGAGGACCCAGAGAAAAGCCCACGAGATTGGATAGGCGACCCTACTCCTTGTCACGTACAACCGGAAAATCGAAACCACGTCAGTTGACTCAATAACAAACCTTATGATACATCGCGCACGTGCTAACCATTCGGCCACCCAACCCCCTATACCTTAAATGAAATGAAATGAAATGGGGGTTTATCGTCCCACTGTTCTGCTCCGGCTGGGCGAATGAAGACGGGCATGCGTCATACAGTCCGTCCAGTACCACTGACAAGGGGTAACCACGTCGGAAAATCACGATGAGGGTCTGACAAGAACAGCCGTCTAATCGTTCGGATCGGACGAAAAAAAACGAGATCCCGTGTACACATTGACTTGCATGTAAAAGATACCTTGGCAGCTGAGATTCGAAATAAGAGTAGGCCGTAGCGCCGCTGTCCCTCATAGCACTCTGCATGGCGTATGGTGTATGGCCGTCTTCATTAGCCCAGTCGGAGCAGAACAGTGGGACGTTAAACCCCATTTCATTTTATTTCATTTCAGTTTTATACGGTAATAAAGCCCTGATTATCCGGAAATATCACTTTCAAGGGATATATCGAACTTGTGAAAAATGGGTTCTCGCTCAATTTTTAAAATACATGGTCAATATTTTTTTATAAATGGAATTTGGGACTGACATAGTACAGGTTTATTTCAATAATTAGCTTACGCAGTCAAAACCACGCCTCTTGACTCAAAGGCAGACCTTATGACCGAAAGCTGGTTAGTGCTAAATGATAAGGCCAGTTCAATTTTTCGTCATAGGTCACGAGATGTAAACAGGGCTAGAGGTAATCCCAACCCTAACGCTTACCCTGGACCTAGCTCTAATGCTTACCCTAACCCTAACCTACAATCTCGCCAACAATCACGTGCCCTAACCTTATTTACATTTCAGCGACCTTGACAAAAACTGAGTTGGCCTTAATAAGTAGATTTAGCCCCGACAGACCATTCATTAGACCATTCCGCCACTCCTAAGTTAATAAGTTGAAATTAGCCAACACCATGTTTGACAACCTAAAAATAACAGCTGTTACTATTCAACTGTATTGTATTAAGTGTTGGATCTGTTAGTGTATATTTCACGATATGCATACTAATTCTTTCCACGGTAATCTTTCCACGGAACAAACGACACAGAGATTAATATGGATAGCGTAGGACATGCGACCCTACTCGCCTGTCTCCAGGCCCCAAGTTCACAAAGCATTCTCAGACTTAAGTTAAGAATTTACTCAACTTTCAATCACTGTTTATGAGAAATATCTTTGCTCCAGAAACACAAAACTTTGAACATAGTTTCTTATTGTTGTATTTGATACATTAAAACAACAAAAGTTTCATAAAGGGCTATATTTGAGTTAAAATAAGGCGAACAATTTTGAGTAAATTCTTAACTTAAGTCTGAGAATGCTTTGTGAACTTGGGGCCTGGTCCCCCGGTTTCCCCCCACTGCTAAAGACCCCTACGCGCAAGTGAATTATTGAAATAAAATTGAAACATATGTTAGTCCCGAAATGACTTAGTTTGTGTCGAGTGGACGTTAAACCCCATCTCTCTCTCTCTCTCTCTCTCTCTCTCTCTCTCTCTCTCTTGCACAATGCCTGTTTAACTAACAGTTCAAATCTTTTTCCACCCGGAAGATTATATGGAAGGTGCTTATAATGCTAATAATGGTAATAATGATTTTATACAAATTGAAAAATAACTGAGGAAACAAATTAGTCAAAACGTTAAGTGCCTTTTTTAGCGGAAAACGATCTTTTAGAAAATCAATCAGTCAGTACTGAAAACACATCAATTGTAAGGATTTCAACATTTGGTTTTGTTAAAAAAAAAAAAAAATATTGAAGAAAGTGTTGCAATTCTAAAAAGTACACAAACACACAATATATAAATGGAAAAACATCTTTCAAACTCATTTATTTTACCTTTTATTCTATTTCACCCTGACATTATATTGTTAACGACCTTTGTATTTTAAAGGTGATCTTCAGACATTTTTTTTATACGCCTTCTTGTAGATTTTGAATTCATTGATTTCTTTGGTAAAAAATAAAATTACTTTTGTCTTAGTTCAATATTTTAATTCCATAGATAAATTCAGATGTAACTGACTGTGTATTTTTGTGTCGACACGGAAGGGCGGGGGGGGGGGTGGCCGAATGGTTAGCTCGTGCGCGTTGTATCATAAGGCCTGCCATTGAGTTAACTGGCGTGGTTTCGATTCCTCGGTTGTACGTGACAAGAATTAGGTTGCATGTCCTACCTCGAGAGTTTTCTCCGGGTTCTCCGGTTTGCTCCCACTTCTAAAGACCCCTACGCGCAAGCGAATTAATAAAATAAAACTGAACAATATGTTAGTCCCGAATTGACCTAGTTTATGTCGAGTGGACGTTGAACCCCATTTCTCTCTCTGTCGACACGGAAGCCAGTAAGGAAGTATAATAAGTAAACACACCGAACTATTATGTATGGAAGGATATAGGGGTCAATGCCGCGATATTATTAAGGTAATAGAGAGTTTCAGATCCGTTCCGAGAACGAGGTGAAGTTGTCGTCGTTCTCGGAAGACGTGAAGCACTTTCACGGTTCAGAAAAACTGCATTCTTGAAAAAACACCTTGGTCCTGAAAAGTGAATAGATCAAAAATTGCACTATTTGGAAGTGTTGATTCGTTTTATCATTGCACTTTTATTCGACCATTTAAACAGTGCCTTAAAAAGACTGGTATATTTGAAAGGGGTGTGTTTTGGTATAATTATGAAAAAGGTTGTCTAAAATAGAATTAAACCAACACGGAATTCACTTACGGTTTCAGAAAGTCCAAGACGTTTTCACCAGCGACTTCCTCTGTCGCCGTGGGGGGAAGTCCTCGTAAACCGGTTACCTAGTATACAAAAATGGAATCCCCTCGTCCTCGGAGCGTATCTGGACCTCTCTAATATGTCAACATAACCTGATTGTTACTAAGCTAGGCTTCCCCTCATTCTTATTCTTTGATCATTGACAGTGTCATAGTACCGGAAAATCTTCAGAAATTTCCTAGGTCTTGGAAACTAAGTGCAATAATCTGTATGAGACTAAAGCGTGGGAGTCGATGTTTACTGGTTTGGCACTTGATAAACTGAACAAAACCTGGAGACCTTTTAAAGCAGGCAGAAAATAACTTCATAAACTTCACATAATAATGGCCGTCTATCTACTCCGAGAGATGAGGACCGTCCTATCAGTCAATAACAGGCCCGGGGAGTACAAGAATAATGGGCTATTAATCTATCTATACTAATATTTGTGACTGTCGTTTGTCTGTCTGTCTGTCTGTTTGTCTGTCTGTTCGGGGTTGGCAGCTATACTAGGTCTGCCCCGAATCTGAAATTTGGGGTATAGGGGTAGCTCGGACCGGGGAGTAACATAGGCCAGGTGGCGTTAGTCTACCACTTCCGGTTTCGGGGTTATGATCCCCGAGCGAAGCCGGGCATTCTTCTAGTAACTTAATAAAATAGCTGCCTACAACTACATTGTGAAAGATGAATCTCTAATAGGAATATCAGTCCAATAATGGTTCAATTCCGTTCAGTATTTACAAAGATAGGTTGAATTGAATTTTCATCGATCCATGCTACTCGCTTTTCAACAAGCCAGCCGCCATTTTGTTGTCCGCGAGATTTATTGATAGGCCTTTCTGTTTTTAAAATCCGATTGAATCCAAGCCGGGACATTATCGAGGGTTGGTGTTTTGATTTTGTTTTCTTAATTAAATGTGAAATAATGAATCTGATATTTGATATTTTAGCGAGAAATGCCAATGGCGCATCGGGACTTTAAGGACAAATAAAATAACCAATCTCTCCGCTAGAATCAATACAGACCTGTCCATCCGAAAACAATATAATTAACTATCTTTCAATGCAAACGCGCTAATTATTGCTAATGCTAGGTTTCCACGATCACGTGGCTAAGTGGGTGAGACGCTGGCTCGCTAGCCTGGTAGTCGGGTGTTCGATCCCTGCATTGGCCGAGAAAGTTCATCCAGATTTTCCGGCGTGGTTTCCCCTTGTCAGTGATGCAGGACAGAGGACCTGACAAGGACAGCTGTCTAGTCGTTCGGATGGGACGAAAAACCGAGGTCCCGTGTACATATTGGCGTGCACGTGAAATTGGGGTTCTATTATTGTGGAGTAATCGAGGTGATCCTATCTGGTCTTATCATATATTGAGGCCAGTCGTAGCAATCAAGGTGATCCTATCAGGTCTTATCATATATTGAGGCCAGTCGTAGCAATCGTGTTGATCGTGTCGATACGTATCCGAACGGATGTGCAGGTAGCATAGTGTGGACTAAATAGGGACAATTCTATCGTAACGCATCGCACGAGAGTGGTAGTCTAGCATAACATTTGAAAACATGAACACATAGCATTTCTTTTCATTTTGTTAAGGGAGTTCGAACAGGGCAGTTACACACTAGCAATTGCCCGAGCACTCCATGACTTTAGGTGCCACAGAATCAACTTGGAAAACAAAACTTTTAGGCCCGAAATTTTATCTAAATTATTAATTAGACATTTATTTACAAAACGAGACCATAACCAACTCTCGATGGCATCGGATACCCAAGATTTTAACTAGATTAGAACGGTTCGCCATTTAAAAATTTAATTTAAAAATGGGAAAGCTAGGCTAAGTCTCGAATATACCAGTGCTCTGGTTACCACAATGCACACATCTTGTCAAAACTATAAACAGCGATAACTTGGGTCAGAATAAAGTAATTAAAATGAAATTTTCAGTATTTTCATTTTGCATTATCTATTTTCAAACTATTATAGCAAGAATGGTCATCTCTTTATCTAAATCTTAACTAATGTATCTTTAAATGGCAGTGGTGATAATATGTGAAATCGACACTTTCTTGTATCCAAAATAATTGTTGGGTCTGTCTTGGGTGTTAAGAGTCCAGAACATTTCTCCGAATTTGTGAGGAAAAAATGTCCATGAGTTAAGGATATCCAACCATGTCTAATTTAGAGCCGGAAACTGTTCAGAGAAAGAAAGAGACATAGGGACGGGGGGGGGGGGGGCATTTCGAGACTAACACATGCACCAATTGTATTTCAAGAATTCGCTTGCGCGTAGGGGTCTTTAGCAGTGGATGGAAACCGGGGGACACAGAGAAAACCACGAGGATGGTCAAGCGGCCCTACTCCTTGTCACGTACAAGATAGGTATCGAACCCACGCCACTTGAGTCAATGACAGACCTTATGATCTATTGCACACGCGTTAAATCATTAGACCATCCAACCCCACTCAAATCCCTAGCCTTACTCCTGGATATTGTAGAGGCAACAGTCCAGGCAATGGAGGGCAGCAAGACTATAGTTTACCGCAGTGATTCTCAACCAGTGTGTCGCGGCACACCGATGTGCCGCAAGATCTTCCTAGGTGTGCCGCGAAATTTTGAACGACACATTTAGAAAATTTCTCACTAAAGAAGCCTGGCCCCGCGTTCAAAAAGCATTCTTAGACTGAAGTTGAAGATTTAGTCAAATTTCAGTCACTGTTTATGAGAAATATCTTTGATCCAGAAACACAAAACTTTGCGCATAGTTTCTTGTTGATGTATTTGATACATTTAAACATAAAAAGTTTGATAAAGGGCTATAGTTTAGTTAAAATAAAGCGAACAATTTTAAGTAAATTCTTAACTTAAGTTTGAGAATTGAAATTAAAGATGGCAAAATAAAACTACATTTTTATGCTAACATTTTCACCGCGATAGCGGCTGTTCAGGCATTTATATATATTTAGCCAGGTGTGCCGCCATTTTTTCATGTGTTCCAAGGTGTGCCGTTTGCAAAAAAGGTTGAGAACCACTGGTTTACCGACTTAAGCCGCCCGTCTTGAGCTTCAAATACAGGCTAAGTGTGTTCATATCGAGCAGTGCACCTGTGCAATTTTAGACCAAAATATCCCCTTTATCGCTCATGTAAACTTGCTCAGGATAAAAAAAACCATAGAAAGTCTAAGCTGTTTTTACAACAACAGGAAGTTCAATTTGAACCTGGACCTTCTAAGGATTTACTGCCAAGATATTTGTTCTAAACAAAAGGCTAATATTTATCAGTGACGGATAATAAAATCACGCTGTATTAACAGTATATATATATATACAAGAAGAATCGTCATTCTGGAGGCTAACAACGTGTAGATTTTCAACAAATGTGTATCTGTGAAAATGTATTTTATCATGCTCGCCCAACGCCTATTTGCACTGATTGACAAATAAAAAAAAAATCACAATACAAGAGCTAACAATTATTACATGTAGTCGAGTTATCTCAATATATCTTTCTTTGTCTGGAAGTTCAACTAATCTGTGATTCTATTCTGTTTTCTTTTTGTTTTCGTTAATTTTAAAATAAAAAAAAACTTAATAAAACTACATCACGAATGTCTAAGTTTAAGTCTAAATATTACTGTGCTTAGTCTGTTTTCACAGAACAAATATTCACATATTGACAAACAGTGTTTAATTTCCTTAATGTCAATCTATTTTTCCCTCGATATATCTAGATGTGAAGTAGACCGAGATTATCGCTAGCACTTACAAATTGCCAGAGGTGTAACCACATAATAAACGACTGGATGGGATTATTTTATATAAATTGATGTGAACGACATCTGTGGTTTATGACCCCGGATTAAAGTGCTGCGCTGTATCATAAGGTCTGTCATTGGCGGGGTTTCGATTCCCCGGTTGTACGTGGCAAGGAGTAGGGTCGCCTGTCCAACCTCGTGGGTTTTCTCCGGGTCCTCTGGTTTCCTCCCACTGCTAAAGACCCCTACGCGCAAGCGAATTATTGAAATAAATTTGAACCATGTGTTAGTCCCGAAATGACCTAGTTTGTGTCGAGTGGACGTTAAACCCCATTTCTCTCTCTCTCTCTCTCTCTCTATCTCCCTCTCCGGATTAAAATTTTTACTACATAAAAACATTAAATACCACTATAAAAATAACATGGTCAGATTATGACTGGGTGGGATTATGTTATATAACTTGAAATGTACCGCATCTGTGGTTTATGACACCGGATTAAAATTTTTACTACACAAAAATACCACAATAGAAATAACATGATGGGATTATTTGATATAAATTGAACTGTAATACATTTATGGTTTAAAAATTTTAAAATTTAACAACACAAAAACATAAAATATCACTATAAAAATAACATGGGCAGGATATAAAAAATGATTATAATCCTTTAGGTTGAACGTTTTGAGTTTCCTTAAAGCTAAATATACAGGGTGGGCCAAAAAAAAAAAAAAAAAAAAAATGTTACCCATGGGTGCATGGATTGAGGACGTCATTAATTATTGAACCGTATTTTAGAAATAGTGACAAAAAATGGAACTATCAGTATCCACTAAAAACTTCATGTTTCTGTGTCATTTTTCTAAAAGAAAATATTATTAAAGTATTCACATTCAAAAAAGTAATGAACAGCCATAAGGTATAATTTTTTTTTTATTTTTTTTTTGGCACATCCTGTATAGACGGAAAAGTTTCAGTTTC
Source organism: Patella vulgata (assembly GCF_932274485.2). NCBI lineage: Eukaryota > Metazoa > Mollusca > Gastropoda > Patellidae > Patella > Patella vulgata. The sequence goes on along the minus strand of NC_065880.2, from coordinate 11,019,926 downwards.
AATGAGCATTTTTAATTCGTGTTAACCCAGCTGAAGATTTGTGTGTCGTGTGTGTCATTTACAATCTGTTTAACATAGCTATTACGAACGTCTTCTAATGACTCTGTAAAAAATGGCTGCTTTCAACACGTGAAGTCACATCACGCGACGTCAATCATTGACTCAATGGCGCGTGCATTGTTTACGTAAGACGTTACTGGTTCGGGCAGAATGGTGCCTTTTACTCATTTTACACACCCATTTACACTAAATAGGGCATATCTTTTACTTACATATACTTAAAACACCTTTATTTATTTTTCTATTTCTTAAAAAAATATTCTCAAATTCAATTTCAGATGGACAATAGTTAATATTGGGGGTTTATTAAGCCGTACCGATGTCATCCCTGTCAGTGATTGTAGCAGCCTAGCGAATATTCACTGCTGATCAGGGCCCTGTTTCTCGAAATCTTAACTAAAGAGAAAATCAAAATTTTAGTAGATACTTCATTATTTTGATTGGCTAAGCACTAAAATCAATCTAATATTATCCAATTAAATTACTAAAACTTGGATTTTATCTTAGTTAAAATTTCGTGAAACAGACCCCTGTATGTGTCGTTTACTGTTTAAGGGCAGCGTAAGAGGTGTGTAAGAACCTCACATGAATGAAAAGAGATCTAACATCCTTCTGTTCCACGTCAAACGGGATGAGACGGGCATATGCCCTACAGTGTGCTATGGTTATGAGGGAAATTTTCTCCAAGCAGCTATTGGATTCCAACTGCCAATGGTTCTTTTATGTGCACACATGTGAACACATTGGTTTTCGCTCCATCCCAACGAATAGGCGCTATTTCTGGACAGGTTTCCATGTGGTAACAACGCTGAAAAATTCTCATATGAAAGCATGAAAGTACCGTGCAAGACACCAATGGCATGTTTTTATCAATCGTCGAGACATTCTGCACACACGGAGATCCATCTACTTCATACTTCGAGACTAAATCTCGAGACTGGTTCCATTACTGATGTCTTACGTCTTACTCCAGCCACAGTAGTGGATCGTCCTAAGGCCTTCCTTTGCGCAAGTTTTGTAGTCATTTGACTACAAAAAAGTTACTGGCCTATAACTCCCTTAATTTCCAATAACACAGACCCCAAACTGTACTGTACATAGCTTAACATATAATAAACCAATTCTCATTGAAATAAAGGTGAAACATTACCGCATAATTATATGATTTGATTTAACCCAACTGCTATGCGAAATTTTTGTTCAGTTAAAATGGCCGCCGAACCAGAATCATGTCATATTATATCACTCGAAAATACAGAAAAACTGTTCGTTATGATAAAATTAAGATTTCTGTGTTCCACTCTTCACTTTTTGTAACATAATCACTTATTTCCATGCAAACTATGATGCTATGTGTTGACAAATTTGCAACTGAACCTAATTTTACTTGCGTAAATAGTCGAATAGTGTATCAATTGCAGCCGTAGATAAGAATTATCACGGCTAAAAATTGCAGCTAATCTCTGCCTTGAATGACCGCCATATCCAAAAATTAGTATACTGTTCTGCAATGCGGTTCTACTACATTCCACTCCTGGCATTTACACAAAGACTAAATAAATCTATTCAATTCTATTAAATGGAAGCAGAATTAATACTTCTCAAAATAACCGAAGTAAACATAGCCTTTTCGACTGTCGGTCAACTATCTTAAAGTAGCTAAGTCTCTAACTCAATATCATCCAAAGTATTACACGTTGAAAATGTGAATTATTTGTCAATTTAAATCAACATTGGTGTTGTGATCTTACCGGGAAAATATGGGTTTCTGATATCCAATTTTTAAGACAAAATAAACATTTTACCATTGGTACACGAATCGTGTACCATAGTGCGTTTTAGTGTCATTTGCAACAAGTGACCAGAAAGAACGAGGCTAGACATATTCAACTGGAGAGCCTGCTCAATAGACTGGAATAACCAGACGCTAGAAATTGCTATAGGGTTGAGACACATGCCGTATTTTGCTTGATATAACTGATTTGAAATTAGAGTCAAAAAGGAAACAATTGAATGTAAATCAGTTTAAATACAATCAGATTACATTATTATATGCGTTGTGACCCATTTGGGTCAATTTCTAGGTCCTGAATATTAGCGATTTAGCTCCTTTAATGTCTGTTCTCAAGCGGAGCTAATTGTAGACAGACAGCCTAAGTTTAGTATGTCGTCCAGAGTCTAATTTAATTTGTGCTGTTTATTGTCCTTAGACATCGCTAATTATCCAATCTGATTAAAATACAGATCTATATTTCGTTTCGGTTTTTTATACTTTCGATGGCCTACACTACATGAAGTGTAGTAAAGACAAGTAAAACAAAATTTTGAACTACAAAAACGAAACGAAATAGGATCTGTGTTTTAACCAGATTGCCAATTAGCAGTTTGTGCGACATTCTTCAAATTAATGCTGAATCACTCATGATTACTACGATGTTTCCTGTGCATGTTTATCAGCTACCCTGGCCAAATCTATCCTCGCTGTCCCTGCTGTTTCAAGCGCTGTGTGATCCAGCCTTAATTATCTACTAATTATTCTTATAGAACTGCCAAACCCACCATGATCCTCAGTTGGAAGTTCTGGTATTGATTTTCAGCCCTGTTAAATCTCAAGGTCACCTTTTCTCGTGCATCCCCCCCGGAGCATCCGTGGTGCTAAATCTATTGTTTTTCTCTTGTTTGGCAGAGCTAAGTACTTAAGCCGACTTTCGCGTGGGTTAATCGGACAAGAGAGAGGGGGAGAGAGAAATGGGGTTTAACGTCCACTCAACACAAACTAGGTCATTTCGGGACTAACATATGGTTTAATTTTATTTCAAGCCGGAGGACCCGGAGAAAACGCACGAGGTTTAATAGGCGACCCTACTCCTTGTCACGTACAACCGGGGAATCGACCCCCCGTTAGTTGACTCAATGACAGATTTTATGATACAGCGAGCACGTGCTAACCATTCAGCCATCTAACCCCCCCCCCCCAACAGGAACAGGGTTCTGTAGTTTCCCATGGATTATACCAGACCCATCTCAGGTGTTCGCTATCAGGTGTTCCACTGACTTGCTTGGGAGTGGGGAGTAGGGGATGGGAGATTAGCCAATTAGGTCACCTATTGATTTTCACTATTGATTTTAGACTTCACAGGGGAACATAAATAATGATAATATTTATATCTTCCATATTCCAATTTCAAAAGTTATCGGCAAAATAACCGATTAATATGAACTTTATACTAATTTATACTAATTAGCTCAGGCGCGCGCGCTGTGACAACTATAAGGTATACTTTCAGGGCTTTGTGTTGTTTGCCAACGAGTAAATTTATTTTGCAGTTTATTTCTACATTTTAATTCCCCTTTGACAAAACTTACAACAACATTGAATGATTTTTCCACTTGGTATTTTTGAAGATTAAAAACATTAGCAAGTCTCCATTGGTTGTCAGGGGGGTTGAGTGACCGAATGGTTAGCGCGTGCGCGTTGTATCATAAGGATCTGTCATTGAGTCAACTGGCTTGGTTTCGATTTCCCGGTTGTACGTGACAAGGAGTAGGCGAAAGCGAATTATTAGTCCCCAAATGACCTAGTTTGTGTCCAGTGGACGTTAAACCCCATCTCTCTCTCTCTCTCTCTATCTCTCTCTCTCTCGCTGTATTAGATATCTTCGTCTACCTCACCAAGGCCATTATTGGGGATTTTGATCATCGAGGTTGTCTTTATCATCCCGCCTGACTGTCTCTTGAAGACGTTACCCCCCCCCCCTCTCTCTCTCTCTCTCTCTCTCTCTCTCTCTGATTGGTTGGCCTAATGATTTAACGAGCGCGTTAGATCATAAGGTCTGTCAAACTCCATTAGAAAGGTTATCTGGCTAACAACAAAGTATTTTATCTGAATAAGAAGCAACATGGAATAATTCATTTAACAAATTCCATAATTATTTGTGTCTGATAACAAGCGATATGGAATAATTGATCTAATAAATTCCATAATTCTGAATAAGAAGCAACGTGGAATAATTGATCTAATAAATTCTATAATTATTTGTGTCTGAGTAGTAAGCTCGGGTTAATCTTTATATATTATTCAGGTTATATCGGTGATATATTGTATGTAATAGTAGTAGTGATATAAATACTCGCAGTGGGAATAGTGATATTATCCTCACTGTAAACAAAAACATAAATCTAGGATTGATCTGAATACAGGGTCAATAATCATTTAGTTAAGATAAATCATCTGTAAGTCGAATCATCTAGTCCAATCTCTTTTATCAAAACTAGACACCGCGTATTCTATTTGTTATAGTTGCTAGATCGTATAGTCAACTTAATAATAGGCTAAATAGTCAACTCAATAATATGCCATTCTATTCTTTATCAAGGCTGTATAATATAAAGGCTAATTAGGGAGAGAAATGGGGTTAACGCCCAATCCACACAAACTAGGTCATTTCAGGACTAACATATGGTTCAATTCTATTTAAATAATTCGCTTGCGCGTAGAGGTCTTTAGCAGTGGGGGGAAACCGGAGGACCCGATGAAAACTCACGAGGCTTAACGTCCACTCGACACAAACTAGGTCATTTCGGGACTGACATGTGGTTCAATTTTGTTTCAATAATTCGCTTGCGCGTGGGCGTCTTTAGCAGTGGAAGGAAACCGGAGGACCCGGAGAAAACCTACGAGGTTGGAGAGACGACCCTACCCCTTGTCACGTACAACCGGGGAATCGAAACCACAGGACGTTAAACCCCATTCCATTTCATTTCCATTGGCATATGCCTAAATTCAATGTATTATGATTTATTGTTTCTCTACTAATACTGATAATATACGCCTGTTTGATAACCCACTCGATACATAACTTATATTATCACAGTTATGCTTAACCTAGTTTTACGAGAGTATTTACATTTTGAAAAGGTCACTGACGCAAATTGAATTTCATTTTCACAAATACTGCGCAACAAAAGATTACCAAAGCAGAATGAATATTGTGACATATGGACGATAGAAGACTAACAAACGGGAAATTATCATTTAATTCTGATAAAAATAATATAATTACATGAGGGGGCGTAGCGTAGTAGATATAGTCTGTAATATATTATATATTAAGCTTTACCCTATACACGTTCCATGCTGATAGTTCTAAGCGGGGGCTAAAAATAAGATCGATGAACTTTAAATTATATCCGTTGTTTGTTTCGATGTCAGATTGACAGGGCTGAATATTGTTAAATAACTGTTCCTAATTAATAACGTGTTTGGTTTTATCCGTGATATTAAAGCGAGAAAGTGACACTAAAACAGCGTGCAATGAAAATCAACGAACGACAACAAACTGTTTAAAATTTGGGGAACTCCAGTAGAGAGAGGGAAAGAGAGAGAGAGTGTGAGAGAGAGAGAGAGAGAGAGAGAGGGTTTAACGTCCACACGACACAAACTAGGTCATTTCGGGACTAACACGCGGTTCAATTTTATGTCAAGAATTCGTTTGCGCGTAGGGGTCTTTAGCAGTGAGAGGAAACCGGAGGACCCGAAGAAAACCCACGAGGTTGATCAGGTGACCCTACTCCTTGTCAAGTACAAGCAGGGAATCGAAACCACGCCAATTGACTCAATGACAGACCTTGTAATACAGCCGGTCACGCGCTTACCATTCGGCCATCCAACCCACGTGAACTCCAGTAAGGACATTGGTCTATTTTATTTTAATACAATGTATTTCTAGGCCTCGGATTATGTTCATTTCATTGCTGTCTTCAATGAAGATGTATAAGTTACGTAGTTACGTGCGTGTTTTCACTGCAGCGAAGAAATCTTTCTTTTTACCGTCACTTTAGTGGGTTCTGTAATGCTATAAATTACTGACATCGGATATTTAGATCAAGCATGTTTTTGCGGGGTGAATACTTTTATAAATGAAACATTTATCCAATTTATTGTTTTGTAGTTAAAGTAGAAATAGGTGGATTGGTGGCCATGGTAATACTGTATCAGCTTCCAAAAATACATTTTACGTTACTATCCCAATTTCAGGAAAATTGACATTAAGGACTTTCCAATCTGATCAAAATACAGATCTATATTTCGTTTCGTTTTTTATACTTTCGGTGGCCTCTACTACATGAAGATCTGACCAGTTGTAGTGGAAGGTCGCGTAAGGTGTCATACGAGCGACCTTTGACCTTATGACGTCAGACATTTATTTATCAATCAACGTTGACGTTTCTAGTGGTTTACACACAGTTCCGTGCACCTCACGCAAAAAACTCGCCGTAACAGACCATTTAATTGGCTAATCCCTTACATCATCCAGAACGCGAGTTATATAACAACTCTTCCAGATCCTAGTGTAGTAAAGACAAGTAAAACGAAATATTGAACTATAAAAAACAAAACGAAATAGGATCTGTGTTTTAATCGGATTTAGGGTCTTCAACACCACAGCCATATGGTTTGACGCGTGCACTTTAGATCATAAAGCCTTTCATTGGGTCAAACGGAGTGGTTTCGACCCCACACTTTAGATCATAAAGCCTTTCATTGGGTCAAACGGAGTGGTTTCGATCCCACACTGGTACGTGACAAGAAATAATCGATTAGGATCATTTGCCACTGTGCGAACTTCTCTTAGAACAAGATTTCAGACAACTGTCATGGAGTTTAATTATATAGATAATTGGTATGGATTTTTGTTACACCGTCCCCATAATACCTTAATATGTGATTCCTCGGTTGTACGTGACAAGGAGTAGGGTCCCCTGCCTAACCTCGTGGGTTTCCCCGGGTCCTCCGATTTCCCCCTAGTGCTAAAGACCCCTACGCGCAAGCGAATTATCTCTATCGCCATTTTCAATTGTATGATTTATATTGTATTTTGATGGTATCTATTTGAATTTCGATAAATAATACAATAATAAAAAAAAAGACGCTGGCTTGCTAGCCTGGAGGTTGAGGGTTCGATCCCGGTGTTGGCCGAGAAAGTTCATCGGGGTTTTCCAACGTGGTTTCCCCTTGTTAGTGATGCAGGACGGAGGTTCTGACAAGGACAGTTGTCTAGTCGTTCGGATGGGACGAAAAACCGAGGTCCCGTGTATACGTTGACTTGCACGTAAAATGATATGGGGTTTAACGTCCTACTGTTCTGTTCTGACTGGACTAATGAAGACGGGCATACGCCAAACAGTGTGCTATGGGGGAAATTTTACCCAGATAGCGGCACTACGGCTTACTCTTATATCGAATTCCAACTGTCAAGGTTCTTTTGCATGACTATACCTTGTCCCTAGCCAGGCCCTCTGTCCTGCACCACTGACAAGAGAGGGGACCACGGTCAACACCGGGATCGAACACGGGCCTTTCAGGGTAGCAAGCCAACGTCTTACTCACTGAGCCACCGCCGCTCCCAAATATAATAACCCGGTAGTTAAGTTCCAGTGCCATAACCTGATCTGATTTTTTTTACAAACTGAAGAAATCCCATTACGTTAATATGTATCCACGTATCGCTAGAATCTAATTTGGTCTTTATTCTAAGACTCCATCCTATTTTCTCAACAGTGTTTATCAAATTTGCTGCCTTATTTTTTTTTTATTCATCTCTTTTTTCTCGTATGCCCGAGAGCTTGTTTAAATTATTGAATTTTCTTTCTGTGGATGAAACATACATGTAAACGACATCTGACAATGAGCTATTTACGTCACGAATAGGGAGATCGATAATGGCTTGTTATATTCAAGCTTGTATATATTGGTATTCTATTGTAATGGCTGCGTATGAGATTTTCTCATAGTGTAAAACTATGAATCCAATACAAATCTAACAATTAAACGTTTTCGTTCCACCAATAACATAGAAAAAGCCAACAATCTGCTCGGTAATATAAATTCAAAATGAGAAATCTATCAACCGAATAAGGAGATATTTTTTTAGAGAATTGAAATCCGGTATAAATACGTGTTTCTGCTCATCTCCTAGTGGAGTTCTATAAATGGAATTACAAGACTAAAAATACATTTCAATAGAATGGCAAGTTTATATAGTCGAAGCTTCGATCGTAATCATGAAATCTTCCAATCAATCTGACCGGACTATTTTCGCTATAAATATTCTACCTCCATTGTGCCATTAAAGTAATATAGCACGCATCAATGTTTTAAGGAAACCATTATTTGTCTTTTCTAAAATTGTGTAAAGAATAAAAAGAGATGATCCAATCGACACAAACTAGATCATTCCGGGACTAACATTTGGATTAATTTTATTTCAATATTTCGCTTGCGCTTTGGGGCCTTTAGCAGCTGGAAGAAACCGGAGGACTCAGAGAAAACCTACGAGGTTGGACAGGCGACCCTTCTCCTAGACTCAATGACAGTAACAAACCTTATGATGTAACGTGCACGCTTCAACAATTTTTTTATTTTCCATCATGGAAGATGGTTTCGAGGTTTTAAAAACAAATAATTTCAAATTTGATGTGATTTAACAAAATAGAAAAGTCAAAATAGATCGTATACAAAAAGCAGACCACAGGTGATACAAACTTCCAGTTTACGAATCGTACAAATATTACTAGATCAATGCTTGGTGGTAACTAGACTTTAATATCCGATCAGAACGGTGGTTTGGTTGTAACTAGACTTTAATAACCGATCAGAACTATGTTTGGGTGGTAACTAGACTTTAATAACGGATCAGAACTATGGTTGGGTGGTAAGTAGACTGATCACGGAGCAGAACTATGGTTTAGTGGTAACTAGACTTTGATAACCGATCAAAACTATGGATGGTAATTAGACTTAATAACCGATCAGAACTATGTTTGGGTGGTACCTAGACTTTAATAACCGATCAGAACTATGTTTGGGTGGCAACTGGACTTTAATAACCGATCAGAACTATGTTTGGGTGGTAACTAGACTTTAATAACCGATCAGAACTATGGTTTAATAGTAACTAGACTTGATAACCGATCAAAACTATGGTTTGGTAATAACTTGACCTATCCGAACTTTGATCAGGTAAATTAGACAGTGAAGAGAGAGAGAGAGAGAGAGAGAGAGAGAGAGAGAGAGAGAGAGAGATGGGTTTAACGTCCACTCGACACAAACCAGGTCATTTCGGGACTAACACCTGGTTCAATTTTATTTCAATAATTCTCTTGCGCGTAGGGGTCTTTAGCAGTGGGAGAAAACCGGAGGACCCGGAGAAAACCCAACAGGTTGGACAGGCGACCTTACTCCTTGTCACGTACAACCGGGGATTCGAAAACCCGCCAGTTGATTCAATGACAGGCCGTATGATACAGCGCGCAACTGCTAACCATTCGGCCATCCAATCTTGTAGTCTTGTGTATGTAAAACTTGTTAATTAACCGGTAAAAATACAGGAAGTTTTTCACACCTGTTATAGGTGAGATGAGAACAGGTTTGCAAACTGTCAAAATTGTTCACAGTTCTACTTCCATGGCAACACAGAAATATGTCAGAGGTTATAAAACAACAATCTTATTTGTTAAAAATACCCCCCCCCCCCGCAAAAAAAACCCCAGACACCCCCCCCCCCCCCAGAAAAATACAACATTTACATTACTTTGATGTGTAAGCATTACAGTCAGATATTAGCCAAACATAAAAGTGAACTTTTACTGGGTAAAATTGAGTTGACACCCAACCGAGTCCCTATGTGACAGAAGATGGAACTAATGCGGTCTACTGCATATCGACAGAATCCAATCGACACAAACTAGATCATTTCGGGACTAATATTTGGTTCAATTTTATTTGAATATTTCGCGTACACTGTAAAAAATAATTCTGTTAGAAACCAGAAAAAGTCCTGGCAGCTGGTTTACTAGAATTTTTTTTTTTGTTACTTTTATTCTGTTTTTTTCTTTTAAAGAGAAAAAATCTGGTAAACCAACTGCCAGACGGTTTTCTGTTAGTTTACAGAATTATTTCCTGTTATAATGGATCTTCTGCTAGAAGATTTTCTGTTCTTTAACATGATTATTTTGGTTAAATATAAAACAAAATCATTGTAAAAAAATAATTTATTTACAATTTTTCAGTCATGAATGTACAAAAATATTAAAAATGAACAGAAATTAAGAGCAAGAAATCTTAAATCGCTTCAAATTTTGTGATTTCTGAAGGTCAGGCTTACTACTTTTTGCCTCTTTTCGTCTTCTTGCAAATTTTGATACCTTCAATACAAACCTGAAACAGAATGATGAAGCACATACAGTACATGAAATCAAAAGGTGTTAACTGGCCTGCACATGTCATGGAGTATCCTCTCGGCGACATCTTGCCAAGGCAGCGGAGATAAATGTTTAAGGCTTAAGGTTCTTTTTAACATTTACGATTAATGGCACACAGGCCCCCAGTTGTGAGTCCAAACTAAACAAATTAGAGCCTGCGCCATTGACAAGAAAGGGCGCAAGTTTCAAAATAAGCCCGGGTAACTTTCTTAGCTTATGGTTAATAATCCAGCATCATATTCTCTACACCATCGTGTTTCTTACACTTTAATATTGTTTACATGGTCAATTTCAAATTCACAATACAGCATACATGTGCATGGCCACTATGTGTATTGATCATAGATTCTAAACATAAAAAAGCAGTAAACTGAACAGACAGTACAGAGGCTGTGTCTTTAAATCCAATAACATACTCAGTGTCTGTAGATTTGCCTAAACACTTACATCTTATTAGGAAGGCTTACCTTCATATCTTAAAGTTGATTTCCCTCTGTTCTTTATTCTGCATCGTCATCGCACATTCGAACACACTCGGCAAACCTCAACAGATTCCAGTACCCTACATCTAGATGTAGGATACCGGAATCTGCCGAGGTTTGCCGAGTGATTCGAGCATTCACCGCCATAGGACAAGTCCACGACGCGCATGCGTTAACCAAATCCAACAGTATAACTATGTGAATTAACAGAACAGTGCCGTCAATATACAAGTTATTCTGGAATATTACAGGTCTTTTGTTTAATAATACGATTTACATTGTTAATAAACAGTTTTTATCATCTTATATACTGAAAAGTGTGTAAAAATACCGACGATTATGTCCAAATACAGAAATGCAACTAAAACAACAGATTTTATGGTAAAAATACATATCTCAAACCATAGATATTTTTGTGATAATACGGATAATTTCCTTCAAATAACAAAAAGTATGGATTTTAAATACAGATATTTTTTTTACAGTGTAGGGTTTTTTAGCAGTTGGAGAAAACCCACGAGGTTGGGCAGGCGACCCTTCTCCTAGACTCAATGACAGTAACAGACCTTATGATGCAACGCACACCCGCGTCAAAATATGCACTGACCTGGTTTGATCTGATGTGTTAGTGATGGGACAAGCTTCACACGATTTAAGTTCTTCTACAAATTTTGTTTCCTGGGATGAATTCCGAGTCGACTGGTTTGGATATCATTTTTGGTTTACTGTGTCGACATTGAAATATAAAATATCGGTTATATCTCAACATGGCTTTCTTATCTTGTTTTATCCCACAAAGTAAATCGACATTTAAAATCCAACATAATCAACAATTTTATTATTTTCCATCATGGAAGAGGTATAGTCATGTTAAATATTAAAGAGGTGTCGAGGTTTTAAAACCAAATAATTTCAAATTTGATGTGATTTAACAAAATAGTTAAGTCAAAAGGCTGACCACGGGTGGTACAGACTTCCAGTTTACGAATCGTACAAATATTGTACTATTACTAGATCAATGCTTGGTGGTAACTAGACTTTAATATCCGATCAGAACTAGACTTTAATAAACGATCAGAACTATGGTTGGGTGGTAACTAGACTTTAATAAATGAGCAGAACTATGTTTGAGTGGTAACTAGACTTTAATAACTGATCGTAACTATGTTTGGGTGGTAACTAGACTTTAATAACTGATCGAAACTATGTTTGGGTGGTAACTAGACTGATAACGGAGCAGAAGCTACAGAATAGAATATTATCACCGGACAGTCTTTAAATCAATGAGTTGAATACTAATTATGTCAGAGTTAACCAGATAAATATTTCTAAAAATTAATAAACCGGTTGAAAAACAAAAGGAAGAGATGGTCATTACTAGAGGACTATATCGCCATGTTGTAGTCTTGTGTATATAAAACTTGTTAATTAACCAGGTAAAATTACAGCAAGTTTTTCACACCTGTTATAGGTGAAATGAGAACAGGTTTGAAAACTGATAAAATTGTTCACAGTTTTACTTCTATGGCAACACAGAGATATGTAACAGGTTATTTATTAAATCTTATTTATTTATTTAAAAAAAAACCAAAAAAAAAAAAACAACCAACAGAAAAATACAACATTTACATTACTTTGTTGTGTAAGCATTACAGTCAGATATTACCCAAACATAAAGGTGAACTTTTACTGAGTAAAACTGGAATAATACCCAACCGAGTCCCTATGTGACAGGGGAGGGTGGATGGCCGAATGGTTAGCACGTGCGCGCGCTGTATCATAAGGCCTGTCATTGAGTCAACTGGCGTGGTTTCGAATCCCCGGTTGGACGTGACAAGGAGTAGGATTGCCTGTCCAACCTCGTGGGTTTTCTCCGGGTCCTCCGGTTTCCTCCCACTGCTAAAGACCCTTACACGCAAGCGAATTATCGAAATAAAATTAAACCATATGTTAGTCCCGAAATGACCTAGTTTGTGTCGTGTGGACGTTAAACCCCATTTCTCTCTCTCTCTCCCTATGTGACAGACGACTGGTTTACTAATTTGGATATCATTTTTAGTTTACTGTGTCGATAGTGAAATATAAAATATCGGTTATATCTCAACATGGCTTTCTCATCTTGATTTATCCCACGAAGTAAATCGACATTTAAAATCCAACATAATCAACAAATTTCATTATTTTCCATCATGGAAGAGGTATGGTCATGTTAAATATTAAAGAGGTATCGAGGTTTTAAAACCAAATAATTTCAAATTTGATGTGATTTAACAAAATAATAAAGTCAAAATAGATCGTATTCAAAAAGCTGACCACAGGTGGTACAAACTTCCAATTTACGAATCGTACAAATTTTCGTGCGGATTTCAAAGCCTTTGACGAACACTTCTGAAAAATATTGCACTATGACTAGATCAATGCTTGGTGGTAACTAGACTTTAATAACCGATCAGAACTATGTTTGGTGGTAACTAGACTTTAATAACCGATCAGAAGTATGGTTTAGTGGTAACTAGACTTTTTATAACAGACCAAAACTATAGTTTGGTGGTAACTAAACTTTAAAAACGGATCAGAACTATGGTTCGGTGGTAACTAGACTTTAATAACTGATCAGAACTGTGTTTGGTGGTAACTAGATTTTAATAACGGATCTGAACTATGGTTCGGTGGTAACTAGACTTTAATAACCGATCAGAAGTATGGTTTAGTGGTAACTAGACTTTAATAACCGATCATAACTATGGTTGGGTGGTAACTAGACTGATAACAGAGTCGAACTGTGGTAATCACTTGACATATCCGAGCTTTGATTGGGTAAATTAGATAAGGTAATTCAGCAGGCAAAAACCGGTAAAAATACAGAAAGTTTTTCACACCTGTTATAGGTGAGATGAGAATAGGCTTGCAAACTGATAAAATTGTTCACAGTTTTACTTCTATGGCAACACAGAGATGTGTAACAGGTTATTAAACAACAATCTTATTTATTAAAAATACAAAAAAACAAAAAAAAAAAAAAAAACAACAGAAAAATACAACATTTACATTACTTTGCTGTGTAAGCATTACATTCAGATATTAGCCAAACATAAAAGTGAACTTTTACTGGGTAAAACTGGAGTAACACATTAGAACTGAGTCCCAAGCAGACAGAACATTGAACTAATATGGTCTACTATGGCGGTATATTAGATTAAAAATTCTAAATTTGTTAATGTCGTTTTAATTTCACATAGTATTTGAAGAGTCCAGGTTAAGAATGATCTAAGTAACATTTTTGTCTTTTCGCATAAAAGGCAAAACAGACTTTTGGACTAGAATGCTTGACGCGAATAGATGTTTAATACGAACCATAATTACCAGTACAACTCACTTCAACTTTTCAGGCAAATTAAGGTTAAAAAAAGGGTTCGATGGATTTGTATTTGTCCGGGAGGCCACTTCAGAAGGGCCTTGTTCGATGTGGCTCCGATCGTTTTTACCCGAAATCGATTGTTCCACAGAAAGCTTATACAATTTTCTACCAGATGGCGCCATTATCTGGGGTTCATTGAAAAGGTGACTTAGATCGTTCTTCCCCGGGGCTCTTCATTTGCAAACTATATCACGTTCGATGTTGTTTTCAATTTTAGCACTCCGTCCAACCATTTAACCATGTAAAGCATCAACGAAGAAGACATTTTCGCCTTAATAATAGAAATAAAAGGAAATAGAATTAAAATTTTCGCTGAACAAATAAAGAAATTGGATTATACGTTGTCTTATTTAGAAATTACATGAATAGAAGTTAGAAATTAGACGATAGCACGACATTTACAAATTTAGAATTTTTAATCAAATATACCGCCATAGTCTATTGTATTTCGACCGAAATTCATGAATATATTATCAGTTTAACTTCTTTTATAGGATTTTAATGAGAGAGAGAGAGAGAGAGAGAGAGAGAGAGAAATGGGGTTTAACGTCCATTCGACACAAACTAGGTCATTTCGGGAGTAACGTATGGTTCAACTTCATTGTAATAATTCGCTTGCGCGAAGGGGTCTTTAGCAGTGGGCGGAAACCGAAGGAACCGAAGAAACCAACGAGGTTGGACAGGCGACCCTACTCCTTGTCACGTACAACCGGGGAATCGAAACCACGGCAGTTGACTCAATGACATACCTTATGTTACAGCGCGCACATGCTAACCACTCGGCCATCCAACCTCCGGTGTTAATAAGAGAAATAATAGTTATATGCATATCTGATAGTTACAACCCGATTTTACCTACTTACTTCCCCTTTATTTACTAGATTTTTCCCGCCAAAAAGTCAATTCTTGTTGCCAATAACTAAGAAAGTTGCTAAGAAAGTAACAAAACAAACAACGGCCATATTGATTAATACGGTGACCTATTGGTGCCATTAAATTCGTTAATTTATACTCTTTTCTAATAATTTAGCTTAGCCCATATGAAAAAGATTCACTCTGCACAATGAACGTGTTTTTCGCAATGAAATATATGGTAAATCAAAAAAACCTTTTCTCTGCTGTGTAAACCTTTTCTCTGCGATGCAAATAGCGTTTTGATTTAGCATATATTTCATTACGAAACACTCGTTCGTTGTATTGCAGCGAATCTTTCTCCTATGAGGTAAATTACTAGAAAAGGGAATAAATTAACGAATGGCACCGATGGGCCACCGTAGATTAAACTATAATTCTAATGTTTTATCTACTGACTTTTGACATTTAAACAAGATAGAAGAGTTATGGTAGTATCACATTCGACCTATCAAAAATAACATGTCTTTATACATTCTATTGTATGCTCGATAACAAACAAATCCTGGCTAAACAATACAGGGTATAAAATGATAAATTGGATGGAAAATTTCTAAACTTGTAGGGGCTGAAGGGTTTACTTTCGCTTGCATTGATTTGAAGGCCTGTTATCCTGTAATAACATTTACCTTATTTATCACAGGGAGTGCTCGGTTGTCAACCAGGGACGTTCCGAATTGACAGAATAGCAATCGGCCACAGATCACTAATGATATCCCCATTGACTTTAATGTTAATTCTCGTCTCTTAGACCGGCTCTAACTTTTTCCCAAATTTTCGTTGGGTAGAACGCTTTCTACCACAGATTCAGCAACAGGTGGCAACCTCTTACCAAAAAGCAGGTATGAGGTTCTTCATGAAAAAACCTGAGATACACAAGACCATTAACATGCAATTTTCTGCCTTACATTTCAACCTAACCAAACTCTCAACTCTTGTATCCTTCCACATCAAAATCAAGAATATTTACTAAAACTTGACAGAAAATGTATTTTCAAACCCTTTTCTTCGATTCAACACCAAAACGTCAACCCAAATCGCCATGCAAAATTAAGGGGGAAAGGGAAATGGAGAGAAAGACTAAGAATTACGTTCGACCTTAATTCGTAGGAATATTTGGTGACCTCTGTCCAGTCAAGAGATCCTGTCACACTTCTGCCCGTCCCGACAGCTGAAGTGGTGTGAGTAGAATCGTGACGTATTTTAAGTAACAAATATGTTTCAGCCGTCATGATTGGTTGAGATATTGTTTATGCAGTAGGCACATGCGTTGTAGCCTACTCCGAAAGTCTCCTTTTCATTCAGCATTAGGGCATGTGTTAGCAAATTAAATAGAGAGAACTACGTAACCTTAGCGATCAATTCCAAATTTTAATCTAAAACTTCAAACAAGGTATATACGTTATTTAATCACAATTACATGTAGTTTGACTTTCATACTCTAACGAACGTGTTTTGAGGATGTAGGCTACTATCCTTTTAAGGTGGCATGTAAAGTTATTTACGTCAATCAATTCTATTAAGGAAATTAAAAAAATAGCCTGCTTTACTTTATTGCAAATAAAGCTGTAGCCAAGAGTAAATTTACATAAACGTGACACAGGGCAAATCTTTCTCGCTAATCCCTTACCTATTTTCCGAAAAATCATGTGACGCTTTTTACTCTGTGGTAGAAAATAACTGACTAGAATTTGTGCACGGTGAAAATAATGAAAAATGAATGAAATTTTGTCTTCATCACTATACCGCGAACATTTTCATACTAGAAGGCCTATACATGCTCAAGACGCTAGGAAGTCATAATAGGTCGTAAACAGATCTGTTTTTAGTTTTGAAAGTTTCTATGGAAGATTAAACAGAACAGGCAAGGCCTAGGTCATTTCGGGACTAACATATGGTTCAATTTTATTACAATGGGGGTCTTTAGCAGTGGGAGGAAACGAAAGGACCCGGAGAAACCCCACGCGATTGGACGTGCGACCCTTCACCTTATCACGTTCAATCGGGGAATTGAAACCACGCCACTTGACTCAATGACAGACCTTGCGATTTCACGCGCGCACGTCAAACCACTAGACCACCCAACCCTATTCCTTGTCACGTTCAAGCGGGGAATTGAAACCACGCGCGCGTCAAACCACTAGACAACCCAACCCCCGCCCAAGTATTTTGAGGAGTTGCATAGGAGATAAAAGTCCTGCAATAATAGTGTAGTCTTGACAAAATCAGAGACACCAACAAGTGTATAAAAATAAGCTGCGTCCATGGAAATGAGGTGACGGATGTTTCTGATAAACCGAAGGTGGAAAAAGGAGTTTTTACAGAAGTCATCAATTTGAAACTCCAAATCGATATGCACACCAGGATTTGTTTTTATCTTTGTCGACTGGTTTAATTTCTAAGTTGGCTATTTTCATCGCCGATAGAGGATATTTGGATAGCGAGTGCTTTATCCAAGTATGGTGGCTTCGGTTCTGTCATCAGATATTTCTGAATATCGAGGACTTTGAAGTTTGAGCGCATTTGGAAGCACGGTGTAAAGATCGGTTGTAGAAATAGGCCTGTGAAGAGTAATACGGTTTATTCGTTCTTAAAGATGCATAATATAATGAGCTGAATTAAATTTGCCAATTGCAAATCTTTCTTTTGGCCTTAAATGTTATTTAAATTTTTAATTAGACACTTATTCACGCGACAACCCCAATATTAACTATCTAGATCATCGGATGGTTCTGATTTTGAACGGATTGCCACACGGTCGCTATTTAATGATTTAATTTTAAAAAGGATAATCGAGACTTTGTTTAATATCGTTAAAACGGTAGTAATGAAAATCGAGACTATCCTATTCTTCAAACAGTCATAACTTCGCTCAGAACGAAGTAATTTGACTGAAATTTTCAATATATTCCTTCTGTATATCTATTTTTAAACTACTATAACGAGAACTGTCAGTTCTTTATCTAAATCTTGGGGGGTTGGATGGCTGAATGGTTAGCGTGTGCACGCTGTATCATAAAGTCTGTCATTGAGTCAACTGGCGTGGTTTCGAATCCCCGGTTGTACGTGACAAGGAGTTGGGTCGCCTGTCCAACCTCGTGGGTTTACTCCGGGTCCTCCGGTTTCCTCCCACTGCTAAAGACCCCTACGCGCAAGCGAATTATTGAAATAAAAGTAAACCATATGTTAGTCCCGAAATGACCTAGCTTGTGTCGAGTGGACGTTACACTCTCTCTCTCTCTCTCTCTCTCTCTAAATCTTACATAATGTATCTTTAAAGAGTCAGATCTAGTGCGTATTTCTGTAGACATAATAATATTGTACCTTTAACATAACATAACACCCAAGTAGAATAAACAAATCATTATAATTACCCTGACACTTGTCAATCAATCAACCATCCATGTTGGTATTATTTGATAGAAATCTATAACATAGCCGATACACACTGTACGTTTTTATCATGTTTAGATTTGATCAGCTGTTTTCGAGAATTAGACAGAACAGCATTATTTATGTTGGAAATCAATAGAGAGGGTGGGTATAAACAACAGATGCTCAAATAATACTGCATATATATCAATATGTCAGCAATATAAAATATAGCACAATCTCCATATAACGACATTGTTTAAAATCTACAATTTCTAGGTGCATACCATGGTCACTGTTTACACGGGTCCATAATATATGAGTGTGAGAGAGAGAGAGAGAGAGGGGGGAGAGAGAGAGAGAGGCGGGGTTAAATGGGGTTTAACGTCCTACTTTTCTGAAGACAGGCATACGCCATTCAGTGTGCCATGAGGGGAATGTATCTTTAATATTTCGAATGCCAACTGTCAAGGGATCTTTTACGTCCACGCCAATATGTACACGGGGCCATAAAATGAAATGAAATGGAGTTGTTTAACGTCCTACTGTTCTGCTCCTAACCTGGGCTAATGAAGACGGCGGGACCATAAAACAGCATGGTTTGGTTTTGATTAGATTGTGATAATTGTAAGCGGTATTATCAGCGTTATATCACATGTAGTAGTGATATAACATTAAATTAATAGAGAACAGATCCACGTGTATTCTTATTAGAAACGTGATATACAGATATAATAGTTGATTACATTTTCTAATTAAATTTATATAATCTAATGTACACGATTTATTTCTCAAATAACAAATAGGCTATATAACGAAAATTCTACAGAAAAAACCTTGGGTATTTTTTTCTTCGAGTCTGTTTCCTATCAACTGTACTCACCAATTATCGAACCCTTATTCTATATTTTACTTCCTTGGTTTCTCTTTTTGGTTGGGTATACAATATGATAGATTTCATTACAATATAACTTCGTGTAGATCTGAAATGAAATGGTGCTTGACGTCCCACTCATCTGCTTCGACGGGCGACTGGGCTAATCAAGACGGGCATACGTCATGCAGTGTGCTATGGGGAAAGTTTGACCAAACAGCGGCACTGTGGCCTACTCTTTATTTCGTTTTCTAACTGTTCATGGTTCTTTTACGTGTGGGGGTTGGATGGCCGAATGGCCGAATGGTTAGCACGCGCGTGCTGTATCATAAAGCCTGTCATTGAGTCAACTGGCGTGGTTTCGAATCCCCGGTTGTACGTGACAAGGAGTAGGGTCGCCTGTCCAACCTCGTGGGTTTTCTCCGGGTCCTCCGGTTTCCTTTCACTGCTAAAGACCCCTACGCCCCCTACGCGCAAGCGAATTATTGAAATAAAATTAAACCATATGTTAATCCCGAAATGACCTAGTTTGTGTCGAGTGGACGTTAAACCCCATTTCTCTCTCTCTCTCTCTCTCTCTCTCTCTCTCTCTCTCTCTCTCTAACCGCGACATCTCAATGAATATATCAAAAAGCTTCTGTCATATGTATATCTTATCTGTGTAGGATAAAGCACGAGACTGAGGTTATGCTAGGGAAAGAAAGACTGAAGAAAATAACCCGAGAAAAAGAAAACCGGAGGCCGGAAAGCCGAGGTTTTTCTGTCGAGGGTTTTTTCTGAAGTCTTTCTTCCCCAGGATAACCGAAGTCGAGGACTTTATCTTGCTTATAAACCGTCTATGTTTACATGTACGCAAGATGAGAATATCCCAGAATTCCCGTAAGAAAATCCTTATATCTGGCTCAACACCACTCTTGTTGTTACCGAATAATATGTCCCAATCTTTATTCTGGTCAACAAATTGTACTATTTTACAATATTCCAATTAATTGATGATACAAATTTCATCTTAACACACCTAATTTAAAAAATTGGAAAAATTCAACTAAATGATTTGAAAAGCCTGACGTAAAGCTTTTCAAATGTGACTTTGATTTAAAAATATTTTTGAACCCTCTGGACAAGTAAAATAGGATTTAATGGATAATTTACACAACAGGTAAGACACTATATATATATAACACATCTAGTACTTAGAATAAGGCTATTTTCTGGAGCTGTCAAGCCAGCAAGAGTGTTATTGTCCCTTTAAAGATGGGTTCCCGCGTACAACCTGGGTGATTTTATGGTATATATGGACTAAAAACATATTCAAACTAATTAAGTTGTCAAAACTTTGCTTCAAATCCTTCTCAAACATTGTAATTGCGAAGGAATGTCCTGCTATAAAAATTCGATCAAACCAGGTCATGTTTACGTCACGTGACTTACCTCTGTTGGAAGTCAGAGGAGAATTCATTGCATACATAAGACGATGTTGTCTTTTATCGCTTACTATTTATTACAAATATCGAATCCTAATTAAATTCTCGGATTATCCACTACCCGCGTCTTTTTCCGTCATTTTTATCTCAGAAAGTGTTGTACGTCTAACTCTTCATAAAGTTTATCAACTTGTACATTAAGGGCTCAATGTTCGCGTGTAACCTTTGACATCACGCGTGCAGAAATTCCTAATCGTCGGGCTGTTGATTAGGGGAACCCTTACATTTTTGTTCTGTACACGCTCTATGAGTGTTTTTCGGGGAATCCAGTATTTTTCTAGTAAGATTGGATATCTTTACTTTCCATATATACCAAAATTACCATACTTTTATTGGAAATAATACGTACCACCCGATAAAGACTTTTCTGTGAACCCATCTTTAAAGAACGGAATGTGGAGATTGTTATGAGAGTTTTATGAGCAATGGTTTAACAATAAGTAAGATAACATTATAATATTACTGTGAATGAAACTGGATCAGCTAGTCATGTCGTGTTGTATTAATGGACTTCTGTTGTCGTGCGTGTTAAGAGGTTTCGTGTGAACAACCCTGGTGTCGTTCTAGAACAGCTACAATTTACATAACAGCACTCCCACGACTGTTATCTTTGTAACACATATACATGTATACACGTACTTTACACCTCTGACCACACGACTTCTAATATACTGCAACTGTCCAATATATCGGTAAAAACTCAGTAACTAATAGGACACTTGTCCCTGGGGATAATCTGGCCATTTTAATGTGATGTAACCGTATGCAGAGAAGTTTCATTTTCAACCCCCGTTCATTAGCGCGTTACGGCAATTATCTTCGACGATGGGAAGGTTGTGGGAAAACTGACACTTGTTTGCTTCTAGCGATCTATATTTGGAAAATTCACCCATACATAACCTATTAATAGCGGCTTTCCTGAAATGTAGAAGTTCACAAATGACTTCTAAGTATTTGAGATTCTCTCCCACGAGTCATTGTGGATCGAGATATGGATTATAGCTTCCAGGCTTTCATCAGATATGGCGGCGGCCAATACATTCCATCTCTCCCTGGCGACCGGAAATTGGAAATATTGCTGTAGGTGGGAGACTGTGATGACCCATCTACTATATAATATCATTTGATATTATTGATTATATACAACAGATTCATTAGTCTCGATATATAACCACGTGTAATATAACATTTCAATATTTTCAGGTTATTATTCTTGAGTTTTGTTTATCTTATTTTATATTAAAGAGAGAGAGAGAGAGAGATAGAGAGAGAGAGAGAGATGGGGCTTAACGTCACTCGACACAAACCAGGTCATTTCGGGACTAACATATTGTTCAATTTTATTTCAATAATTCGCTTGTGCGTAGGGGTCTTTAGCAGTGGAAGGAAACAGGAAGACCCGGAGAAAACCCACAAAGTTGGACAGGCGACCCTACTCCTTGTCACGTACAACCGGAATATCGAAACCATTGACAATGAAAGAGAGAGAGAGCGAGAGATGGGCTTAACGTCACTCGACACAAACTAGGTCATTTCGGGACTAACATATTGTTCAATTTTATTTCAATAATTCGCTTGTGCGTAGGGGTCTTTAGCAGTGGGGGGAAACAGAAGGACCCGGAGAAAACCCACAAAGTTGGACAGGCGACCCTACTCCTAGTCACGTACAGATGGGGAATCGAAACTACGCCAGTTGACTCAAATATTAAAAAGTATATAGTATTCTAAATGTATGTCTGTTAAAGAAACGATTAGACGTTTCCGGACGAAGGGCCTGACAAGGACAGCTGTCTAGTCGTTCGGATGGGACGAAAAACCAAGGTCCCGTGTACACTTTGGCATAAACGTAAAAGATCCCTCATAGCACATTGTACGGCGTATAATGCCCGTCTTCATTAGAACAGTCGGAACAGAACAGTAGGACGTTAAACCCCATTTCATCCCATAGACATTTTTTCTATTACAGGAAACACCAATCTCTGAATTTTGAACAAGATAATCTTCAGTTGTCATGGGTGACAGTCAATGATTTTCCATTGAAACGGTATAAATTCATTATTTAACTTATAATATAATTAAATATATTTTTCATTTAATTTTCGTTTGAGTAAGGGGTGGGGTGGGGTACCGTGCAGATATGGTCGTAAAAAATATGTTGGTTGATTTTGTATTACTGACAGAAGGCCAACCGTCTCTGTTGCCATAATAAATATGCGTGCATTATTATATTCCATGTGGTAAAAAGTCTCCCTTTCACTGGCTTGGATAGGCATCTGGTTTATATCGTGAGTAACCAGTAACGACCTTGACAAAAATTAAGCTGGCCTTAACATATAGATTTAGCCCTCCACAGACAATCGGTTTGTCACGATTAGGCCTAATTTAAGGCACTTGCTACACTCTGCGGGTACAGATCGACATATTGGACTCTTTCCCTAGCCTTTTATAGCTGTTTTGAGAGTTGGCATTTGGTTCAACCTCAGATTTACGAGTATTTAACGATTTTTGATAGTTTAAAGGGACAATAACACTCTAGGTGACTTGACAGCTCCAAAAAATAAAAAATAGCCTTATTCTAAGTACTAGATGTGTTAGTGCCTTACCTGTTGTGTAAATTATCCATTAAATCCTATTTTACTTGTCCAGAGGGTTCAAAAATATTTTTAAATCCAAGTCACATTTGAAAAGCTTTACGTCAGGCTTTTCAAATCATTTAGTTGAATTTTTCCAATTTTTTTAATTAGGTGTGTTACGTTTCTACGACATGTATGTCAGAAGTTTGTATCCTGTCCAAAACAATTTCATCAGTCAATATTATTAAAATTATCGACAGGTTAGCACGTGCGCTTTGTATCATAGGGTCTGTCATTGAGTCAACTGGCGTGGTTTCGATTCTCGGGTTGTACGTGACAAGGAGTAGGGTCGCCTGTCCAACTTTGTGGGTTTTCTCCGGGTCCTCCTGTTTCCCCCCACTGCTAAAGACCCCTACACGCAAGCAAATTATTGAAATAAAATAGAACCATGTTAATCCCGAAATTACCTAGTTTGTGTCGAGTGGACGTTAAACCCCATCTCTCTCCCTCTCTCTCTCTCTCTCTTTCATTGTCAATGTAGAGGGTCGAAATGTCTCTAAAATCGCAAAAAAAAAACCCCTGACAAAAGCAGAGTCTTCTCATTCCTACTACCCCACGGCCGTCAGCCAACAACAGTCGTTGCGTTTCTGGTGAACCAACGAATCTGATATATTTAAGTATTGAGAATTTTACCTTTGAAATTTGCGTTCTGATGTTATCTCTATGTCCATCAAATAATAACATTTATTTGTGATTTAATATTTCATACATATACATTAGGACACGGAATGCAATTTACATAAATGTTATTATTTGATGGCTACAGAAATAACAACAGAACGCAAAGTTCAAACACACAATTCTCCATACTTAAATATATCAGATTCGTCGGTTCGCCAGAACGTCGGTTCGCCAGAAACGCGACGAACTGTGCCAGGGAAAGAGTCAGACACTACTGCAGGTGTAAAGAGGCCATTGACTTACTGATTTATGTTAATTGCAACGTACTTGACTTTTTAGAAGAAGAAATTAGACCGGGCGTAAACTAACACACCTTTAACACAATATTCTATTGTTGAAATACGTGCACTACTATTTATTTTATAAAACAGATTGTATTTGATGAGCGTGAATCATAGTCTATGATTTTTTTTTCCTCGTTTCTAATTGATTGATCGATTGGGATGATTTCATTTTGATCGAGGAGCGGGGGTTTGTAGGTCAAGTAAATTATTTTGACAAATTGAGGAAATATATTGTTTTATGACAGTTATTTTCAACTGTCAAACTTGCCATTTAGAGTTCAAACGACGGGTAAATAGAGTGGTTTGTCGAAGCTGCTGTGGGAGATTTATGGGGTTTAGCGTCCTACTGTTCTGCTCCGACTGGGCTAATAAAGACGGCATACACGTGTGCTATATGAGGGAAATTTTGCCCGCACGGGACCTCGGTTTTTCGTCCCACCCGAACGACTAGGCAGCTGTCCCCATTTTATTTTAATAATTCGCTTGCGCGTGGGGGTCTTTAGCAGTGGGGGGAAACCAGAGGACCCGGAGTTAACCCACGACATTGGACAGGTGACCCTGATCCTTATCACGTACAACCGGGAAATGGAAATTTTACGATCAGTTATCCAAAATTGTTAAATATTTCCAAATGTGGTTTATATTTGTAGAAATATTCTGGGTCATTAGTTCATGGCTAAAGTTAATCAGTATTAAAGTACTTTTAAATCAGATTAGGAAAGGTGTCATAACAAGTAGTCGAATTATGTGATATCCAGTCATTTCCTTAATATCCTTTACCTTTCATCTTGCGGCATATTATTATAATCATCATTTTATTATCTATATTAAGTCTATGTCAAAAACATTTGACGGTGTCTGTTTGATGTTGGATACTATACTAATCTTATGAATGCTTAATGACCCCTATCGTGTGTATAGTATTAGGTGTAATATATATTATATATATATATGTAGTAATGAACTATGAATCGAGTTCACTCTGACCGCAATATAAGTCAATATTTAGCCATTGGGTCAATGAAAAACAGGATGCATAATCCCTAAAAATAGATTTGATTGTGGGATAGTTTTTGTAGCTTAGTTCGATCATGCGAGTCAGTTAATCATCTCGACCTAAGTTCAAACCAATCAGTCATATTATACGACTACATTTTAACTGGATAGCGCCATGGCAGGCCCGCAATGGGCGCCGAAGGTGCTCTTTCCATACGACGAAATACGAACCCAACGACCAACGTAAAGCCGAGTGAAATTGGTTTGGAGCCAACGACGAGATTGGCGGGGGGGGGGGGGGCGTGGGCTAGGTACGGGCCTGCATTATGATCATTGTGCCTATCTGTACACCACATTAATGAGATTGGGATGACCTAGCGTGCTCTTCGAGTTCTGGCTGGTTTGCCGGTTAATTCTGGCTTGCGGTCGTGGTTTCGATCGCTGGTATCATTGGGGATGGGTGTGTGTGTGTGTGTGTGGGGGTGTTTGTGTGGGTGTTTGTGGGGGGGGGGGGGCTTCTCAATCCCGTGGGTTTACTACGGGTACTGCGGTTTCCTCCCACAGGAAAGACTCATGTGCGTGCGCTATGTAAATAAGAATACTACCCTCGGTGGAAGCGGACCTAGAAATTGACACAAATGGGTAGCAACGCATACAATAATGTAATGTGAATGTGTATAAATTGATTTACATTCAATCGTTTCTGTTTTTACTGTAATTTCTAATCAGTTAGGTTCGGCGAAATACGCCAGTATTCTCAATCGAATTTCAACCTCTAGCGTCTGGTTATTCCAGTCTATGCCGATAGTATTTATTGGGCATGCTCTCCAGATAAGAATATAGCGTCACCGTTTGACATGACTTATGGAATATGCCTAGCCTCGTTTTTCGAGTCCCTTATTACAAATAGCGCTGAAACGCATTATGGTACACGATTCGTGTATCAATTGTAAAATGTTTATTTTGTCTTAAATATTGGATATCAGAAGGCCACCTTTTCCCGGTAAGATCACAAGATCGTGTACCATAATTCGTTTCAGCGCCATTTGGAACAAGGGACTCAAAGAACAGGGCTAGACATATTCCACAAGTCATGTCAAATGATGACGCTATATTCTTATCTGGAGAGCATGCGCAATAAATACCATCGGCGTAGACTGGAAAAACCAGACGCTAAAGATTGCCATTCCCATGAGACTTGCAGTATAGTTTATATATACTAAGCGCCATGTCGTAATTTGTTGTTGGACGTGTGAAGGAATCGAGCTAGAGATGCCGAGACTTACTGAAAATCAACGGAATGAAGCCATGGGAATGTCCAGGGCTGGCATGTCTACACGTGCTATTGCCAGACACTTCAATTGTCATCAGTCCACTAGTGTAAGGTTGTTGGAACGTGTTCGAGTTACTGGATCAACACGTGACCGTCAACGTCCTGGTCCACAACGCGTTACAACCCAGGCTGAAGACCGCTACATCCGGGTCACTCATCTGCGTGACAGATTCCGCCCAGCTACTCGAACAGGTGCAGCAGTCGTCGGAAGACAAGGACCAGTAAGTGCCAACACCGTAAGACGTCGTCTAAGAGAAGTAGGACTCCGTGCACGACGACCTTATGTTGGAGCTATCCTCAGGGATCATCACCGTCAGCGGCGTTTGGTATGGGCTCAAGGACACCAGACATGGAGAAGAGTAGACTGGCAAAGTGTGCTCTTCAGTGATGAGAGTCGCTATCATCTTTATCCGGACATGGCACCGATAGAACATGTCTGGGATGAGATTGGACGCCGTCTGTATCGGAGACCACAGATGCACACCATTTGACCCCTCTGACTTTGTACCGTTGATTACAGATTAAACATCCATAAGTGTACAAATGTGTTGTTATTGATGTGTTCCCATTTGAATATTGTTCACAATAAGAAGCAAAATAAATAAGATGTTTACAGGATCATTTTGTTATACGAAAAACTAAGTGATGCGTTTTCTATGGCGCTCAGTACATTCATATTACATTCTTATATGCGTTGCGACCCATTTTTGTCAATTTCTAGGTCCCAAATATTAGCGATTTAGCTCCTTAAAACACCACGAAGAACAATATTAATGACTGTAATTGCAACAACAGGTGTAGCTATACTTCACTAATGGTTTGATCTGTTATGGTCTTGACTTAGACTGAGCAAAATGAAGCTTATCAACAATAGGCCTACCGTAGAGTATATCTCTGGGTTTTTTTTAAAATTATCTTTCTGATTACAACTTCGTATTTCGGTAGAATTATTAATTCGTTTATGAAAGTTTCAGATTCGTGATTGAAAGAAAACTCTTATCACTAATTTGCTGTTGTTTTCACATGAGAAATGGCCGGATATTAACAGAGAGGACGATATTGTTTCATTTTTTCATTCTGGAATATTTAAGCTATATTTAAGCTGATTTGTTTTTAAAGTTTGAAGCGTGTGTTGGTGCCTAAAAATTAAAGGGACAAGGACACTTCCATATTGGTATTATAAATTATCTTTTAAAGTAGCTAAGACTTTAGCTCAATATCATCCAAAGTCTTCGACATTGAAAACAAGAATTATTTGTCAATTTAAATCAACATTGATGTTGTGTTCTTACAGGGAAAAGGTGGACTTCTGATATACAATATTTAAGACAAAATAAACATTTATCATTGGTACACGAATCGTGTACCATAATGCGTTTTAGCGCCATTTGTAACAAGGGACTCGAAGAACGAGGCTAGACATATTCCACAAGTCATGTCAAACGGTGACGACATATTCTTATCTGGAGAGCATGCACAATAAATAATATCGGTGTAGACTGGAATAACCGGACGCTAGAGATTGCCACTCGATTGAGACTTCTGACGTATCTCACCGAACATAACTGATTTGAAATTAGAGTAAAAACGGAAACGAGTGACTGTGAATCAGTTTATATACATTCATATTACATTATTATATGCGTTGCGACCCATTTGTGTCAAAGTCTAGGTACCAAACATTAGCGATTTAGCTCCTTTAAACTAAAGTATGTGTAAGTCACGGTACACCTATCTAAGTTTGTTTATTGTACATTTAAATTATAAATTGTTAAATTATAACCAGTCTTTAATGACTTTGACACGGCGTGTAAACCTATTCATTGATTTGTCAATTTGATATATAAGTAATATAGGTCTAGATGATATCTAGTTGACAGGCTTATGCTATTGTGGACAACTTGTATATATATAATTAAATGATATGAGTTGATTAACGTGTTAATAATTGACTCTACTAAATAATACATAGGCTAGACCACTATATATAAGGGTTTTAAATAAATTACTGATTTTTTAAAGCTTGAAGCGTGTGTTGGTGCTCAAAGATTAAGGGAAAAGGACACTTCCATATTGGTATTATATATTATCTTTAAAAGTATGTGTATGTCGCGGTACACTTATCTAGGATTGTTTAATTTAAATTAAGTTTAAAATAAAGAAAAATGAAATGAAATGGGGTTAAACGTCCTACTGTTCTGCTCCGACTGGGTTAATGAAGACGGGCATGCACCATACAGTGTGCCACGAGGGAAATTTTGTCCCAGACAGCAGCAGCATTAAGGCCTACACTTATTTCAAATTCCAATTGTCAAGGGTTCTTTTACGTGAACGCCAATGTATACACAGGACCTCGGTTTTTCGTCCCATCCGAACGACTATACGTTGTCCCATGCCAGGCCCTCCGCCATGCACCACTGACAAGAGGGAACCAGATCGAACACATATGGACACAGGGCTTTCAGTTATTACTTACACTTCACACGAATATTAACCAGCTCCCTTGATCCTGCTAGTTCCTCCTGGAACGCCCATGTTCCAGCTGCCTCGATTTAGACACGGTTGCTTTCGAATTGTGGATTAGGGATAGGGTTAGGGTTAGCGCTAGTCATGTTTACTTCTCGTGACCATGAAGAAATATGTAGGTGACCCTAATATTTAGATCTGATCAGGAATATCCACGAAAGTAAATCGCTATGATTTAAATTGTGCCATGCTGATAAAATTAAGAACTATATTTCGTTTCGTTATTTTATTTTTTATATACTTTCGATGTTCTCTACTGCATGAAGATCTGACCAGTTGTAGTGGGAGGTCGCGTTAGGAGTCATGATGTTTGTAGTAGGATACCCACAGTTGTGCGCACCGCATGCCTAGAACTCGATGCAACAGACAGTTTCATTGGCTAATCATTCACCTCATCCAAATCGCGGGTTATATAACAACCCTTCCAGATCCTAGTGTAGTAAAGACAAGTAAAACGAAATTTTGAACTATTAAAAACAAAACGAAATAGGATCTGTGTTTTAATCAGATTAAATTTTGCTAAGTTTTCTATGGTTACGAATACCGGGGAAATTTTTGACAGGGGGGGAGGGGGCGGTGGTGGTTGGTGCCCAAAAAGTGTAGTTAGGTTCTAAGTATGTTACATAATGATAATAAATTCGCTGTTAAATTGGACACACTCAAGAACACAATATTTTATTTATACAACTTTTACCAAGTACAATTGTGTGCCCAAATTTTCCCAGCATTTGGTGCCCAAAATGGGGCGGCCGCCCCCAGCCCCCCCCCCCCCCCCAGCTCGTACGCCTATGCCGACGATTACATATACGAATAATCATGTTTGACTTTTGGCTGTCAAAACATTAATGAAGCGCAATTCTGACGAGTCCACCATGGGCCACCATATAAATGTTTTATTATATATTTGGGTGTTTTGACATGGTGATTAAAAGTATGAATATATCGTACGGAATAGTACCAGCTGTGATATTTTTAAATTGGTAATACATTGATATAGGATTGTTTATCAAACAGACGGATCGATATGGTATGTAGAATGGCATGTATATAATGAAAACAACAAGCCAACTACATCAGCTGGGGTTGTTTACAATCTAGAAATAAAAGAATAGACGTTCTCCCTTGGGAAACCTCCAAAACATCGTTTTTTATTAAAGAACTATTCATATGTGGCCTAAAGATAGTTAATTGGTGCTTTTCATTTGATTCCCATGCACGAAGAACCGAGGAAATCAAAGTCAAATCAGGACACAGGAACACAGCATGGGACATTTTCATACACAAAGTTACCACAACAAAAAGGGTTTAACGTCCACTCGACACAAACTAGGTCCTTTAGGGACTAACATATGGTTTTAATTTTATTTCAATAATTCGCTTGCGCGCAGGGGTCTTTAGCAGTAGGAGGAAACCGGAGGACCCGGAGAAAACCCACGGGGTTGGACAGGCGACCCTACTCCTTGTCACGTACAACCGGGGATTCGAAACCACGCCAGTTGACTCATTTTAACTTAAAGCGCCGGCAAAATATCTTTCTATCAACTCTTTCTATGTATATTAATCAATTTTATTTTAAAAACATTCTGGTTACAGCTCCAAAAATCTCTCCACACATATTTCATATTTCTATCTTAGCCGCTGCCTTGGGAACGAGGATATTTTGATCAGGGGCCTGTTTCACAGAATTTTAACTAAGATAAAATCCAAATTTTAGTAATTTCATTGTATCTACTAAAATTTGGATTTTATCTTTAGTTAAAATTTCGTGAAACAGGGCTCAGACCTACTTTCTTCACCTTGTCAGTGATGCAGAACGGAGGGCCTGGCAAGGACAGCTGCCTAGTCGTTCGGATGGGACGAAAAACCGAGGTCCCGTGTACACATTGGCGTGCACGTAAAAGATCCCTTGGCAGTTGGAATTCGATATAAGAGTATGCCGTAGCGCCGCTGCCCGGGCAAAAATTTCCCTCATAGCACACTGTATGGCGTATGCCCGTCTTCCATTAGCCCAGGTTAGGTGCAGAAGAGTAGGACGTTAAACCCCATTTCATTTCATTTCATTTCAGACCTACTTTCTGTAGATGGACTAACTGAAGATGTAAAACAATCATGAAGTCAATTAACTTGTTTACAACTGTCTTTCAGATGGTTGTTTTCAAGTTCTTTAGTCACGACTACTGACCTAGGCTACATGGTGAAGGTCACAGATAGAAATCGAAACCAGAGAGTATTGGCGATTAGAGAAATTAATAATAAAAATATACCTTTCCTTCAAATTCTTGACAGCCACACAAACACGACTTAAACACACTAAAATTCCAAGGTAGTGATAGATAAACTATTTACTGGAGAGAGAGAGAGAGAGAGAGAGAGAGAGAGAGATTAACGTGCACTCGACACAAACTAGATCATTTAGGGAGAGAGAGAGAGAGAGAGAGATTAACGTGCACTCGACACAAACTAGATCATTTAGGGAGCGAGAGAGAGGGGGGAGAGAGACAGAGAGATTAACGTACACTCGACACAAACTAGATAATTTAGAAACTAACATATGGTTCAGTTTTATTTCAATAATTCGCTTGCGTGTAGGGGTCTTTAGCAGTGGGAGGAAACCGGATGACCCGGGAAAAACGGACGAGGTTGGACAGGCGACCCTACTCCTTGTCACATACGACCGCGCGGGGAATCGAAACCACACCAGTTGACTCAATGACAAACCTTATGGTACAACGCGCACGAGCTAACCATTCGACATCCACCCACCCCCGAATAGCACAAAATATAAAACGATAATCATGAACACTCTTTAATATTCCATGTATTTTTAACCATAATTCTAATTGACGTCATATTTGAAATAATTGTTACTTTTAATTGGCGTCTGTGGCATATAGAGAACAAAAAACGACTCTTTATAACAAACAATTTCGCGGTTGTTTTTTTTTTCTTCATCTGCAATTTTTTATTACCGATTTATTAAGATATTATAACGACCGATCTCTCGGTTGTTTTGTTTTTTTCTTCAACTACGATTTTTTATTACCGATTTCTTATTAAGAAATTAATATACCTAAATGTATTGACGTCAACGGTGTATGGATTTCTAGAATAAATCTCATCTACTTTTATTGTAAATAACACCTGGGATTTGGTACTGGTGAAACAGCCGTCAGTCAATCTGATTAAAATATAGATCTATATTTCGTTTCGTTTCGTTTTTTTTATACTTACAATGGCCTACACTAATGAATGTAAATGAAATGAAATGAAATGGAGTTTAACGTCCTACTGTTCTGCTCCTAACCTGGGCTAATGAAGACGGGCATACGCCATAGTGTGCTATGATGGAAATTTTGCCCGGACAGAGGCACTACGGCCTACTCTTATATCGAATTCCAACTGCCAAGGGATCTTTTACGTGCACGCCAATGTGTACACGGGACCTCGGTTTTTCGTCCCATCCGAACGACTAGACAGCTTTCCTTGTCAGCCCCTCCGTCCTGCATCACTGACAAGGGAGAACCACGCCGGAAAATCTGGATGAACTTTCTCGGCCAATGCAGGGATCGAACACCCGACCTCCAGACTAGCGATCTAGCGTCTTACCCACTTAGCCACGTGATCCCCCTAAATGAATTTTAAACAACAAAGAAACGAAATAGAATTTGTGTTAATCACATCGAGTCGTCAGTTGATCGAAATTCCCTTTATAGCATGCTATATTTTTTTATATTTGGTATCCTTCGCTGTTATATTAGACCCACCACCCCCTCAAAAATAAATAAATAAATAGTACGGCCCCTAACCATCGAGCCAGCACTAGACGCGAACGTTGTCAGCTTTTTACAATGCACAACCCCAAACGACTGTAGAAGGTCGCGAGTAAAACAACTGGGGTTCTAGGGAGCGCTGTAAGCTCTCCAGCGGATCCTGGGGTCGAAGCGCACGGAATAAGAAATGAAATGGGGTTTAACGTCCTACTGTTCTGCTCCTAAACTGGGCTAATGAAGACGGGCATAAGCCATACAGTGTGATATGAGAGAAATTTTGCCCGGGCAGCGGCGCTACGGCCTACTCTTATATCGAATTCCAACTGCCAAGGGATCTTTTACGTGCACGCCAATGTGTACACGGGACCTCGGTTTTTCGTCTTATCCGAACGACTAGACAGCTGTCCTTGTCAGGCCCTCTGTCCTGCATCGCTGACAAGGGGAAACCACGCCGGAAAATCTGGATGAACTTTCTCGGCCAATGCAGTGATCGAACACCCGACCTCCAGGCTAGCGAGCCAGCGTCTTACCCACTTAGCCACGTGATCCCCTCACGGAATAAGAATTGTTTACAGTTCTATCCCTAGCTATCAGCAGTATTCCATGCACCTGTTGCAGTCGATGAAGGCGGTCTAAATCAAATATAATGGGACTATATCCATGTAAGTGTTTGCTCGCGCAGAGAAAAATAGTTGCTATATGAGCGACTTTTTGGCGGAAATGAAATAAATAGAAATGGGTGAGAGGGGGGGGGGGGTGTTAACGTCTTACTGTTCTGCTCCGAACTGGGCGAATGAAGACGGACTTTTTGGCGGCGTTTTTATTCACTTGTAGTATGGATTGGCACTTTCATACAAACGATGGTGACGAATAGTGTAATTTTCAGGAACATTGGTTCTATTTAATCTCTTGTTGCCGTACGATCAGCAAGGTGCATCTTCATAGAACTTAACATTCGACTTAATATAAACAAATCGCGGCCAATGCTACGCATCAAGACTGATCTATGACGTCATTTACGTGGGATTCCGAAATTCTTTCGGCGATTATCAGTTCACTTGTAAATACAAAATTTCGCGCGCCGAAACGCTGGCGATTTCACGTTGGTAAATACGATTACATGGAAAGCGGGACCCATGGCTATTTGCTTCGAATTCTGTTGCTGTTCTGTACACCATGGGAGACAACTACTGTTATGTCAATTAACTACAGGAGGCAGACCACCATTAATTTCAATGTTAATTCTGGCCTCTTTGACCACCGCCAACTTTTCGTTGGTTGAATGCTTTTCACTACAGAGGAACAAATGGTCATGTCTTTGCATGAAAATTTGTATGAGGTTGACCACTAAAATTTTGATATACATAAACTTGAAGAAGCATACTAAAAACATGTATCTATTTGCCGTACATATCACCGTAACCAACCTCTGTTATCCTTCCGCCTCACATCATGAATATTTACCAAAACCTGACAGAAAATGTTAATTCAAACCATCTTCGCCCATTCTAGACCAAAAATTCAACAAAAATGGGCACACAAAAGGTTAGAAAAAAGACAGAGAGAAAGGTAATTGCTATAAATAGACGAACTACAATTTAAAGGTAGTCTGCCTCCTATATGCTGGTTTGTTTTTGCTGAGATATTTCAAACCTCTAAGTTGACATTTGTCCTACATTAACTCATCACCAGTCAGAAATCTGCTGCCCAGACATATTGCACAAAAGACAAATTATGTGTACAAATATTTTATTCCAATTTATAACTAAAATATGGGTCTTACAAATGGAGAAAATCTAGTATGTACATCATATTTATAAATTACAGATGTTTATAAATCATAATTCCATGTGACTAAATCTATACTGATTGCTATTTACAAATTTTAGATGTCTAATTTCATATCTGTCTAGTATCAATCAACAAACATTTCCCCAACAGGAATTTAGAAGTTCAATTTTATATATGTATACTTTTAACAAACAGGTTGCCACGGTGGCTAGGTGGTTAAGACGCTGGCTTGCTAGCCGGGAGGTCGATCCCTGCATTGGCCGTGGAATGCACGTAAAAGATCCCTTGCAGTTGGAATTCGATATAAGAGTAGGCGATAGTGCCACTGCCCGGGCAAAATTGTCACGTACAACCGGGGATTCGAAACCACGCCAGTTGACTCAATGACAGACTTTATGATACAGCGCGCGCACGCGAACCATTCAGCCATCCAACCCCCCTAGGTATTTAGAAGTTCAATTTTATCTGCTACTACTAACAAATATTCTCCTTTGTAAATATTAGAGAAATACAAACATTAACAATCATACAAAATAATTCAAGTACCTACATCAAAAATATTATAGAGAGAGAAAAATGCGGTTTAACGTCCACTCGATACAACCTAGTTCATTTTGGGACTAACATATGGTTCAATTTTATTTCAATAATTTGCTTGCACGTAGTGGTCTTTATCAGTGGGAGGAAACCAACCGAGGACCCAGAAAAAACCCATGAGGATGGACAGGCGACCCTACCCCTTGTCATGTACAATCAGGGAATTAAAACCATGCCAGCTGACTCAATGGCAGACCATATGATACAATGAGCATGCGCTAACCATTCGGTCTAAGACTTAATGAACTCTGATTTTTTTATTATTTAATTACAATGTATGAAAAGTATATATACAAATTTTATTATAAGTGATAAACAATTTCATAATTCTTTAACAAAAACAACTAAACAATCCATAGAAAAAAAACAGACAAATATTAATAAAATTCTTCTTCATCATTGGTTTTAGCTGATTTCTGTTGGTTCTGAATTTGATCCTGGTTCCGATACATATCAGCTACCTAGAAAATAAACAATTATCAACAATATCCTTGAAAGACATTTAGAAGTAGAGGTATAATATTCATAATAACACAACTTTATGGATTTACTACTTCTTAGTTTATTAAATACTCTTACAGGTATCTATATCAAGCAATGATCAATAATTCTACCTAGTAAACTATTAATGATACATTAAAACAACAAAAGTTTTATAAAGGGCTATATTTTTGTTAAAATGTGCCAAACAATTTTGAGTAAATTCTTAAGTCTGAGAATGTTTTATGAACTCGGAACCAGAATCCTCCTGATTATTGAGCCAACTCCATCTTCACAGAACCACCTGGGGTTCCATCAGAGAGAGACAGAGAGAGAGAGAGAGAGAGGGATTAACGTGCACTCGACACAAACTAGATCATTTAGAGAGAGAGAGAGAGAGAGAGAGATGGGGTTTCCATCTTCACAGAACCACCTGGGGTTCCATCAGAGAGAGAGAGAGAGAGAGAGAGAGAGAGAGAGGGATTAACGTGCACTCACACAAACTAGATCATTTAGGGAGAGAGAGAGAGAGAGAGATGGGGTTTAAGTCTACTCAACACAAACTAGGTCATTTCTGGACTAACATATGGTTCAATTTTTATTTCAATAATTCGCTTGTGCGTAGGGGTCTTTAGCAGTGGGAGGAAACCTGAGGACATGGAGAAAACCCACGAGGTTGGACAGGCGACCGAACTCCTTGTCACGTACAACTGGGGAATTGAAACCACACCAGTTGACAAATGACAGACCTTATGATACCACACGCACACACGCTAACCATTCAACCCCCAGGTACCATCAGAGAAACCAGATCATTGAAAAACAAATGAAATGAAATGGGGTTTAACATCCTACTGTTCTGCTCCTAAACTGGGCTAATGAAGACGGGCATCCGCCATACAGTGTGCTATGAGGGAAATTTTGCCCGGGCAGTGGCGCTACGGCCTACTCTTATATCAAATTCCAAGGGATCTTTTACATGCACGCCAATGTGTACACGATTAGACAGCTGTCCTTGTCAGGCCCTTCGTCCTGCATCACTGACAAGGGGAAACCACGCCGGAAATCTGGATGAACTTTCTCGGCCAATGCAGGGATCGAACACCCGACCTCCAGGCTAGCGAGCCAGGGTCTTACCCACTTAGTCACGTGATCCCCCATTGAAAAACAAAAGAAATATCTTACCTGTGATGCCGAGGTGGCATCTTCTGGTTTTTTATCATCTCGAATTCTTAAGAATCTAGGAAAACGTAGAGATATACCTTTTTCTGGATCCACCTGTATAAAAGATATACATTATTAATTTCTACAGATTTACGATTTGTAAATTATTACTTTTAATTTATAGGAACAACAAATATCGGAAGTCTTTTGCTACCCCAAGCCAAATGGGGTTTAATGTCCTACTCCGATCGGGCTAATGAAGACGGGCATGTGCCATACAGTGTGCAATGAGGGAAATTTTGCCCGGGTAGCGGCTCTATGACCTACACATGTATCGAATTCCAACTGCCAAGGGATCTTTTACATGCACGCCAATATGTACACAGGTACTTGGTTTTCCATCACATCTGAACAACAAGACAACTGTCCTTATCAGGCCATCTGTCCTGCACTACTGACAAGGGGAAACTACGCCAGAAAATCTGACTCGCTTGTCTGGAGATTGTGTGTTCTGACATGGTTTCCCCTGTCAGTGGTGCAGGACAGAGGGCCTGACAAGAACAGCTGTCTGTTCGTTCTGAAGTGATGGAAAACAAAGGTCCCGTGTACACACTGACATGCACGTAAAAGATCCCTTGGCAGTTGAAATTACCCTCACAGCACGGCGTATGTCCATCTTCATTAGCCCAGTCGGAGCAAAACAGTAGGATGTTAAACCCGATTTCATTTCATTACATGTAACCTGTGTAAAACAATAGTATAAAATATACCATGCCAGCAGCAGCTCTGTGTGTTGGTGATATAGATAAATCAGCTGCTTTAATCTCCCACACTTGACTAGCTTCAAACCATTCATCTGGTTCATGAGAGTTATCCCACCTATAATATGGTTTAGGTTGTTCTATAACCTGTTCTTTAAAATACTTAGTATGTGTTTCTAGATCTTCGTCCTTTAACCCTGTACCTATCTGTAATATAATAGAAAAACAAATTTCACCTTAATTTCATATTTTTGTTGTGTATATTGACCACTTTCATGAAACATTAATTCCTTATTTTATACAAGCTCATCAGAACATACAAAATTCCATTAATTACAGTATTCCGAATTATCACATATACAAGCCTTAAAATAAGGCACCTGTAATAGAAGTTGTCAGATACAAATTATCACCCAACAAGCCTGAACATAAGGCACCTGTCACAGACACTTTCAGGCACAAATTATCACACTTGGACATAGAGCACCTGTCACAGACCTTACATTGTCAGACACGTTTTATAATTATATATACATTATGTGATAATTTGCGTCACAAAGTCTGTAACAGGTGCCTAATGTCCAGGCTAGTATATGTATATGATATAATTTGCGTCACAAAGTCTTTGACAGGTGCCCTATTTCCAGACAGGTGTAAAGCATACATGATACCATGTACATGTATTGTGTGTCTTGTCCACAGCTTTGTTCGTGCATGTTCATCAGTATTTTCCGATGTGGTTTCCCCATGTCAGTGGTGCAGGACGGAGGTCCTGACAGGGACATATCTAGTCATTTGGATGGGACAAAAACTGAGGTCCTGTGAATACATTGGCGTGCACATGATAGATCCCTTGGCAGTTGCAATTCGATATAAGAGCAGGTCATGGTGCTGCTGCCTGGGCAAAATTCCCTCATAGCATACTGCATGGCGTATGCCCAACTTCATTAGCCCAGTCGGAGTAGAGCAGTAGGACATTAAACCCCATTTCATTTGTTAGTGTGTGGTCCGATTCACTTTCACTTACTATACATACACGCACTGGAAATATCTTGGTCATTAGGTCATTTCAGGACTAATACATGCTTCAGTTTTATTTCAATAATTCGCTTGCATATAGGTGTCTTTTGCAGTTAAAGGAAATGAGGTTCTAGAGAAAACCCATGAGGTTGGACAGGTGACCCTACTCCTTGTCACGTAACGTACCCATAGGGAATAAACCGTGCGTTACGCCATTCATGCCCCCCCCCTCCAACAAACAGACTGATAGGTTGTCACAATATGAACACTACTACTACTACCTGGTGCTTTCACGTCGGCTTCCACAGAAGTGATATCGCAGACTAGACATAGGAGAGCCGAGGCTTCTTCCCTTTTTTAGAATACGATTTTCCAATCTTTCCATTTGCGGCCTTAGACCCACAATATGAACAAAGAGATTTACCTTACAAATACTCTGAAATTCTTCATTATCTGGATCATAAATAGCCAGAAGAAATCCTCCATACCAGCCGGTTCTTTTACCAGTACCTTTATAACCTCCTATAACAACTACATCTAATGTATCACCCACACCTTCTAAATAATCTTTCTTTACTTTTAACCAATTGTGAGATCGTTTAGCTATTTCATACGTAGCATCAACATCTAATGTTTTAACCATTAAACCCTCACAATTTCCTGAAAAGGTTTACAATTCAAATATTGCACAGTATTAATTTAAACCTGTAATTAAAGTAAGGGATCATTTCATCAGTATCATATGCAAGATACCAATAATATCAAGTCTGAAGAGGAGCCACGGTGGCTAGCTTGCTAGTCTGGAGATCACAGGTTTGTTTGCAGTGTCGGCTGAAAAAGTCATTGAGATTTTCTGGCGTGGTTTCCCTGTGTCAGAAGTGCAGGATGGAGGGACTAACAAGGACAGACGTCTAGTTGTTTAATGAGGTCAAGTTTAATGTTCTGCTTCAACTGGGCGAATGAAGACGGTCATATGCCATACAGTGTGCTATGAGGGAACTTTTACCCACACAGTGACACTACAGCCTGTTTTTATATCTAATTCTGACTGCCAAGGGATCTTTGGCAGAGAGAGAGAGAGAGAGAGAGGTTTAACCTCCACTTGACACAAACTAGGTCATTTCGGGACTAACACATGGTTCAATTTTATGTTAATAATTCTCTTGCGCGTAGGGGTCTTTAGCAATGGGAGGAAACCAGAGAACCCGGAGAAAACCCACGTGGTTGGATGGGCGATCCTACTCCTTGACAAAAACAACCGAGGAATCAAAACCACAACAGTTGACTCAATGACAGACTTTATGATACAGCGCACACATGCTAACCATTCGGCCATCCAACCCCCCAGTTGTCAAATTAAAACATTATTCCACACTTATAATGATTTGAGATATTCTTTATGATTCTATTTAATTTATTACCTTTAATCGATAGATCTAAAAATTCCTCAATAGCTTCAGTATTAGATGCAATCATGGAAGTGGCAAAAACAAACTCCCCCTCCGTTTCTTTAAAAGATGAACGTAAGAGTTCTCTCCTCTTTCTAAAGGGCTGTTGAACTAATGATTCACCATTTAAATACAGCAAATCAAAGGCATAAACACAGACCTGTACTTTAATATTTGCTATATCAGCATCCTTTAACAAAACAAAACAAAAATAATTATTTAACATGTTTTAAATTTACACTAAAAATGGTTCTTTAAGACTAAAGGGGGATAACTCACGTCATAGTACCCTAAAGTCATATTATCTCCCTTTTGACCACAGACTGAAGAAGATCTATGGGGGTGCTCGAATTGACAGAATTGCAATCAAGAGATACAGAATTCAACCATGTCACAGTTCTGACAATCCCAACAGCTGACGTGGTGTGAGTAGAATTGTGAAGTATTTTAAGTAACAAATATGTTTCAGCTGTCCTGATTGGTCGAGATATTTTTTATGTAGTCGGCACAGGTACTCCGAACTTCTCCTTTTCATTCGATTGACACTATTTTTATCACATGATGAGAAACTAAGTACCTCTTTAATTTATGGATGAAGTGAATTTAAATATTAACCCGGACCAGTTTACCCGAATCT
The DNA here is from genome assembly GCF_932274485.2 of Patella vulgata. NCBI lineage: Eukaryota > Metazoa > Mollusca > Gastropoda > Patellidae > Patella > Patella vulgata. The sequence continues at coordinate 10,978,940 of NC_065880.2, read as the reverse complement.
GCAAAAATGAGATCTGTTTACCATACTAGTTTTAATAACTAAAACTACCTTTCTTTTTCTGTGACTCAGAACCTGGAAAGGTTGAATTTGTTTTTCGACAGCATCCCAGGCGACAGCTTCTGAGTCTATAACACAAGATTTAACATCATCGTTGAGTATTTTCGGCATTCTACTGATTATATCAGGATATTTACTGGTATTATTTTCAGAATTTCTACTATATATACAGATATCTCCATTCTCTAATACATGGATCTGAAAGAGACAAAAAATATTAATGAATAAAATATTCAACTTACAATTGAGCACAAGTACACTGAAACATTAAAGGGAGAGAGAGAGAGAGGGAGAGAGAGAGGGTTTAATGTCAACTCGGTCAATTCAGGATTAATATGGTTCAATTCTATTTCAATACTTCGCTTGCGTGTAGGGGTCTTTAGCAGTGGGAGGAAACCGGAGGACCCGGAGAAAACCCACGAGGTTGGAAAAAAAGATGAATAACAAAAGCTTCATGTAATTTAAACATTAAAGGAGGCAAGTCTCTAACTCAATATGAATCACAGCCTTTGGCATTGCAAACACGACTTATTGGCAAATTTAAATCAACATTTATGTTGTTATCTTATCCAATAACTAACACAAAATGAACATTTTAAAATTGGCACACAAATCGATTGCCGGAATGCTTTCTAGTGCCATTTGTAATGAAGCGACTCGATAAACAAGGCTAACCATACCCCACAGAAGAATATTACTGGTACAGACTGGAATAACCAGATGCCAAAGGCTGTTATTCAATTGGAAATCTTCGTGTATTTTGCCGAACATAACTGATTAGAAATTACAGCAAAAACAAAAATGATTTATGTAAATCCGTTGATATACATTCATATTACATAACTATATACGCCGAGACTCATTTGTGTCCATTTCTTGGTGCTAAAGAATAGTGATTTAGCTCCTTTAAAAGCTTATCATTGATTCATAAAAGACACCAACAAGCTAGAGCTTTTTGAGACATTGATTTAGTAGACTGATTTATCTAAGCATCTAAACATTAAGATTTATATTTTTCCTCGACGAATTCAGCCTGCGCCTTTTGTACGTATATGTGTAATCTTTGTACGTATGTGTTTGATCTAAAAAAAAATGTGGTATAAATGAATTATAATCACCTGCGCTCTTTCTCCATCGTATTTATATTCACATGTAAACTCCATGTTTTCAAATCTTCGTAATACTTCAGTCACACCTTTGGTAGGATGGGCTAACATAGGTTTTAGAGGTATACCTAAACATAAAATAATACACTAAGGAGAAGTTGAAAAGTAACTCAACATAGACGCACAAGCACAGCACATTCTATACTACTCCTCATAGTTTATTGTAACGCACCGTTCAGAGCAAAATTGCCCTCATAGCACGCCGCTTGTTGACTTCATGAGACAAGTTCGTGCAGAAAAGACACTAAATTTATTACATCCAAAACATTCATACAATAAAATGAAGTTATAAACATTCATGACCTTGTACTGATAGGCCTTATTCTTCTGCCACTGCATGGAAGAAATGCTTAGAAATCTATGGGGAATGTATTAGATAGTTACCTGGTGTAAGTCGACATTTATTAGGCAATTCTTCAATTCCATCGTTTAATAAAACAGGGATGATAGCATCATAACTTGGCAATTCACTGAAAATTACAAATATATGTTATAAGGCTTCTTGGAAAAATGCATGAGAGAGATAGAGAGAGAGAGAGAGAGAGAGAGATTAATGTCCACTCGACACAAACTAGGTAATTTTGGGACTAACATATGGTGCAGGTTTTTTTAAGAGTGGGAGGAAACCGGAGGACCTGGAGAAAACCCACGAGGTTGGACAGATGCCCCTACTCCTTGTCACATACAACCGGGGAATCAAAATCACACAAGTTGACTCAATGAAAAACCTTATGATACAGCGCATACACGTGCTAACCATTCCCCCCCCCCCTCCCCCACAATAAGAAAAAGGTTTAAAAAATATTTGTGATTGAAATAATATAAATATTCTTGTATTCTCTTGGGTTCATAAGATAAACACCTCAATGTGCAATTAAAAAGCTCTTGGATTTCATCAGGGTACACTTCCATATGCCTCAATAAACAATCCCACTAAATTCTTTATTGCATTTCAATTGACAATAGATCAACAGATGCTGGTGATTATAATATTCGTACAAATTAAATAGGGGCGTATGAACATTAGAAATTAAAACATACCAATAGGCTGTTTTAATTATCAAGGCATTATTCTCCATCTTTTTCTTCAGGGTGTCTGCTGCCAAACCTTTCCCGGCATCTAATATTTCTGGTGGATATTCTATAAAAGTTGAATATCTGAATTACATTTGAAATTTTTTCCATCAAATAGTTATTTGGAATCTAGCAAAAGCTATTGTTTTAAATCATTACTTTTCTAACAAGATAACGGTTGTGGTTGCTTAAAGGACCTAAATTATTAATATATGGGACCTACCAATTGACATAAATGGGTCTCGACGTATATAATAATGTAATATGAATGTATATAAACTAATTTACATTCAATCATTTCTGTTTTTACTGTAATTTCTAATCAATTATGTTCTGCAAAATACGCTAGAAGTCTCAATCTAATGGCAGTCTCTAGCATCTGGTTATTCGAGTCCACCGTTTGACATGACTTGTGGAATATGTCTGGCCTCGTTTTCGAGTCCCTTGTTACAAATGGCACCAAAATGCATTATGGTACATGATTCGTGTACCAATGGTAAAATGTTTCTTTGTCTTTTCCTGGTACGATCACAACATCAATGTTGATTTAAATTGACAAATAACTCGTGTTTCCAATGTCGAAGACTTTGGATGATATTGAGTTAGAGACTTAGCTACTTTAATATTTGTCGAGAATGATAAAACTTAATGCTAGGTAAAATGGATTAGGAAAACATATATCTTACCTTGACCAGTTGGAGATAAAAATGATGCATTTCCTAACGCTGTCAATACAGATTGTTCAGCTAAACCAATACGTAGTTTTCCTGACAATGATCGTATAACAAATCTAGCTTCTGACTGACGACATGCCACAAATAATCCTTTTATTTTATCAACTTTCTTAGACTGTGACTGTAATATAAAACACATTTAAAAATAACTAGAACACGAAAATTTGATCATATTTCAGCTAAGTTCGAGTAAGGGTTTAAAGCTCTTGTGAATGTGTTTAAACCAATTTATTCTGACACTGCACCCAGTTATTTAAAAGACCTCTTTGATTTCTATACTCCCCGGCGATCCAACCTTCGTTCTTCAAGTGATCATAGCATATTGAGGATTCCTAAATATAATAAACGTTCTGGTAAATATGTTTTCTCCGTCAGAGCAGCTAAAATGTGGAATGATCTTCCAAAAACTCTTTGAGAATCCTCTTCTATCCAGAGCTTAAGATTAACGTAAAAACATATTTCAAAAATATTTTTGAACTATTTTGCTGTGAATGCGCTTAGAAACACTCGTGCGTAATGAAGCACTATATAAATCGAACAATAATAATAAAATAATAATAAAAATCCTGAGTGAATATTACAGACTTTGTTTCTGCTAGGAGCCACAGAAGCAATTACGTTTTTGTGATTCTTGTAACATTTCGACCTCAATTTCACTGATTGTCAAGATCTACTGGGTTCATTTATCAGTGCACTATAGCAAAGTTAAAAGAGAGAGAGAAATAGGGTTTAACGTCCACTCGACACAAATTAGGTCATTTCGGGACTGACATATGATTCAATTTTATTTCAATAATTCGCTTGCGCATAGGGATCTTCAGCTGTGGGAGGAAACCGGAGGACCCGGAGAAAACCCACTAGGTTTGCAGGGCAGCGGCACTATCGCCTACTCTTATATTGAATTCCAACTGCCAAGGGATCTTTTACGTGCATTCCAATGTATACACAGGACCTCGGTTTTTTGTCTCATCCGAAGGACTAGACAGCTGTCCTTGTCAGGCCCTCCGCTGCCTTCAGTTTAAAGATACATTATGTAAGATTTAGATAAAGAGCTAGCCATTCTTGCTATAATAGTTCAAAAATAGATAATGTAAAATGAATAATTTGAAAATTTCATTCAAATTACTCTATTGTGAACAAAGATATTAGCCTTTGAAGGTTTGACAAGATGTGTGCAATAGTTTCAACCTTGTACTGGTTGTTTGAAGCTATGTCTCGTGCCTCCATTTTTTTTTAGCTTAAATCAAAATATGGCTGAACTGTTCTAATCTATTTAATATCGGAGAAATCAAATGCCATTGAGAGTTGATTATGGCCTGAATAAGTTAATTAATGTCTAATTAATAATTTAGAAAACATTTCAGGCCTAAAGAAAGACCTGCAATAGGCAGATTTAGCTCTTGCATAATGTATGTTTAAGATTCAGCATGTGAAACATGAAAATCACACATTTCTTCAATTTCTTTACTTACAGAATTTCCCGTTAAATTAGCAATATCTTTTAATTTACTAAATACGCCAGACACTGTTAACTTTGGGGGAGCAAACATCATTTTCTGTGTACTTCTACTGCTCTGTAAAACAATATATGACAATGAAATGAGGTTTAACGTACTACTGTTCTACTCCAAACTGGGCTAATAAAGATGGGCATACGCCATACAGTGTGCTATGAGGAAAATTTTGTCAGGACAACGGCACTACGGCCTACTGATATTGAATTCCAACTGCCAATGGATCTTTTACATGCACGCCAATGTGTACACGGGACCTCAGTTTTTCGTTCAATCCGAATGACTTGACAGCTGTCCTTGTCAGGCCCTCAGGGGGGGAGAGAAAGAAATGGGGTTTAACGTCCATTCGACACAAACTGGGTCATTTCGGGACTAACATATGGTTTAATTTTATTTCCATAATTCGCTTGCGCATAGGGGTCTTTAGCAGTGGGAGGAAACCGGAGGACCCGGAGTAAACACACGAGGTTGGACAGGCGACCCTACTCCTTGTTACGTAAAAACGGGGATTCGAAACCACGCCAGTCGACTCAATGACATACTTTATGATACAGCGCGAGCACGCTAACCATTTAGCCATCCAACCCCCTCATTGACAAGTGAAAACACGCCGGAAACAACATATGACAAGACAGAATTATTTTTTTGTATATTATAATAATAATAAAGAATTTTTCATATAGCGATTTACATTTAAAAATCTCAAACCACTGTACATAATGTTTATAAACATGTAAAAAAATTAATTGAACACTAGACATACCGCATTATGTTGAATAACATTTTCGAAAAAAATATGTTTTTAAAGAGCATTAAAAAGATATCAAATTCGTAATAGAGAGAGAGAGAGAGAAATGGGGGTTAGCGTCCACTCGACACAAACTAGGTCATTTCGGGACTAACATATGGTTCAATTTTATTTCCATAATTCGCTTGCGCATAGGGGTCTTTAGCAGTGGGAGGAAACCGGAGGACCCGGAGTAAACACACGAGGTTGGACAGGCGACCCTACTCCTTGTCACGTACAACCGGGGAATCGAAACCCCGCCAGTCGACTCAATGACAGACTTTATGATACAGCGCACGCACGCTAACCCTTCAGCCATCCAACCCCCCCAATTCGTAATAGACCTCAAGTAACCAGACAAGGAATTCCATAGGGTTGGTGCATAAACACCGAAGATTGATGACAGAAAACAAACCAAGCACTTAATTCTATCCTATCCTTGAATTCCTATTTAATTAAAATCCCAATAATATCTGTAATCGAGTTTAAATTTTCAATTACAAGCCATTAAATGTCTAGCTATTCTATTGATTTGTGTTATAGACCAGAAAAAACTAGATCAACTTTGAATTTTAAAGTAAAAACAGATGTCTGACACTGTTTTAAAGAAAAAAGGGGAGAGAGAGAGAGAGAGAGAGAGAGAGAGAGAGAGAGATGAAATCAAATAGGGTTTAACCTCCTACTGTTCTGCTCCTATGAATTTCTAAAGAGGATGGGGAGAGAGAGAGAGAAATGGGGTTCAACTCCACTTGACACAAACTAGGTCATTTTGGAACTAACATTTGGTTCAATTTTATTTCACTTGTGCCTAGAGGTCTTTAGCAGTGGGACGAAACCGGAGGACCTGGAGAAAGTAATGTTTACAGTCTCTGTGATTAAATGCAGCTTGCATATGGTACAAAAGTGCATTGAAATAGTATTAGCTATGTAAACTGTTACAATAAATGGGAAGTGGTATCAGAGTGTATGTAAACTGTTCCGATAAATGGGAAGTGGTATCAGAGTGTTTAAAGGGACCATCCTGATTTCAACAGTCTCAGAAATAAAAGTCTGTGTACGAATAAAATTTAAGTGCCAAAATATTGGGGAATGGTGTATTTACCTTGTATAAAGAATATAGCTCAAAATATTGAGTTGTTTGGATGTGAACGTCAAAAACGCTCATCTAGACGGACACTATACACTTTTAAGACTTCAAGTCAATTTTTTCGTAGTGTGACCTGATAATCTATTACCGTTCCTTTAGAGATCTAACCAGTGCATGACCCGCATGCTGTAGGCTAGGCCTACATGTTATTTTTATAAAATAAAAGTCTTGTTTTCGCCAGACACCGTATTATACAACTTGGGACACCACGTCTCCATTTCCAGATGAAAACTGACGAGTTTAAGTTATTTGAAAACGTATCACGTATATTGAATTTTTTGCTTGTCCCTAAGGTAGAGGATTTTAAGAGCTTTTACCACAAAATTAAGCAGTTTTATTCTGGAAAATATAATTGAGACTGGCCCTATAAGATAAATACAATTAGCTGCAATTCTTAATTCTTTCATTATTGAAAGGATATTGAATTGAATTTTTAAGCTCAAAAATAATTTTAAATACCTCAGCAACTAATCCTAAGTCACCTTTCTCATGTAACGCTGATTTCAAATGATCCATACTTCTTCCTGGATTAATTTAAAAAAAGAAAAAAAAACAAAAAAAAACATTTATTTTTTTTATATTAAATTATTTCTTACATACCTAGGATTTCAAAGAAATGGACAAAGCAAATGACATCAAACAATTATGGAAATACACAGAATTTGGAACATTGTGTGGTGGAGTGGGGGAGATAAATAGTGTTTAAGGTCCACTCGACACAAACTAGGTCAATTTTGGACTAACATATGGCTCAATTCTATTTTAATAATTCACTTGCACGTAGGAATCTTTAGCTGTGGGAGGAAACTGGATGATCTGGAGAAAACCCACAAGTTTGGACAGGGGACCCTTGTCAAGTACAAGACGGGAATTGAAATGACGTCACTTCAATCAGCCATTGGAGTGAAACAAAGAAATGGGGTTTAATGTCCATGTGACACAAACTAGGTCATTTCGGGACTAACACATGGTTCAATTTTATTTCAATAATTCGCTTGCACGTGGGAGAAACCAGAGACAACCCACGTGGTTGGCCAGGTGACCTTACTCCATATCATGTACAACTGGGGAATCGAACCCACGTCAGTTAACTCAATGACAAACCTTATGATCTAACAGCGAATGTGTTAAACTAGTCTGCCATTGATGCGAATATAATTAAAGATATTATGCATAATTTTGGTAAAAAAGGCATCTCCTCATAATCAGAATAATTCTTCATAATTACCAGAATAATTTTTCATGACCAGAATAATTGTTTTAATAATATTCAATAAAAAATACTGTCTCCAACCCACACTCACAGAGATTACAAATCACATTTTTAGTCTTGATATTTAATTATCAGAAAGATCTGTCAAATCGTGCAGAAAAAAATATTCTCTTTAGATATTGGTATTAATTTCCAACTTGATTTACAAAAATTTTTGTTGGAGGGAGCAGTTTCTGTGGGTACTGTATCTGATAAAACTTTTATTACATTATGGGAAATTAATGTAAACTAAAATTTAATCAATAATGACAATCTAAATTTTTTGTTTTAAAAGTGCATTTTGTAACCGATGGGACGAGGACATAATGATTTTGTGACTAGGACAGAGCAACTGTACTACACATATAACACGTATACACCAAAAATACTGCCCCCCCCCCTTTACTGAAAAACCCTAAATACCCAAAAAACAATACTAATTACAGAAAAAAACACTATATGCCGAAATACTGTATATTGGCTCATTGGTGCACCTAACTATCAGTAGGACACCCCGGGACACGATCTGAGCTCTCACTGGGGTACCTAATTTTTCCGTATTTCAGGGGTTTTTTTTTTTGGTAGTGTTGTTTTTTCGGTATTTAGGGTTTTTCAGATTTATTCGGTAATTAGTATCAAAATTTTTTTCCCACATTTTTCGGTGATTTTTCAGTATCTTTCGGAATTTTTTTTTTTTGGTGTGTAGTATTGGCCAGGATTGAACAGAGTAATTTTGTAAACTATGTGATGCAGACTAGAGTAATTTTGTACTATAACAACTATGTGATAAACAAGTATGAAATCTCGTCTGTATGTTGACAGCAGACGGAAGAAGACTACAAGATGGACATAAAACGGATCAATATCATAATAATATAAATCTGTTTATTCTCGCTGGCCTTACACAGATTGATTAACCCTTTGAACGTGACAAGAGTATTTACTGAGGAATAAGCAAGATAACAGTTAATTAATCAAAATATCAACATATTAATCCATCCAGTTGACCCATCTGACCAGGATTTCAATGTTTACTACTTGGTATTTTCAAGAAATCAATATAACCTTTGTAGACATTTTCTCTCCAGTTCATATTATAATAATTATAGGTTAAAAAAAGAACAAATTCTACACCAGAATTTATTTTGCTTTTGACATGCTTTCGTTTAATTTTACCTTTTTTTTTTTACATGTACACCCACATATTATGTAAATAGGCAATAAGCTTTACTTCAAAAGAAGTGACAGAGAGAGAGAGAGAAATAGGGTTTGACGTCCACTAGACGCAAACTAGGTCACTTCGGGACTAATATGGTTTAATTTTTTTTTATTTCAATAATTCGCTTGCGCGTAGGGGTCTTTACCAGTGGGAGGAAACCTGAGGACCCAGAGAAAACCCATGAGGTTGGACAGGCGACCCTACTCCTTGTCACGTACAACCAGGGAATCAAAACCACGCCAGTTGACTCAATGACAGACCGTATGATACAGCACAGCGCACATGTGCTAACCATTCGGCCATCCAACCCCACCATTTCGGGACTAACACATGGTTCTTTAGCAGTGGGAGGAAACCAAAGGACCCGGAGTAAACCCACTACTTCAAAAGAAGTGGAATAAGAGTAAGCAAAACGTGCCACATGCCCACAACCAAAATAATTATTGATGCGTTCCACCGTAGATCATACCCTACTTAGCCTGGAAATAAGGCACCCGTCACATACTGACACTGTCAGGCACAAAACCTCTGGGGCCTGTTATTTTGTCCGGCACTGATTTGTCTTTTTTAGGTTTATTGATAGGACTTTTTTAAAAATCTGATTGAATCCAAGCTGGGACATTATCTAACTTTGGTATTTTAATTTTGTTTTCTTTAATCAAATGTTAAATAATCAATCTGAATATAATATCAGTTTGGATTAAGACATGAGAGATTTGATATCTTAACGAAAAATGCAAATGGCACACCAGGCCCTGAGTTCACAAAGCATTATTAGACTGAAGCTAAGAATTTACTGAACTTTCAATCACTATTTATGAGAAATAGCCTTGATCGGTAGGCCTAAGGCAAATAATTTTGAGTAAATTCTTAGCCTATGTCTGAAAATGCTTTGTGAATTCAGGAACAGAACTTAAGGCATTAATTTCTTGTCTAATAGTATCTAATTGGGGGAATAATGTGGAATGGCTAAAATTTAAATGAAGGTGGTTTACCTGTAGTTTGAGCTATAGCTCTCATTAATACTGTATCACCAACACCTAATTCTAATCCTTCATAGGCAGGTGCCAGTTGATTTAAACATAGATAAATACAACACAACAGATCATCAGGACTTAAAACAATCACAGAACGCAGAAAATTACTTAATATTTCTATCATCTTTAATCTGCAATATAGAGCATATTATCATTATAAAGATATGTACTGACAATATAGAGCATATTATCATTATAATATAATATTTAATGACAATATAGAGCATATTATCATTACAATGATAAGCACTGACAATATAGAGCATATTATCATTATAATACTAACAATATAGATGTCTTTATTATCATTATATGATACTGACAATGTAATGACAATATAGAGCATATTATCATTATAATTATATGTACTGACAATATAGATGTCTTTATTATTTATGATCAATATATAATTTTAAGAGAACTATTCATCAAATTATTTTAATGAGATTTATACAATTAGGATACCAAGTTATTGTTCTTATACTAATAACATTATAGAATAAGAGAGAGAACGAAAAATGGGATTTAACGTCCACTCGACACAAACTAGGTCATTTCAGGACTAACATATGGTTTAATTTTATTTCAATAATTCGTTTGCCATAGGGGTCTTTAGCAGTGGGAGGAAACCGGAGGACCCGGAGAAAACCCACGAGGTTGGAGAGGCGACCCTACTCGTCATGTACAACAGGGGATTCGAAACCACGCCAGTTGATTCAATGACGGGCCTTATGATACAGGGTGCACGCGCTAACTATAAGGCCATCCAACCCCCTATAAATACAGAATCTATTTTGAAAGGTTAAAGAATCAAGTTATAAATTCAACTCAAAATACAGATCAATGTAGAAAATAAAGTCCTGATACTGGAATGGTTGACCAGTGAACTAAAATGTACAATTAATAATCATAATATGTTACCTGGCTGAAGTGTCTTCAATTGCTTCAAAGGTTTTTGCCAAGGCAAGATAAGGTACCCTGGAATAACATAATTCAAGAACATATCAAGACATACACACTAAAACATTCTATCAGTAGTCAGACAAATTAAATTACAAAAGTTATTAAATGTTCTTGGAAAAAAATCTGGACCAATTAGTGTGTTGCATATTGTTTTATTACCATATATTGTATTTATTTAGATATATAAACCATACAACGTGTTATTGCCATATATTGTAGTTAGATATATAAACCATACTGTTCTGCTCTGAACTGGGTTAATGAAGACGGGCATACGCCATACAGTGTGCTATGAGTGAAATTGTGCCCGGATAGCGGAACTACGGCCTACTCTTATTTCAAATTCCAACTGTCAAGGGATCTTTTACGTGCACGCCAATGTGTACACAGGACCTCGGTTTTTCGTCCCATCCGAACGAGTAGACAGCTGTCCTTGTCAGGCTCTTCGTCCTGCATCACTGATAAGGTGGAACCACGCCGGAAAATCTGGATGACCTTTCTCGGCCAATGCAGGGATCGAACACCCGACCTCCAGGCTAGCAAGTCAGCGTCTTACCCACTTAGCCACATGATCCCCACCATATATTGTATTTATTTAGATACATAAACCATACAATGTGTGCTATTACCATATATTGTATTTATATATTATATAAAAAAAATACAATGTGTTTTATTATCATATTTAGATATATAAACCATAGAATGTGTTTCTTACTTTTCTTTGTGTTTCCAACAAGCATCATCAATAGGATGGTATTTAGAGTTTTTAGGATTATAGTCAATGTCTTTAACAGAAGCCCTGAAAAATACAACATGATTACGTCTCATTAACTCGCACACCATTATCCAATCTTCGGCTTAAAATTTGACAAATATTAATTTAAATACTCATTACACATAACATGGCTTGTTTCATTTTGGTTGCCTGGAATTTTTCAACATCACTTAATGATCTCCTTTTGAAGGGTATTCTAATTAATAACGGCAGCGAAGACTGAATAGCACGGTCAAGTTTCAAAGCATGCAACTTTTTCTAATTACTCATCAAATTTCCATAGCTAAAGATCTAAGGAACAGAAATCAGACAAAAAGAAAATGGGAAACAGTGACCTGAATTGAAAATAAGACCACCATTTGTAATTTTAAATTAAAATGGATGCAATGATGATCAGTTAAAGTTAATCAATACAATTATACTTCTTGTTGAAAAAAAAAACCCTCAATGATTTCCGAGAAATATTGTTTTATCAAACAACCGCAGAAAACGACATTAAATAATGTTGAAAAAAATCATGATACTCAAGAAACATTATACAAGTGAAAGGAAATGAGAGTTTTGCTTCAATTAATATTCTCAAAAGACCTCAATTTTTCACACTTCATGACAAGTCAGATATTGAAGACAGTTTCAACTTTTTTTCATATAATTAAGAATAAACAGATTCCGAGATCAGTCTTGCGGCCAAAATTCAATAAGCATTTAAGGCTTTTCCAAAAACAAAGAAGACTGCTGGCTTCATTGTCATTTCTCAGACTTTCTTAAAACACATTAAAGTCTCATAGCAAAAGCAAATGTCATGGAGGAAAACCAAATTCCATGAGATCTGAAAGAATACAAAGACCAGCTTGTTAAAATTCTGGTCTGAAGTGAACAGATGTCATCAAGAGAGGCTTCATGTTGCAATCAGACTTTTTGACAAATCACTTCATCAAATGTCACTTTGTCTGATTATGAGAAAATGTCTTTGTTTAGGTTTAATATTTGTTATATGTGTGGGGGGCTAGGGTAACGAAGTGCATAGTTAGTTTGATCAAATTTATATCTTTCATCAATTTTACATCACATTATTGAACTTATGAGTTTCTCATGACTGAGTATTGCCGAACACAGTGAGATTAAAAGACTGCATTGTACACAACTTTGGATTTTATTCTGTTTTAAACATACATTATGCAAAAACATTATGCAAAAACATACATTTTAGTCTTGAAATGTTATCTAAATTATTAATTAGACATTAATTAACAAATCCAGACCATAATCAACTCGCGATGGCATAAAATTTCTCCGATATTAAATAGATTAGAACGCTTCAGCCATATTTTGATTTAATCTAAAAATGGAAGAGCGAGACTTAGCTTCGAACAACCAGTACGGTGGTTCAAATTATTGCACACGTCTTGTCAAACCTTCAAAGGCTAATATCTTCGATCGCAATAGAGTAATTGGAATGACATTTTCAAATTATTCATTTTACATTATCTATTTCGCACTAAGTCAGTAAGAATGGCTAGCTCTTTATCTAAATCTTACATAATGTATCTTTAATAAGCCTGGAAATAAGGTACCTGTCACAGACAATGTCAGGCACAAATTCAGAATTTATCAGGCACTAAACCTATGGTGCTTGTCACTTTGTCCGGCATAGATTTGCATTTTTTTTCAGTGTTATTACTGATATCTTTAATAGCACAAAGTTTAAAATGTCAGGTACTGAAATGCAATGGGGTTTAACATTGTACTGTTCTGCTCCTGACTGGGCTAATGAAGATGGACTAACATTAGTTCAATTAAATTTCAATAATTCATTTGTACGTAGGGGTCTTTACCAGTGGGAGGAAACCGGAGGACCCAGAGAAAACCCACGAGGTTGGATAGATGACCCTACTCCTTGTCACGTCCAACCTTGGAATCAAAACCACACCAGTTGACTCAATGACAGACCTTATGATACTACGCGATAACCATTCGGCCATCCACCCACACCCCCAAGTATAAAATAAATGTGATATCGAAGGAGATGGCATCTTACTGTTACTGTTGGAGTATTTGGGTTTAAAGATGGTATATTATATCATCTTGTAATACAATCGATGGCTTACACTACATGAAGATCTGACAAGTTGTACTCGAAGGTCGTGTCAGGGGTCGTACAAGTGGCTTTTGACTCTATGACGTCAGACATTGATTAATCAATCACTGTTGGCGTTTCTAGTGGTAACAGACTGTTTCATTGGCTTATCCCTAACTTCAACCAAAACGCCGGTAATATAACATCTCTTAGTGTAGTAAAGACAAGTAAAATGAAATTTTGAACTATAAAAAACGAAATGAAATAGGATCTGTGTTTTAATCAGATTGTGCGTATTATAGCACGTGCTAACCATTCGGCCATCCAACCCCCTTGCTTGTAAAAGGAATAATGTAAAATCATGCAGCATAAATACAAACCATATAAAGAACTAAACACAACAAAAAAGCTGAACCAATGTACAGACAGACAGCAAATACATAATTCCAAAATCATAAAAGAGTACAAACTGAATCTTAGTTTTGTGGGCTTAAATTATTAACCTGTGACTAGCCAGTGGACATATACCATAAATGCTTGATTGTTCTGACTAAGTTAGTTGACTTAGATTTCTAAAACCAAGACAAAATATTCACAGAACACTCCATAATATATTTTGCATCTTTATTTATTTTTAGGTTATGGCAAGGCCAGTATTAACCATTAAGTAATTATCCCAAAATAATAAACATTTGACAAGCTTCTAGTTCTTCCTAGCACTGATTAAACAAACCATGTACTGGTAAACAAAATATCAAACTAATCATTTACATAGATCTCAATTAACACATCACCATGGAAATGAAATGGGGTTTAACGTCCTACTGTTCTGCTCCGAACTGGGCTAATGAAGATGGGCATACGCCATACAGTGTGCTATGAGGGAAATTTTGCCCGGGCAGATGCACTATGGCCTACTCTTATATCAAATTCCAACTGTCAAGGGATCTTTTACGTGCATGCAAATGTGTACACAGGACCTCGTTTTTTTGTCCCATCCGAACGATTAGACAGCTGTCCTTGTCAGGCCCTCCATCCTGCATCAGTGACAAGGGGGAACCACGCTGGAAAATCTGGATCAACTTTCTCAGCCAATGCAGGGATCAAACATGTGACCTCCAGACTAGCGAGCCAGTGTCTAATTATACCCACTTAGCCACAGTGATCCCCACATCACCATGGAAGTGACAATTTTATTAACACATTCAGAAAACACAGGATGTTTTGGATCAGTATTCTAAAATATATACAAAGGCAGATATATCTTTCATAAAGAAAAGATAGGTTGCCAGGCAACAACACACATACGCCAACAGAAGCTAAATCGCCCGAGCGGATGACAAATGTTGTATATTTATTCTTTTGCAGGTAATTAGGGGCATTTACAAAACAATTCCAAACAGATCAGATTATAATTTTTGTCGTTTGAAGGTTCACAACGTTTTACAAACTGATAAAAGAACTTAACTCTAGAAGTAATATACAAAAATTGTTGAAATTTAGATAATGCTTATAAATTTCTTGTAAGAATTACTTTGAAATTTTACTTATTTCTAACTTTCTAGGGACTGCATATTCTTGCTCTGTTGTGGAATAATTCATCAAAGGATTTGGAAATTGAATTTCATTAACATTTTTCCTTTAGTTTCAATAGGGTTATAGTTTGATTATTCTAAATAAAAATAAACCAATAGAATATATTAGCTGACAATGTTATGAAAATACAGTAAAAAAAAAAAAAATAATAAAGTAAAAAAATATAAAAATAAATAAATAATTGTATTATAAATGAAGGGGGAGTTTAACGCCAGACTTTTCTGTGCATCTTAAAAGATATGCAAATATATATATATTAGGTGACAATGTCATGAAAATAAGGTAAAAAAAATTTGAATTTTTAAATGAAAAGGGGGTTTAAGATACACCGAAATATCTGACATTAAACTCCATTTTCATTTAAAATACAATTTTCTTTACTCTATTTTCTTGATATACACAGAAAAGTCTGACTTTAAACCCCCTTTTCATTTAAAAATTCAATTTTTTTTTACCTTATTTTCATGACATTGTCACCTAATATATATATATTTGCATATCTTTTAAGATATGCACATATTTTAGTTGACAGTATGGAAAAATACGAAAAAAAATTTTGTATTTTAAATGAAAATGGAGTTTAACGTCATATTTTTCTAAGATATGCAGATATTTTAGGTGACAATGTCATGAAAATACAGTAAAAAAAATTCAATTTTTAAATGAAAATGGGGTTTAACATCATATTTTTAAAAAAATTGTATTTTAAATTAAATTAAGAGTTTAATGTTATGGAAATAAAGTAAAAAATTTTGTATTTCAAATGAAAATGGAGTTTAACGTCATATTTTTCTAAGATATGCAGATATTTTAGATGACAATGTCATGAAAATGAAGTAAAATTAAATGTATTTTAAATGAAATTGGAGTTTAATGTCAGACTTTTCTGTGTATGTCAAGAAAATAAAGTAAAATAAAATTGTTAAAAATGAAAATAGAGTTTAACATCAGATCTTCCTGCATATCTTAAAGATATGCAGACATTTTAAGAGTAACAAAGTAAATAATGCCATTCATATTACACAGCTTCAAGAAAAACTATCCTGGATTGGTCCAATTAACAGATAATGGATTACCCTAAGGAAAAACAGCTCAATATTTCATCAAATGGTTTCTTCTCACTTATGATTGGTGAGGAGTCGCAGATTCACAGTTAGTTCTCAAACTTTGTCTCCTTCCTTGTGTTTTGTTATCATTTCCATCACACAGTGTTAATTGATTTCTGAATGGTCATTTAGCTGTATCCAGTAGCTATATAAGTTATGAAAGCCAAATATGGGTATTTTTACCTAGAGTTATCGACAGGCTGGACATAGACTTTATAGATACATTATCAAGCTGCGATTAAAACTTGTACTTGTTTTCACAGGATAAAATTCTCTATTTTCTTCCGACAAAGAAACTTTAACATAAGGTAAGATAAATTTCTATAGGTTATTATTTTTTGTAATTTTAGATCTTACCACATTTAATTAAAAAGAATGGATCATTCAATGATCAGAGAAAGAGAGAAAGAGAGAGAGAGAGAGAGAGAGATGGGGTTTAACCCCTACTCGACACAAATTGGGTCATTTTGGGACTAACACATGGTTCAGTTTTATTTCAATAATTCAGTTTTATATAGCAATGGGAGAAAACTGGAGGACCCAGAGAAAATCCACGAGGTTGGACAGGTGACACTACTCCTTGTCACATACAACTAGGGAATTGAAACCATGCCAGTTGACTCAATGACAGACCTTATGATACAACGCACACACGCTAACCATTCGGCAATCCAATCCCCCTGATCCGTTTGCCCATCTTGTACTAAACCTATATACATCGATTATTTCTACATTTAATTCGTGTAATAGGTGGTGGGTGAGAAACAGAATCACAGTGAACTGAAATCTCTGATTGCGTAGGAATTGTTAAGATCTTGAAGCCCAGTTCAGAAATATCTAAATTCAGCACTTCCACCCACGACATAACAGAAACTTTAACATTTTTTCATCACAGACACGATGCTGGGATTCTTTTGTTATATAACAGAAGTGGGTTTTACGTCCATTCGACATAAACTATGTCATTTCGGGAGAAAAACCATGAGGTTGGACCTGTAGGCGAAATCATGCCAGTTGACTCAATGACAGACCTTATGATACAATGCTCACACACTAACCATTCGGCCACCCAACCACCCAAATTTTATGAGCTTTTTGTTATTAACGTAAGTGTACAAGTATAAAAGCTTAAGGTTAAATCTTGCAGGACAAAGTACCGAGGTGATCAGTTTAAATAAATTTCATTTTTCACAGATTGGTAGAAAAACTGTCATTTTTTATTTACATGAAGATTAAAGCGACATTTTTCAAGAATTTATACATTTTAAAGGTCAGGGCAATAAATCTATGCAAAACTCTGTAGGACTAGCAGATTTTGACTAACTTAACTATCCAAACATATTTTTTTTTACAAAATCTTAAAAAGAAAAAACAAACTCTGACCTGTACAAGGCTTTGGCCACCGCGACAGTACCTCTGCAAAAATTTATTGCAAAACTGTGAACTTCAGTAATTTTGAACAAAATCAGATCTGTTCATGTATATAGTGTTTACAAGAATTGATCGATGGGTAAGGGTGATGACTAGAAGCTCTTACATGAAGTGTGGGTGTACAAAAATGAGACATTCTTCAAAGTCATTAAAAGTAATCAACCAAATTTGATAGTGAAAGGCAACATTTTAGGCAGTCAGACTCTATCTGATATATACCTACCGGTAAACCTGTCTTCGTTAGCCAAATTGGAGCAGAACAGTAGAACGTTAAAGGCTCAATACCACTCTTGTTGTAACTGAATAATGTCTCAATCTTTATTCTAGACAACAAATTGTACTATTTTACAATATTCCAATTAATTGATGATACAAATTTCATCTTAACACATCGAATTTAAAAAATTGGAAAAATTCAACTAAATGATTTGAAAAGCCTAACGTAAACCTTTTCAAATGTGACTTGGATTTAAAAATATTTTCGAACCCTCTTGACAAGTAAAATAGGATGTAATGGATAATTTACACAACAGGTAGGACACTTATTAAACATCTAATACTTAGAATAAGGCTATTATTTATTTTCTGGAGCTGTCAAGCCAGCAAGAGTGTTATTGTCCCTTTAAACTCCATTTCATTTCATTTTATTTATAACGTAAAGTATATCCATGAGTAAAAAAAGAAATCACAATATTCAAGAAGATTAATGATCTTATCTCCATCCAATCAATTTAGAGTGTCCACAAACAAATTGTGAACGGACATGGGCGACAGCATAATACGCCGACATGAAAATATGGGCGTATAAAAAGAAATCTCAAAATTTAAAGAGATTAATGATCTTATGTCCATAAAATCAATTTATGATCGAAGTAGATGTAAATATAAACATTCAACAATTACAAGTAAATCGTGATGTTGTGAAGTGATTTACTCTCTTTATCACCATACAACCATATTCTTTTCATCAATTTTCATATCCAATAACGAAACAAACTGAAACATCAATTTACAATAATGCACAAAGATCCAGTAATAGGGCTGTATATTGCTGCCAAAAATCGTAATTGCAATATATTGCAATACTTCATAAAAAGTATTTCAATATATATTGCAATATTGCAATACTTCCATAAAGTCAGGGTTTATCACAAAACATAGTTTTATTGTTTTTACAACAAAGTCTATAATATGACTGATTTTTCTTTTTATATGATTTTACAACTTTGGTCTTGTCTTTGCAGACTTATTGTTTACTGCAAAGCGTGAATAATATGACTGATTATGAAGTCTTTATAAACATTCTAGCTAACATTTGAATATAAAATAAAAGTAGAAAAATATTGATATGGCAAAAATGTATCGCGGAGGAAAGTATTGCAATATATCGATAAAGCAATATTTTTTGACAGTCCTATCCAATAACACAAGCAGTATTTAATATTTATTCTCAAAATATTTTTAAAATACTGGTAAAACGAGACTCAATCTCGATTATTTGTTTATCTTTAATTTTCAAATCTTACAGACTTTCTAATCCTATTAAATCTCTGCTAACCGATGGTCTGGACAGTAGAATATGGGCTTGTCATGTTAATAAATGTCTAAATGACAGTTTGTATTACATTTGATGCCAAAAACGACCTGCAATTTGCAGATTTAGCTCTTACATAATACATCTGTAAGATTGTCATTTTACAAAATTAAATTTTATACTTTTCTAAAATCGTTGAATAATTCGATGAATTGAAAATTTAATAATATTTCACATCCTATGCAGACAATTAAACAGGATAAAATCGAGGAACGGGAATCAAAACGGCCAAACTTCACTTAGGTCAAAATAACAACTATATAAATTGCTCAATTTTGATTGATTTTTCAAGGCTGTTTGACCAATCTTTAACCCATATATAAACAAGCAAGTGCCCTATATCTTAGCTAAATAAATTTGATGGGCTTCTTTTTTTAATCTGATTAACCCTTTGGACACCGACGTCCTGAATGACGTTAGGCCTATATACTAGACTCAATAGCCCTAACGGTCTTAAGGGTTAAGATGTAAAAACTATGATATTGTCTGAAAAATGAAAAAGACAATCAAGAATCAACAGCTTTATGAAAATGATTGGTATACAGTCAAAACTCTTCATAGTTCTCTCCAGGGCTCACTTTGTCGGTCGCCAGAGTCGCAATTTGCGACAAATAAAATAAAAGTGGCAATTCAAGTTTGGTTTTGGAAATAAGTTTTTGGGGTACTTGCGACTCTTTTTGAGTAGTGGCAGAAAACAAATCTTGTGTATGTGAGTTAGTCGTATTTTACGTCCACTTCCACCAATGTGATATTGCAGACAGAAAACAAATCTTAAAATTCTAATTGTATTTATCCCAGACTGATCATTACGTTGAGTGTCAGACTATAAATTAATCAACTAGCTGATAATCTGGGACGTGTCAGTGAGTTATACTAATCAATCGTCCTGGATTAATGGTTTTAGTTAAGTGATAATTGCCAATGATAAAGTCATTATTTACTCCTAATAGTTAATCCAAGCACTGATTATTTGATGTTTTGTTTTGTCTTAAAAAAAAATAAAGGGAAAGAATCAAAATGACCGACAATTCTTTTCAAAGACAAGAAAAAATCTGATGTAAACTCCTCTTACAAAATGAAAATTCTATCAGTGATTCAGATTCTGAAAATAACAATAGGCCTATATGGTAGACGCAAAAACGAAATTTAAAGAGAGAGAGAGAAATGGGGTTCAATGTCCAATCGACACAAAATAGGTCATTTCAGGACTAACATATGGTTTAATTTTATTTCAATAATTCGCTTCCGCATAGGGGTCTTTAGCAGTGGGAGGAAACCGGAGGACCCGGAAAAACCCACGAGGTTGGACAGGTGACCCTACTCCTAGTCAAGTACAACCAGGGATTCGAAACCACGCCAGTCGACTCAATGACAGAGGAAAGGGTCGGAATAATATCAAGCATGCAAAATATGATATTGCATTACAAATAAAATTTAAGGTAACAATAAAATTATCCATTACAATTGTTGGAATGTTTGTCTTGTTATCAGCACAAAACAATCTGATTAAAACACAGATCCAATTTCGTTGCATTTTTTATAGTTCAAAATTTCGTTTCGTCTGTACTACACTAGGATCTGGAAGAGTTGTTATATAACCTGCATTCTGAATGGCTTGAGGGATTAGCCAATGAAACAACCTGTTACGGCGACTTGTTAACAGACAAAAATGTCTTGAGCACAGAACATGAAATACAATACTGTTATCAACTGATTATAGAAAGGAAAATAATTCTGTCTGAGTCTCTTGTCATTGAGTATTAGATCAATTAGGAAAATAATATCAAACTGCACTAAAACATGACTATTACAGAAATAATCTTGAAATCTTTTCAACCAGCAGATTTTCTTTGAGTTTAGCACAAATAAAGTGGTGTTCTGCTGGGTTAGATTACAATTAGTAAATAGAACTGAAATGGGGTTTAACGTTCTACTGTTCTGCTCCGACTGGGCTAATTAAGACAGGCAGAACGCCATACAGTGTGCTATAAGGGAAATTTTGCCCAGACAGTGGCACTATGACCTACTCTTTTATCATATTTCAACTGTCAAGGGATATTTTAAGTTCACACCAATGTGTACACGGAATATCGGTTTAACTTGCCTTAGCTACTACCAAAATAGATATATAACACTTTCAAATATTGTAGCTACTACCAAAATAGATATATTACACTTTAAAAATACTGTAGCTACTACCAAACTAGATATATTATACTTTCAAATACCTTAGCTACTACCAAAATACAAGATAGGTTGCTAGGCAATGCAACATACGCCCACAGCAGCTAAATCTTCCGAGCGATCGACAGGGGTTGTCGCATATTTATTCCTTTGTAGGTAGGTAATTGGGGGCCTTTACAAGACAGTTCCACACAGATCAGATTATAATTTTTGCCGTTTGAGGGTTCCCAAAGTTCTACAAACTGAAACAAGGGTCTCAACTCTGGAAGTAATCTACACAAATTGTT
The DNA here is from genome assembly GCF_932274485.2 of Patella vulgata. NCBI lineage: Eukaryota > Metazoa > Mollusca > Gastropoda > Patellidae > Patella > Patella vulgata. The sequence continues at coordinate 10,956,937 of NC_065880.2, read as the reverse complement.
GAAATTTGACAGGCTTTTTCATTTTACTAATTTAAATAATGCATATACAGATTCATACAGATTAGATGATCACTTTTGTCACAAGGTTTACAACCGCCATAACTCTAGAAATTATTGACGGAAATTGCTGAAATTCAATAGACCTCTGTTTCACAAATTTAAATGATGCATATAAATTTTATACATATCGGATGATAACTTTCATCAATCGAGCATTAACAAGATTGAACAAAGTGAAACAAGGTCCATAACTCTAGAAGTAATATATGGAAATTGATGAAATTCAGCAGGATTCTTCTCTTTACTAATTTAAATGATCGGCAGAAAACTTTTGATGTTAGAGCGTTCACATGGTTCAATAAAGTGAAACTAGGGCCATAATTCTAGCAGTAATGTATGGAAATTGCTGAAATTCAATAGGATTCTTCTCTTTACTAATTTAAATGACGCATGCAAATTTCATACAGATCGGCAGATAATTTTTGATGTTAGAGCGTTCACAAGGTTCAATAAAGTGAAATTGGGCCATAACCTAGACGTAATAAATGGAAATTGCTGAAATTCAATAGGATTCTTTGTTTCACTAATTTAAATATTGCATATAAATTTCAGAAAGATCAGATGCGTTCACAATGTTTAATAAAGTTAAACAAGGGCCATAACTCTAGACGTAATGAACAGAAATTATTGAAATTAAATAGGCTTCTTCGTTTCACTAATTTAAATCATGCATATAAATTTCACAAAGATTGAGTGATAACTTTTGCCGTTAAAGCGTTCACAAGGTTCAATAAAGTGAAACAAGGGCAATAACTCTAGACGTAATAAACGGAAATTGCTGAAATTCAATAAGCTTCTTCGTTTCGCTAATTTAAATAATGCATATAAGATAAGATGATAACTTTTGCCGTTAAAGCGTTCACAAGGTTAAACAAAATGAAACAAGGGCCATAACTCTAGAAGTAATAGACGGAAATTGTTGAAATTCAATAGGCCTCTTCGTTTCCCTAATTTAAATATTACAAATAAATTTCACAAAGATCAGATGTTAACTTTTGGCATAATAAACGGAAATTATTGAAATTAAATAGGCTTCTTCATCTCACTAAGGCAAACAACATAGAGCGTTCACAAGAAATTGTGGACGATGGACAGACGGACTGACGGACGGACCGACAGCAATATTAGTCCACATTTCTATGTGGGCGTATAAAAAGGAACATTTTAGGTCAAAGTTTATCTACCTTTGGTGGGTTGCATAGCGGAATGGTTAGCGCGTGCGCTTTGTATCATAAGGTTTGTCATTGTGTGGTTTCAATTCCCCAACTGTATGTATCAAGGAGTATGGTCGCCGGTCCAACCTTGTGGGTTTTCTCTGGGTACTTCGGTTTCCTCCCACTGCAAGCGAATTATTGAAATAAAATTGAACCATATGTTAGTCCCAAAATGACCTACTTTGTGTCAAGTGGACGTTAAACTCTCTCTCCTCTGATTATTATTTTGTGGCATACAAAATTTTCAAATATTTTTTTTCTTTCTTGTTAGATTGTTGTGAATATGAAGAATACTGTAGTAGTTATGGTGGTACTATCCACCTACCTAACAGCAGACGGGCAATCATACTATACTAGTAAAGGTAATACCAACAAGTGTAATGAATGTTGTCGGGGGATACCAGGAGTACAAGGTATGCCAGGTTTACATGGACAACCAGGAACAAGAGGAATGGATGGTCATAAAGGTGAAACAGGTTCCAAAGGTGACAAAGGCTCTGAAGGAATGACAGGTGAGTCCAGTAAAACAATAACATACAAAAATGTTGGATAAGTTCACATATCGTCGGTGAAGTGTCAAAACGGTGTATCTCGGGAAATTAGTCAAATTAGAACTGTTCTGGGTATCACGTGTCCAATTGTTGTATCTTGATTTGTGGAAATTTTGAAATGCAAAAGGTTCTATTTCTTAATCTTTAGAAATTCTTAGATACACCCTTTTGACACTTCACCGACAATATGTGAACTTATCTGTGGATCAAATACAAAAGAATCTCTTTTCGTACACCTGAGGCAAAATAAACAAATACCGGTACGGTAATGTAACATGTTTCAGTTTATTACATTTTTGTATAAAACTGCTTTTCAACACAATTCCTGGCATATCAATTAAAGAATTGAGGCAGCTAAATATATTTAAGGTCATCTCAATTTTTAGGACTAACAAATGGTTCAATTTCATTTCAATAATTCCTTTGTGCATAGGTGTCTTTAGCAATGGGAGGAAACCGAACGACCCGGAGAAATTCCATGAGGTTGGACAGGTGACCCTACCCCTTCTCACGTACAACCGGGGAATCAAAACCACGCCAGTTGACTCAATGACAGACCTTATGATACAGCGCGCATGTGCTAACCATTCAGTCATCCACCCCCTAACATTAAATTGAAATTTCATCAATCCATACTGCTTGCGCCTATCAGTATCTAAGAAGCTTGATGGTCCAAGTTTAAATCCGATTGAATTCAAGTCGGGAGATTATTTAGTGTTGATGTTTGGATTTTGTTTTCGTAGCTAAATCTTAAATAATCAATCTGAGTAGCCAACATATTTATCCTGTAGTAAGCCGCGAGAAATTTGGTATTTTAGCGAAAGTGTAAGCTAACTTATAAAGTAATAACACATCTTTGAGAAATTTTTTTTTAATCAAGATATAAATGGCCAACTATCCAAGATTAGCAATGATGATAGCTTCACACATTTTGTTTTATTGTATCTCACAGGGGCACCAGGAATCGCTGGTCCAGTTGGTCCGAAAGGTGAGCGAGGTCGTAAAGGATCAAAAGGACCTCAGGGTCCCCAAGGTAAGCAAGGCTTGAAAGGTGATCCTGGTTCTAGAGGCTATGCAGGTACTAAAGGCGAGAAGGGAGAAAAGGGAGATCAGGGTGCTCAACCACCTAAGATTGCCTTCTCCGCGAGTCGCAGCACTAAACTGGGACCAGTACTTCAAGACACTGCTGTGACATTCGATCGAGTTCACCTGAATCTTGGAGAGAGTTTTGACCCCTACACATCTCATTTTATTTGTAAGCATAACGGAACTTATCTATTTACGACACACATCCTAGGCCAGAATAAAATAGACGCTTATGCTTGGATGATGGTAAACAAAAACCATAAATTACCTTTACATGGGGATGGTCGTGCTGGGTATGGTACAGGTAGTAATACTATTATATTAGAATTAACGGTAGATGAGCATGTGTGGGTACAACTCAGCAAAGATTCAGCACTTATGAATGATTATTCTTCATTTTCTGGACACATATTATTTGATGAATAACTCAGTTTAACTCTTTTACCCTTTCTTACCATATGAGAAAATCAGCCTTCAGTTAGATCGGGCACATCATGGAGATTAACTTTGTTAGTAATAGTGTCAAGATTTTTGTATGTTATTCCCAATCATGAATGAGCTAACCCTCTTGGATTTAGGTTATGATAAATTAAAGTACAATCTGACTTAAATACAGGGCTCTGTTTCTCGAAATCTTAACTAAAGATAAAATCCAAATTTTAGTAGATACTTCAATTTTGATTGGTTAAGCACTAAAATCAATCTAATATTATCCAATCAAATTACTAAAATTTGGATTTTATCTTAGTTAAAATTTCGTGAAACAGGCCCCTGATACTTTTGATGTCCTAAACTACATGAAGACCTGACCAGTTGTACTGGAAGGTCGGGTCAGGTTAAATATGAGCAGCTTTTGACCTTATAACGTCAGACATTGATTAATCAATCAGCGATTATGTTTCTAGTGGTTTACCCAAAGTTCTGTGCACCTCACAGCAAAAACTCGCTGTAACAGATCGTTTCATTGGCTAGTGTAGTAAAGACAAGTAAAATGACATTTTGAACTATAAAAAAATGAAACGAAATAGGATCTGTGTTTGAATCAGATTGGATAAAGTATTGAATGGGGTTATGTATTTTGATTCCTGATGGGTAAGTTCTTTCTGATCAAATTTTTCTTACAAAGATTTTTCCAGTCTGCATGTTTACTAATTTTAGCTTAATTTGGGGTTATTGTGTCGACAGTGTGTCACAAATTCAGTTATACTTGAACATTTTTCAACAAAAACAGATTGAAACATAAAATCCATTGAAATGAACAGATTTAACCTAAATCAGAGAGGTCTAGCCATTTTAAATCTGTAAAATCTGTAAGATCAAAATCTTCAACAGACAGTAGTTATCATTGTCAATACATGTAGATTCTATTTAGACTTCTTAAAATTCCTTAGACATAAATCTGCGTTAAGAAGCAGCTATATGTATAGTAAAATTTCATAATATTTAATATATAATGGTTGTGATATTTAGGTGTTTGTAATAAATGTGTTCAGATTGACAGTGGATGTCAAAAAATCTTTGAAATATTGTCAATATTTTAATTAATTTCATTGTGTGTTTTTAAAGATGCATATTTTAGAGCTAAATCTGTCTATTGTGAGTCTTTTTCCTGACTTCAAATCTTTGAAATATTGTCAATATTTTAATTAACTTCATTATGTGTTTTTAAAGATGCATATTTTAGAGCTAAATCTGCCTATTGTGAGTCTTTTTTCTGGTTTCAAATATTATATAAATTATCATTTAAACATTTATTAACATGACAAGCCCATAATCAACAACTCTCTGGGCCACTGGATGGCTCTGATTTTAAGTAGATTAGAGCGCCACTGTCATTAAAGAGTTTTAACGATAAAATGGATAATCGAGACTTAGTCTCGATTGTCAAGTATCATTGCTACAATAATAAATAATCTATGTTACATTTTGTTAAAACATCAAACTCTTGTTGTAACTTCACACAGAATAACGTAATTTGACTGAAATTTTCAATATATTCATTTTTCGTTATCTATTTTTGAACTATTAATAATCAGAACGTAATTTGACTGAAATTTTCAATATATTAATTTTTCGTTATCTATTTTTCAACTATTTAACTAAATCTATCTGTGTAAAGATATATATTTAATATAACATGTGTATCCAATTGATGTTTTGTAATCATATGTATCTATTATATATTTCTTTTTATTTGCCCGCATTTTAGTGTGTGTGAATTAAGATTTTATACAATCTCGGCTTCGTTTCTCTCTTTGAGGAATCACGCCGGCCATTGATCAGTCTGAATTCAGTTCCTTAGCTCCTCACACAGTGGCGTCTGGCTGGCATCAATTCGTCGCATGAGTTACATATTAATGATCCTTGGAACATTCTCTACATCTTGACATCAAAAGTTCATTCGAAAACAGCTGATTTGATGAATTTATCTGGAACAATTTTTAGCGAGCGATTCGGCAATATGAGTGTAAAATACCCAAAAATTTCTGAAGATACGCGAGTTTGGATCGCCATCTTGGATCTTTGTGAAGCGTCAGTCAGAAGGATACATCATGTGACATTCAAAATGGCTGATGTATGGCCGGAGCGTTTCCCCAGCGCAGAGAAACAAACAGTAAACTTGTCTCTGGGAGACTAGATTGGATTTTATACTACCATTTTAATACTGATATGTTTAGTGTAAGTTATGATTATAAACTTTCACTTTAAACAATGAAGATGTTAATTATTGTGTTTTATCTATAAAGGCAATTAGCACACTACTGTGTAGAATGTGAAACGTGAAATGTTTAAACAATGAAGATGTTAATTAATGTGTTTTTTTCTATAAAGGCAATTAGCACACTGCTGTGTAGAATGTGAAACGTGAAATTTTTGTTAATAGTCTGTACTTTTTTGTAATAAAAAATATCTAACAAAATCTATATATTTCCTGACATCGCTTGTGCCTCAATTTTCTTTAATGCAGATGTAACTAAAGAGAGGTTTAACGTCAACGCGACACAAACTAGGTCATTTAGGGACTAACATATGGTTTAATTTTATTTCAATAGGGGTCTTTAACAGTGGGAGGAAACCGAGGACCCGGAGAAAACCCCTGAGGTTGGACAGGCGACTCTACTCATTATCACGTACAACTGGGGATTCGAAAGATGTAACTAAAAGTGTGTAATGTGTTTTTTCTCAGAAGAAACATTTCATGCAGGACCTGGTCATCTTTTTTCGTGGATAATCCTATCTTGATATAATTGTTTTGTCAGCCAATTATACTCAGAACATTGGGCATTTTCCAGGTAAAAGAAAGGGCAACAACCCATGAAGTAATTATCAGATAATTGAAATTTGATAGGCTTTTAGTTCTTATTTTAGCAAAAATAAAACACATGTATCTGATGAAGGTAAAGTGATCAAGGGCAAGAAATCTGAAAGTAATCATTAGAAATCAATAGGTTACTTCTTCTCATGAACATAAAAACTCAAGTCAATCAGATGATAATTTAACACCTAGAGCATCTACAAGTAATCAAGGGCCATAACTACGACATTTAGTATCAGAAATGGTTGAAAATCAATAGGCTACTTGACCTCATGAAAATAAACACAACTGGATGATAACTTTACACTTTCAAGCATTTACAAGTAAGGCAACTGACAGGGTTGACTACAATATATGATAACACAAGGTACAATTTTATGGATACACAATTACTGAGTTTAATACTAAGCGTACGTTTTGACGAGGTTTGCATGATAAAGAAGATAATATCCTTGTCGAAACGTCGCTTAGTATTAAACTCAGTAATTGTGTATCCATACAACTACCTTGTGTTAATACGTTCAATTACTAAATGTCAATCAAAGAAGAAATATATCACAACATTTCAATGTGTAAGTATTAAAAATTATGTCTGATTTCACCCAAAATATTTATATAAATACAATTAATGCATCGACAAGACTAACCGACTTTCTATTTTTTTGTATGTGTTTCTTACAAACAATATGAAATAATCTATATTAAAAGTTGAAATTTTTCAAATTTAAACCTTCAAGTATATCCTATTCCTGCTGTCAGTATAAAACTTCAACGACATGCACAATTAGAAGATAGAAGCGTGATAAATACTGTCTATAAATAACCAAATTGTCAATATCGTCTTGTGTTACTGGCAACTTGTACGGAATATATCTCACCACTAAACATTCTTATTAAGAAATCTAACGAGTCTTCATCGAACCTGGGGGTAAAGAACAATCTCTTCACAATCACAACAAACTGGTTGTTAGTATGCACAGCGTATAGCCAATCTCCTGGACTTTTTCTGTGACCATCTGAAGTTTTCCCGCACTCGGTCTTAAATACTACTTAGTTTCATTAAGCGGGACATGACGGCTCAATGGCAATCACATAATTCAACAGAAATCTTATACCAACGAAAATTAATCACGTCTCAAGACCTTCCTATAAACACTTCTTAATGGGTATTAACATTTAGTTTAATGGGTGAAAAGGGGAGAAACTCTCCATTAAGCTTTAAATTTGTTTTAACTAAAACCATTGCTTAAAGGGAGAGGGTATGAAAAAGAACTCAGGTTTTCGGAATAATAAAATTAAAGTATTATTTAAACAGGCATTATGTAAGAGATAAATCCACGTATTGCACAGGTCTTTCTTTGCGTCTTAAATGTTATATAAATTATTAATTAGATATTTATTAACATGACAAGAGTATAATCTACCCTTGATGCCATCGAATGGTTCTGGTTTTAAGTAGATTAAAACTGTTCGGCCATGATTTAATTTAAAAATGGAGAAGCGAGGCTAAGGCCCGAATGAACAGTACAGTGGTTACGATCAATGCACAAAGTAATTAGAATGAAATTTTCAGTATATTCATTTTGCATTATCAACAGCGAGAACAACCAGCTCTTTATCTATATCTTACATAATGCCCCTTTAGCTACCAAACAATATCGGCTAAATGATTTTTACCAGATTTCTATACATATCTACGAAATTTTGAATATTTATTGAAAACCATTTCTTAATTCCTAAATGAAAAGTCATAAAATATTTTCCCATACGCTTTTCTGGTCTCCAAGTACATGATACTTGTATTCTAATGATGACAATTTATAATGGCATTTATACACGACAAGTAGTGTCGTCTGCTGGAAGCAATTTACTATAAAATCTTCTAATCAAGCCAGTATCTGAATCTAGCACGTAAAATATAATGATCAGTTGATATAATGACCATATTATAAAGACAGACAGTGTCTGCTTCAAGCATTTTAGAAAATTTAAAATCTAACAACTTAATAATATAAGTATAAGACATCTTTTACTGGTATACTAAATGCTCTACAACATTACTGTTAAAAGACATATAAAAATCCTAAAAAATAAACTTGTCCATGCCCGAGTATTGCAGAAGATATTGAACTACCATTATTCCTTAAGCTATGATTATGAGCCCGATAAGCTCATTAACCACTGCTACATTTCCTGCGGTAATTGGTGTCTATAACTTAAAAACCCACATACAACACACAATTCTTGTCATGGGCAGTTGATGGTGTGTGCTTTTCAAGGGAATAACAAAAGTTTTTACACCATTTTCAATGCAAAAAAAAAAAATAAATGTGCTTTTTCAAACATGTGCCTAAAATATTACCTATTTTAGAATGTACATGTAGGTCATTGTCAGTTTGACATTAGTATAACTCATTTACTAATCCAAAGTATGACACTCATTGTTTTTTGAGGCGAGCGATAGCTTTCGAGCGCCTGCCGCTCACCTGAATTAATCTTTTTGTACCAAATTAACAAGAGAGAATGGATTAACAGATTAATGTTGTATTGAAACATGATTGACAACTCCTGTTTTGTCTCAAACATCAAAGGATCATACATTCACTTTTTACATGCTATGATTTAAACTTTGGGAGACGTTAGCTAGCGAGCGTCTTACTCAGAGACTCAACGTATGATACATCGCCATATATAACACGCAACCTCTTTCTGATCACAACACATTATGCCCCAGGGATTTCAATCGGCCATGTGATGGCTGTACCTTCATTCAGTTCATGATAACACCGATGCCCATGTATAAATGCTACCATCAGAACAGATGTATCGTGTAGATATTTTGGTCCAATTTGGAGATAAGAAAAGTTTATGGGGAAAATATTTAATGAAATCTGGGATATAGGTTTTCAATAAATATTCAAAATTTCGTAGATAACAATTACTAAATATTTTCATACCAGGAAATTCTGTTCATGAAGACACTGATGCTCATGTATAAATGCTACCATCAGAATAGAAGTATTGTTAGACATTTTGGAGCCACGGTGGCTAGGTGGTTAAGACGCTGGCTCGCTAGCCTGGAGGTCGGGTGTTCGATCCCTGCATTGGCCGAGAAAGTTCATCCGGATTTTCCGACGTGGTTTCCCCTTGTCAGTGGTGCAGAACGGAGGGACTGACAAGGACAGCTGTCTAGTCCTTTGGATGATACGAAAAACCAAGGTCCCGTGTATACATTGGAATGCACGTAAAAGATCCCTTGGCAGTTGGAATTCGATATAAGAGTAGGCGATAGTGCCACTGCCCGGGCAAAATTTCCCTCATAGCCCACTGTGTGGCGTATGCCCGTCTTCATTAGCCCAGTATAGGAGCAGAACAGTAGGACGTTAAACCCCATTTCATTTCATTTTCATTTGTTAGACATTTTGGTCCAATTTGGAGGTAAGAAAAGTTTACCGGAAAATATTTAATGACATTTGGGATTAAAGTAGCTAAGTCTCTAGCTCAATATCATCCAAAGTCTTACGCGTTGAAATTGAGAATTATTTGTCAATTCAAATCAACATTGATATTGTGATCTTGCTGCGAAAAGGTAGTCTTCTGATATCCAATATTTAAGACAAAATAAACATTTTACCATTGGTACACGAATCGTGTACCATAGTGCGTTTCAGCGTCATTTGTGAAAAGTGACCAGAAAGAACAAGGCTAGACATATTTCACAACTCATGTCAAACGGTCACGCCATATCTTATAGAGAGAGAGAGAGAAATGGGGTTTAACGTCCACTCGACACAAACTAGGTCATTTCGGGACTAACATACGGTTTAATTTTATTTACATAATTCGCTTGCGCGTAGGGGTCTTTAGCAGTGGGAGGAAACCGGAGGACCCGGAGAAAACCCACGAGGTTGGACAGGCGACCCTACTCCTTGCCACGTACAACCGGGGATTCGAAACCACGCCAGTCGACTCAATGACAGACTGTATGATACAGCGCGCGCACGCTAACCATTCAGCCATCCAACCCCCCCCATATCTTATCTGGAGAGCATGCGCAATAGACTGGAATAACTAGACGCTAGAAATTGCTTTTCGGTTGAGACTCATGCTGTATTTCGCTGGATGTAACTGATTTTAAATTAGAGTCAAAACGGTAACAATTTATATATACAATCATATTACATTGTTATATGCATTGCAACCCATTTGGGTCAATTTCTAGGTCCCAAATATTAGCGATTTAGCTCCTTTAAAAATAGGTTTGTCTGAAATATATCTTTTCGGTGGAAGCGGACGTTAAATAAAGCTATTTCACACACATAAGAATAGGTTTTCAATAAATATTCAAAATTTAGTCGATAACAAATGCTAAAAATATCTTCAAACCAGGAAATAAAAACTCTAATTCACAGTTGCGCTTGTACATCTTCTGAATTATTTTGGACAGTTGTATAATCATGTTTTTCATGTAACATAATACAACCAGTTATTTAAATATCCATGACGTTTTTCTACAAGAGTACAAGATGACAGTTAATCAATATATTGAATTAAGTGGCATTAGAAGATAAGATATATGTAGTAACTAACAATAAACAAGATTGACAGTTCGACACGTACTGTGAAACATAAATGACAAGATAACGAAACCCGAGACAATCACATCAAGCTTTTAGTTTTTATATATTAACCCTTTCAATACGCACGACTGAATTTACGGACGAGACATTGTAGTGCCCACAATACAAGCATCTGGTTGTTGGGGGCTACTTCCATGTGTTAGGTTTTTAATTAACCCTTTCAACCAATATGAGGGACCGGATTTAAGGTCTGGTTGTCCAGTCTCTACTTCTTTAATTAACCCTATCAACACAAGCGAACAGATTTATGGCTGTGACATTGTAGTGCCCACGTCTTGGTTACGAAACCTCAGAAACTCAGCAGTCAAAAGTCATAATATTTAAGGGATATTGCAATGTTTTACAAGATTTGTGGAATTTGATATAGGTAAGGTGACTTGTGAGTGAAAATTTTCTCTACATAAAGTTTGACTCGACACGGCGAATGTGCACGCTTCAGTGGCTTGTCTCGAAGTGATGTCTGACTAACCACGCAGCATAATAATACTTGGCACTAGAGTCTAGTAGACTATAAATAGCCATCACATTTGCAATTCTCTACACATCTATCAACTATATTACAGCCGTAAAAAATCTATTGTTGACGATTCTGAATAGCAGTAAAATTTAGCTTTTTGGTTATTACAGCAGCTTTAGAAATTACGTTTGTTTTATTTTTTAAATTGGTTTATCATTAACTGTACCATTAGGAATGGCATCTTTTGGTTTAGTACAAATAATATCTAACACTTTCATTAGGCAAGAACATGATACTAGCAGTATTTTCATTTTACTTTTACAACACTAACTCAGTACAACACTAGTTGAATACCAAATCAACACTAACTTGGTACAACACTAATTGAATACCAAATCAACACTAACTCGGTACAACACTAATTGAATACCAAATCAACACTAACTCGGTACAACACAAATTGAATACCAAATCAACACTAATTCGGTACAACACTAATTGAATACCAAATCAACACTAACTCGGTACAACACAAATTGAATACCAAATCAACACTAACTCGGTACAACACTAATTGAATAACAAATCAACACTAAATCAGTACAACACTAATTGATTACCAAATCAACACTAACTCGGTACAACAATAATAGACAAATTTGGTCAACTCCAAACTTAAAATAACACAATCTATATACTGAGACGCAAAGAAAATGAACCACATTTACAAATGGATTCCTAGAACACTGAAAATTGATAGGGATCATCCCCTCAAGGTTTGCGATCATAACAAGAAATTATTGACGGACCGAAGTGACGACTTTCTACACCCAAAGTATATATGTGTCGGCATATAAATATTGGAGTTAATAAAATCTTATAATCTCATTGTCATGAACAATTCATTCTATTTCTAGACTTTATAACACCTACATAAACCTCAAAAATATGGGAAACAGTTTCCAAATTTTGTTATCTACAAGAAAGAGAGAGAGAGAGAGAGAGAAATGGGGTTTAATGTCCACTCGACACAAACTAGGTCATTTTGGGACTAACATATGGTTTAATTTTATTTCAATAATTCGCTTGCGCGTAGGGGTCTTTAGCAGTGGGAGGAAACCGGAGGACCCGGAGAAAACCCACGAGGTTGGACAGACGACCCTACTCCTTGTCACGTACAACCGGGGATTCAAAACCACGCCAGTTGACTCAATGACAGGCTTTATGATACAGCACGCACGTGCTAACCATTCGGCAATCCAACCCCCCTATCTACAAGAAAGGTAGATATTCAAGAAAACAAACAGTTGAGAAATTATACTGAAAATCAAAAGAAAGATAACTTTAACAGATGAGAAATTCACATGAATTTATAGCTTAAGGCAGTTATTGTCCGATATACTTGAAAAAAAATCAAAATCCATTAAAAGATGTGCTAAAAATAGGTTTAATCCTTTCAATAAGCTTATAAAACTTCTATTTTTAAAACGTTTCTAACAATGAATTTAGCAAAAAGATACATATATAAAAAGTGTTGTTGAATAAATCATATTAAAGAGCGCTTGTTTATCCTGCAACAATTCATCCTCAGTATCATCAAATTATGTTAAATACTTTATTCCACAGTGATATGGCTTTTCATAATTTAAATGTCATGTGCAACCCAGGGAATGTTCATTTAAGATATATCCTCTATATTGGAATGTTTTTTATGAAGGTACATATATCCCTTTATACTGTGATATTCTCAACAATTATGTAATATGTTTTACAGTGGGAGGAAACCAGAGGACCTGGAGAAAACCAACGAGGTTGGACACGTACAACCGGGAAATCGAAACTACGCCAGTTGACTCAATGACAGACCTTATGATACGACCATCCTCCTTGCCAAATACAACCAGGAAATTGAAACTCAGTTGACTCCATGACAGACCCTATGATACAACACCCACGTGCTAACCGATCGGCCATCCACCGCCCCCACCTTGCGAAACAGATCAACCCAATTCAATACCTTTGTCTTGATCTAAATTTTAAAAAGGAACAATAATTTTTCTAATTTGTTTTGAAATATTTGGAATGGATCAATTCTAAACCAAAACAAGCCTCATATTTGGTTTTAAGTGTTCAGACTGGGCACACCAGATTTTGGCTAAATAATTTTTATAGTCTTTTTAACGTTAACACATGACACAATTATATGGAATACAAGTTACTTGAAGAGTTTATTTTAGCGACGTTTCGCTGAGGAAACACCCGTCTTTATCAAGCAAAGAACTTTAACATTAATTGTAATATCAACTCACCCTGTATTAGATTTTTCTTCCACATTTTTTTCTTTTTTGGGACTGGTCTGTTTACTCTTAGGACTAACAACTGTTTCTTTCTTTAGATCATCCTTCGTTTCTTTTTTAGCTTTAGGTGCTTAAAATAAAAAAAAAAATAAAAAAAAAATTCCTGATTATTTCTGTGATATAACAAGAAATTTCAGATTGACAATTTACATGGCAGTTTGGCTTGTCTTCATTTGCAAAGACAGGTTGCGGGACAAAGAAACATATACCCACAGGAATGGTCACAGGTTGTCACATTGTGTATCTTTAAGTAAACATACTGATAGTATTGCTGAAGCAATACCAGTCCACCATTAGCCCCAATCAGAGGTCACAGTGGATCAATTTTGAGTTACGTAAAAATACACAGACATTCGAAAATTGTGCGTTTTTGCCATCTACATCAGCGTGACTTAAGGCCTATCAAAATACTCAATAGAAGCAAGTAAAGCCGTTATGTGAACAACCCTATTTTAAGCGTTCTTATTTCATTGATAGGCCTACTGTATTTAGTCTAATGACGACTGGAGGTTAATGGCATATCTATGGTTGACGACATAGTCATTTCAATCTTTCACTTCGATAGGAAGTAAAGAGAAAACTATCGCTATGAAAGCCAATATTTGATTGGCCGAATTTTAACAGTGTATTGTGTTCTAGCCAATCTAAAGTCTTGTATGAAATGTGATTTAATGCTTCCAGTGCAGCAAAATAGGGGTGTCTCAGAATAGCTACGCATAGAAGGCTTACTGTCATTAACTTAAAGATTATGAATGAAATAAGTGGAAATATAAAAACCTACGGAGACTAGGTGCAGTAGGTGTGTAAATGCTGTGTGAAGCACAGAAATTGTACAAACCACGACATAGAATAATCTATTTATTCTCACGTCGGGGAAATTTTCTGCGTGAAAAAATACACTGCATTCGTCAATATTTGCGTTTATTTTGAAAAAAAATATGTGAAATACGCAGATTTTTGGGTAACTGCGACCTCTGGCCCCAACAATCCTGCGTCAGTAAGACGTTGGCTAGCTAACCAGGAGGTCCCTTGTTCGATCCCGGTTTTGGCCGAGAAAGTAGTGATTTTTCGGCTCACTTCCTCCCTTTTGAGTGGTGAAGGAGTATAACTGTTCGAATGCAACGAAAAACCAAGGTTCCATGTAAATCTGATGGTGTTATTAACAAAATAGTATTCGCAGATTCGCACTCGGCATCAATCACTAGTGACAATTTTCCTCACCCACTTATAATAATAAATAAATTTCTATTAAAATCAAGTTATTTCCCCTGAACAATTAATTAATTATTCATTGTTATTGTTGTAAGCGACCGCAATAATTACCACTACTGTGGTTGTTCCTTTTTGTATGTTTTTAGTTTAAGCGTGTTTTGAATGATAGGACAGTGATTATTTGACACAAAACATTCTGTTAATTTCATTTAATAGAAGATCCTTTATTTTCTATACGAGTATCGATATCAAGAACTGAATATCGATATCAATATTTTCCCGTAGTTGCCGACAATTATTGGCTATATCAATATTTTTCGCCAGCCCTAGTTGACAATGATGTTCAAACCTATCTGTGAGGTTGTGATAAGGTATTTTCAAGTTTTATAAAAAAAACATTCTCTAAGGCAGGGATCCAAAAATAAAACAGAAAAAGAAATAAGAAGACTGACGAAATTAGTACTTACAGAAAAAATCATTTACAGGTTTTTTGCTTGTTTTACTACCAGGGGAATTAGATTTTCCCTTCTCCTTTTTCACTGTAAAAAAATATATATAAGAAACTCAAACTCTATTTGACAGATACCGAAAGTAAACTAACATATAAAACACTGACAGAAACTTTTCAGGCTCGATATAGATCAATCACTTTCTCCTGTAACACAAGATTTAATGAATTTAAAGAAATGAAATGAAATAAAATGGGTTTTACGTCCTACCCCGAACTGGGCTAATGAAGACGAGCATACGCCATACAGTGTGCTATGAGGGAAATTTTGCCCAGACAGCGGCACTATGGCCTACTCTTATATCAAATTCCATCTGTCAATGGATCTTTTACGTGGACGCCAATGTGTACATGGGACCTTGGTTTTCCGTACCATCCGAAGGACTAGACAGCTGTCCTTGTCAGGCAATCTATCCTGCATCACTGACAAGGGGGAACCACACCGGTGAATTTAAATTAAACAGGGCTTATAAATATGAAATATACCTTCAAAATATTCTGGAATTTGATAAGTTTCCTCCTTATGCCATTATGAACAACCCGAACAGATTCTAATAAATTCCATTGAGAATATTTTTCTGTATCGTTTTCAGAAAATTCATCACTCAAAAGGTGAATGTGAGAGATACACACCAAAACACATGCAGAATTTATAATCTGAAAATTTAGAAATTTCTGGGGTCCTTTCTTACTAAGTCTTAAAATATTATATTGAGAACTTGTGTTCAAAAAGTATTCATGAATTTGAACATGTTAAATGAGCGAGAGAAATGGGGTTTAACGTCCACTCGACACAAATTAGGTCATTTCGAGACTAAACATTTTAAATGAATTCTAAAGGGCTATTCATAGTAACTGAACAAACTGCCTTCTATACAATGTTCACAAGTACATAATTTGGAAAGAGTTCCGCAATACGAACAAATGAACACTCCCTGTCAGTTTATTTTTATTTTTAACAAGAACTGGGCCCTTATTCACGAAAACTTAAACTAAGTTACAACCGAAATGTTAAGAAATACTGCAACTTCCTTGGATATATGCAAATTGATTTTACTGGTCAGCCAATCGAATTGCAGTATTTCTTAAAATTTCGATTGTATCTTAGTTTAAATTTTCGTGAATAAGGGCCATGTAGTGTGTAGAGCATCAACCGGTACATCAAATGTGGGCGGATAAAAATAACACAACTGTTTAGAGCATCTACCTGTACATCAAAACACATGTAAACAGTTTCATAATACACATTTTTAGCATACTTTACCAATATGACAAGTAGAGTTTTCTCCCTCTAATTGCTGATCCATGGTGCATGTTTAGCTAGTTTAGTTTTCTTTCAAAAGAAGGCTTTCAAACTATTTGTTGATAATTACTACATTAGATCAGGTTCCCATTTTAACATGGACTGCCCTACAAGAGGCAGACATTGATATTGTAAGGTTTTAGCAATGTTAATAGATTTGAAGATGCTTTCATCTACATAAAAATTTACAGAAATAATTTATTTTCTTCTCTTTACCCTTTTTTGATCTAACTTCTTCCTTTTTTGTGTCTTCAATTTCTTCTTTTATTTCTTCTTTTATTTTATTTTTTATTTCTATTTCACTTTTTTCTTCTGTTTCCGTTTCCTACAGGTAAGTAGAAATTAAATAATTTTCAATTTGAAATAATTAAATTTACAAAATATCTACATAGCCTATGTCTTAAAGAATGAGCACTGGCAGGAAATTGTAGTTCAGTAACATACTGATCAGCAGTGAATATTCACTAGGCCGCTACAATCACTGATAGGGATGAAATCGATGCAACTTAATGAACCACAAATATTAACTTTTTTCCTCCGACAAATTAAATTCTAAAACATTTTTTTTATGTATTAGAAAAATAAATAAAGACGTTGGAAGTATTTGTAGGTAAAAATTATTTCCTATTTAGTGTAAATGGGTATTAAAATGAGTAAAAGACGCCATTCTGCCCAAACCAGTAACGTCTAATGCAAGGCTCTACAATGCGACTGAAACACTCGCATTTGCGAGTGAATTTTGACAATGGCGACCAGATATTTATAACTGCTAGGTTTCTGGCGAGTGAACATATATCTTGAAGTCCCGAATTAACACTATAGCTATCTGAACTTTTCTCCGTAAAGATAACGTAATCGGCAATGATCCCGGTCAACTGTCACTCTTGTTTCTTTCCTGGTTTGAAATTGGGTCAATCGCATTGTCCTCTGCGAGGAAATTCTCATTGCGCATGCGCTGTATTTATCGGAAGTTTACGAGACAGCTGACAGCATGGCTAGCAGAGGAATCAAACCTATATCGTCTTACTTTACTAGTAAAGTAACTTCGTCTCGCAGTGAGTCTCAGTTGGGGAAAAATGATGATAGTCATGCTACTGACGCTACACCATCCAAACAAGCAAAATTACAAGCTTCGCCGTCTTCGTTTCGCAGTGAGTCCCAGTCGGAAAAAAATTTAAAACATCTTTTATTATTATTAATAATTATAGGACGACAAGTTGAAGAGTTATGTATGTTCACAATATAATTTAGCTATATCATACAACAAATTATTCTAATCTTCAGACTTGGCAACTGAAAATTTTGTTTGGCTAGTGGTTTTGAAAATTTACTTATGTTTGCACAAGTAAGTTCAAAATGCTGTGTAGAGCCTTGGTCTTATATGTGTAAACAATGCACACGCCACTGAGCCAATGATTGAGGCCACGCGATGTGATGTCACATGTTGAAGGAAGTCACCTTTTACAGAGATATTAGAAGACTTCCGTAATCCTCTGTGAAACAAATTGGTTGAGTAACATTCTAGACATCATTTTCAACAGTATTTTAAAAAAACAAAAAACAAAAAGAACTGTGTAATAAAATTATTGTTGCTGAATTGAGATCTATTTTAACGATTTTTACCTTCATTTCAACATCATCAGTGTCTGCTGGTAAAGGCTTTATTCCTAAATCTTCATCCGTTTTAACTGTGGATTCAGATTTTTGTCGTTTGGCTGGACTCTCTACTGGAGCAGACTGTGGACTGTCCGCTATACTCTTTCTTTTAACAGCACTGCCTAATCCCATACTCTTACGAGCTGAAAAAAATGTTCAAATAATTAGTTTCAATAACAATTTGGAGCGACAGTGGCTAAGTGAGTAAGACGCTGGCTCACTAGCCTGGAGGTTGTGGGTTTGATCTCCGTGTTGGCCGAGAAAGTTCATTTGGATTTTCCGGCATGGTTTCCCCTTGTCAGTTGTGCAGGATGGAGGACCTGACAAGGAGAGCTGTCTAGTCGTTCGGATGGGTCAAAAACCTGTGGTCCTGTGTACACATTGGCATGAACGTAAAAGATCCCTCGGTAGTTGGAATTCATAATAAGAGTAGGCTGTAGTGTAGCTGTCCGGGCAAAATTACCCTCATATCATACTGTTTAATAATAGTAGGGGTATGACTTTCTGGTAATTGTAGCCAATGCAGTCAACACATCATATCCTTTGAAATAGGGTCTCAGTTTACCTGTTTTACGAATAGGAAATCCACCAGGAGATTTCAATGGTGATGCTACCGTTGAGGTATCTGTTTCCTCATCCTACAATTTAAAAAAAATATTCTTTCAATTGTCATCCATTTATCACTGATTGAAGACCAGTTGTTAATTAAAGAATATTATACCTGTACAAAAAGAGAGAGAAATGGGGTTTAACGTCCACTAGGTCAAACTAGGTCATCTCAGGACTAACACATGGTTCAATTTTATTTCAATTTCGCTTGCGCATAGGGGTCTTTAGCAGTGGGAGGAAACCAGAGGACCCAGAGAAAACCCATGAAGTTGGACAGGCGACCCTACTCCTTGTCACGTACAACCGGGGAATCGAAAAACCCGCCAGTTGACTCAAAGACAGACCGTATGATAAAGCGTGGTAAAAGCGTGATGTAAATGCCAGATATCATGCTGTGGACTCTGTGGTCGCCAAGGATGGCCGAGTCATGTTCAAAACAAAGCCAAGGTTCTGCATTCTGACTTGGAAAGCTGTGAGACCTTTTTTAAGTTTGTAATTTTTTAGGACATTTTCTTGTGTTGTGTTCATTCACGTTTGCCCGCGACCTTGTGCATTTTCTGGTCGCTGTACGGTCGCAGCCGTGCAGGAAGGACGCCGCCCCGGTCCGACGGGGGCTTTAATGACACATTGAGCCTTTAATTAAAATCTTTATTCATACAAAAATATGACAGAATAAAGTACAAACCTGAACAGTTATAACTTCAGGTGTTTTGGACTTTGGTGTTTTGCTACTTTCCAAATTTTCTGACTTTTTATTTACTTTAGGACTTTTAATTTCGTCATCAGCCACCTTACTATTCTTAAAACTATCTAACTTTTTCTTAGTTTTACTAGTAATCCCCTTTTCTTCAGTTTTGTTGGATTTTTCATCAAGGTCTAATTTTTTATCAACTTCTAATTTTTCATCAATTTTTGTTTCTTCAACTGGCTTTACTTCATTTTCTTCGTCTTCATCACTTTCAATAATCCTTGAGCGCTTTTTACTACGTACTTTAATTGGTGAGTCTACATCACTCTTGACTGGACTATCGACTTTCTTTGGTGAATTATTCTTCACCCTCATAGGCGATTTTTCGGACGGCCTGAAATAGAATATACAGTAAATATGTCAAATTATTTAAAGGTCACTGGAAAAGCAAGTAATTATGTCGACGTATCCTTTCCGCCAATAAACAATCTGTGACGTCATTCTAGTCTATATTTCTATGAGTAGAAGGACTAAAATGACGTCAAAGATTGTTGTTTATTGACAGAAAGTTACGACTACCTACGGAGAACAACGGAAATTACTAACATTGAAATTTACCTGTTGCAGGTAATATTGACATTCGGGTCGTGTTATATTTATGGAAAGGATATGTTGACATAATTACTTGCATTATTTAAAACATTTATGAAGCTTTTCCGGTGACCTTTAAGTCCATCTTGTAATCAAATTTTCATGCACTATGATAGGAATTTAGCATTTTTTTACTCTAGAGATATATGAACTGTCTGGCTTGTCGTGTGTCTTTCTTGATTCTTAATGCGTTAAAAGTTGTTTAAATTTACTTTTATATTGGTGTAAAGACATAAAATTAAGATTCTTCTGATTTCTGACATTTAGCATTTAAATCCATACAGATAGATTTTGTAAGGCAATCTGATTAAAGTACAGATCTGTATTCCGTGTCACTTTTTATTATACTTTCAATGGTCTCCACTACATGAAGATCTGACCGGTTATAGTGGAAGGTCGCGTCAGGGGTCATACCAGCGGCTTTTGACCCTATGAGGTCAGACGTTTGATTAACTAATCACCGTTGACGTTTCTAGTAGGATATCCACAGTTCCATGCACCGCATGCCAAGAACTCGCCGCAACAGTCTGTTTCATTGACTAATCCCTCACATCAATCAGAACCTGGGTTATATAACAACTCTTCCAGATCCTAGTGTAGTAAAGACAAGTAAAACAAAATTTTGAACTATAAAAAATGAAAAGAAATAGGATCTGTGTTTTAATCAGACTGCATTAATAAGGAAACAAATGCATTGATAATACTTACTCTCTGTTTTTAGAAGCTGGTGGTTTAGTAAAGAAAGATCTGAAAAAATATAAAATAGTTTTATTAGTACTGGAGGCAATATATGATTTCTAAAAAAAGAGCTAAATCTTTATGCTAGTTTCCCACTATCACGATTCGTGCTACGATTGAATTCGTGGTGATCCTATCAGGTATTATCATATATATTGAGGTCAGTCGTAGCAATCGTATTGATCTATCGAAACGTATCCGAATATATCCGAATGTACCTGTACGTACCAGATCTGGACTCAATAGGGATAATATTAAACACTATTTTATTCTAAAGAATAAAACTCGACAAGAAACTACATCTCATCATACTAAATAAATCACAAATCCAATATTTCTTTTTAATAAGAAATTTGTCATATTTAATAATTTATTAAAACTAAAAGAAAGAAAATCTCTTTCTTGTATCTAAACATGTATTTTGGTGTTCTGTTCACATAAAACACTTTCTAATTTAATTTATTTTACAAAAGGAGATGGTGATAAGAAAAATCAAAATAGTGAATTTGCAAATATTTATATGACTTTATAATTTAACCACTATATATTGTGGCCATCTACAATCCATCACAGTTCCTAAATACAGATTTTGGAAAATCTACTTCAACTGATTGGCAAGCAAAATAAATGTCTGTTTACAGCAAATGACGTAATAGAGAAATAAACGAGTGGGCGTTAAAGGAGCAAAGTCGCTAATATTTGGGACCTAGAAATTGACACAAATGGGTCGCAACGCATACAATAATGTAATATGAATGTATATAAATTGATTCACATTCAATCGTTTCTGTTTTTACTGTAATTTTTAATCAGTTAGGTTCGGCGAAATACACCAGTATTCTCAATCGAATTTTAATCTCTAGCGTTGTGTTATTCTAGTCTACGCCGATATTATTTATTGGGCTAGCTCTCCAGATAAGAATATAGCGTCACCGTTTGACATTACTTGTGGAATATGCCGAGCCTTGTTTTTCGATTCCCTTATTACCAGTAGCGCTGAAACGCATTATGGTATACGATTTGTGTACCAATTGTAAAATGTTTATTTTGTCTTAAATATTGGATATCAGAAATCCATCTTTTCCCGGTAAGATCACAACATCAATGTTGATTTAAACCGACAAATAATTTGTGTTTTCAATGTCGAAGATTTTGGATGATATTGAGTTAGAGACTTAGCTACTTTAAACCCTATTTCTCTCTCTATAAGCAACAAACACAAACTGTTACTATAAGGTACATTGCGTAAACTGAGTCATTATTAGTTAAATATTCACACTCAGGGATAATAGGATCTAGTTAGGACATGAAATAGAGACCTTTGAATGATAGGTACCAATACAACAGAATGTCTGGGAGCAACCGTTATACGGATTCTGCTGTGTGTTCTGTGTACATTTTCCCACCATAAACATCCCAAAGGTGCATTTCGCATACCGGTGCTTGAAATGCATCGCCTAAGAAAGAAAATTAAATAAGTTCACAGTTACACAAGTCTAGCCCTCACAGTGATAACAAGCAGACGACTTGCAAGATACGCCCACATTTTGCAAGAGATGGATGAAGAACAGAGTAGTGCCTGTTGGAAGATTTTCGGAAAAGGAGGTCACAGAACGCTAAATATTGATAGGGTTTGTTTTGTCATCTCATTACCCCCTCCCCCCCACTACTCCTCGCAGTGTTTCGTTTGATTAGTCCTAATAGCTACATGTAACTGCGTAACAATGCCACTTGGGTTTAAATAGAGCTCCAAATATGTTTACATAACGTTAATTTATGACTCACAAAATTTCTTAAGACCAATTAACCAGTGCATAACAGAATATTGCAAAAAAAGCTAATTGTGTGTCAAACGAGGCTGTCAAAACGGCTACAACGTAAACAATACTGTTTGGAGACAAACAATACTTTCACTGTTTTTAATACCTTAAACATGCATTATGCAAGAGCTAAATCTGATTATTGCAAGTCTTAATTTAGGCTTCAGATGTTATAGAAATTATAAATTAGATCTTTATTTAAACAACAAGCCCAAAATCAACTCTGTAGATCCACGGATGGCTCGACTACAGCTCGGATTTAAATAGGATTTCACTAATTGATTAATTCAAGTATGGGGCAACCTGATGAAAATACGTCAGTTAGATCGAGGCTAAATGATAGAGTGTACTTAGCGAGGCCGCTGTAAAGCGTTTCCGTATGCCATTGAAAACTTTACTTGATAATCGAGATATGTAGGTGGAGTTAACGCCTGTCAATCAAACGGTCGGCCAAGGTGAAGACGCATTTCGCTACCATTTCTAGGCAAATATTACAACGATGATAACTATGTTCAGAATAAAGTAATTTGACTGAAATTTTCAATATATTCTTCTTTCATCATCTACTTTTGAACTGTTATAGCAAGAATGGCCAATTCTCTATAAAAATCTCCCATAATGTATCTTTAAATCACTGTCCAAAGTTTAGGGATGACCCCAGATTGAACGGGAAGAATAGACACACTCCCTCAAAAACTCAAGTATCAGAAGTCAATCCAGCAGAGAGGGAATTCTCAGGCCATTGCTTCAGGAATATGATGATACCCATGCTTCACACCAAATTTAAACCAAATCCTTTAATATCGTACTACTGAGCTAGTATTTTCTAGTTTTCGTTGATATATACTCTTCAAAAAGAGTAGGGGATATTGAAATGCAAATACCTATGCAGGTTGTGATATGATAAATAGTCATGGACACTTGACATGCTTTGACTGTATGTTCACAGATGAAGAACTTATCGCCCCAACAGAACCACTGAGCTGTACGTGACACGCAATAGCGCCATACACATGGGAGAGGGTCATTGTCAAATTTGACACTTCAAGAAAGGTTTGATGAAAACTGCCGCTTGCTGGTTTATCCTATCCACATTTGCTTTCCTATTGGTTCTTGCATAAGATTTACTGTTTAGCGTATCTTTGCTTTAGTGTGTTACGTTTAATTTGATCGGGAGATGTGTTCGTCGACGTCAACATCAACGGACAACACTGCAAGAATTGGCCATGGTACTGCAAGAGGAGGGGGTCAGATTGCCCCAAATCGTGATTGGACGGTTGATTAGGAGCATGCCACGATGAATTGCTGAATGTCTGATGATTGGTGGGAGCAATTACTCATTATTAAGACAAAAAGCAAAAACGTCCATTTTCACTTTTGACAGTGTACATGTATCTCTTTGCGAGTGAAATGGAGCCTTCAGATAAGCTGCCCATATGAACTGTTTATGTTCATGTGTAGGCAATTGGCCTGTTATTAACATATACTGGTTACCTCTAATAAAAACAGCAGCACATTTTCACAGTTTTGTATTGTTTCCGTTTCGGAATATCCCCTACTTTTTTTGAAGAGTATATATGTAGAGAACTGGAATATTGAGACATGGATAATCGCTCTTAAAGGACACTTTCTGTAATTATTCTATTTATTGTCATTTTTGCTATATTATTAAATGCATACAAACATATTTAAAATACTCTTGATATTCAAATAATGGTCTGAATCAGTCGCATTAATAAACTTTTTTTTTGTAGTTGGAATACTTAGGCCACACAAAAAAAATATTCTGTTTCTCAGATACAGCTGCGTCATCAAAAATGGGCCGTGTCATCTGTTTTTATTAAAAAAAATAAAAAATAAAAATAACAACAAAGTCACACTCGGCAAACCTCGGCAGATTCCGGTACCCTACATCTACCCTCGGCTGTATGATAGTAATTGATATGTACCTACGCCCATACATTTGCGATGCGGCTACCGGTTTACTTTAACAGGAAAACGTGTCGCTTTTACAAAAAAGTCCCAAAATGGCGTCTTTTGTCAAGTGTACATGTATATAACTAAACGAGCAGAGATATTGTCTCTAGGCTGCTGGTTTGATATAATTCCCTGGTAATTCCCTGGTAATTCCCCAAACCCAATGCCAAACTTGACTTTTGTTGATATACTACACTCTCCACTGAAATCTCCATGGGTGCAGCCATTTTTCATCCGGGACCTTTAAAATAGTTCCAATATAGTGGAATTCGTCATACAGCCGAGATTAGATGTGTAGAATCTGTCGAGGTTTGCCGAGTGAACAAAGTCAGTAATTCTTGATCGTTCATATTCCTGTGATCAAAGGAAGTAACTCTATTGAATATTTCTTGATAACAGGAAATGAACACAACAATCGGCTATCAAGTACGTTACCATGGAAATCAATATAGACAATCACAAATGGCACTTGGTATCGAATGTTTATTATTTGCAAAGATGGCAACAATTTCGTTCTTGATCCGTCTTTTTTTTTTATGATTAAAATGCCTTATCTTTCCCAAGAAATAAATTTGAAAATATTCTCCCAGGTACATGCTTTAACAATGAGTACGGACGGTATCTATACCATAAATCTGGCAAAATAAAAACAGGCAGATTTGAAATGTAGATAGATGAAGTCACAGAATTATTCGGCCATTATTTCAAATTCTTGCTTATTGTCGTATTGATCCTTTACAGGATGATCAATATTGTAATATAAGTCATGTGAGACGGGAGTTATCTGCCCCTGTCGACTCTTCACTGTAATATATATATTGAAGTTAATAAAACAGACACATACTCCGGAGTGTGCTCGAAGCACGAACATGTCTTGTGTTAATATATAGGGGGGTTTGAGATATGAATATGACCGTCCATTCACGTGCTGATATATAGAAGGCGTCTAGAAGGTAGTGATCCCAACACAACATTATATTTTGTTTTTCTTATAGAGCTGAATAAATATTATATTTATAATAATTTTGTGTGTTTCTTAAAAATGAAAAACTAGCTCGATTTTGACAAAATAAAAACAAAAATCTTTTTAAAAGGATTTTCTGAGAACCAGAATATGTTTTTGTGTGGCCTTATTTGTACAATGGATTATGTTTTGCCAATTTCATGTCAAACACATGGGTAGGTTTTTGATACCAGTAATCTTAAAGAGTGTAAAGAGCTAACTAAATATTATTCAGTCTTTGAAATTGCAAAAACAATTTATCGGTCCATTCCATCTCATGGTGAAAATATGGGATTCTAATAATGAACAAGGCAAAACGTTAGTTTGAAATTAATTGTTGAACTATACCTTCGATGTTTACTGGACTAACCAGGAGCAAGCGACTACCATTAAATTTGGACTACTCACCTATTTCGACAAAACAATGAAATGAAAGGGGGCGTACATCTTGCAAGTGTGCAATGTGAAAATTTTTGCCCATACAGCAGCGCTACTGCAGCTAGTTCAAGCTTTGTAAGTCTTGTTACACTCGCTCTATTGGCTTTTTGTCCAAACTTTTTTAGTTCCCAGTAAATTTTACAGAGGCAATTTTTTACTGCTTAGCGGTCGTGTGTCAGTCCCTATAGGCTGTGAACGCCTTTACAATGTAAAGGAACATTTTAGTCAAGTTAGTTTGAGCAAAACAACCGATTAGCTTTTGCGCCGCCATGACCATCGAATTATAGGTCAACGCACAATATTTAAGAACGTCAGCGATACAGAGTGAAAGACGAAACAAAATTTAGGTAACATGGGAAACAATTTAATTTGGAATCTTTGAAAAAATTACGAAGTGGATATTTAACCGTATACGGCAAAGTATCTACTTCCGCTATTTTACCGTACATCGTTTCGGTGCAGAAGCACGATTTTACGGGAAAAACATAAACCACTGACAGTCTTAGTACTTAAATTAAAACCAAAATCCACAGAAATGCACCCTCGACCAAAATAGAATAATATTCTAAATGCTTTTCTACAATTTACATTTATTATCTTATTTTCTTTTAAAAATAATTCTCCAGTTTCTACCATAGAAATTCAAGTATGGCTATTTCGTTCCTTTATAAGAAACGGAAAAAGAAGCAATGTTAGACAAAGAATGAATAGAACTGTTGGGTTAGGGTTTTGGTTATGGGTTAATGTCAGACACCAAAGCGAAAACTGCTAAGTCCAGTTATCAGAGAACTGTGCATGTTAAACGGAAGCGTACGGTAAATTAAAGTAAGGTGCCATATATGGTTAAATATCCACTGCCAAAAAATTAACATTTAATATTAGACAAAGCATTAATTTAAATTGATGAAGACCCCCCCCCCCCCTCCCATTTTCAAAGAATAGATTATAGAGAGTTAGCTGTTTAATTGATTAGTTTGTTCATACAAAAACATGTCAGAAAGATTATTTCTATTATAACATGTTTTGTAACGTTAATCTTTATTTAGTTATTATTATTTTATGAGCGTATAATTAACCGGGTAAACCAATATGGGTTGTTGGCGGACCGATACTTACGTGATTGCTTTCTGCATGTTGAATCTGTAAGTAAACCTATTTATTTCTATAAATCACAAAAATAACCCATGTAAACAAAATCGAGCATGACAATTCGCGCCCTTTCGCCACTGACAATCTAAAGTAGGAAACTTATTCAAGGGGGATAAATCCTGTCTAAATATTAAAAAAAAAACCTGATTCATATTGTATAAAACTGGTTTATTTCCCGTCCTAGTTTAGTAAAGTAGTGGAAATGCCTATAGCAAACAGTATCAATCTAAAAAGAATTGGACAAGACCAAAACATTTTTTAATACGTTATTATCACAATATCGAGAAACCAATTATTATGCACGTTTCTTGTTTACAATTTATAATGACGTCAGCGTCAGGTGTTTATACGTCATTTCCGTTTTTCGCCATTTTATTACGGAAGAAATAGAGAAGTACTGAACACGGTTAATTGGATGATTATTTTTTTCTAATGAATTCCAATCATGTGACAAAATTCGGAGAATAGCTACGCATAACAACTGTAAGTATTTATCCGTAAAGCTATTTGAAATAATGATACGGTTTTTAGCATAATAATACGGCATATGTTGATCTTCAGAAAAGGCAAAAGCATATCTCGAGAGCCTGATAGTGATGATTGATTCTGTCCATCTTCATACAATATATGTTGTGACATCTGACTATATGTGACTGCACCTCGAGAAGTACATACCAACATTGAAATAGCTCTGTTCTTGAAAAAGTTTGGTGTTTTTAATTTATATCTGGTGTTTTTTCGTCAGTTTTTCATTTCCCAGTCAAACCAGGTCCAGGACACTGCTGAGTCGAATGACATTTAAGTTATGAGTGACAGTCTTGTCATACACATACATGATGTAGCTGTCATGTTAAAAATATTATTTACTATGTAAACTCAAAGCTTAAAATGTCACAACCTTTTTGATTTGGGTCCAAAATAAAATGGACATGGTCAGATTCAGTGGATTTTATTAATTTTATATGTTGATTTGTTTTGTCAGATAAAACTTCCATTGTTTACACATAAGCTACATGTCCATTAGATAACAAATCTCATCTATCAACCCTCTGTGTTTCGAGATAAGAGTTGGTGCTATTAACTTCAACGTAGCACATACAGGAGCGATTCGCACCCGGCATTTGTAAACAAAATTGACAATATTTTTAATCAAAACAACGATTGATTATTATTATTTATAATATTTCTGCCACACCCAACTACAATTAAGCATATAATCCTACCTGAAACAGGTACAAATCGTCGTTTTTAAAAATGAGGCGTTAAGTCGTTACTAAGACCGCCATCTTTTTAAACGATACGCTGTCATCATGAAGGCGGGGCTAAATATAAGGCTTTTATAACAGCCAATCAAAAGGGCAATCTAAAGCACCGTAACTGTAAATGGATTTCAATGGCGGTGAATGTCAGACAAAAACAACGCTTCATTAATTTAAACGCGAATATTTGGAGTTAGGCGATAGTTGTGCCACTACATTGGTCTCTGTAAGTTTAATTAATCATAATAGCATAAACTTATCTTATTGCAAAGATGTTACATGCATTAATAAAGAAATTGAGTTTGCCACTTGGAACTAAAGGCATCCAATCGTAACTAAAAACAAACACATCAGTATATCTCAACATTTTTAGCTACGTTCTCGTAGCTACATGTCCATATACTTCTATAGATAAAGGCTTTGTTGAGATACATTTGTAACTATTTTTGAATCGATGTGTCGAGAGTGCAACATAAGGTAGGTTGTATATTAATACTGGCCTATGCATTTGGAGACATATAATTTAACGAAGACAGATTTTCACCCCACAAAAGGAAAATCGACATTTGATTCCCATCGAGGAACTTGAGGTCTAATCATTTTAGACATTCTTAAAGAGCACATCAAGTATCTAAACACTTCAAATGTTATTGTGTTTTGATACACACAGAAATAAATTTTATCTTAATCCATTATTTGTAATTACGTAGGCTAATTGAGATATCTTCGTTTAATCAAAGTAATCAATAATTTTGCCAATTACTAAAACACTCTTAAGTGTTTGTAATGTCACAGTGATAAAAATTTTATTAGAAGTATGTAATACTATACATTCCATTAATATAAAGCTACAGCTAGCCATTAAAATCTGACTGATTCTTAATCATGCGAATGATGAAAAAAGCAGACTAAACAGTATGATTTGTTTAATATGAAATCAGCGAGACCATGTAGTGTAGCTTATTTCTAGTTCTATTCAGAACTTGTTGTAAATAAACCATAAGCAAGAAACTCTTTCCGGAACACCTAACACAACTTGATGGCAGTAACTTTCGGACTGTTCCCTGGCTAAATTATGTATAACATTACTAACAATTAGTGGAATTGTATTTATGGACGTTGAATACCTGTATTTGGATACTCGTTAGGATCTATGATACTTGATTTTGTTCTAGTTACATGTACATGTACATTGTACCTGCTGTGAAGAATATATTTGAGTAGGCCTCCAATACAATTACACTAATAAATTATTGAGTATGAATTCCTGTGTACAGTGTATAATGACAATACACTAGGCCTAATGATCATTCCACCTGTTCATAATATAGACTTTTGGTTTTGAAACTTGTTACTTGTTTCTAAGGTTGTTTTGAGATATACTACGATGCAACAAAAAACAGCACTTTTATAAATGGATGATTTTAAATGGTTTTTTTAGAGATGCACTTTAATCCTACAAAACACGTCAATAATGTTTTTATGATGATGTTATCGCACCACAAGTTACTGATGATTTTATTGTGCAGACATAGCCAAGTCGGTGCAGAAAAGTAGGATGTTAAGCTCCATTTCATTTCATTTACTTTAAGCATATATACCATGTTTATGTGTTAATTTTTTGTGCTCTTTAAAAGTGGTATGGTATCCTTTTCCCCATTTCTTATATTT
Source organism: Patella vulgata (assembly GCF_932274485.2). Lineage (NCBI taxonomy): Eukaryota > Metazoa > Mollusca > Gastropoda > Patellidae > Patella > Patella vulgata. The sequence goes on along the minus strand of NC_065880.2, from coordinate 10,926,574 downwards.
CTGTTAAGGAGAGTGTGCCTATTCGTGGAGATGGCAAGTAAAAGCGAGGTCCATCCATCATGTAAGTTTAATGAGGTGCACAAAGAACCCATGACATTCATATCACGATTCATAATCAGGTCACCAATTGCTGTAAGAATTAACTACAAATAAATGCTTCGAAAAAATCCACCATTTCGATTGTTTACACCAAGCTCTGGCATAGTCTACAGTTACTCAATGAAGTTAAAGTCAATTCACAGCCAATTTTATAACGTATTTCACATGCTTATTATCATTTGTTTGACACTAGTTTTAAAGCATTATGAAGTAGTTACACATGTACCAATTAGACATGTATCTCCCAAGACATATTTAGGTGACCAAATTCTACAATTGCTTTAACGACACCACCATGCCCTGAAATAAGTGGTCGGACACAGACAATGTCCAGTGGAATTGACCCCTCTTGACGACCGAATTGCCTTTCGGTCGGAAATGATTGTCCAACAGAGTTTTTGTAAAAAAATTAAGTTAAAATTTTTAATTGCCATTCACAAAAACATTACGCATCAAATTGAGTTGATTGCTAATTATTAGATTTAAAAAATCCAGACCCCAAAACGCTGTACCGGTATATGTCATTTATTTGCAATGATGTTAATGGCCCTACTACAGATGCCTCCATTTGACGACATTCTTACCCCTGCTTCACATCTGTCTAAATTTTTTCAAGGAGGGTTGGATGGCTGAATGGTTAGCATGTGCGCGCTGTATCATAAAGTCTGTCATTGAGTCAACTAGCGTGGTTTCGATTCCCCAGTTGTACGTGACAAGGAGTAGGGTGGCCTGTCCAACCTCGTGGGTTTTCTCCAGGCCCTCTGGTTTTCTCCCACTGCAAATGACCCATACGCGCAAGCGAATTATGGAAATAAAATTGAACCATATGTTAGTCCCGAAATGACCTGCTTTGTGTCGAGTGGACATTAAACCCCATTTCACATCTGTCTAAAATTTTTTCATGCTGAAATTGTTGATCCTGTAAGCTTTTCTGTCGGCCTTAAATGGGCTACAGAATTTAACAGATTGTGATTTTGAAAAACTGCCTGCAGTTAAAAAATTTCTTTCTGCTGTGATGTTTACTAGAAATGATGAAAATGGTTCTGTAGACTATAATGGTGTTCAGTTTTTCAAGGGTAGAGTATGACATTTTTTTAGTGCAGTCACAAAACTATCGTCTTCTTCGTCAGCATTGCATTTTGCTAAGTCATGTAGCTCATATAAAGATTAATAACAACAAAATAATTGAGAATCTCCTCAGTGCTGTAAAAAAAAGATATGAACAGGGTGGCAATTTAGCTGAAGTGATAAAGACTAAGGCAACAAACATCTTAAATAATTTTACATGGGGGGTTGAATTGGATATCTCTTCTGATGATATTAGTTTTGCTGATGATGATTTACAATTTCTTTATAAATATGTTGAAAAAGTATTGAACCTTTCTTGCTCTTTTTCTGAGATATTAGATGAATGGCATGATATGATTGAGTATTCAGTTAGATGTCTTCATCCTGCTATATATGATTAATATAAGACATGGAAATACCTCTTGAAATCAGTTCATTTGCAATCAAAATGGAAGAATATTTTAACAATTATTGAACTGTTATACATTTCATATTTCAAATACAAAACTTGAAAGGTTTTTCTCATTGCTTAAAAGAACAAAAAATGATACCAGATGCTGTTTAGGGGAACAACGTCTTACAAACAATGTCAGAATATTTGCTGAAGGACCATCTCCCACCTACACATGATTGATAATAGAATAGTGCCATGTATATTTGTGATGTCATGTTTTGATATTCAATTTATTATGGATATTATATTATAGAATCTGAATTCTAAACATTCTCTACAGCAAAGTTATTGGCATTTATATTAAAATTAGAGCATCTGATTTGGGTACATGTTTTACCTAAACAATTTAAGGGTGTTTAATTAAGAGTGACAGGTTAGTTACTGAAGTGACAAAAAAAAAAAGAATCGTAAAAAAATTGATTCAATACACAAATCATGAGAAGATGAATGGTTTTATCAGCACTAGTATCGTTTACTTGTATATAGGCCACCTACAGATTTGCTTACAACTACGTACATGGTACCGAGCCAAACCAAGCACAGATTGAATCTATGACATCACTTTAAAAAAGGCCCAGTTGATTCTGTTATGAAAGGGCTCTTAGAAGTCTTGGCTCCGTGCAACGTGATATTAATTTGAAGATGCTTTTTCAAAACACAACAAACTGTTTGCACATGTACATGTAGTCCAGTAATAGCTACATAGTTAAAGATACATTATGTATAAACTAAAATCTGCCTATTTCAGGTCTTTATTTTGACTTCAAGACTATTATTTAGTCTCGTTTGTCCAGTACCATTACAACAATAATAAACAATATTCGCTACCTAATAACTTCGCTCAGAATAAAGTAATTGAAGTGAAATTTTCAATATTCATTTTTTATTATCTATTTTTGAACTGTTATATTATAGCATGAACAGCCAGCTCTTTATCTAAATCACACATAATGCATCTATAAGACATGTTATCCGGTCACATGATCATCATCTGAATTGAATAAACTGGCCTTGCTCATTGCTGTTAAGTAAATTTTGATATCATTTAGTTCCCATTAGCTTGATATTTTCAGTTGAAAACTGTAGTTAAATAGAATTTTTGTTTAGCCATTTGACATTTGATTTTCATATTTAAAGATAGGTTCTCAGAAAAGTATTTATCGGGTGGTTATTTCCAATAAAAGTGTGGTAATTTTGGTATATATAGAAAGTAGAGATATCCAATCTTACTAGAAAAATACTGGATTCCTCGAAAAACACTCATGGAGCGTATACAGGACAGAAATGTAAGGGTTCCCCTAATCAACAGCCCGACGATTAGGAATTTCTGCACGCGTTATGTCAAAGGTCACACGCGAACATTGAGCGCTTGATGTACAAGTTGATAAACTTTATGAAGAGTTAGATGTACAACACTTTCTGTGAGAAAAATGACGGAAAAAGACGCGGGTAGTGGATAATTCGAGAATTTAATTAGGATACGATATTTGTAATAAATAGTAAGCGATTAAAGACAACATCGTCTTATGTATGCAATGAATTCTCCTCTGACTTGCAAGAGAGGTAAGTCACGTGAAGTAAACATGACCTGGTTTGATCGAATTTTTATAGCAGGACATTCCTTAGCAATAAGAATGTTTGAGAAGGATTTGAAGCAAAGTTATGACAAATTAATTAGTTTGAATATGTTTTTAGTCCATATATACCATTAAATCGCCTAGTTTGTACGCGGGAACCTATCTTTAATAGATAATGCATGACAGCTGCACAACAAAAAATAGACAAAACATGTAATACTAAAAGTAAAACATAGCACAATTGAATACATATCCTACATTTAACAGAAAGCAAAATATTAAAGATACATTGTGGAAGATTAGATAAAGAGCTGAAATTTCTCACTATAAGAGTTAAATAATAGATAATGTAACAGGAATATTCTGAAAATTTCCATCAAATTACTTCAGCCTAAGTCGAGAAATACTCATTTTAAAAACCTTGTAACCTGGATTGTCGTTGCCATTGTGACGAAAATACTTGATTATCCATTTTTGCGTTTAATCATCAATGGCTGTTGAACGATGCATGTAGATGGGATTAAAATCTAATGAATATAGAAAGCATCAGATGACATTGAGAGTTGATTATGGTCTTTTCATGTTAAAAATACATTATAATTAGATATTTGAGACTTCGTCTCACTTTCCCATTTTTAAATTAATTTTTTAAATGGCAAACAGTTATTCTAGTTAAAATCTTGAGTATCCAATTGCATCAAGAGTTGATTATGGTCTTGTTTTGTTAATAAATGTCTAATTAATAGTTAAGATAACATTTCAAACCTAAAGAAAAATGTGCAATAGGCAGATTTAGCTCTTGCATAATGTATGTTTAATAAATGTCTAATTAATAGTTTATATAACATAAAGAAAGACGTGCAATAGACAGATTTATCTCTTGCATATGCATGTTTAACTTGAGGCATCTGTGGTTATGGAAAAAAGAATGTACATCTAGCCTGTGAAATAATTTGCTACAATCCTTCAGGGTTTACAGATATTTGCTTGTCAATTTTATAATACTACAGTAATAACAGTGTTATACTATAATGCTATATTTAAGTAAGTGATAATAGGCTCATCAACTTAATATAATGAGATAATGAACTTAAATATACATTATGCAAGAGCTAAATCTACCTATTGCAGGTTATTTTTAGGATTTAGATGTTATCTGAATTATCAATTAGACATTATCTTTTCCTGACCGTAATCAACTCTCAACGCCATTGTTAGCCTTTGATATTTACTGGATTTGAATACATTTTGTGATAGGTAATTTAATGAAAAAATGGCTAATCAAGACTTTGTTTATTATCTTACTAACCTTAGTAATGATTGAGGCTAACCTAAAATTGAATCTCTAATATCTCGGTTCAGAGTGACGCAATTTGAAGCTTGCGCATTGTATCACAAGGTCTGTCATTAAGTCAACTGGCGTGGTGTCGATTCCCTGGTTGTACGTGACAAGGAGTAGGGTTGTCTGTCAAATCTCGTGGGCTTTCCCCGGGTCCTCCGATTTCCTCCCACTGCTACAGACCCTACATGTACGTGCAAACAAATTATTGAAATAAAATGGAACCTTATGTTAGGCCCGAAATGACCAAGTTTGTGTCAAGTGGATGGTAAACTCTCTCTCTTTATCTAATCTTACGTAATGCTTCTTTAATGTAAGACTGTGTGATTGTACAGGTATATACAGGTAAAGTATTCTACAATATGTAAAACAGTAGGATTATACCACAGTATTATATTCTATACAGGTGTTATTGATTTTGATCTGTTTATTTTCACATACCTGGTATATATTATCAACTACTAGACAAGTCTTTTCACTTGTAGTTTATCACATTGTGAATAATACACGGTATTGATCATTTTCGTCTAGAACAAATGTTTCAAAACAAATCCTATTGAATCGATTATGATGTACATGTTTATGTCAAAATTATATATTTTTATCTGTTGAAGGGGGGTTGGATGGCTTAATTGTTAGCGTGCGCGCGCTGTATCATAAAGTCTGTCATTGAGTCGACTGGCGTGGTTTCGAATCCCCGGTTGTACGTGACAAGGAGTAGGGTCGTCTGTCCAACCTTATCGGTTTTCTCCGGGTCCTCCGGTTTCCTCCCACTGCTAAAGACCCCTACGCGCAAGCTAATTATTGAAATAAAATTAAACCATATGTTAGTCCCGAAATGACCTAGTTTGTGTCGAGTGGACGTTAAATCCCATTTCTCTCTCTCTCTTGATCTATCTGTTGAAATTTGTCTTTGTGTGTGATATAAGTTAAAAAAGGTTTGTTGATAATCCAGACATATTATCAGCCAAACAATCCTCTCATAGCTTCGATCTGTTTCTATAGTAATTAATTATGCCCTCATTTTACATGCTTCAATCAATTTATGCACACAACTGGCTGAATTTCTGCTGAGCTGTGAATCCACATGTACATATATCACGGTGGCTGAGTGAGCAAGGATGCAAGCTTGGTAACCAGAATGTTATTATGCCCTCGAGGGATCACGGTGGTTAAGGTGTTCGATCCCTGCATTGGCCGAGAAAGTTCATCCAGATTTTCTGGCGTGATTCCCCCTTGTCAGTGATGCAGGACGAAGGGCCCACCAAGGACAGCTGTCTAGTTGTTCGGATGGGACGGAAAAAAGGGGTCACGCGTACACATTGGTGTGCACGTAAAAGATCCCTTGACAGTTGGAATTCGATATAAGAGGACAGCTGTCTAGTCGTTTGGATGGGACAAAAAAACAGGTCTCCTGTACACATTGGTGTGCACGTAAAAGATCCCTTGACGGTTGTAATTCGATATAAGAGTAGGCCATAGTGCCACTGTTTAGGCAAAATTTCCCTCATTTAGCCCACATTATGGCGTACATGTTTGTCCATTTTCATTAGCCCAGTCAGAGCAGAACAGTAAGACGTTAAACCGCATTTCATTTTATTTTCATTTCGTTATCAAGAACATTGATTAGTTCAACATCTAATTAATCAATTTTAATTATTTTGCTGTAGTGTTGTAAGTTTGACGATAGAGTTGATTTACCATGGTAACAAATCTATATTTTATTTTGTTGTTGGGTCACATATGGAGCAATTTGATTAAAACACAGATCCTATTTCATTTCGTTAATTATAGTCTCAAAATTTCATTTTACTTGTCTTCACAACACTAGGATCTGGAAGAGTTGTTATATAACCTGCGTTTTGTAATAAATAGTAAGCGATTAAAGACAACATCGTCTTATGTATGCAATGAATTCTCCTCTGACTTGCAAGAGAGGTAAGTCACGTGAAGTAAACATGACCTGGTTTGATCGAATTTTTATAGCAGGACATTCCTTAGCAATAAGAATGTTTGAGAAGGATTTGAAGCAAAGTTATGACAAATTAATTAGTTTGAATATGTTTTTAGTCCATATATACCATTAAATCGCCTAGTTTGTACGCGGGAACCTATCTTTAATAGATAATGCATGACAGCTGCACAACAAAAAATAGACAAAACATGTAATACTAAAAGTAAAACATAGCACAATTGAATACATATCCTACATTTAACAGAAAGCAAAATATTAAAGATACATTGTGGAAGATTAGATAAAGAGCTGAAATTTCTCACTATAAGAGTTAAATAATAGATAATGTAACAGGAATATTCTGAAAATTTCCATCAAATTACTTCAGCCTAAGTCGAGAAATACTCATTTTAAAAACCTTGTAACCTGGATTGTCGTTGCCATTGTGACGAAAATACTTGATTATCCATTTTTGCGTTTAATCATCAATGGCTGTTGAACGATGCATGTAGATGGGATTAAAATCTAATGAATATAGAAAGCATCAGATGACATTGAGAGTTGATTATGGTCTTTTCATGTTAAAAATACATTATAATTAGATATTTGAGACTTCGTCTCACTTTCCCATTTTTAAATTAATTTTTTAAATGGCAAACAGTTATTCTAGTTAAAATCTTGAGTATCCAATTGCATCAAGAGTTGATTATGGTCTTGTTTTGTTAATAAATGTCTAATTAATAGTTAAGATAACATTTCAAACCTAAAGAAAAATGTGCAATAGGCAGATTTAGCTCTTGCATAATGTATGTTTAATAAATGTCTAATTAATAGTTTATATAACATAAAGAAAGACGTGCAATAGACAGATTTATCTCTTGCATATGCATGTTTAACTTGAGGCATCTGTGGTTATGGAAAAAAGAATGTACATCTAGCCTGTGAAATAATTTGCTACAATCCTTCAGGGTTTACAGATATTTGCTTGTCAATTTTATAATACTACAGTAATAACAGTGTTATACTATAATGCTATATTTAAGTAAGTGATAATAGGCTCATCAACTTAATATAATGAGATAATGAACTTAAATATACATTATGCAAGAGCTAAATCTACCTATTGCAGGTTATTTTTAGGATTTAGATGTTATCTGAATTATCAATTAGACATTATCTTTTCCTGACCGTAATCAACTCTCAACGCCATTGTTAGCCTTTGATATTTACTGGATTTGAATACATTTTGTGATAGGTAATTTAATGAAAAAATGGCTAATCAAGACTTTGTTTATTATCTTACTAACCTTAGTAATGATTGAGGCTAACCTAAAATTGAATCTCTAATATCTCGGTTCAGAGTGACGCAATTTGAAGCTTGCGCATTGTATCACAAGGTCTGTCATTAAGTCAACTGGCGTGGTGTCGATTCCCTGGTTGTACGTGACAAGGAGTAGGGTTGTCTGTCAAATCTCGTGGGCTTTCCCCGGGTCCTCCGATTTCCTCCCACTGCTACAGACCCTACATGTACGTGCAAACAAATTATTGAAATAAAATGGAACCTTATGTTAGGCCCGAAATGACCAAGTTTGTGTCAAGTGGATGGTAAACTCTCTCTCTTTATCTAATCTTACGTAATGCTTCTTTAATGTAAGACTGTGTGATTGTACAGGTATATACAGGTAAAGTATTCTACAATATGTAAAACAGTAGGATTATACCACAGTATTATATTCTATACAGGTGTTATTGATTTTGATCTGTTTATTTTCACATACCTGGTATATATTATCAACTACTAGACAAGTCTTTTCACTTGTAGTTTATCACATTGTGAATAATACACGGTATTGATCATTTTCGTCTAGAACAAATGTTTCAAAACAAATCCTATTGAATCGATTATGATGTACATGTTTATGTCAAAATTATATATTTTTATCTGTTGAAGGGGGGTTGGATGGCTTAATTGTTAGCGTGCGCGCGCTGTATCATAAAGTCTGTCATTGAGTCGACTGGCGTGGTTTCGAATCCCCGGTTGTACGTGACAAGGAGTAGGGTCGTCTGTCCAACCTTATCGGTTTTCTCCGGGTCCTCCGGTTTCCTCCCACTGCTAAAGACCCCTACGCGCAAGCTAATTATTGAAATAAAATTAAACCATATGTTAGTCCCGAAATGACCTAGTTTGTGTCGAGTGGACGTTAAATCCCATTTCTCTCTCTCTCTTGATCTATCTGTTGAAATTTGTCTTTGTGTGTGATATAAGTTAAAAAAGGTTTGTTGATAATCCAGACATATTATCAGCCAAACAATCCTCTCATAGCTTCGATCTGTTTCTATAGTAATTAATTATGCCCTCATTTTACATGCTTCAATCAATTTATGCACACAACTGGCTGAATTTCTGCTGAGCTGTGAATCCACATGTACATATATCACGGTGGCTGAGTGAGCAAGGATGCAAGCTTGGTAACCAGAATGTTATTATGCCCTCGAGGGATCACGGTGGTTAAGGTGTTCGATCCCTGCATTGGCCGAGAAAGTTCATCCAGATTTTCTGGCGTGATTCCCCCTTGTCAGTGATGCAGGACGAAGGGCCCACCAAGGACAGCTGTCTAGTTGTTCTGATGGGACGGAAAAAAGGGGTCACGCGTACACATTGGTGTGCACGTAAAAGATCCCTTGACAGTTGGAATTCGATATAAGAGGACAGCTGTCTAGTCGTTTGGATGGGACAAAAAAACAGGTCTCCTGTACACATTGGTGTGCACGTAAAAGATCCCTTGACGGTTGTAATTCGATATAAGAGTAGGCCATAGTGCCACTGTTTAGGCAAAATTTCCCTCATTTAGCCCACATTATGGCGTACATGTTTGTCCATTTTCATTAGCCCAGTCAGAGCAGAACAGTAAGACGTTAAACCGCATTTCATTTTATTTTCATTTCGTTATCAAGAACATTGATTAGTTCAACATCTAATTAATCAATTTTAATTATTTTGCTGTAGTGTTGTAAGTTTGACGATAGAGTTGATTTACCATGGTAACAAATCTATATTTTATTTTGTTGTTGGGTCACATATGGAGCAATTTGATTAAAACACAGATCCTATTTCATTTCGTTAATTATAGTCTCAAAATTTCATTTTACTTGTCTTCACAACACTAGGATCTGGAAGAGTTGTTATATAACCTGCGTTTTGGTTGATGTAAGGTATTAGCCAATGAAACGGCTTGTTGCGGCTAGTTTTTTTGACGTAGTGTGCATGAAACTGGGAATCCCAGTAGAGACATCAGCACTGATTGGTTGATAAAATGTTAATGTCACAGGGTCAAAGGCTGCTCGTATGACCCCTGATGCAACCTCCCACTACAACTTATCAGATCTTCATGTAGTGGAGGCCATCGAACGTATAAAAAAAAAAAACCAAACGAAACATAGATGTGTATTTTAATCAGATTGCATATGGTGACCCAAATTCTTCATTTTTACGATATAATAATAAATGTAGTGCTCTTTGTGTGTATGGCCGAAACGATGGAATTTGAAAAAGTGTATTACTCTTAAATGGATTTCGTCAGTGTACATGTATACATTTTTCAGATGGCTGCTGTTGATTCCACAACATTGTCACCATTATCCACTACTAAAGAATTTCCTACTGGATGAATCGATGGAATTTGAAAAAGTGCATTTTTCTTAAATTGATTTCTTCAATGTATACATTTTTCAGATGGCTACCATTGATTCCACAACATTGTCACCATCATCCACAACTAAAGTCTTGGCTAATTTGGTGTCTGCCGTTATAAAATCAACTACAGCAGTTCCTGAACCAACTACAACAAGTTCAATTCCTACTACAACCCAAACAACTACCACATTTAACCCAGATGTAACAGGTTCATCACTCGATCCTAATGTATCCAATATATCGGCTCCAATACCCCTGATCTTTTTACAGACTACTGCAGCCCAAGGCATCGCAGGAACATTTGCAGTGGCAGCTATTCTTATAACAGTTCATCAGGTGAGATATTGTTTTCCTTGACTGACAATTAAAGATTAGGCATAATTAAGAAAGTAAAAAAAAGGAGCCACGGTGGCTAAGTGGTTAAGATGCTGGATCGCTAGCCTGGAGGTCGGGTTTTCGATCCCTGCATTGGCCGAGAAAGTTCATCAGGATTTTCAGACGTGGTTCCCCCCTTGAGGACCTGACAAGGACAGCTGTTTAGTCGTTTGGATGGGACAAAAACAAGTTCCTGTGTATACATTGCCGTGCACGTAAAAGAGCCCTTGGCAGTTGGAATTTGATAAAAGAGTAGGCCATTGTAATCCTTGAATGAAATTTAGCGATTAAAAAAAAACACACAAAAAAACACAATTTATTTGGAAAACAATCACTGGTTTATGCACATACAGCACGACGTTTCAACATGTTAGTATATGAAAAGGTAATATATAGTGATATTACACGTTTCGCGTGGTTTCGATTCCCCCCGGTTGTACATGACAAGGAGTAAGGTTGCCTGTCCATCTTCCGGTTTCCTACGACTGCTAAAGACCCCCTACGCGCAAGTGAATTATTGAAATAAAATTTAACCATGACCTAGTTTGTCTGGAATGGACGTTAAACCACATTTCTCTTTCTCTATATTGATGATATTTAATGGAATAATGATGTAAGGATATTTATTGAAAAAAGTTGACCAGTGGGCCCCATGGTTGTCATTAACCAATGCTTCCGTTTACGAAATCCGGATCAAAACTAGAGCCCCAATGAACTATGTGTAAACATGTGACTATTGACAGGTGTTGTCCACGAGGCATGTTATGCATAATCTTTCTTGAAGATCTAATACCACTTCTCATCCGCGTAGTTTAATTGTAACAAATTTTTGTGATACTTTGGTATATCAGTATCTAAAGTGACGTAACTGACAACCAGCCTGCCAGTTTATGATACATGTACCTTTAGACTAGAAATTGTTAAAATATTAATAGCCGAAGTATTGCTGTATATGAGGCGGTTAAACTGACAAATTGCACATATGGTTGAAATAATGATTTATTTAAATGTGATTCATGGGTATTCAGGTCAAAACTGTATTTGATATGTCATGGATAAACCATTTTCAAAACACTATTAATCAAATTCTGTTCAAACCTTATGAATGTTAATCTCCTATTCTATTTAATGGCAAACGATTTAGGTGTCAGTAGTTTGGTTTAAGCTCTTTTATAGCTGCATGTATAACTGATTGTGATTTGGAAATGAAATGAAATGGGGTTTAACGTCCTACTGTTTTGCTCCGACTCATCTAATGAAGATGGGAAAATGCCATGCAGTGTGCTATGAGGGAATTTTGCCTGGCAGCGGCACTATGGCCTAGTCTTATATCGATTTTTTGACTGCCAAGGGATCTTTTACGTGCACGTCAATGTATACATGGGAGCTCAGATTTTCATCCCATCCGAACAAGTGATTGTGTTTTGGGTATATTACATAAACTGCACCTGTGCAATACACACTGCAAAATAACACCATGAAAATTAAACTTGTCTTGCTTATCTTGTAGTGTCATACAGTTTCGGGTTTTAAGAAAGAAAAAAAATCCACATGCATTTATAAAACCACAAACACCCAAATCTAAACATGAAGTTGTTATTTTAAAGAATAAAATTACACACAGGTGATAAGATTGCCGTGTTGTGTTAGTAGAAATTTGTCATACTGATATTAAATAAATCTAAAAATTATATTTTAGTATTCATAAAAATGGTCTTAATAAAACAATGAATTTTAAGTTGAATAAATGTGTTATAATTTATAAAGAAAGAAGAGAACTTGCATTATAAAACTGACATTTGACCTGTTGTCAAATATATACTTGTCTAATTTTTTTATTCGTACATGTGTCAAGACATTAGTTTTCATAATGTATTGTTACGAGATTTATATGTAATCAGTAACAGATATAAATGGTTTTCAATAAAACTTGTGTCTGTTCAGACAAAAATAGATTATTGGTATAATAGATTTATCTGTAGCCTGAGTCAAGTTGATTGTTACTATTGTTTTCATGGATAAGAAGTTAAAATGGTGTAATGTTCATAAAATGGAACTATAGTGTACTAAATAAATGTCATTTTGTGTTGTTGTCAAATGATACAGGGTCGAATCTAAGATTGAGTATTAATTCTAGCAGTTTAAAGTAGCTATGTCTCTAACTCAATATCATCCAGGGCTGCCGACAACCAGTATCGCAGCGCAATTTGCGATACATATTTTGTCCGTTGCTAATCAAAAATTAAAATCTAAAGTTTTTGATTCGCAGTAACTGCGAATCATTAATATGCCTGTCATTTTGGATATTGACACAAGGATAATCCACATTTGAAGACTAGAAGGCTTTGTCAACACTTTCAACATGTATAAAATATTGAATAAAATTTTATAAACAAAACTGAATTCTCCGAGTGACATTTTCTACTCGAACTACCCAGACACAATTCATTATACGGTACTATATAATACAGGGACATAACTCTATGAATAGGGACTATTAAACCGGAAATAGGGAATAAAGTAGTACCACTCACGTTGCGAGACATCAAGTAATTATATCATATTCATTATGAAAGAAATAAATCCAGTGTATCCCCCACATATTGTAAATAAAATATAAAAAAATAAATATGTGTTAACGTATTGTAAAATGATAAATCAAAGTAAAAATTCCCGTAAAATATCGTGTGTGTCTAGTTAATCGAAGTGCGCCCGATTTAACAAAAATAGCAATACACGATAAAAAGCAGACGAAATTGTTTTCTAACGAAGATTTCTAACATAACAAAAAATAACAATTAAAATGATTGCGGCTTCGGAAGTCACTTCAGACATAAGACCTAACTAAATGTCTACATCACATTCACAAACTGTCACAAGTACTTGTGGCAGTGCTAAAAAAATCTAAGAATAGTAAGAATGAAATCTAATCATATTTGTTATGAGCTAAAGTAATATCTTGTTATTTAGGTGTTTTATGTTAAAACTGAAAAACTGCTAATCAATTTTTAAATTTGCTAATCAAATTTGGCAAAATTGGACTTTTTGATTAGCAGTGCTGCTAATCAACTGTGAAAAATTACCGACAGCCCTGATATCATCCAAAGTCATCGACATTGAAAACACAAATTATTTGTTAATTTAAATCAACATTGATGTTGTGATTTTACCGGGAAAAGATGGGCTTCTGATATCCAATATTTAAAGTAGCTAAGTCTCTAACTCAATATCATCCAAAGTCTTCGAAATTGAAAACACAAATTATTTGTCAATTTAAATCAATGTTAATGTTATGATCTTACCGGGAAAAGATGGGCTTCTGATATCCAATATTTAAGTCAAAATAAACATTTTATCCTTTGTACACGAATCATGTACCATAATGCGTTTCAGCACCATTTGTAATAAGTGACTTGAAAAACGAGGCTAGACATATTCCAGAAGTCACGTCAAACAGTGACGCCATATTCTTATCTGGAGAGCATGCACAGAGATTGATATTCGATTGAGACTTCAGGCATTTTTCACTGAACATAACTGATTTGAAATTAAAGTAAAAACAGAAACGATTGAATGTAAATCAGTTTATATACATTTATATTACATTATTATATGCGTTCCTCCCCATTTCTATGTCGGACACAAATTCAGGCTTATCAGACACAATGCTTCTCATGGCTGTCATTTTGTCCGGCATTGATTTGTATTTTTTCTGATTTTTATCAATATTATTATTAATACAAAGTTTCGACTATGAGGTTTTAGTTTAAATTAAAAACCATTTTGTCCAGGTTTGAATTAATAACGATATTATTACTTTAGTTTATGTAAAAGTTACATAGACATTCTTGCTAATTAGATTAGAGGAGTCACGGTGGCTAAATGGGTAAGACGCTGGCGCGGTAGCCTGGAGGTCGCGTATTCGATCCCAGCGTTGGCCAAGCATGTTCAACAGGATTTTCAAGCATGGTTCCCCCTTGTCAGTGGTGCAGAACGGAGGGCCTGACAAGGACAGATGTTTAGTCGTTTGGATGATACGAAGACCGGTGTATACATTGGCAGTTGGAATTCGATATAAGAGTAGGACATAGTGCTGCTGCCTGGGCAAAATTTCACTTAGAACACTGTATTGCGTATGACTGTCTTCATTACCCTAGTAGGAGCAGAACAGTAGGACGTTAAACCCCATTGCATTTCATTTCATTTTAATTAGATTACAACTTTTAATCTATTCAAAACCTAAGGTATCTGATGACCGAGAGAGTTGATTATGGGTTTGTCATGTGAATAAATGACTAAATGATAATTTATATAACGTTTGAAGGTAGAAAAAACACCTGCAATATGCAGATTTAGCTCTTAATAATGCATGTTTAATAAATATTATCATACTGTGAATCCATTATTTAAACATGGTGATGTCAATTTATTGCTTCCTGTTTAAAGATTACTTCCTAATAGCTTTTAATATAAAGACAAAAAATATGGATTTTATCTGAGTGTTAGCATGTGTCTGTATCTACATAGAAATTGACATTTCATGAGAGGAAAATGATAAATTATAAAGTCACCATACATGAATTGTTGAACTATTTATATTGTAAGGCCTAACACTGTAACCCGGGTAGCATTTAATCTTGTGTATCAAGCACTAATTTTTTTCACATTTTGTTTTTATATCAAATCCTTGTTTAAAAATAGGCAAAAATAATTTAAAATCATCTAATTTGTATTTGTGTCTAGTTTAAAGCTGACTGATTAATTTTGATAATGAGTGTCCAATTTACAAGTATTTAATTTCCTGACATCTGTTCAAAAATTAATTGGGTTGTTTATTTTTTAAGAGTGGTCGAGAAATTAAACGCTTTTAAATTGAACACTCATTATCAAAATTAAATGGTCAGCTTTATACTGGACACAAGTACTAATTAGATGATTTTTGGTGATTTTAAACGATTTTTACGAATTTTTAAATAAAGATTTGATATTGAATGAATCTGAAAGATTGAATGATACCCAGATTACAGTGTAAGCATATTGTGACAAAGACATAATTTTAAATGCCCCTATTATGATATGCAGTATGAAACATGCCAAATATGGCATTTAATTAGTTTACACTGACTTTAAAGCTTAGGGGGGTTGGATGGTTATCACGTGCGTGCTGTATCATACGGCCTGTCATTGAGTCAACTGGCGTGGTTTTGAATCCCTGGTTGTACGTGACAAGGAGTAGGGTCGCCTGTCCAACCTCGTGGGTTATCTCCGGGTCCTCCGGTTTCCTCCCACTGCTAAAGACCCTTACGTGCAAGCGAATTATTGAAATAAAATTTTAAAAAAACCAAAACATGTTAGTCCCGAAATGACCTAGTTTGTGTCGAGTGGACGTTAAACCCCATTTCTCTCTCTCTCTCTCCCTCTTTAAAGCTGAATAACTCAGTCATTATTACCCCTGTTCATTGTCATTCGAGTAATATTAAACATCTTGCAAACTGCAATGTTGACAAATTTCATTTCATCCCATCTTTTGTAAATACTGAACAAATTTAAGCAAGTTTTGGACTGATATTGCTTTTAGAGATTAAACTTTTACAATATTGTAGTTTTCAAGGGCTTAATGTTTCTTCAAATGACGATCAATTTCAGTACTTTTTGGTGTAAATTAGATTTAGGCATTGTGAGATATTTATGTAAATGAAAATCAATGGCTTCACGCTTTGTTTCACTCATTTGGTCAGAGAGAGTGAGGGGGGGGGGAATGGGGTTTAACATCCACTAGGTCATTTCGGAACTAACATATGGTTTAATTTTATTTCAATAATTCACTTGTGTGTAGAAGTTTTTAGCAGTGGGAGGAAACCAGAGGACCCTGGAGAAAACCCATGAGGTTGGACAGGCGACCCTACTCCTTGTCACGTACAAACAGTGAATCGAAACCACACCAGTTCACTCAATGACAGACCTTATATTATGACACAGAATGCACGCGAAAACCATTCGGCCATCCAATCCCCCACATTTGGCACAAATAAGGTTGTGGTTCTCAGGTTACTTTGATGAGAATTTGGTTATGAGTTATACATTTTATTGGTGTATATAAAAAAAAAACACAAACAATATGCCTGTTGATATTTACTATAGATTTAAACTTGTTTGTGATATATTGGCTCAGTGAATAAGACATGGCTCGTTAACCTGGAGGTCATGTGATTGATCTTGGTATTGATCGAGAAGTTCATAATGGATTTTCTGGGATGGTTCACCTTGTCAGTGGTGCTGGAGGCAGGGCTTGGCAACGGACAGTGTATATTTGTTTGGATGGGACAAAAAAAAAAGTTTCCGTGTACACATTGGCGTGTAGGTAAAAGAACCCTTGACAGAAGAAATTTGATATAAGAGTAGATCGTAACGCAGTCTGGAGTGCGCGTGTTCGATCCCTGCATTGGCAAAGAAAGTTCATCAGGATTTTCTGATGTGGTTTCCCCTTGTCAGTGGTGCAGGACTGAGGGTCTGACAAGGACAGCTGTCAAATCGTTCGAATGGGATGAAAAACTGAAGTCCTGTGTATACATTGGCTTGCACGTTAAAGATCCCTTGGCAGTTGGAATTTAATGTAAGAGTAGGCCGTAATGCCGCTGCCCGGGCAAAATTTCCCCCATAGCACACTGTATGGCGTATGCCTGTCTTCATTAGCCCAATCGGAGCAGAACAGAAGAATGTTAAACCCCATTTCATTTCATTGTGATATATGGAAATAAAAGACTATTGTAAAGAAAGTCTTTCCAGAAGAAACAAGATGAACTACCAGAATTATAAATAGTTTCTGTACAGTATTAGTTGAAGGGTGATAAATTGCATGTGTCTACTGGATGTGTTGCAATTACTGTTGAACAAAGACAAGGTCATTGTGAAACAATAATCTATAATCATCTCTTCACCAGGCAAACCAAGTATTGACCCGTCACATGATAGCCTCTTTCATTCTATTGCCATGTTATCATGGTTAATTGTAGTCCCTATTGAACACAATCATGAACTATTTCTGCAAGAACTCGCTTACTCAGCATAATTAACAGGCATTTCGGCTTAGTTATAAAATTAGATAATTGTATTGAGAGAGAGAGAGATTCTACCCTTAATACAATTGGGGGTTGGGTGGCCGTATGGTTAGCATGTGTGCACAGTATCTTAAGGCCTGTCATTGGGACAACTGGCATGGTTTCGATTCCCTGGTTGTACGTGACAAGGAGTAGGATCGCCTGTCCAACCTGGTTGGTTTTCTCTGGGTCCTCCAGTTTCCTCCCATTGCAAAAAACTGTATGCGCTAGCAAATTATTGAAATAAAATTGACTCATGTGTTAGTCTCGAAATGACCTAGTTTGTGTCCAGGTTAAACTCTCTCTCTCTCTCTCTCTCTCCCTCTCTCTCTCTCTCAGGTCATATTGTGATTAGGTGTTACTATACGATTTGTATCAGAATTCATAACCAGGTTAATATTTATCAAGATAAGAACAGAATAGATGAATAATTGATATTTTCAGTCCTGCTGATGTTGAAGAAATAAAACTGTTTTCTATCACAATATTGATGTGGATCAAAATAAGAACCAAAACAATGGGTGACGAGGATAATTAAGAGTAACCTGTTACTTACTGAAGCTACCACCCCCCACCCCCCACCCCCACAAAAAAAGATAATCTTGATACATAAATGCGTTTTGCGATTCAATACACAAATCTTTGGGAGGTAAATCACGATACATCGATTCACTGATCTATTGTGCCAGCACTAGAACATATACTTAAATCACGGTACATCGATTCATCTATCAATCGTGCCAGCACTAGAACATGTGCAGTAAATCACGATACATCGATTCAGCCATCAATGGTGCCAGTACTAGAACATAAGCAGTTAAACATGTTACATCTATTCAACTATATCGTGCCGGCACAAGAACATATGCAGTTAAACATGTTACAGCTCCAGGACATAAGCAGTTAAACATGTTACATCGATTCAAAGATCTATCGTGCCAGCACTAGAACATAAGCAGTGGATCACAATACATCGATTCAACAATCTTTTGTGCCAGCACTAGATCATAACCAGTGAATCACGATACATCAATTCAACTATCTTTTGTGCCAGCACTAGAACATATGCAATAAATCACGATGCATCGATTCAACTATCTAACATGCCGGCACAAGAACATATGTAGTGAATAACAGTTGAATTTAATAAAGATGAAATAAGATAGTAAATGTAAATCATACCTTAAACATTGATACCACTGAATATTTAATCAAAGAACAGGGAATTACTGAAACAAGAGGATTGATTATGTTGCCAGACAATAACGACCCATACATCAAAATTAGATAATGAGAGAAACAGTTTTCAAAGTAACGATGCGGCATTTTAATTTGTCGCTAGTATATCAAATTACTCGCTGCTTAATCAATGCTAGTATATACTCGGATTGATTATTTAACATTTAAACATACATTATGCAAGAGCTAAATCTGCCTATTGTAGGTCTTTCTTTGGTAATGAAATGTTATATAAACTATTAATTAGACATTTATTAACAAAACTAGACCATAATCAACCCTCGATTGGATAGGATACTCAAGATGTTAACTAGATTAGAACGGTTCGCCATTTAAGAATTTAATTTTAAAATGCGAAAGCGAGACTAAGTCTCGAATATACCAGTGCCTGGTTACCATGCTGCACACATCTTGTCAAAACTACAAACAGTGACAACTTGACTCAGAATGAAGTAATTTGAATGAAATTTTCAATATTTCCATTTTACATTATCTATTTTTGAGCTATTATAGCAATTATGGTCAGCTCTTTAACTAAAACTTACATAATGTATCTTTAATTAAGAAAACAAAATCAAAATACCAACGCTAGATATTGTATTGGCTTGGATTCACTGACAACAAAATGGCGGCTGGTTTATTACATAGTGAGCAGCATAGATTGATGAAATTTTAGCTCCACATATCTTTGTAAATGTTGAATGTTATTGAACCATTTTTAGACTAATATTCCTATTAGAAATGAAATGAAATGGGGTTTAACATCCTACTGTTCTGCTCCTGTGACTAATAACTATTTTGTTTATTTATGGTAATTTCACCAATTCTCTTCATTCCTTCAATGTGTTTAAATGTTTTTGGTGTTATGGTTATTTTTCTCTTTTAAAGATATCTTATGTAGATAGCGCTCTTGCGCAACCAGTTTGTTGGATATTCAGCGCTTTATAAATAGATTATTATTATTATTATTATTATTATTATAGAGATTCCTATTAGAGATTTGTTGTTTATTTGTAGTTTGAAAGTGAATTCTATAGCACTAAGATAACACATCATGACTTGAAGTACTTGATAGAATTGAAGGAAGTGATTGTATATCAGTCAGACTAGTCCGTACTTGTCTATCCCACAGTTTAAATCCAGATGAAAAATTCATAAGCACGAAAAAAATCTGAATAATTTAGTTTCATCTTAGTCCACTTAACTTTACGAACTTTATCCCTTGGGGTAAATTATTTTATCCTTACTTAAAGTAGCTAGGTCTCTAACTCAATATCATCCTAAGACTTCAACATTGGAAACACGAGTTATTTGTCAATTTAAATCAACATTGAAGTTGTTATCTTACCAGGAAAAGATGAGCTTCTGATATCCAATATTTAAGACAAAATAGACATTTTACCATAATGTGTTTCAGCACCATTTGTAACAAGGGATTCGAAGAAGAGGCTAGACATATTCCAAAAGTCATGTCAAATGGTGACGCCATATTCTTATCTGAAGAACATGCGCAATAAATACTATCGGTGTAGACTGGAATAACCAGACGCTAAAGATTGCCATTCGATTGAAACTGATTTGAAAGCGGAAACGATTGAATGAAAATCAGTTTATATACATTCATATTACATTATTATATGCGTTACGACCCATTTGTGTCAATTTCTATATCCCAAATATTAGCGATTTAGCTCCTTTAAAGTAATTTTCGTCCATTTAATGTGAAATTGATTTCACATGGAGCCACTTCTTTATCTTGCCTTTTTGTTCTGTACAGTTGATTGATGTTTAAAAAAAGAAGTTATAAAACAAGGAACCAGCCATTATTGTATCAGAAATCAATCTTATTTGGCTGTTTTTCAAAGATTTTATTATTACTATTAGTCGCAGTAGCACACCATTGTTAAAGTTAAAGTGATCTATAAATTTCATTTATTACACTACATAAGATTTAAGATACCGTGTCAAATTGGGTACCGATTACATCCTGGACAATGAGGGTGTCACGGTGGCTAAGTGGGTAAGACATTGGCTCGCTAGTTTGGAGGTCGGGTGTTCGATCCCTGCATCGGCCAAAAAAGTTCATCCAGGTTTTTCGACCTGGTTCCCCCTTGTCAGTGATGCAGGCCGGGAGGGTCTGACAAGGACAGCTGTCTAGTTGTTCGGATGGGACGGAAAACCAAGGTCCCATGTACACATTGGCATGCAAATAAAAGATCCCTTGACAGTTGGAATGCGATATAAGATTAGGCCGTAGTGCCGCTTTCTGGGCACAATGTCCCTTATAGCACACTGTATGGCAAATGCCGGTCTTCATTAACCCAGTTCGGAGTAGAATAGTAGGACGTTAAACCCCATTTCATTTCATTTCGTTTGCAACCTGGACAATGGTTCTTTAGTTCTATATTGCAACTTTCCTGTTGTTGTCTAGACTTAAGAGATTGTCCTGTTAGTTGCTATGGTAACAAATCACAATTTAAGGTTGAGAAGATGTTAAAGTGATAATATTAGGATGTAAAATAAGGACAGTATATTGAATAATGATAACATTATATATTAAAGCAAATACCATTAGGCGTGCGTGAATGGAGCTTAGGGGTCCACTTCCACATTACAAATCAAATTAATATTTTTTTATCACCGTAGTAGAGAATTTGCTATGGTAGAGAATTAATGAGAATTGAATATCCTAGTTGTGCTGTTAATGTAAGATAGTAGACAAAATGGTTTGATTGATGAGTTGTGTGTAGGTGATGGAGAATGAAATGGGTTTTACGGTTCTACTGGATTAGTTGATGGATGCATGTTATTAGTTGTATTACCGGTACATGTAGTGTACTATAGTTCACATCTGTTTTAGTTGACATGTAAATCAAAGTAGCTAATAGCAATCGGCCTACATCCGTCCGTAGGTATGTTACATGCATCAGTTGATATTTACACTTGTTTTAAAAGGAAATCGAATGGGGTTTAATGTTCTACTTTTCTGCTCTACTTTTCTGCTCCAACTGGGATAATGAAGACAGACATACGCCATATAGTATGCTATAAGGGAAATTGTGCCCTGACAGCAGCACTACAGCTTAATCTTATATTGAATTCCATCTGTCAAGGGATCTTTTACGTGCACGCCAATGTGTACTCATAACCTAAATTTTTCGCACCCCTTCCAAGCAACTGCACAGCTGATCTTGGCAATCCCTCCGTTCTGCACCACTGACAAGGGAAACCGAATCTGTTATCACCTATAGGAACTTCTCGCCAACACTGCGAGCAAACCCGAGACCTCCTGGCTACCGGTAACGAAATGAAATGGGGTTTAACGTCCTACTGTTCTGCTCCTATACTGGGCTAATGAATTCCAACTGCCAAGGGATCTTTTACATGCATTCCAATGTATACACGGGACCTCGGTTTTCCATCTCATCCGAAAGACTAGACAGCTGTCCTTGTCAGGCCCTCAGTCCTGCATCACTGACAAGGGGAAACCACGCCGTAAAATCGGGATAAACTTTCTCGGCCAATGCAGGGATCGAACCCTGGCTAACGAGCCGGCGTCTAACTCACTGAACCCCTGCTGCACACTGTTTTGGAATGGAATTTTAGATTATAAGATTTGTCATTGAGTCAAGTGGCGTGGTTTCGATTCCCCGGTTGTACGTAACAAGGAATAGGGTCACCTGTCCAACCTTGTGGGTTATCTCCTATTTCCTCCCACCGCTAAAGCCCCTGATGTGTAATCAAATTATTGAAGTAAAATTGAACCATATGTTAGTCCTGAAATCACCTAGTTTGTGTAAAGTGGACGTTAAACCCCCTCTCTCTCTCTCCATATGGGATTGGCCAAAAGTAAAAATTTCCACACTGTGTAAGTGCCTATATAATAAGCATGTTTATCTAGCTACTTGTCAAAGTTACTGTGATAAGTGATCGTCGCAATTATCAAGTCAACCATTCTTTAAATGAGATAAATTACCCGTTACGCAATTCTCTCAATCTTGTCCAAATTGTTCAATATTTTCATTGTAATTTCAAACAAGTTGTATTTATTTCGTCGCATTTGGCATTTGATTTAAATACCTAAAACCAATTTTGTTTACAATGTCCTGTGAAATCTAAGGATGCTCGTTTAATTAGAAAGATATAACTATGCAAAGGGTATGCATACCTTAGCTTCTGTTTTTGTGGGATGATGATGATGTCTGTATGTGGGGTGGCATTGACTGTAGGATGGTGTTGTCTCTGAGTGGAATGGTGTTGTCTCAGAGTGGGATGGTGTTTTCTCTGTGTGGGATGGTGTTATCTTTGTGTAGAATGGTTTTGTCTGTGAGTGGGATGGTGTTGTCTCTGGGTGGGATGGTGTTGTCTCTGTGTGGGATGGTGTTGTCTCAGAGTGGGATGGTGTTGTCTCTATGTGAGATGATGATTAAAACACAGATCCTATGTCTTCAATACACTAGAATCGGGAAGAGTTGTCATTCACAGCTACATGTATAGAAAACAAATCAAAATAAAAATTTGTATTAATGAGTACCCACTTGAAACACTGACACTGATTGGTTAATCAAATGACTGACATGATAAGAGTCAAAAGCCAATTGTGTGACCCCAGATGTGACATCCCACTACAAGCGGTCAGATCTTAATGTAGTGAAGTCCATCAAAAGTATTAAAAAAACAAAACAAAAAATATAGATCTGTATTTTATTAATCAGATTGTTGATAAATATTCAAGATACATTATGGGATATTCGATAACAAGTTGGCAGTTCTCACTATAATAGTTAAAAACTAGATAATGTAAAGGCAATTTGCATAAAATTTCATTCAAATTGATCCACTATGAACCGAGAACTAAGCGATTGAAATTTCCGCCTAGCCTAGATCATCATTACTTAAGTCATTACAATAAACAGCATAGTCTTGATTATCCATTTAATCATTAAATCGTGAAGGAAAGTTATGCAGTAAATCGAGTCATAATCCACTAAAAATCGCATGCTAGGGATGCCATCGAGAGTTGATTATGATCTGGATAGGTTAATTAATGTCTAATTAATATATTTAGACAACGTTTCAGGCCGAAAGAAAGACTTGCAATAGACAGATTTAGCTCTTGCATAATTAATAAGAAACCATCTGCATGGATTCTTATTAATTTCATATATATTGTCCACAAGTTTACTAAATTGTCATTTTTGCTTGATAACGATAAGAGGATACTTGTCGAAACGTCGTGCTTTTAGAATAAACTAGTGATTGTATCCCATAAAAACTGTGTTCTGTTAATTTGTTCCCCGATCGCTAAATGCAACTTAAAGAATATCTTTGATCCAGAAACACAAAACTTTGCAGTTGCACATAGTTTTTTATTGATGTATTTGATACATTAAAACAACAAAAGTTTTATAAAGGGCTATATTTTAGTTAAAATAAGGTGAACAATTTTGAGTAAATTCTTAACTTAAGTCTGAGAATGGTGTGAACTCATGACCTGTTGTCTGTGTCCAAGTACATGTACATACAGCTACATATTACCTATCTTTGTAATAGAATAACTAAGACAATTTAACATCACTGACAAATAATTCTGTAGTGCTGGCTATATTGATTATTTACTCCCAAGCTCATCAATTACATGTATTTTTTTTGTGCCTGTTGATTGAGGCCATTCACAAGAAATGTGTGGTTATGCATATTGATGCTCATTATCTTGAGGAAGAAACCATCATCTCCGACTTAATAAAGTCTGGCCACTCATTTTGAGGACAATTAATCCCCCAATCGACAACTAAATTGGACATAAAGCTGTCAAGATCTTTTTGTCGGCGATATCACCTCGGTGGAGGAAGACGTTAAAATAAAGCTATTTCACACACATTGTTTCTGCTATTGTCTTCCAAGTCACCATACTGGTCCTGTTAGACAGGGCAGCTCCCAAGACAATCCGGGCGGTTGGGATGGCCTAGTGGTCTAGAGTGCCACACTTTGACATCTAGCTGGCTTGCGTTTGTGGTTTCGATCCCTGGTGTGGGCCTATGTGGCTTGGAGATAGGGGTGCCTTTTCAACCTTGTGGGTTTACTCTGGTCTAGAGTGCCGCGCTTCGACCTCTAGCTGGCCGGTCACCTCTGGCTTGCATTTGTGGTTTCGATCCCTGGTGTGGGCGTATGTGGCTTGGAGATAGGGGCGCCTTTTCAACCTCATGGGTTTACTCGGGGTACACCAATTACCTCCCACAGGAAAAGACTCCTGTGCGTGCGCCAAGATAATAAAAATGAAAATAAGACAACTTGTCTGCGAGATCACCTTTGGTGGAAGCGGACTTTAAGCACTAAGAACAACAACAGACAATCCAAAATATCCGAGTTAGTACTACAGCCCTTTGCAACACCAAATAGATTTGAATGTCAATACGGTATAAAACTAGAACAGTTAGCTATGTGAAACCGCCACAGGATATCAATATCATCTCCATCACAGATGTGATAAGTGGTATCAGATTTTCGAGAAAATGTAAACATACCCTGCCTTATGCACAACCAGTATCTGTGATGGCAAAAACACTAGGGTTTATCAAGAATCTCAAGAACATTTGAAATTGGGTTGTGTATTGTCTTTGCCCTGGTCAGTCAGCCACAATTGCTTGTGAAAAGTCTACAGATTGCATTTATCATCCAATATTTTTAAAATGTATATGAACCATATGTTAGTCTCGAAATGACCTAGTTTGTGTCGAATGGACGTTAAACCCCATTTCTCTCTCTCTCTCTTCCTTTTATGTGGGCGTATATGTCTAATCAGTATGTTTCACTGTCTGGCATCCTATCTTTCAGTATGTTAAGTTACCAAAGTTAGGATTTGGATGATAGGTACATTGTCTGAGTAGCATGAGTCATATTTATGATCCCGTCTTCATTAGCCCAGTCGGAGCAGAATAGTAGGACGTTTAACCCATTTCATATATTTATGAAGTCAGACAGTTTTCCACACTGCCATTTTAAGAAGTAAACTGTTTTACATCGGTGTCACATAGACAATTATCAGAAGAACATAGCGCATAAAATATTCAGTAGACATACCGTTGTGACAATGTTTTCCAATTACCCAGCTGACAGCTACATAGCGTGTTATGTTAGCATTTTAGAGGTTTTACTTGATATAAGATTACTGACCAAGACTATGAAGATATTTATGTTTTGAGTTCAGACTATTAAAACATCTCAAATAGGTTGACAGACTTTAGAATTATTACAAAAGGTATATGTCATAGGAAAATTCTATAAGATTGTCTTGGTGGGGACTTGTTGGGACTGGGACTGGGGAGGGAGTCGTGTTAATGGGCATTTAGAGGTTCAACTTTATATTATATAAGACTATGAAGATATGTATATTTTGAGTTCAGACTATTAAAACATCTCAAACGAGTTGAGAAACTTTCAAATTTTTACAAAAGGTATATATAGCGTGGGGAAATTCTATAAGATTGTCTTGTTGTTTTTGGTGGTGGGGACTTGTTGGGAGTGAGGAGGGAGTCATAGTAATGGGCATTATCCCTAATGCTTTTATTTAATTCCATATTTAAGTCAGGATTTTTATTTGTATCAAATGAATGGAGATTGAATAGCGGCTGTTGTACGGCCTTATTTAATAAATGGTGCTAACTTTACTTCATTCATCTTGTTATTCTTTTGTACACACCAAAATAATTACAATGTTTTTATAAACCCACATCTGTAAACCAAGTGTCCATCAACAATTTCTCGTCAGATTTTTATCAAGATGTATATACTGAATAATTACTGACCATATTGGTACCCGTTGGCTCTAATCCAATGTTCTAACGACACAGAGGTGTGGGGCAGGGGGGTGACCGTGTGTGCGTTAAATCAGAAAGTCTGTCATTGAGTCAAGTGGCATAGTTTCGATTCTCGGGTCTTTAGCCTGTTCTCAACCTTGAGAGCTTTCTGGTTTCCTCCAACTGCTAAAGACCCCTAAGCACAAGCAAATTATTGAAATAAAATTGAACCATATGTTAGTCCCATAATGACACCCATCGATCTCTCTCTCTCTCTCTCTAACAATACAACCATCACTCCCCCTACATTGTAAAAAGAAATTATTTATTGATCAATGTTTTATCATTTGACAACTATTATATATCGTCATCAATATATCATCTTATTTTTCTTGATTTAATATTTCAGATTTATTTACATCTACGTTACTACACATGTCCTAATGAACAAAGATGGATTGTTCGAGTATTGTTCATTGTACCTATTTATTCCTTCGACTCATTTCTCAGTCTCATGTTTTTCAACAATGACAATTTTTATGTGTATTTTGACAGTGTTAGAGACTGTTATGAAGGTAAGCCAACTTCTATTAGTTCTAGTTAAAGGACAATATTGGTGTCAGTCATTATTACAGCCAGTTGTTTTTTGAATTGTCAGATGTCTCATATAAAAACTTTTCATCTTCAACGGAATTATCAGTGAAATGAAATTCGATCGTGTATCTGTTATCGTTCGTTACTTCAGTCATTTATATAGAAGGATAAGTCGTGTTTTGTCATTTTTGACGTCACTTCCCGTTTCTTCAGCTGTTTGTCACACATCTACCGTAGCAATGATCTCTGTGTTAAAAATTATATTTGAAATGTGTTTAACCAGTTCTATCACATATGTAATAATGACTGACACCTATATTGTCCTTTAACTTTTATATTTGATATTTATTTTGTATTGAGATCAGAAAATTTATTATTGAGAAGAACTAAGAACACTTATTAATGATCAAATGATAAACACCATTTCATTCATTCACTCATTCATTCATTCATTCATTCATTCATTTGTTCGATATAACAAGTGTGGTTATTTACATTGTATATTTTTTTTAGCCTTTCTGATATATAGTTTTCTAAGTCTGTTCTACTTATCTTATTCTAGTTAATTTTTATATTTGATATTTATTTTGTATTGAGATCAGAAAATCTATTAATGAGAAGAACTAAGAACTTATTATAATCCATCAAATGATAAACTCTATTTCATTCATTCGTTCCATATAACATGTGTGATTATTTAAATTGTATATTTTTCAGCCTTTGTGATATACAGTTTTCTAAGTCTGTGCTATGAATATCTGGGAGGTGAAGGTTCAATTATGGCAGAAATACGAGGAAAGCCAATCAAGTAAGTTAACTGATCCAGCCAATTAATTGTTACTTTCTTCAGACAAGGTTTTATAGTCAACCCAAAAAAAAAACCCACATTCTTCGCTGTTCACATTGATTAACTTCAGACTGTTTTCTCTATTCATCTTATCTACGAGATTGAAAAATATGTCAAGCTAAAAGGCAAAGCTTATAAAAAGGTAATACCATTGGCTCTGTGATAATTTGAATCAATAAGATTCCTTAGGATATTACGAATGTTCGACAACTAGAGCTTAAAGGTATTAAATAAGACTTCTGTGTCATATACATGCACTATTAGTAGAATGTCAATTTTCTAACAATCTTGAATGATACAGATAATTAGTTTCCTGTTAATATTGAGGGATTATGTTACACAGAAAAAAACCCTATTATCCTTGGGATTCTGAGATCAAAATAAAGGATTGTGAAGAAATATAAATAAAGAGATCTCTTTTTTTCAACAAAATACAACATCACACCGATGAACCATAATTTGTTCATATTTCTGCTATTCTTTAACTATGGGTATTTTTTTTTAGTCTGTAAATGTAATTTAGTCAAGGGCACACAGGGCTGAAAATAACGGTTTTAGATGTACCTGACAAAATGTCAGGCATTCATAAAATAGTACCTAATATTTTCAACTTGGTGCCGGGCATGTATTAATAATATCAATAAAAAGACAAATCAGTGCTTGACATAATGACAGGCACCAGAGATTTTGTGCCTAAATCTGTGCCTGACATTGTCTGTGATAGGTACCATATTTCCCGGCTTGAGGTTGTTAATAGGACAACCTTCAGTCTATATGTGAATGACAAGTTTTGCTTTATGAATGCAGTTATTTAAAAATCGTGTGCGTGCTCTAGAGGCTAAAGTTATTATCCGATTGTTTTGAAACTTATACACAGTGTTTACATGTATGTTCAAACAGCTAAAGTTATCATTGATTATCAGTGCATGCATCAGTGCATGCATTGTGTAATAAATGTTCGCACTAGGAAATGGGGTTGGATGGCCGAATGGTTAGAACGTGCGCGCTGTATCATAAGGCCTGTCATTGAGTCAACTGGTTGTACGTGAAAAGGAGTAGGGTTGTCTGTCCAACCTCGTGGGCTTTCTCCGGGTCCTCCAGTTTCCTCCCACTGCTAAAGACCCCTACGTGTAAAGCGAATTATTGAAATAAAATTAAACCATATGTTAGTCCTGAAATGACCTAGTTTGTGTTGAGTGGGCGTAAAAACCCATCTCTCTCTCTCTCTCTCACTCTCTTGGAAAAACTCTTTAGAATTGTAATATTGTATTTTATTTGTAGATCTAGTTGGTTTTGGTGTACATGTTGTCTATCGGGACGACAATATACAATTGGTTTCCTACGTTTCTGTAAACAGGTTTGTAACAACTTATTTATATTATATCTTAAGTTAGACATTACAATCTGGTCACCCATTTCACATCAAGCTTTAAGTGTCATTTAGTGATTGATAAATACATTAACTAGTAACTATTTTTTGTTTGAATTAATTAGCAGAATAAAAAATATGCAGGAAATAAAGGAATCCCAATCACCAAGTCCGCGCATTATCCCTATTTTTTGGGTGTTTGTCATTTGCCGTTTTAGTAGAATTACAGACACCGGACATTTAGCGATTGAGAAACATATTAATTAATAACTATTTTTTGCTTGGATTAATTATCTAAATTAATTACATGGGATGGTCTTTTTTATCCGTAATTATCAATCAACCAAAACCATTAATCTATGACTATTGACACTCCAGGATAAAATATGATTATGAAAAAAAAAATGTCACCTTTTTTCCTGGGTTGGTTGGCAAAAAACACTCAGTTTTAACCACCTGGTAAAAATATGGTAAAAATCAGTAAAACCAGGAAGTTATGACTAACTTTTTGTTGTTAAAACACAATTTGATAAAAATAAGATTGCAAGCTAATTGATATATTCACATTTTCCTTCTATGATAACGTACACTGCAATATATATAATAATATAAATACTTACAAAACGTGAAACATTATTCCAACTCCTTGTAGTACTAGAATATAGTGGTCTAAAGTGGATTTGAAAGAGATATAATTCTTAAGTGTATCG
Source organism: Patella vulgata (assembly GCF_932274485.2). Classification (NCBI taxonomy): domain Eukaryota; kingdom Metazoa; phylum Mollusca; class Gastropoda; family Patellidae; genus Patella; species Patella vulgata. The sequence continues at coordinate 10,896,362 of NC_065880.2, read as the reverse complement.
CTCAGAGTTTTGATTAGTTTTTACCAGGTTCTAACCATTTCTAACTAAAACAAGTTTTGACCGTCCAGGAAGAATTACCAGGACATAAAAAAAGAAAATATTGTCAGGATTATCACCACTTTCTATTTTATTTCACAAATTGATAAATTGGCTTTGGGCAGTGGCAGGAGGGGATCTAATGGTGTAACATGGGCAAGTTAGATCATAAGATCAAGTGACCTGGTTTTGATTCCTCCCTGCTTGTCTGTGGGTTTTACTCTGAATACTCCAGTTTCTCCCACAGCTAAAGACCCCTACGGTCTATCGATTTATTTTATTGAAATAAAGTTGAACTTTATCTTAGTCTCGAAATGACCTGGTTTGTGTTGGGTAGATGTTAAACCCCATTTCTCTCTCTCTCTCTCTCTCTCTCTCTGGCAGCAAGAGCCCTGAGCAGTTGCATTTGACTGAAAATATTGTAAAATATAACCTTAACCTTATTTCCATATAGCATTAATATATCTGATCCTATATTTGAGCATTGATTAAATGTGATTTTGAACCGCTTGTTTGTTTTTTTCAGGCCACATTACAGTTTTGTATCATCAAGCCTGTTATGGCCATCTTAACTCTCATCCTACAAGCCTTTGGTTATTATAAAGATGGAAACTTCTCGTAAGGATTTTTGTTTATTATGCTTTCTTATTGACAATGATTTACTATTGGTCTTTTGGCAATCTGAGTAAAACAACAGATCTATATTTCGTTTTGTTTTTTTATACCTTCGATGGCTTCTACTACATGAAGATCTGACAAGTCGTAGCTTTAGGTCACGTTAGAGGTCATACAAGCGGCTTTTGACCCTATGACATCAGAATTTGATTAACCAATTGATGTTTCTAATGGATTACCCACAGTTCTGTGCAAAACACGCCTTAATCTCGCTGTAACAGACCGTTTCATTGGGTAATCCCTAACACCATCCAGAACACGTCAAGAATAACAACTCTTCTAGATCCTAGTGTAGTGAAGACAAGTAAAACGAAATTTTGAACTATAAAAAACGAAACGAAATAGGATATGTGTTTTAATCAGATTGGTGTTATGGAGTAGTATATAGAGGATATTTGTCATTTTAGAGTGAATAACATATTTTATTTCATCGAGAAGCAAGAAAACGTTTATATTTTCACTCATGCTACGCATTCGTGAAAATATAAGTTTTCTTGCTTCTCGATGAAATAAAATATGTTATTCACGACAAAACGGCAAATGTTCTATTTATTTTATGATTTTACAATCATTTTAGGTAAAAACAACTAGCCAGTTGAATAACACTTTTATTTCACTGATAAAACGCGGTATTCCACTACTGATCATAAAATAATATAAATTATAGCACAATAATTACTTCAAAGTATAATATTTATGAACATTATTATAATAATATGTGGCTAAAAGATTGAAATTTAGATTATTTTTTTTTAAAACATTAATAAAAATTCTGATCTTTTATAAGATGGCTGAATGGTTAGCATGTGGGCGCTGTATCATAAGGTCTGTCATTGAGGCAACTGGTGTGGTTTTGATTCCCCGGTTGTATGTGACAAGGTGTAGGCCTAGTTTTCATGTTAGTTAAAACCAAAACAGAACCAATAATTTCATTGGGTAATTTCGATAAAACAGCAGGACATAGATTTTATGTTTTAATCATTTTATGAATATTTTATATATTACAGAATTGCTCGAGCGTATTTATACATCACTCTAATCTACAATTTCTCTATAAGTTTGGCTCTGTACGGGCTTCTTCTCTTCTATTTTGCCACTAGAGAATTGTTGAGTGCATATGAACCGGTTCTTAAATTCTGTATCATCAAATCCACCATTTTCCTGTCATTTTGGCAAGGTAAGAAATAAAAATCTTTCAAAATGCACGTAAAAGATCCCTTGGCAGTTGGAATTCGATATAAGAGTAGGCGATAGTGCCGCTGCCCGGGCAAAATTTCCCTCATAGCACACTGTATGGCGTATGTCCGTCTTCATTAGCCCAGTACAGGAGCAGAACAGTAGGACGTTAAACCCCATTTCATTTCATTTCAAAATATATTTCCATGATAATGTCCATTTTGAAGTTTGTCGCTGTCATTTTGGCAAAGTAAGAAATGAAAGATACGCATGTTTCAAAATATATTTCCAAGATAATGTTCAACTTTGAAGTTTGTCGAAAAATAGCCATTTTAAAGATGCAATGTGGAACAAGTTTAATAAACATTTTCCTTATTTAAATTTAACAAAGAAAAGGCTGAAAAGTGTTTTTAGATGATTATAACAAAAAAAAAACGTAGATAGGTAACTTCTTGGATTCAGTGTTTTTAGATAGATAACTTCTTGGATTCAGTGTTTTTAGATTTCTTGGATTCAGTGTTTTTAGATAGATAACTTCTTGGAATCCGTTTTCTTAGATAACTTCATGGATTCAGTTTTCGTAGATAACTTCTTGGATTCATTGATCTTAGAAAGATAACTTGTTGGATTCTTTGTTCTTGGATATAAAATTAATTTGAGCTTCAGCTCGTTAAGCCTATTTTTGTCTTTGCTAATGGCTTAAAAGTCTATATTTGCTGTTTTATTTTGGAATATTGGGCCTTTATATAGAAAACATGATGTAGAGCATGTTGACTAATTTGATATGATATTGTTTATTATATTTTCTAAGTGTTGTAGGGCATGATGACTAATTTGATATGATATTATTATATTTTCTAGGTGTTGTATTGGCTATACTGGAGAAAACGGAAGTAATAAGTCCTATATTTTCTCAAGGTAACCACATGGAAGTAGGAGTAGGTACAGTATCTGCTGGATGGCAAAACTTCTTTATCTGTATAGAGATGTTTATTGCTGCCATTGCTCTTAGATTTGCTTTCCCCCATAGTGTTTACAGCTCGGGTCCTACCAGTACTCATGGACGTACTGTCTCCCTTCAAAGCATATCGAGCAGTTTGAAGGAAACGATGAACCCAAGGGACATAATGCAGGACGCAATTCATAACTTTCATCCTCAGTACCAGCAGTACACTCAATATCAACATGGCTCGAAACCAACTCGTGAAGAAGAACATATAGATAGCATGTGGCCCACAGAACCATATCAATATCAGAATCAGATCACCCCAAACGGTAACACACCTCAACCACAGAGTCATGGACATGGTCATGGTCAACCACAACCTCGTATACAAGGTCCTCCTGGTCCTCCAGGTACCACACCAAATAAACATCGCTTTAATGAAAAGACCACACTTCTTAGTTCTGATGATGAATTCCAATGAAGATCAAAGACTGAGGAAGAGAGAGATTATTTCAGGGAATAGGCCGACAGTTTAGTACTTGAGAAATTTTTACATTGTTATTAAAGCTTGAAACTATCGACCTTTGTCCAAAATATCAAAACGTTACTAACTTTTTTTTTTTAAATAAATGATAGTAATTGCTTGATTTAGCAGTAAAAGTTCAAAAAGGAATTAATCTCATAAAAAAATAATATAGTATATAGTCAGGTTGTTGATATGCTTCTCAATTTAGAGACAATAGAACTATGCTTGATTTTGGTAATATTGTTACTTCTGGAAATTGCTCTGAGACTATATTCTCAAACAAACTGAAAAAGTAGAATCTCTTTCCCAGATTTTCAATATCTTTAGAGTTACGATCTTTCCACCATATATACAATCATAAATAGTTATTTTTACTTTTGACGATCTTTCCACTACATATATACACAATCATAAATAGTTATTTTTAGTTGGTCCCGTGTACATATTGGCCTGCTCGTAAAAGATCCCTTGACAGAATTTGATATAAGAGTAGGCCGTAGTGCCGCTGTCCGGGCAAAATTTCACTCATAGCACACTGTATGGCGTATGCCCGTCTTCATTAGCCCAGTTCGGAGCAGAACAGTAGGGTGTTAAACCCCATTTCCATTCATTTATTTTTAGTTGAAAGATTGTCATTAATTTATAACATAGGTCCAACTTGTTTCTGGTGTGCTAATCAGATTTGCTTGTTTCATTTTCATCAACTCATATTTTGCTCATTCTATGAAATCTGCTCTGCTCTCGTGAAGTTCCCATCTTCATTAGCCATGGTTGATGCAGAAAAGCAGGACATTACGCCCCATTTAGGCTTGTTCAACATGCATATTATTATTGAATTTCTTAATGTGGCTTGAAAGAATATAGTTACCTCTATAATGATTTGTGCTATTTTTGCTTGTTGCTTGCAGTCTCACATGTAGCATACAGGCAACATTCAAACTAATCGGCACACCTGAATCAAGTTAGACCACTGCTGTTCTTAATGCATATGTTATTTGTATGGCTGGCAACATTCAAACTAATCGGCACACCAGAATCAAGTTGGACCATTGTCTGTAGAAAATGTGTTTATTATTTGAATGTATGGCAACATTCAAACTAATCGGCACACCAGAATCAAGTTGGACCATTGTCTGTAGATAATGTGTTTATTAGTTATATATAAATATGAAACAGACACGCCTATAATGGTTGCTCGTATCAAACAGCTGTCTCATTGCTTTATTACTACACAAAACTTGATGGCAAATAAATAAAATATACAAAATATATATAAAATCTTATTTTTATTCATTATAAACAAATCATATATATATATATACATATAATTTATTTTATGAACTGTGTCCTATTTTGTGAATGTGATCAATATTTTGAGTAGCTTTTAATCTTAGTATGGTGTATGTCCTAGCTTAAAGTTACAATTTCATATTTTCTAAGAAAGTCAAAACATAATTATGTCTTATGTCCTCTGCTCAATAGGTTGTCAACTCACTATTATACGATCGTAGGTGTCATTCTCACACTTAAAACTCATTTACACCGGAAATAATAACACAATTACCTCCGAATTACCTCCCTTGTTTTCTATTCTCCACCATGGAGTAGCTATCCTCAAACGTTTGATTTTGAAGAGGAAAATGATATTTTTGCCAATTTCTCAACTGGCAATAGTGAATTATAGGATTGATAGGATTATTCTTTAACAAAGTAGGACTGTTTATAGATACCATCTATTTTAAGGCTTTATTTTAATAAATTTTAAAAATATAACGTAAAAATATGAAATTGCAACTTTAATAGATATATTATTAAATGTAAGTATTGTATGCATGCTCTTTAAGGAATATATATTAATCAGATCTTTTGTCCTTTTCCGCAGAAAGTATGTGTATCTTTATATCTTAAATCAATCTTTGAAATGTTTTTAAGGATTATTCGTCTTTATATTCCCCTGGAATACGCTTCCAGAAAATATCCGACTATGTGAATCTGTCAGTTTTTAAATCCAAAGACTGAAAACTTGGTTATTTAGTCACTATCATTAACATTTTCTAGCGCCTAGTGTATTCCCTAGTGGATTGAATAGTTGTGCGATACTTTTTTTTATTATTATTATTATTATAAATTACATCGATAGCAATATACTGTATAATGTGTCACAAATTAAAATTAAGAAAGTTCCTTTTATGACTTTCATAAAAATATTTTTAGAATAACTTCTGTGTTATTTAAAGGATGAGTCCTAGTCCGAAAAAGCGGTTTGTTTACGCATGCAAATCAAGAGGCCAATTTTTGAAGAAATGGCTTCTTTGTCTGAAAGAGATTCAGCGCAAAATAACGATCGAGAAAAGACTTTACTTGCGGGTCACTTAACTTTTATAGTGCTCACATCCAAGTTTTTAGTGAAGGAGTGACTTGATAAATGTGACTATTAAAAGAGTTTCAGCGTAAAATACCGATCGAAGAAACACTTAACCTGGGTCACTTACCTTTTATAGTGCTCACATCAATTTTTTAGTGAGGGAGTAACTTGATAAATGTGATTATTAAAAGAGTTTCAGCATAAAATACTGATTGAAAAAACTTAACCTGGGTCACTTACCTTTTATAGTGCTCATGTCCAATTTTTTAGTGAGGTTGTGACTTGATAAATGTGACTATTAAAAGAAAAATGAACGTATTACATAAAGCTGTTACGGCATGCATGCGTCATAGACCGTTTTATTTCTGTACAAAAACCCCAAAAAAGAGTGAAAAAATCTCAATTAGAATTCTATCACAATTTGTAACATGTACTTTGAATTTATTTCTCAATATTAATTGCATTTAGATGATATTGACATTTAATTTAACTATGGTACTTTGAATTTATTTCTCAATATTAATTGCATTTAGATGATATTGACATTTAATTTAACTATGGTATAACTGAAATATAAAATCATGTAAGTAATATCTACAAGTATAAATAATATTAGCTTATGTTATTATATATATAGCATGTCAGTTTTGTATTAGTGTTCCATGTATCCTTATATAAAATACATACTAATTAAGCATCAATACAGAAAAATTAGATAGTATTGAAAATGGGTGGAATTCACTCATGTCACAGTTTTGTCAGTCCCGACAGCCGAGGTGGTGTGAGTAGAATCGTGACGTATTTTAAGTTACAAATATGTTTCAGCTGTCATGATTGGTTGAGATATTCTTTATGCAGTCTGCACATGCGTTGTATTCCCAAATTCTCCTTTTCACTCGATTGACACTTATTTTGGGAATTGAGAGAATTTAATTCCGGAAAGCTCAATTGTGAATATCCACATAGTAAATTGGAATCAACTTCTGACCCAGGTTCAGCACTGTGTTTGCTTTGTAACCTTGTGGGTGCTCTATCATCTTTCCAGAAAGTTTGAATTGACAGCATTGAATGACTGCAGAACTATTATTAACAAGATGAACAAATCGATCAAGAAAAAAATATTTGATTTACAATTTCACAACCACACCAAGTTTGGCAGTTATAAGAAATAAAATTGTACACAGAGTATTTTATTAGGATGATAAATTCATCAAATTGACAGGTTTTCTCTTTGAACTCTATCTCACCTTTCTCCAGGTACATTTAGATTTATAGATATATATATCTTAGAGTGTTTGATGTTTTTATGAAATAAGAACATATTACCTTTTTTGTAGTGCTACATATCACACCATTAGTTTATATATACCCGTATTACTACTTAATAATTATTATATATTGTTTTGTAATAAATAGTTTAATTGTATATAGTTGTTTATGAATATTGAATATATATATATCATCCTCTCTTATATATATATATATATCTCCATGTATAAGTATTTCCAAATATTCATATCACCACCCACTTGTCATTTTTATAAATATATATTTAGATGCTTAGACAAACTTGAGCTTTTTTATTCAGTATCTGCTCATATTATATCCTTTTGTTGTTTATATTACATGCATGTACAAACACAACCATACCTTCAGGCATTGATGTATATCTTTAAATCTTCACTCAAAATTAAATATTAGGTCTGGTTTTAAATAATATTCAGAAGAATTTGATTTGGGGAGGGAGTTTCATTTGTATATTTTTAAATCTGCACACTTAATTAGATATTCAATCTTGTTATTGGCTGTGTTTAAACATACAGGCCTGAAATGTTTTCTAAACTATTAATTAGACATTTATTAACATGACAAGACCATAATCAACTCTTGATGTCATCAGATATCTCTGATATTAAGTAGATTAGAACAGGTCAGCCATATTTTGATTTAATCTAAAAATGGTGAAGCGAGGCTAATCTTTGAACAACCAGTGCGGTGGTTGCAATTAATGCACACATCTTGTCAAACCTTCAAAAGCTGATATCTTCGCTCCCAATGGAGCAATTTGAATGAAATCTTCAATAAATCCATTTTTCATTATCTATTTTTGAACTATATAGTGTAGAATGGTCAGCTCTTTATCTAAATCTTACATAATGTATCTTTAATACAAAGGAAAGTTTGGAAATTATTTTCATAAACATTTAATAATTATTAAATGTGTTTAAATATAACTGCGTGTCACATTTTTGGATATTTGCATGCCGGTAGTTGTAAATTTGTCTGGAAATTATTTCTATAACATTTAATAATTATTAAAATTGTTTAAAATTAACTGTGTGTCACATTTGGATATTTGCATACCAGTAGTTGTAAATTTGTTTGGAAATTATTTCCATAACATTTAATAATTATTAAAATTGTTTAAAAATAACTGTGTGTCACATTTGGATATTTGCCTACTGGTACTGGGTAGTTGTAAATTTGTTCAAATTATCTGAAATATAGTTTGTGAAATGTAACTGCTGTTTGACAAATATGTATTATTGGATAAATCATATTTTATCGAATATAAATCAGTATAGTTATAATCTCATAATTGGTATCTGTTTAATATATTTTAAGGTTTGTATTTGATAATCAAAATTTTATTGCAGACAAATCCTCTTTTCTTATTTTAATTGTGTTTTTATGGCAGCAGATGAGACTAATATTCCAGTGTGTAATTATTAATTATGTGTTATTAACAAACAATTGTTGATTTTAAAACTATTATTTGTGAATTTGATATGTTCGACTCCTGCTTTTTATGATAAAAAAAAAAAGGCTAATTAAGCTATGGAGTTAAAAAGTAAGAAATGCTTTTCGCACTTGGGAACACGTACATATATCATATTGTCACAGTTTTAATGATCTCAATCCTTTGCATCTAGACTACTCGAAGCGAATACAGTGATGTTATTTCATACATTAGAAGAACATCTGGCCCCTGGTTCATAAAGCATTCTCAGTCTTTAAGTTAAGAATTTTCTCAAACTTGTTTGCCTTATTTTAAGCCCCTTGTAAAACGTTGGTTGTTTTAATGTATCAAATGCATTAATAAGAAACTATGTGCAAAGTTTTGTGTTTCTGGATCAAAGATATTTCTCATAAACAGTGATTGAAGTTGAGTAAATTCTTAACATTTTTGGCAGATAAAATATTCCAGTTGGCGGAAAAAAATATGAACATTTTTTTAAAATAAAAATTATCATCAATTTTGGCGGAAAAAAATTGAAAGCCAGTGTGGGCCCTGGACCAGATTATCTTCTTTTGTCACATGATGGTAAGCATATCATTGTAAGAAGTCATTTATAGGGGTATTAAACACAGTCATAAATCGTGTCATGTCGCCAAACATTGTAAATGGATGGTGATGTTGATGTCGGCAATCAGGCTATTTCCTTGAACACTCTTTTATCTCACATGCTAACCAAAACAAAACTTTTTTTTTTTAACAAATTATTTGCTTTAATGTCATATTGTAATCTGTATTCCTGAGGTATTCATTAGAAATTCTCAATTCTTTGGAATTTTCCAATTTTCTTTTTTAAAAATATTGAAATTAGGTTTCATCTTTTTTAATGTGAAATCTCTTACTTAATGTTCTATGTATTATTGTTATTAATATGAAAGAGTTTAAGAAATATACAATATATGTTGTACAAAGTGTAAATTCTATTATTAAGCTTTGTAAATGTGCCGTTTTGTCAGTGCTGTTTTATGATCAGTTTGTGAATACATGTATGTATTGAAATAAAAGTTGTTGATGTTTCCCATATAAGGAGTTGCTTTAACTTTAGTCTCTATCGTCCAGGAAAATATTCTTTGAATATTTGTCTGGATGCGTTGTCTACATTTGACATGGTTTTGACTCCCCGAGTAGGGTCTCTTGTCCAACCTTGTGGGGTTTCTCTGGGTCCTCAGGTTTCCTCCTACTACTAAAGACCCTTACGCATAAGTGAATTATTGAAACAAAATTGAACCATATGTTAATCCCAAAATGGCCTAGTTTGTGTTGAGTGGATGTCAAACCACATTTTTCTCTCTCTCACATCTTGTCAACACAATACTTTTGGGACTAACATTATTTATATTTGTGTTCTTCTGCCATGTTGTTAAGGAGAGCTGATGAAGACGGGCATACGCCATACAGTGTGCTAGGAGGAAAAGTTTTCCCAGGCAGCGGCACTATGGCCTACTCTTCTATTGAATTCCAACTGCCAAGGGATCTTTTACGTGAAAGCCAATGTATACACAGAATCTCGTTTTTTTGTACCATCCAAATGACTAAACAGCTGACATTGGGAAACCACGTCGGAAACTAACAATGAACTTTGTGGGCTAATGCAGGAGTCGAACACACGAGAGCCAGAGTCTTACCCACCATGGCTCCAAGCCATGACAGAGGTTCATTCTAATCGAGTTCAGTGTCCTTACCACTCGACTACAAATTCATGTAAATATAAGATCAAATTGGCCATCAGGACCTGGTTATCATCGACTAGTTCCGGTCGTATTGGACTCGCAATGTGGGCTTTAATTTATACTATTCCTGCATTACCAGGGACACAAATTAGCGGGGTACTGGGGTTGGCCTCTTGGTGGGGTCTGGGTTGTTTTTTTGACCTGCTAAAAGCATCCAACTCTCTCAGAAATGATCTTCCGAGAGACACAACAGAATCAACCCAGTTTAAGAGCAGTTTTATTTCTTCGACATCGGCAGGACTAAAAATATCAATTATTCATTTATCCTGTTGTTTTCTTGTTAAATATTGACCTGGTTATGAATCATAGCTCCTGAATCGCGATACACATTCATGAAAACTTAAAACTAAAATATCTTAATAATTCTGCCCTTTCATTGGCCAAGAGCTCAAATTTGTTCTAGGATGTTATTTCTCAACCAATGAAATGACTGCATCTTTAAAATATTGTAGTTCGAAGTTTTCGTGAATGAGGCCCTAGATTAGTAAACTGTCCAACATCGTGGGTTTTCTCCGGGTCCTCCGGTTTCCTCCCACTGCTAAAGACCCCTACGCGCAAGCGAATTATTGAAATAAAGTTAAACCATATGTTAGTCCCAAAATGACCTAGTTTGTGTCGAGTGGACGTTAAACCCCATTTCTCTCTCTCTCTCATTATAGCAAGAACTAAATCTGCCGATAGCGCAGGTCTTTCTTAAGGCCTGAAATGTTATCTAAATTATTAATTAGACATTTATTAATTTATTCAGACCATAATCAACTCTTGGTGGCATCTTATGTGTCAGATTTTCATTGAATTTGAATCCAATCTGCTATTCAACATTCACTGATGATTAAATCCAAAAATGGATAAGCAAGACTATGAGGCCTAACATTCAATCGCTAATATCTCAGTTCAGAGTGAAGCAATTTGACTGAAATTTTAAGCATATACCCATTGCATTATCTAGTTTTAACTATTATAGTAAGAACTGCCAGCTCTTTATCTAATCTCCTATAATGTATCTTTAATTAATTTATACATTGATTTCTTTTGACAATGTTGGTAGAAAGTTATACTGCTACCTGAAGTACAATAAGCCATGCATAGTGATCAGTGATGGGATTTCGCCCGTATATTCCGGACATGTCCGACGCTATTTTCCAAACATCCTAAATTGTCCGACCAGGAAACCGACATAGTATCTTCGAATAGTAATTGTATTCCATAGAATTGTGACCTGTATCTAGATTACAGGTATTGAAAATGAAATGCAATGGGGTTTAACGTCCTACTGTATGCTCCTACTAGGTCATTTCGGGACTAACATATGGGTCTTAGCAGTGGGAGGAAAACCGGAGGACCCAGAGAAAACCCGTGAGGTTGGACAGGCGAACCTACTCTTTGTTACGTACAACCGGGGATTCAAAACCACGCCAGTTGACTCAATGACAGGCCTTATGATACAGCGAGCACGTGCTAACCATTCGGCCATCCCCCCCCCCCCCTCTCCATGGACCAATGAAGATGGGCACAGGTATTGAACACAAAATACTGACTATCTCCACACCTAAAATTTTAAATGTAAACATATAACCACTTTGTGAAACAAATCAAACCGAATTAAATTGATATATATATTTATTTGTTAAATGAATCCTTTAAAGACAACCCACAAAGTAGATTTATAAAATATAAAACATGAAATTAAGCATATAAATTGTAAAAAATAACAATTCCTTAAAGAAACAATAATTTTATCATATAATTTCATTTACACATAAACAGGACTTTGTTTGGGCCCAAGCATTAAAGGGAAATAACAAGTCTGGGTCCTGTTTCACGAAATTTTAACTAAGATAAAATCCAAATTTTAGTAATTTGATTGGATAATATTAGACGGGTTGTAGTGCTTAGCCAATCAAAATTGAAGTATCTACTAAAATTTGGATTTTATCTTTAGTTAAAATTTCGTGAAACAGGACCCTCATGAGAGAGAGAGACAGACAGAGAGAAAGGGGCTTTAACATCCACGCCACACAAATTAGGTCATTTCGGGACTAACATATGGTTCAATTTTATTTCAATTCACTTGCACGTAGTGTTCTTTAGCAGTGGGAGAAAACCCACGAGGTTGAACAGGCGACCGTACTCCTTGTCACGTACAACTGGGGAATCAAAACCACGCCAGTTGAATCAATGATAGGCCTTTATGATACAGCGCACACGTGCTAACCATTCGGCCATCCAACCCCCCAGTTTTTTAAAGGGTAAACTGATACTATGTTATCACTATGCATGGCGACCCTACTCCTTGTCACGTACAAGCGGGGAATCAAAATCGCGCCAGTTGACTTAATGATACAACGCGCATGCGCTTACCATTCGACCATCCAACCCGCCCACTTTCCCATGAACTCATTATGAAAATTTGATAAAAATATGTTACAAACTTTGACCTGTAGTGTGTTCGCCACAAGAAATGAAAATATATATCCACCTAATATCTAAAGCAAAGTCAAACACAAGTCTTGAAGAAAAGACTAGACGCTTTTAATGACATAAAGATTGAATGTAACTAAAATTCATGTTCAAACAACCATTTTTAACAAGTTATAATATATTTGTCATGTTCAGTTTAAAATATATAGATCTTAAGATAATAATAATAATAATAATACTATATACATATATACATTATTTTACAATTTCTGGGCCCTGTTTCTCGAAATCTTAACTAAAGATAAAATCAAAATTTTAGTGGATACTTCAATTTTGATTGGCTAAGCACTAAAATCAATCTAATATTATCCAATCAAATTACTAAAATTTGGATTTTATCTTAGTTAATATTTCGTGAAACAGGGCCCAGAAATCTAAATACATTCATCACATACATTTCTTGCATTGTTACGTTTATTTAATTCAATCTGATTAAAACACAGATCCTATTTCGTTTCGTTTTTACAGTTCAAAATTTCATTTTACTTGTCTTTACTACACTAGGATCTGGAAGAGTTTGTTATATAACCTGCGTTCTGGTTGAAGTGAGGGATTAGCCAATAAAACGGTCTGTTATGGCGAGTTCTTGGCGTGCAATGCATGGAACTGTGGGTAAACCACTAGAAACATTAACACTGATTGATTAACTGACGTTATAGGGTCAAAAGCCCCTTGTACGACTCCTGCGAGACATTCCACTACAACGGATCAGATCCTCATGTAGTGTAGACCATCGAAAGTATAAAAAAACGAAACGAAATATAGATGTGTATTTTAATCAGATTGTATTCATTCCTAATATATTTATTAGATATAAATCTTAAACTATCATGTCAATACTTCCTGGCACTATGAACTACATCCAGGAATTTTTGTTGACTCTCAATATGACAGGTAGCTCTAAGGATCTGGACCCAAGTTCACAAAGCATTATCAGACTTAAGTAAAGAATTTACTCAAAATTGTTCACCGATTTTAACTAAACTATAGCCCTTTTTAATACTTTTGTTGTTTTAATGTATCAAATACATCAATAAGAAACTATGTGCAAAGTTTTGTGTTTCTGGATCAAAGATATTTCTCATAAATAGTGACAGAAAGTTGAGTAAATTCTTAATTTAGGTCTGATAATGTTTTATGAACTTGGGGCCGAAGCTTTTGGCCTATGTGAACATTTTAGTCATGGCGTCATAATTTACTATTTGAATGAAATACACACTAGGAACCGGGTATCATTCAGATTTGATGAAAAAAGGAAAGAAACTGAGCCTACCATCTAGAATCTAATACACGTATCCAATAGATTGCATCCAGAAAATATTAAATGCCATCAAGATTCATCAAAAAAGCGCCTAGTTTCTGCTACCATGTAGTTTAAGAAACACTGTTTAGTTTTGATATTGGTCGTCTGGTTTATGACCATTTAGTTTCATAAACTAGACGACCGATGTCAAAACTAAACAGTGTTTCTTAAACTACACGTAGCACAAACTGGACATTTTTTGATGAATCTTGACAATGGCATTTAACACTTTCTGGATGTCAATCTATTAACTGGATACGACGATTAGATTCTAGATTGTCTGCGATATCACCTCGGTGGAAGCGGACGTAAAATACAACTAACCCATAGATTCTAGATGGTAGGCTCAGTTTCTTTCCTTTTTTCATCAAATCTGAATGATACCCGGTCCCTAGTGAAATACAAATGTTAACTGGTACATTTATATGTTTAATCTATCAATAAATATGTCACAGTTTTACATATTGTATAAATGATTTAAGTAGAGCTTAAATAGAGTACAAATATGAGACACAATTAAACATTGAAATCAACTTCAAATTTTAAGCAGTGGACACATTACCCGAATCAATCGGCGCCAAATTTTATACGGCCGAATGGGTAAACACACTAGTCGAATGCTTCGCCCGATTCACCAGTCGATTGCATCACCTTTCACCTCACATGATTAAACATGGCGGCGTCTATGTCTTCAAACAATCACCTGACTTCTCGGTATGAGTGGATGATGAGTGGTGATTGGCTAATGAATTCTACATTCGGCCGAATGCTTCGGCTAAGCAGACACACCAGACGAATATAATTCAGTCGAATATATCAAACCTGTTTGATTCGGGTGAATCATTTGGCCGAATGACAGTGGACACACTAGGCGAATTTCGACGCCGATTGATTCGGACGAATCATTCAGGTGTGTGTCTACCGCTTTAGAAATTTAATTAATGCATAGACTATCATTACTATGCATAGATTAAAATTGAGAGAGAGAGAGAGAGAGAGATGTATAATGTAGGGCAGTTAGGAAACCACAATGGAAAATGACGACGTACATTCTCGACCAAAACCAGGATCGAACCCCTGACCTCCTGGTGACTTAGTGAGCCAACATGGCTTCCGAATGGTTATAACACCTAACCACTCAGAATCATTCCCATATATTAATAATAATTTCTGTCTCTTGAGAGCTAAATTCATCAATGAGCATGCTTAAACATGCATTATACAAGAGCTAAATCTGCCTACTGCAGGTCTTTCTTTAGACCTGAAATGTTATCTAAATTATTTATTAGACATTTATAAACATGACAAGACCATAATCAACTCTTGATGCCATCGGATGTCTCTGATTTTAAGTAGATTAGAACAGTTTGGCCGTTTTATGATTTAATTTATGGAGAGCGAAGCTAAGTCTTGAATGACCAGTACACATCTTGTTATAACTATAATTATTGATAACTATAGTAATAAAGTAATTTGAAGTAAATTTTCAATATATTCATTTTACATTATCTATTTTTGAAATATTATAGCCAGAACGGCCAGCTCTATATCTTACATAATTCCCCTTTTAAGAACAGACAGATTTACAGTCATGTAATTTGTTTTAATTCTACGATATGTACACAAAAATAAAAAAGTTTCCTTATTAAAAGGTTTTCCTTATTCAAAAGTTAATACATCGTCTTTTTATATACATACTTGGTTTTAGAAAAATATAATAACACATTTAATATCTACTTGATAGTGTGGCACATTTTATATACATACTTGGTTTTAGCAAAATATAATTACACATTAATACCTTCTTTACAGTGTGGCACATTGCTAGCTAGATACATTTGGAATATTTATTTAATACAATTCAAATAAAAAAGAGTATTAGAATAATCTTCCTTAAACATACATTATGAAAGAGCTAAATCTGTCTATTGCAGGTCTTTCTTTAGGACTTAAATGTTTTATAAATTATTAATTAGACATTAATTAACTTATCCAGACCATAATCAACTCTTGATGTCATCGTTAGCCTGCAATATTTACTGGATTATGATCTGATTTGCTGCTCAACTTTCATTCATGATTAAATCATGAAATGGATAATTGAGACTATGTTTTTTATCGTACAGACTTTAATAATGATGATCGAGGCTAAGCCGAAAATTCAATTGCTAAATTCTCAGTTTATAGTGGGTCAATTTGACTGGAATTTTCAGCAAATTCCTTTTACATTATCTAGTTTTTAACTATTATAGTGAGAACTGCTAGCTCTTTATCTAATCTCCCATAATGTATCTTTAAGATAAAACTAAAATATTAAATTTATAGATTATTTATTAGTGTCTTTTGGTGGACTAGCGGAGTATTCATCAGACCAGCGACTTCTTCCTTCTTCTGTCTTTCTCTACCTACAGAAAAACAGGGTAAAGTGTATATCAATATGAATTGACATATTATTCACATTTATGAAGGGAGAGAGAGAGAGAGAGAGAGAGAGAGAGAGAAAGAGAGAGAGAGAGAGAGAGGGTGTGTGTGCTAAAGTCCACTCAACACAAATTAGGTCATTTCGGGACTAACATATGGTTCAATTTTATTTCAATAATTGGCCTGAGCGTAGGGTTCTTTAGCAGTGGGAGGAAACCGGAGGACCCAGAGAAAACCCACGAGGTTGGACAAGCGACCCTACTCCTTGTCATGTACAACCAAGGAATCAAAACCACGCCAGTTGACTCAATGACAAATCTTGATCCAGCATGCACTTGCTAATCATTCGGCCATCCAACCCCCCGAATTCCTATAAACATTATACAAAATCTTATAAATTGTTAAAATAGTAGTCCTACTTACCAAACTATTCAAACTTTATTTACATTATCAAGTTAAATTGTCTGATAGCCACTTTTAACTGCCCATGAGTTCTGCCATTCTATGATATTGAAACATATACATCCAGCTGTTCCGGATATGACTAATATTAATAGTTGCCATTCTAGTAGTAAAACATTGCTGTAGGCAAAACCAATGGCAGCAGCAATTGACTAAAAATATAAAAAAAAAACCTAGGTCACATAAAAGAAATTTTCTGGTTCTCAGTTACCGCCACATCACTTGTGTTAATTTCAAATAATTAAAAATAAAAATGTCCTCGGTGATTTCCATTCATTCATTTTCCTGTCAGAAACAAGTAACTCCATTGAACATTTCCTGTTGAAACCAGATCAGGGCCTAAAATAACGTGTCTTGGAGCACGAACGTGCTTTGAAATTATGTTATGAAATTTTTTCTGGAATTTTGTGTGGCTCACAATTGGTTTTATTTTGTATAAGACTGAAAAAACTGCTATTGTTTTAGTAAAAGATTTTGTTAAATATATTCATTACCTGAACGAATTTAAATAAAGCAAATGCTGGTGAACTGTCTTCAGGAAACATATAACCCAACATTGAATACAGCTGAAAAATGATAATATAAGTTCTTTTTATATATATCAATCTATAAAACTATCTGCATGTCACTTAAAAAACTTAGTCTCAGTCAATCCCTTGCAAACTAATATTACAATAACCAGGGTATCATTTAATCTTGTGTATTTAGCACTAATTTCTTTCACATTCATTCAATATCAAACCGTTGTTTAAAAATTTGTAAAAATAATTTAAAAATTTAAAATCACCCCAAATTATCTAATTTGTACTTGAGTCCAGTTAAAATTTTGACTGATTAATTCTGAAAATGAGTAGCCTGCTCTTATATCGAATTCCGACTACCAGGGAATCTTTTACGAGCACGCCAATGTATACAGGGGACCTCAGTTTTTTTTTCGTCTCATGCGAAAGACTACATCTGTCCATGCACCAAGGACAAGGGGAAACCATGTTGGAAAATCCTGATGAATTTTCTTGGCCAATGCAGGAATCAGACACGTGACCTCCAGGCTAGCAAGCCAGCGTCTTACCTACTTAGCCACCATCGCTCCCCCTAAATATATAACACTGAATTCTTATCAAATAACATCGTTTTTGATTTTTTAGGGTCATTTTGAATAACAGCTATATTCCTTTGGCCGTTGGGGATCATGTGGCTAAGTGGGTAAGGCACTGGCTCACTAGCCTGGAGGTCGGGTGTTCGATCCCTGCATTGGCCGAGAAAGTTCATCCAGATTTCCGGTGTGGTTCTCCCTTGTTAGTGATGCAGGACGGAGGGGCTGACAAGGAAAGCTGTCTAGTCGTTCGTATGGGACGAAAAACCCGAGGTCCCGTGTACACATTAGCGTGCACGTTAAAGATCCCTTGGCAGTTGGAATTCGATATAAGAGTAGGCCCGTAGTGCCGCTGTCCGGGCAAAATTTCCCTCATAGCACACTGTATGGTGTATGCCCGTCTTCATTAGCCCAGTTCGGAACAAAACAGTAGGATGTTAAACCCCATTTCATTTCATTTCCTTTGGCCGTTTCATCTATATCCTTTTTAAACAAGCCATCGTCATTCTTAAGTTTCGCTGAACCTACTTGATTGGCTTCTTTTTAGCACGGGAATTATCTAGGCTGATATTTTGAATTTGTTTTCTTAATTAAATGTTAAATAATTAATTTGAATATATTTTAGCATGAATTAAGCTGTATAAAATTTGATATTTTCTGAAAAATGAATATGACAAATAAACATACCTGGGTATTGAAACAGCTATCACCAAATCCCAAGAAGAAACTACATAACAAGGCTACAACTTTACTATTAGAAAACAATAATCAAATAAATTAGTGTAGTATAGACAAGTAAAACAAAATTTTCAACTATAAAAATTTACTGAAATAGGATCTGTGTTTTAATCAGATTGAAACCCCTTGGGCACCATGTTAAATTAATAACGTTCAAAAACCTTACTACATTATGGAATCAATGACAAATGACAAATCAAAACTTGGGCGGCCTCAACCCTTTTTTTGCTTAGTAAAACAAAACATCAACAAAAACTTGGTCTTACTTGGACATTACATAAGTAAAATCGTTTGTTTCTACACTTGGTGCATTCTGTGGTATGTTGATGAATATCAAATAAAAGGCTGTCATGTGAACTAAATAACCCATTAATACAATAGGATCTCTTCCATGTTTATTGGTTCTTTTTCCAAACAGGCCAAACATGGCACCACCTGAAAATATAGAAATTATCACAAAGTTTTAAACTATTTTGCAATCTGATTATTCAGAACACGATAACGATAACAACTCTTCCAGATCCTAGTGTAGTAAAGACAACAAAATTTTGAACTATAAAAACGAAACAAAATAGGATCTGTGTTTTAATCACCTTGACCCTTTTGCTACTGAGTTAATTTCAAAGAGAGAGAGAGAGAGAGAGAGAAATAGGGTTTAACATCCATTCGACACAAACTAGGTCATTTTGGGACTAACATATGGTTCAATTTTATTTCGATAATTCACTTGCGCGTAGGGGTCATTAGCGGTGGGAGGAAAGCAGAGGACCCAGAGAAATCCCACGAGGTTGGATAGGTGCCCCTACTTCTTGTAATGTACAACCGGGGAATCGAAACCACGCCAGTTGACTCAATGACAGACCTTATGATACAGTGCACACACCAGTTGACTCAATGACAGACCTTATGATACAGTGCACACGCCAATTGACTCAATGACAGACCTTATGATACAGCACGCACAATCTAAACAACGAATAGACAGCTGTCCTTAACAGCACCTCCTTCCTGCCCCACTGACAAGGGGAAACCACGCGGGAAAATCCTGATGAACTTTCTCGGCTAGCACCAGGATCGAACCCGGACCTCCAGACTAGCGAGCCAGCAGCATACTCACTTAGCCATTGTGACTCCCCTGTTGAAGTAGAACATTAAACCCCATTTCATTTCATGAAATCAAATCTTACCTAGAATTTCTCCTACACCTATTAATATCCCAGACAGTCCTAGGAGACCATTTCTGTCTGCCCCAAAATGTTGATCATGTGAAATACTAGCTCCATATACACCACTAAAAAATGTTAACTCTAAACCTTTAAAAACAATAGGACAATATTAAATTTATGTAGACATATCTTGGCACATTTGAAACCTCACACATGTGAGAAAAAAACTTCTGTTGCTAGGGACGGGAGAGAGAGAAAGAGAGAGAGAGATATGGTTCAATTTTATTTCAATAATTCGCTTGTGCGTAGGGGTCTTTAGCAGTGGGAGGAAACCGGAGGACCCGGAGAAAACCCAAGACGTTGGACAGGCGACCCTACTCCCCATATTAATAAACCTACCTGTATAGGCAAATGCAGCACTAAGAAACAACATTTCTCTTGTTTTTAACAGTTGAAAGGAACGTTCTAAAAAAAAAAATCATAAATTTGAAAGCAATCTATAAAGAACACTAAACTGTAGAGTGTTCATAAAGAATTTTTTTTTAATGGAGAGACAAGTGATAACATAGCCCAGATGATCCAGTGTTTAATTTGGTCATTTGATTTTGTGACACCATTCAAAACCTAGACGGACAGCCTCGTTTTACTTTTGATACTGAACTGTTTGATTTCCACGTGTGTCAAGCTAAGTATTACAAATCAAAATTAATTCTTGGATGAATTCTCCATTTTCGTAGCGTTAAATGATTCGTAATTAAGTACTGACAGTGAGTTGGCATCCATACTGATAGATTATCTATACCATCTAAATGGAGAGAGAGAGAGAGAAATGGGGTTTAACGTTCACTCAACACAAACTAGGTCATTTCGGGACTAACATAAGGTTCCATTTTATTTCAATAATTCGCTTGCATGTAGGGATCTTTAGCAGTGGGACAGGCGACCCTATTCCTTGTCACAAACAACCGGGGAATTAAAACCATGCCAGTTGATTCAATGACAGACGTTATGATACAGCATGGACAGGCTAACCATTCGGCCATGTGTATTGTGTCTTGTCCATAAATTTGTTTTGTGTAATCGTATAATTGTTGTGTGTGGTGCAGTCACCCTGCACTTACTATTAGGTACATTATTGTAAAATCTTATCATCTTGCTCCATCACCTTAAACAGGTAACGTCATTTTGTCAAAGAAGTATATTGGGGCTTAGGTGGCAGATTTATACATCCGCTTAGGTATAGTTATATTACAACTTATTACTTTAGGAATAAAAAATATTATTGTAAAATCTTACTAAGAGCTTGAAGAGGTGAGTCGGATGGTTCTGTTGTACCGCTGTAAATGTACATTAATATAAAATTATTTTGTATTTTGTACACGGTGAACAGTCCATTTGCTGAATACACTATACAAATGTTGCAGTCTGGCTCCAGTGACATTTGTAGGCAATCTTGGTTCCCAGATATAAGTTTACCCCTCGTTTATCAGTTTTCTCCTCGTTAATCTCTGGGACAACTCACAGGCCATTAACCAGTCTTAAATCGGTTCCTAAGCTCCGCCTCCAGTGGCTCCTGACTGGCTGGATTTGTTTGAATGAAATGCTGCCGATTTCTCGACAATTAGGCATCGATTTGATGCATGCGTTACATATTAATGAACCTTGGAACGTTTTCCACATCTTAACATCACAAGTTCATTCGAAAACAGCCGATTTGATGATTTACTGCGAACTATTTTTAGTGCGCAAGTTTGAGCCACCATCTTGGATCATTGTGAAACATCCTACAGAAGGATATATCATGTGACATTCAAAATGGCTGACATATGGCTGGCGAGTTTTCCCAGAGATAAACAAAGGGTAAACTTATCTCTGGGAGCTGAGACTGAATTGGGGGCTGAACTTCACATTTAAATGGTATTCTGTTGATTATTTTTTAAATAAAAATAATTTGTTTCATTAGAAAATAAATCACAAAATATGGGCACCAACCTTGAATTAAGATTAACCAGATTTTCACTGTCAGTGTTCCTTTTTTTTCTAAGTAGAAGTAATGATAAAATTCCTGCCAGAGCAGCAGAACTCAGACCAATAAATAAATCAGTTCTATCTGTAGATGAAATGTGGGATTTTCCCTTAAATACAAAATAACTGTACATATTTCCAAACAGTAAACTGAAAATATAAAGAAATATGGCAATATTATATCAAATAAAATGAAAATATTAGGAATGATATAAGATAAGAAAAGATAAGATATTTATTGCATTTACGACAGCATGCATACAAGTAAATGTGCATTTAAACAGAGAGAGAGAGAGAGAGAGAGAGAGAGAGAGAGAGAGAGAGAGAGAGGTTTAAGTCCACTGATACAAACTAGGTCATTTCGGGACTAACATAATTTTTATTTCAATAATTCGCTTGCATGTAGGGGTCTTTAACAGTGGGAGGAAACCAGAAGACTTGGAGAAAACCCACGAGGTTGATGTTTTCACAAAGACCAAATCCTGTTTAAGTCACCAGTTCATCAAATATCCTCCACACCACAACTTGAGTCCTCAGCTCTTGCATGACGAGAGTTGTCATAATTCGCAAGTCGCATGTCGATAAATATTTCAAGTTGTGTCGGATTTTGGTATATTTAATACAAATGTATACCATCAAGAATAGCATCTTCATTATATTTTCACCTGCATTGAAGAAGTGCCCAAAAAATTCCACTATTTCTTGAAACTGTTTCTGAATCTGAGTTGATTGTTAAAAAGTTTCCCTGTCCCGTCCACAGAACTGTAAAATAAAATTACATATCGTAGTTATCTATGTGAAGCAATCATAAATTTGCACCAGCAACAAAGTAAAAAAAGAGACTTATTTCTTTTCGCCATTTATTCCATTTTTTAAATTTTTTTTTGCCTAATTAATCTCATACTGAACAAAGTATAAACTGAGTCAACAATAATTAAAATACAGATGTGACGTTATCCTTTGATGTTGGCATACCATTATTTCAAATAATGGTATAGGCAATGTGCCAAGCCTATATTATTTATACTAGTTGAAATTTTGAAGTGAAGTCATCCTTTGATGTTGGCGTACCATTATTTTAAATAATGGTATGAGCAAAGTGTACATTATTTATACTAGTTGAAATTTTGGAACCGTGTGACCTATTTCATTGTAAAGCACGAGCGAGTGTTGTATGTGTTGTTTCAATATATTACTTAATGTCTCGCTATCGATCATTAAACCACACTTAAAATACAAATGCGACGTCATCCTTTGATGTTGGCGTACCATTATTTCAAATAATGGCAAGGGCAATGCGCCTAGTGTACATTATTTAGTTGAAATATTGGACTCTCGTGACGTATTTCATTGAAATGCACGAGCTGGATAGTGTCTGTATTCAAGAGCGGACAATTTTGATTTGGAGGTTATGAAAGGGGTCAAATTTTGGATAATTTAATTGCTTTACAATACACATAAGATCACAAATTATTAGGTATATTTTAACGGTTGAAGGTTACTGCATTATGGCACTGCAAATTTGTGGCACTGCAATTTTGGCAGAAAGGGATCAGTGTGGCAGATCTCATGGGCAGCAGGAGGGAAAATAATATTCTACCACGAATGTAAAGAAAGTATTATATATAACATAATTACTTACTAGCAGCTCCGAAACCCACTAAAACTGATCCTAAATATAACGACCATTCCATCGGTTTTAAAAATGATAAAATAAATAAACTGAAACGAAGTAATAAAAACAATTATTAGACTATTAATGGATGTAATTTGATAGATAGATCAATCTGATTAAAATACAGATCAATACGTGATCAATACTGGTCAATACGTGATGTCAAAATATGTGTCAAAGTACCGAAATGAAATGAAATGGGGTTTAACGTCTTACTGTTCTGCTCCTAACCTGAGCTAATGAAGACGAGCATACGCCATACAGTGTGCTATGAGGGAAATTTTGCCCGGGCAGCGGCACTAT
Organism: Patella vulgata; assembly: GCF_932274485.2. Classification (NCBI taxonomy): domain Eukaryota; kingdom Metazoa; phylum Mollusca; class Gastropoda; family Patellidae; genus Patella; species Patella vulgata. The sequence goes on along the minus strand of NC_065880.2, from coordinate 10,872,444 downwards.
GGGCTACTCTTAGATCGAATTCCAACTGCCAAGAGATCTTTTACGTGCACGCCAATGTCTACACGGGACCTCGGTTTTTCGTACCATCCGAACGACTAGACAGCTGTCCTTGTCAGGCCCTCCGTCCTGCATCACTGACAAGGGGAAACCACGCCGGAAAATCTGGATGAACTTTCTCGGCCAATGCAGGGATCGAACAATCGACCTCCAGGCTAGTGAGCCAGCGTCTTACCCACTTAGCCACGTGTCAAAGTACCAGTAAGATGGAGAAATGAAATGCCAAGAATGAATGATTGGAGTTTGTGCTATAATACAAATAATTTAGACCTGTGTCACAAAGTCATGCTGTATAAAAATTGATCAAATGTGAATAAATGTTAATGAAATTTGTTAACGTAACCGATATTTCAATTTGCGTAACCAGGAAATCGGTCACGTGTTTTTGAGCTGTCGCGACTGCATGTAACCGATTTGTATCATTCGCGTGAAATTTCGTGGCCTGGATCTATATTTCGTTTTATTTTTTTATACTTTCGATGGCCTACACTACATGAAAATCTGACCGGTTGTAGTGGAAGGTCGTGTCTGGTCATACGAGTGACATTTGACCCTATGACGTTGGATATTTGATTAACAAATCAGCGTTGATGTTTCTAGTAGGGTACCCACAGTTCCGTGCATCGCACACCAAGAACTCGCTGCAGCAGACCGTTTCATTGGCTAATCCCTCACATCATCCAGAATGCGGGTTATATAACAATCTTCTAGATCCTAGTGTTGTGAAGACAGACAAGTAAAACAAAATTCTGAACTATAAAAAAACAAAACAAAATTGGATCTGTGTTTTAATCAGATTGAAACACTTCGGGCGCCGTGTTGAATTACACAGTATTACCATATTTTTCGGTGTATTAGGCGCATGCGTAGATAAGGCGCAGGCGAGTTTGGCAGAGGTGGTTCAGGAAAATAATAAAAGTGCATGGTATAGGCACACCCTTCTCCAGCACCTTGTGAAACATGTGCCATATACCATACGTGACTCAAATACATCTGCGATCTCCAGTAACTGGGCCAAACTCTACTGTTTACAGTTATAATAATTACCGATATTTAGCCGTATCAAGCTTTATGTATATTTCTTTATGAAATAAAAAACTCCATATACATTTGTCTTCAATTGCATAAGACTTTATATTAATTATAACTTTTAACTGCATTATTGCATAACGTTAAACTGTATTTTCTTCAGGTTGGATATACCATACCATGTCTATGTATCTATACTGATTGGTTCTCACTTTAATTATAATTTAATAGAAGGAAAATATTTTTAAACTTACAAGTACATAATACCACCAATTATCATAGATATCTTTGGTCCAGCAAAATTGACAACAGATGGTGCTGCCCAATTAGATGCTGAGAACACAGCATAGATAATACACAGACTGTAATAAAAGAAGATTTTTGTTAAAAGAGACATTTTCAACTCATTTAAAAAGTTATCAATCTACTAATTTCTTTGGTGGTGTAGATAAAATATTCTTTGGCAGTTGGAATTCAGAAAAGAGTTCATGGAAACGGTGCTATCTGGGCAAACTTTCCCCCCGACATTGCACACGTAAACTATATAAATAACAAATTAGCATATGTTACTTTCAAAATGACCTAAGTAAAGTTTGGACTAAATGTTAAGCATCATTTCTTTCTAGAACCACTTGTCATTTAGATGAGAATAGCAAAAATACAGCATACATGGGGTCAAAATTTTGATAACATAAAACTCTACTAAACTTTCAATTAAAATGGACTTCTGTGATTCACTTGAGGGTACAAAAATGGAGATTGAGATGGAGTTTAGCATCCACTCAACACAAACTAGGTCATTTCGGGACTAACATATGCTTCAATTTTATTTCAATAATTCGCTTGCGCGTAGGGGTCTTTAGCAGTGGGAGGGAACCGGAGGACCAGGAGAAAACCCACGAGGTTGGACATGCGACCCTACTCCTTGTCACATACAACTGGGGAATCAACACCACACCAGTTGACTCAATGACAGACCTTATGATACAACGTGCACATGCTAATCATTCGGCCATCCAACCCTGAGGGTACAAAAAGAATAGCAACATCTTTTCATTAATAAAATAAAACTGCCTGATTTGTTAAATGTGTTCTTCTTTCTATGAACTAGTGTACTGTAACTTTGTAAAATTTATACCTGGATAATGTTGCCTTCGCTTAGTTACGCTAGGTTTCCATTATCATGATTCGCACTACGAGTGAAATTGTGGTTTTAATTGTGGGGTTATCGTGGTGATCCTATCGGGTCATATCATATAAGTGTTGATTGTATCGAAACGTATCTGAACATATCTGCACGTACAAGATTTTGGACTCATTATGAACAATAATATCGTAACACATCGCATAGCAGTGGGAACCTAGTATTATTAAAACACTGTTTATGAAAATCATAAAATCATTCTAAAATCAAGAAAAAGAGAGAGAGAAATGGGGTTTAATGTCCACTTGACACATACTAGGTCATTTCGAGACTAACACATGGTTCAATTTTATTTCAATAATTCACTTGCACGTAGGGGTCTTTAGCAGTGGGAGGCAACCGGAGGACACAGAGAAAAGCCATGAAGGTGGACAGCCGATCCTACTCCTTGTCACGTACAACTGGGGAATCGAAACCACGCCAGTTAATTCAATGACAGATCTTATGATACAGCTCGCACGTGCTAACCCCACGTTGGCACAGTGAGTAATACATTGCCTTGCTAACTTGGGGTCATGTGTTCGATCTTGCTGTTGGTCGAAAAAGTTCATCAGGATTTTTCGGCGTGGTTCCCCCTGATGCAGGATGGAGGACCTTTCCAGGGACAACATATAAATAATCATTCAGATGAAATAGAAAAATACAAAGTCATGTGTATACATTGGCGTGCACGTAAATGAACCATTGACAGTTGGAATTCAAACTAAGAGCTGGCCGTAGTGCCGCTGTCATAACACACTGTATGGCGTATGACTGTCTTCATTAGCCAAGTTGGTACAGAACAGTAGGATGTTAAACCCTATTTCATTTTGTATTTACATATTATTGATGAAGACAAGCATATAAAGATTGAATATTTCAAGTCTAATTCTGGTGATCAATATAAAAACATACCTAGTGTAGCCATCTCCAGGATTAGTGCCATTACCATCTGCTTTAACACTGTCCAGTACCGTTTTCTATTTAAAACAAACAAGCCAACAGTGAGGCTGATGTCCCCCGCCGAAATAGGAAAATAATTAGAGAGTTATTGTGTTCCAAAGTCTCAGCAAATCAAATTGCTTATCGCTCTGCTTAATCTGAGCAGAAAATGCTCATTATCGATCTTAGTCAAGGTATTACTGTAATGAAACTATACACCAAGTTTCATCACTCTCACTTAATTAGAACTAAAGTTATAGTGTCCCAAAGCATCAACCAATCAAATTGTTTATCTCTGCTTACCCTAAGCGGAACGGACAGACAAACAGACAGACGGACGAACCCATTTTAATAGTTCCCTGCTTTCTTCGAAAGGCGGGGGACAATAAGCATGAACATTTACTCAATTCGAAGATCAACCAATCAAATTGTTTATCTCTGCTTACCATAAGCGGAACGGACAGACAGACAAACAGACAGACGGACGAACACATTTTAATAGTTCCCTGCTTTCTTCGAAAGGCGGGGGACAATCAAAGTAGGAGAGTTATTGTTTTCCAAAGTCTCGACCAATCAAATTGCGTATCGCTCTGCTTACCCTGAGCAGAAAATGCTCATTATCAAACTTAGTCAAGGTATTACTGTAATGAAACTATACACCAAGTTTCATCAATCTCACTTAATTAGAACTAAAGTTATCGTGTCCCAAAGCATCAACCAATCAAATTGCTTATCTCTGCTTACCCTAAGCTGAAAATGCTCATCTTCGAACTCCATCAAGGCATTGACCTAATCAACACATACACCAAGTTTGAACATTCTAGCTCAATTAGGAAGAGAGTTATCGTGCCCCAAAGTATCAACCAATCAAATTGCTTATCTCTGCTTACCCTAAGCGGAAAATGCTCATCTTCGAACTCCATCAAGGCATTGACCTAATAAACACATACACCAAGTTTGAACATTCTAGCTCAATTAAAAGTTATCGTGTCCCAAAGCATCAACCAATCAAATTGCTTATCTCTGCTTACCCTAAGCGGAAAATGCTCATCTTCGAACTCCATCAAAGCATTGACCTAATCAACACATACACCAAGTTTGAACATTCTAGCCCAATTAGGAAGAGAGTTATCGTGTCCCAAAGCATCAACCAATCAAATTGCTTATCTCTGCTTACCCTAAGCGGAAAATGCTCATCTTCGAACTCCATCAAGGCATTGACCTAATAAACACATACACCAAGTTTGAACATTCTAGCTCAATTAGGAAGAGAGTTATTGTGTCCCAAAAAGTGTGACGGACAGACAGACGGACAGACAGAAGGACAGACAGACGGACAGACAGACAGACAGACAGACGGACGAACCCATTTTAATAGTCCCCTGCTTTCTTCGAAAGGCGGGGGACAAAAAAAGAAAGACAATTGAATTTACTGGTTTAGTGAATAGAATGTACATACAGAAGGGTTTACAAAATAGGTATGAATTTCATACACCGTTGACAAGACTTGTGCCTTGAATTATAATGATGTTTTCATATCAACTAAATAAACTATGGCATAAACATCAAATATATGGTATAATAATAAACTATAACATATACTTACAGATAACAATTATTAAAAATGTTCAGAAAAAACTCTTTGAAAGTTTGCATAAATAAATTAAGTACTGTAATTGTTCTTCCATAAGCATATGTTATATGTTATTGCTCTATCCAGTTACTAAATGTCTCTAACCGATTAATATGGTTAAATGCCTATGTTTATATTATATACTTGTAGAATTTTTAACTAAAAATTTTCAACTGAGGGTATATATATATATTAGAGAGAGAGAGAGAGAGAGAGAGAGTGGGGTTTAACGTCCACTCCACACAAACTATGATATGATTTAATTCTATTTCAATAATTCACTTGCAAGTAGGGGTCTTTAGCATTGAGGGAGAAAGGGAGAAATGGAGTTTAACATCCACTCGACACAAACTAGGTCATTTCGGGACTAACATATGGTTTAATTTTATTTCAATAATTCGCTTGCGCGTAGGGGTCCCTACTCCTTGTCACGTACAACCGGGGATTCTAAACCACGCCAGTTGACTCAATGACAGGCTTTATGATACAGCGTGCACGTGCTAACCATTCGGCCATCCAATTTATGAAATAAATTGTGTTTAAATCAATCTCAACATTGCAAATTAAATAATTAATACAGTTAATGACATGTTAGTTCATTTCATTGTAATATGTCAGACAGTTTGGAATTACACCGACCACTAAAATGTAATTAGTAACAAACTTAGTTCATTTCATTGTAATCTTTTCTAATTACTAATCCTTCATTGTAAATGTTGTCAAAATTGGCTTCATTGACAGATTAATCCTCTAATTCAATTTTATCTTGGGTGTTTGGATTAACTATTAAGCCCTTGTTGGAACAACAGACTTCTATCTATCATGACATTAACTAATCTATGTTACATAACACAACAAAGGATTCCTTTAGGATGATATGGGTGGCCAATGTTACTCAGTGGACAACTCATTCTGTAATGTGCGACATTTTCCCATATCAAATGAAATGGGGTTTAACGTCCTACTGTTCTGCTCTGACTATGGGCTAATGAATTGTCAACAAGCGAATTTAAAATTAAGCTTTTTTTGCATTTGCAAATGCTTAAAAGCTTCAATATACAATATAATCATTTCTAATATCTACTTTTGATTTATTATAGCAAGGAATAGCCAGCTCTTTATCTAAAGTGTGTCCTTTGGAAAATATTCTTGTACTGAAATATAGTAGGTACCCCCACCCCCTCACATTGGACTTGTTACACACATTCCAAATATTACTTTAACATGGAGATCTTTGCTACAGTTGATCCATAAAGAAGATTTAAAGAATCAGGAAATGTCGAAAATAAAAGAAAAAGTTAATGTCCCTGATTGACAATATTCCTGTGTAGACATACAGTTATATATGAGACTGTGAGAAGATATCAGATCGAAACTATTCATAAAAAGTTACCACTGTCTCCACAACATGGATTATAAATATTGCAATTCAGATTGTGCTCTAAATCTAAAGCCATAATTGGCCGATCTTTATTCATCAAATATGAATTCATATTCATTTCTTATCTCTAAACATACGCTATTTCATACATAACTTGACAATGATCAAAACTTGGTTTTCAGATACTTCTCATCTCTAAGACTAAGCATATGATATTTCATACATAACAATGATCAAAACTTGGATTTCAGAAGCTTGAATTACTACTCATTCAGTGTACTGTACTTATTTAAAGTGTAATCCTTATAAGACATATAGAGGTAGATTTCACAAATTAAAAACACTTATATGGATATACTACTTCTGAATTTATTAACATGCTACGTTTCGATACACATGCAGATATCGTTATCAAGCAAATAATGATTTATAACAAAAATGTGGTGCAATATATAGTTAACAATTGGAAACCATGTAACAGATAAATCTTTAATTAAGAAATAACAAGATGAGAGAAGTCATAATATGGATAAACAATTACAAAGGATTAACAAATTGAAAGATTGTAATGTATTGATAACGATTAGAAATTATTATTTGAATTTAGCAGATCAAACTAATAATCGATAAGAGATTAACGATTATATATTGCACCACATTTTTGTTATAAATCATTATTTGCTTGATAATGATATCTGCATGTGTATCGAAATGTAGCATGTTAATAAATTCAGAAGTAGTATATCCATATAAGTGTTTTTAATTTATTTAAAGTGTGTCTAAAATATCATACCCACTTAAAAGAAATTACATCTTTGATTTAGCTTAAAAATGTACAACAAGGCTGAAATACACTCTGGAGCCTACACAATTTGCAATTACTTTTTTGTAAAGGAATAAAGATTGCATTCATTTGGCTTTATAGTTGAAGCAGAATTAATATTAGCTACAATATTGTCGCACTAAACTCTGTTATGTGGAAATTAAGGAAGCTATAGGTCAGTAACATTATTTTAGTCATTTGATTAAAAAGAACTTGCTCATTTGAACTGCTTAAAACGATCCACTACTGTGGCTGGAGTAAGACAGAAGAGATCAGTAGTGGAACCATTTCTATATTACTATATGTAATCTATGCAAGGACTATTTCTCTTTTTCTCTGTTTTTCTGATCACATGACAGTAAATTAATTTTAGGGATAGTTTCGAACTGATATCTCGCATCCTATACACAACTCTTTAACTTCACAAGAATTATCAGTGATTTTAAAATTATCTGTTTACAGCTCTCTACTTCAGTCAGTATAAAAAATAGCTGGTTGACTTTATTTGTGTCACTTCCCGATTCTTTCAATTAATCCAATGTAAAAATAATATTTGGTATTGTCTTTACGTATCACATTCACAAGTAAAATTGGTGGATACCAACATTGTCTTTGGCTTTAACAAGTTTTTTGGGGTGACTGAAATATCTTTAAAATTATATTTTTGGAGCTTTTATATACCTCTATCATTGAGCATGTTTGGAATGCTGTAAATATAAGCATAAAAGAGACACCAAGCACGATAATATTGTACAATCTGATATCACACGTCGCCATCTTGAACAACAATATTATCACATGACATTATTGTCATTTTTATGGTCACGAGATTTTGTAAAGTTTTCTAGGCAGTGTTTGGTTTGATGGTTTCGTAGCTGGTGCGCTGTGCGCTAAGGAATTTGGAATACCCGTAATTAAATCTTCTATATCATGTTCTAATTTTTCTAAGTTAATTAGGCCTAACAGATTTTTGTGTTTTTTAAAAGTAGCTTAGATATTATAACACAATTTAGAATAATCAATAATTGTGTTCGCAGTTTGAGCTTTGACAGTTTGATTTCTAGTGTTGGCATAATTAATATGTGCTCCACTATCATCTGTTTTATAATTTATTGTCTGGGTTTTGGACATTAGCTATTATTGTGTTGGCCGTTAAACAAACATAACACGGCCTTGATCATACGCCGAGTACTTCCGGAAATAATCCGAGATATTCATTGTAATTTCATTGGTCAGATAATTATTAATGCGAAGAGGCAAATGATTCTAGCCAATCAACGACAGATAAGACTTACGGAATACACCGAGTTAAAACCTTTCGCGACACTTTGCCGCTCCAAATGGTAAGCGTGTATCTGCGGTTTCAAGATTGACATAGATGTTTGAAGAAAAAACGTTTTTGATTTGCTCAAATTGTAAAGAATTGACTTTCTTATGAGTTACGGAAGAGGACCTCCTAAGACAGAAGGGATGACATCCCTAAAAGTGGATAATTTAACCTACAGAACCAGACCAGAAGATCTAAGAAGATCATTTGACAAATATGGCGACGTTGGAGATGTTTATATCCCACGCGATCGCTTCACTAAAGAAAGTAGAGGATTCGCCTTTGTCAGATTTTATGACAAAAGAGACGCCGAAGATGCAATGGATGCTATGGATGGTGCTATGATGGATGGAAGAGAGCTCCGGGTTCAGATGGCTAGATATGGAAGACCATCAAATTCACGAGGTTACAACGATCGCCGAAGAAATAACTACGGCGGGCATGGTGGTGGTGGTGGAGGCGGGCGTTCAAGGAATAGATCTAGGTCAGTACGTCATAGAGCAGCCTATTCCAGTCCGTTGTTCATGATTTTGTTCCGTTCCAGTGTAATTGTTGCAAGTCTGCTAGCCTAGTCCAAGATAATGTTGACCTTGAATTAATATAATCAATCTATTAGTATTAGCCTAGTTTAAAAATAAAAACTAAATTCTTAACTAATAATATTATAAACTAGATCAAAACAGATACTGACAAGTGTGAAGTGACAGATCTAGGAATGATTCCCAAACTAAATTAACCCCCATAATTGTTTTTATCCAGATAATTTGCATCGGGACTGAAATTAAATTTTCTGTGAAGAGTTACACATTTGGCACAGTTCCGAGACCGGTTATTTTAGAGTATTGTAAACGGGTCAATTTCTTGAAAATTATTGCAGCCCGGTACCATGTCGAGAACGACACGCTTATTGCGGCTAAGTGTAACCAGGGCTTAAGTGTAATAAATAACTTGTTGAATAGTTGAAAAATGGCTCAAAATTGTGATCCAGTAGAATGTTTTTTCTGTAAAGCTATTAATAATTATTTTTTTAATTTTAAGATCTAGGTCAAGATCCAGAGACAGATATTCAAGGAGACGAAGGTCTCATAGCAGATCAAAATCACGAAGCCGATCACGGAGCAAGTCAAGATCAAGAAGTGTCAGTCGTTCTAAGAGTCGAACACCAAAGAGTGAACCAAGGCAGTCGAGAAGTCGGTCACCATCAAAATCCCCAGATAGATCTCCAAAGGATAATGCCGAATTTGATTAAAGTGTTCTGTTAGTGCTTCCTGTGTAAACCACTGGTATGAAAATGTGGACAAGAATAACGCTCTCTATTATAGAGATAAAAACAGTTGAAACAGGTTACTATTGCTTTGTGATCTAGACATTCACTAGTAATACTTGTATATATTTATAGGCATCATGAGCACATTTTATTTACCTTTGACTTGGGAATAGATTTTAGCATTGAATGCTACATGTATATAATACTGAAAGTATTGCAAAATTTTAAAGTTTTATGTTCTATTATCTTTAATGATAAAACAATCATCAGTATTTTGAGTAATATTCATGATGGCTACATAAACTGCCATAAACATCGTACATCATAAAGAAATGACAATTTTAACATTGAATAAATAAAAAATCTTTTATTAACCTATATATTTTCTTGTCTCCCCAGTCAGGAGCTGAGTAACGGGTAATTGTGCTGTTTGCTGTATAGTAAGCGGAGGTGACCACTGCTTGCAGTTTATTCCCTGTTGTGGCCTGTTTGTTGGCAGTTGCTGAACAGAAGCAGTTTTCCTGTTAGCAGTGTCTTTCCTGATTTTGCTGAATTCCTGTAAATTTTCATTTGGGAATCTATTTCATTTGAGATCAACTTTTCCCATAAAGCGGTCAAGATGGTTTTACATGAATTTCAATTTTTTATAAAATCATAAAAAGATACGCTTTGTCAGCAGATCTATCGCCTGTTAAGTCGAGTTTAGTTGAGTTTAGTTTGTGTCATGCTTGCCTTGATTTGGGTGCTGTCAGTAAAAAATATAAAGAGTACCCTGCAACATTCGACATGTTGTTCAGTAATCAAATTTTAAAATTTAATTAGGTGTGACAAGAGACTAATTAATTGGGTGTCAAAGAGAATCAAAAGAACGTAGTAGCACAATCAACTAAAAAAAATTTCATTGAAATTTGATCATATATATTGTCATCCCACTTTGATTTCGAATAGAATGTGATTCATGAGCTCTAGTGACTAAAGTTAGCACCTGATTGATCCACAGTAGGGGCCTACGATGGCTCAGTGACCAAGACGTTGGCTCACTAACCTGGAGGTCTTGTGTTTGATCCCTGTGTCGGCCTAGAATGTTCATCAGGATTTCGATCCTAGTTCTCTCTTATTAGTTCAGGGGGATGGTTAGCGCAAGAGCGTTGTAACTTAAAGTCTGTCATTGAGTCAGCTGGCGTGGTTTCGATTCTCAGGTTGTATATGACAAGGAGTAGGGTCGAATGTCCAACCTCGTGGGTTTTCTCCTGGTCCTCCTGTTCCTTCCACTGCTAAAGACCCCTTTGCACAAGTGAATTATTGAAATAAAATTGATCCATGTTTTTGTCCTGAAATGACCTAGTTTGTGTTGAGTGGACCTTAAACACCATTTCTCTCTGCTCTGGCTGGATTAATGAAAACGGGCATACACCATACATTGTGCTATGAGGGAAATATTGCTTGGACAGTGGCGCTATGACCTACTCTTAAATCGAAATGATCTAGTTTGTCCAGATTTCTCGCACAATCCGATTGACATTAAATTTATACACAGTGTTTAAGATCATGAGACGAAGAAGCCTATAGATTTTCACTGATTTCCAATAACTACTGCCAGAGTTATGGCCCTTGATCACTTTGAAAAATCTTGTGGACGCTCTATAGGCTAAAGTTAATATCGGATTGACTTTATATTTATACACAGTGTTTAAGGTCATGAGACAGAGAATCCTATTGATTTTCACCGATTTCCGATAATTACTGGCAGAGTTATGGTCCTTGATCACTTTAAAAAATCTTGTGGCTAAATTTATACAGTGTTTAAGGTCATGAGATGCAGATCCTATTGACTTTCAGCGATTTTCCTCTAATTGCTGCCAGAGTTATGGCCCTTGATCACTTTGACAAATCTTATGGACACTCTAGAGGCTAAAGTTAATATCCGATTTACTTTAAATTCATACACAGTGTTTAAGGTCATCAGACAAAGAAGTGTATTTATTTTCAACGATTTCTGATAATTACTGCCAGAGTTATGGCCCTTGATCACTTGTGGATGCCCTAGAGGCTTAAGTTAATATCCGATTGAAATGTGGTCGTATATTGTTGTTGCCCCCGTCCGTCCTTAATTGCTTGTGGACACTCTAGAGGCTAAAGTTAATATCCTATTGACTTTATAAATTTATACAGTGTTTGAGGTCATCAGATGAAGAAACCGATTGATTTTCAACAATTTCTGATAATTACTGTCAACAGTTATGGCCCTTGATTACTTTGAAAAATCTTGTGGATGCTTTGGAGACAATAGTTATCATCTGATTGATTTTATATTTATACACCGTGTTTACGCCTATATATAATCATTTCGATTGTCTTTAGATTGATACGGGGGGTCACAGTGGGTAAGACGCTGGCTTGCTAGCCTGGAGGTCTGGTGTTCGATCCCTGCATTGGCCGAGAAAGTTCACCCAGATTTTCCGGCGTGGTTCCCCCTTATCAGTGATGCAGGATTGAGGGCCTGACAAGGACAGCTGTCTAGTCATTCGGATGAGACAAAAAAACGTGTACACATTGGCGTGCGCGTAAAAGATCCCTTGACAGTTGGAATTCGATATAAGAGTAGGCTGTAGTGCTGCTGTTCGGGCAAAATTTCCCTCATAGCACACTGTATGGCGTATACCCGTCTTCATTAGCCCAGTTCGGAGCAAAACAGTAGGACATTAAACCCCATTTCATTTCATCGTTCCACAATGACGTTGAGCAGGAGTGATTGAATAATTTGGCATTAAATGTGACTTTAGGAAGTGGACATTTTTGGTTATTACTTGATTCTTTTATTGCAGCACTGAGTGGTTTTAAATTATACTGTTCTATTTAAGTAATCTTCATTGTGTATTAAAGATACACTATGGGAGATTAGATAAAGAGCTTGCAGTTCTCACTATGATAGTTAAAAACTAGATAATATAAAGGGCATATGCTTCGGTCAAATTGCTTCATTCTGAATCGAGATAGCGATTCAATTTTAAAATCACTATGGTTAGCACATGCGCGCTGTATCATAAGGTCTGTCGTTGAGTCAACTGGCGAGGTCTTGATTCCCCAGTTGTACGTGACGAGGAGTAGGGTTTTCTGCAAGTCGTCCGGTTGCCTTCCACTGCTAAAGACCTACGCGCAAGCGAATTATAGAAATAAAATTGAACCATATGTTAGTCCCGAAATGACCTAGTTTGTGTTGAATGGACGTTAAACCCCATCTCTCTCTCTCCTCCAGTGCTTCACACTAAATTGAAATAAATCGGTTAAAACTTGTCTAGGGTGTTCAGGTTTCTATTAAATGGGCCATTAGGTAAGATTAGATATAGCTGACAGTTCTCACTATTATTATGGTTAAATAATGGAAACAGAATATGCTGAAAATTTCAAATTGCTTCACTCTGAACCAAGATAGTGATTCAATTTTAGGATAGTGTTGATCGTCGTTACTAACGTTGGTAGGACAATAAACAAAGTCACGATTATCCATTTTTATAGCCCACACTGAAATGTGGTGAATATCCAATAGACTTTTAATTTATAGACAGTGTTTATGGTCATCAGACAAAGAATCCTATTAATTTTCAGCAATATTGGATAATTACTCCCAGAGTTATGTCCCTTGATCACTTTGATTAAGTTAAATTATCCATCACAAAATGTATTCAAATCCAGTAAATATCACAGGCTAACGATAGTATCGATGGTTGATTATGGTCTGGATAAGTTAATTAATATCTAATTAATAATTTAGATAACATCCAGGCCTAAAGAAAGACCTGCAATAGGCAGATTTAGCTCTTGCATAATGCTTGTTTAATCTACATCGTGTTTTCAAATCAAAATACATGTACTGTATACCGGCCAGAGGCGGAGTCGTAAAATATATATTTGGGGGGGGGGGGGGGTCCGCAAATGAAATTATATAAAATGTTAATCTGTGACACCGGAGGCACGAGGCTGCTGCACGATGTAGCGCGATAGGGAGAGTGTGGGACGCCACCCCTATAAAGAAAATTTAAAGTTTTAGTCTTCTGTAGACACTGTTGTGGCATATTTTACGGGGTTAAACTAAAACATCACACTAATACAATTATGGAACACAGTTACTTTTCACTTCACACGTTTCCAGGATGATTCTCTTTGTGTTTTATTTTAGCAATGTAAACCATATTGGGATATGTACAGGTTTTATACAGATAAGATCTTAACTAATCCTAATATTTGATGTAAATAAATATGAGTTAGGGCCCACTATGTAAATTTGGGGGGGGGGGGGTCAAAGTATATTCAGCCCCCTCCCCCCCCCCCCCCCCCATGTGTGACGCCCATGATACCGGTACTAAATAATATAACATATCATTTTGTTTAATATGAACTTAACCTATTGACTTTCTATCCAAATTGATGAGATAAATCGAGGTTTGGTATATGTAGATAGCCAACATATAGGCATACTAAGTTTCAAACTTTCAGTTGAAATATGTCCTACAGAAAGTATGCACACGTAAAATATGACTAACTTTTGTTTAGATTAGAAACATTTGATAAAACATTACCGAGTTATCTCCAACATATCCAAGCAAAAAAAAAAAATGTAAAACAAATGACCTTGTACCCATTATATACCGCATACAATAGAAAAACGACTTGGGTTGATGCAGCACGAAATGCACGGCGTATAATGTTAGTTTATAATTCAGGATATGCGAAAAGAAAAGTTACAAATAATTGTCCGAAGTTTATAATTCAGGATATGCGAAAAGAAAAGTTATTAATAATTGTCCGAGACAACCCGAGGTCGGTTCGCAGTGGTACACCAGTTTAGACAAATTATTTTACATAGGAATACGGGACCCTAATCTTCCCCACCCCCACCCATTTCGAGTCGTGTTATATTTCTAAAATTATAATAATTAAAGATGTGGCTCTAAAATGTTACAGAGTTAAAAAAAAAAATGATGGTTTAAGAGTGGGATAGTATGTCCCACCGAATACCAGGACGGAGGGCCTGACAAGGACAGCTGTCTAGTCCTTCGGATGAGACAAAAAACCAAGGTCCCGTGTATACATTGGAATGCACGTAAAAGATCCCTTGGCAGTTGGAATTCGATATAAGAGTAGGCGAGAGTGCCGCTGCCCGGGCAAAATTTCCCTCATAGCACACTGTATGGCGTATGCCTGTCTTCATTAGCCCAGTATAGGAGCAGAACAAAAGGACGTTAAACCCCATTTCATTTCCCACCGAATACCTGACAACTCATCCCAAGTTAAAAGACAACTCATCCCAAGATAACCGATACCACCCAATCCACCTTCACGCCGTGCAGGTTTTATACACAAAATAATTATATCAATAAAACCAATTTATGAAATTACACACATATAATTATGTTGCTAACAGCGACGACACCTCTAAACCTGCATGGACTATTGCTAAAAAGAAAACAGTAATCAAAATTTTAACGAACAAAAAGACGTTGTTTCTCTCGACACAGATTGATACAAATTGTAAACCAGTGAACTGTAACGGTAAATTTCTTTGATCTTTCCCGGTTTTTCTATGCCTGGAATAACTTGCAGAATTCCTTAGTTTTCTTCTATTAAAATTTATTTTCGGTTTATAAGTTAGATAATGCACTCGTTTTCGGTTAGGCTGGATCGGAAAGAAAACCTCGGCCTTGGGGGTTTCTGTCATCTCGATCTCTTTCTTCGACTCTTTCTTTCCCCAGCATAGCCTCAGACTTAGTGCTTTTTATCACCCAATAATACATTCTACAGTAGATATCGCTTGTGTGGTATATTTCATAATCTACTGCGATATCTCCTTAGAAGGGATTGGATGATAAATAAAATCACCTACTCGTCTTTTTGGATATCAAAAAATATCAACACTCGTTAATAAAGTAAAAAAAACTCGGCAGAGCCTCGTTTTTGTTACTTTATCAACTTGTGTTGATATTTTTTTGATATAAAAATAGACTGGTAGGAAATTCTCTATATCCATTACGGAATGCCCTTGAAAATAAATATAACAGTTTTCTTCTAATATATCTTCCTTTCAGTATTCATCATTGAGATTCCCCGGCATGGTTTCCCATTCAGTGGTGCAGGACGGAGGACCCGACTTAAGGACACCTGTCTAGTCATTTGGATGGGACTAGAATCCGAGGTCCCGTGTACACATTGGCGTGCACGTTAAAGATCCCTTGGTAGTTGGAATTCGATATAAGAGTATAGGCCGTAGCATCGCTGTCAGGGTAAAATTTCCCTCAACACACCGTATGGCGCATGCCCGTCTTCATAAGCCCAGTCGGAGCAGAACAGTAGGACGTTAAACCACATTTCATTTCATTCCTAAATTTCAGTATTATATTCTAGATCGGACACTTGTTTAGAAAAAATAGTTATGGGCTTTGCCCCACTGTGCCCCAGTTTCCCCAACCTGTTTTTGTTTAATTTTCAACTACCACACTTTAAACGATAGGTATGTTCATTGCCATAAGACCAGTATTTCAAAGTTTCGGGAGCTTCGTTGAGATTCGCAAGTCCGTTCGTTTGACAATTTCCTCCCTGGTCGGGTAAACTAGGCGTCAGGCGGTTGTTGTTGTTGTTGTTAGTGTTTAACGTCCGCTTCCACCGAAGGTGATATCGCAGACAAGTTGTCTTTTTTTTATTTTCATGATCTTAGCGCACGCGCAGGGGTCTTTCGTGTGGGAGGAAACCGGAGTATCCGGAGTAAACCCACGAGGTTGAGAAGGCGCCCCTATCTCCATGCCACATACGCTCACACCAGGGATCGAAACCACAGCCGCAAGCCAGAGGTGACCGGCCAGCTAGAGGTCGAAGCGTGACACTCTAGACCACTAGGCCATCCCAACCCCCCTCGTCAGGCGGTATCTGGTCAGATCTATTTATCTCGACGATCAGTGCCCGAAATTCTGCCAGACTGCATTTCCGGTAAAAATGGTTCGACGTACTACTGATGTCTTCCCTCTTGCTCCAGCCACAGCCGTGGATCGCTCTAAGGTCTTCCTTTGAGCAAGTTTTGTAGTCATTTGACTTCCAAAAAGTTACTAGCCTATAACTCCCTTAATTTCCGATTACTCTAACCAACTGTACTGCACATAGCTTATAAAGGGACAATAACACTCTTGTTGGCTTGACAGCTCCAGAAAATAGATAATAGCCTTATTCTAAGTATTAGATGTTTAATTGTCCTACCTGTTGTGTAAATTATCCATTAAATCCTATTTTACTTGTCCAGAGGGTTCGAAAATATTTTAAAATCCAAGTCACAGTTGAAAAGGTTTACGTTAGGCTTTTCAAATCATTCAGTTGAATCATTCAGTTGAATTTTTCCAATTTTTTAAATTAGGAGTGTTAAGATAAAAATGTGTATCATCAATTAATTGGAATATTGTAAACTAGTACAATTTGTTGACCAGAATAAAGATTGGGGCATATTATTCAGTTACAAGAAGAGTGGTATTGAGCCTTTAACATAAAACCAATTCCCTTTAGAATAAAGGTGAAACCTTGCCGCATAATTATATGATTTGATTAAACCCAACTGCTATGTAATGCGAAATTTCTATTCATTTTAAAATGGCCGACGAACCAGAATCACGTACATGATTATTTGTCACTCGAACATACAGAAAAACTGTTCGGTGAGATACGATTAAGATTTCAGTGTTCCACTAGTCACTATTTGTAACATAATTTAAATAATTACTTATTTCCATCCAAACTGTGATGATATGTGTTGAAAATATGCAACTGAACATAAATTGCAAAGCCTCGAATAGTATATCAGTCCTTCACGTTTAAGGGGAGATTTCGCTCCTGCTCCTCTCGACGCACGTCGGCTTTCCTTCGAAGGAGTCATTAAAGACTCCTGCAAATTAGCTAAATCGCTCTCCTAAATATTGAGATTAGTCAACTACTTTCAGTTTTTGTTTACTTTTAAACTGCATTATATTCAAGGTATCAGGAGCTTTTTATGGCTCCCGCACAATTTTATAAACATAAGGACTGGTTGATCAATTGTAGCCGGGCATAAGACAGGACGCGGGTACATATTGTAGCTACATTTCCGGCAGTTTCTTTTTCAAAAATTTCTATGGGAGGCTCCCCATACCCCTGATTGAAACTCGCGCCTTTGCCTCCTAATCCTTGAACTTTGCCCCAGCTTTGCTCCTCAAACCACCGGCTGCCAGCCCCCCCCCCCCCCCCCACACACACACACACACACACACACACACTGCGTGTGGATCTTGACCGCGTTTTATTCCTTTCGAGTCAAATTAATTTTCTCACCGAGAAGTATTCAAGTAATGCCATAATGTATAACTTACATGCTGCTATAAAAGGGTGTTTTATGTAATAAAATATCTAGATCTAAAACATCTATCTCTATCTATTTAGGAAAGTCGATTGCGTCTGGATAAGAACTCTACTGGTTGTTGACTGGATAGTCGAGACTACCGCTTTTGACCTAGATTCAGAACAAAAGCACCTTGCAACGGAAGAGGAAGGTTTCAACTAGAAAGACACGTTTAATCGCCATTTTGAATCACCGCTGAGGCAGAATTTCTGTTCAGACACAAAATCATGAGTTATGGCAGAGATGGAAGAAATGGGCCCCCTTCAACGGAGGGTATGGTATCTCTAAAAGTGGACAATTTGACCTACAGAACTAGACCCGAAGATTTACGTCGGGCATTCGATAAATATGGAGAAGTTGGCGACATCTACATTCCACGCGATCGCTTTACTAAAGAAAGTCGTGGATTTGCTTTCGTCAGGTATTATGACAAAAGAGATGCTGAAGACGCCATGGACTCAATGGACGGTGCTATGATGGATGGAAGAGAATTGAGGGTGCAAATGGCAAGATACGGCAGACCATCAAATTCTAGAGGACAAGATAATCGAAGACGAGGAGGTGGAGGGGGGTACCACGGCAGAGATCGTGAACGTGATGGTGGTGGCCGCTCAAGATATAACAGTCATAGGTCAGGTTTTCTTTCATCATGGGTAGGGTTGTAAAAATTTAAAAATAGGATAATCTGGGTCAGTTATTACCTAACACAAAGAGTTAACAAAATAAATAGAAATGGCCTCTTTAGAGAAAGAGAGACAAGGGGTTTACCGTCCACTCGAAACAAACTAGGTCATTTCGGGACTAACACGGTTCAGTTTTATTTCAATAATTTGCATGAGTGTAAGGGGTCTGAAGCTGTAGGTAGCAGATCCAGAGATAACATGCGGTGTTGGATAGTTCAAGCAGGGAATTGAAACCATGCTATCAGACTCGATGAGACCTTGTGATCTCGCACACATTAAATATTTTGGCCCCCCCCCCCTCTTTTTAGAGACAGTGTACCGGTATGAAGAATGATGTCACTATGAATATGATAATGCACTAAAGAGCAAAATTAAAATCACATTTCTACTGAGCTGATGTGTTTGTGTCAACTAACGAAATAATTTAGATTCTATTGTCTTTTATTATTATCCCTCTAGAGTAGGCCTACTCATTCAAATATCTGACAGTGTTGTAATATTCTATTTCAGATCCAGATCAAGATCCCGAGACAGATATTCAAGAAGGCGAAGATCCTACAGCAGGTCCAGATCTCGAAGTCGATCACGAAGCAAATCTCGATCAAGAAGTGCTAGCAAATCAAGAAGCAGATCACCATCAAAGTCTCCAGTTAGATCCAGATCTGCCTCTCCAATGGAGAATGGAGAAAATGAATGAATATAATGGACTGGAGGGGGGAACTTGAATGCAAATAATAAAAAAATCATCATCCAACACAGACAGAATGCTATTTGTGAAACACATATCTGTTTCGTAGACAACTCTTGTTTACTGAATTGTTGCCTTTCAGTATTAAAGGTAACATGCCTTCTTTTGTATGTGTTTTAGTGTTTCATATTGTGTTTTATAATTAAATAAATTTTATTTGTCCTTCTCAGCAACTTGATTTGTTTTAAGGACACGATAAAATATTATTACCATAATGTAAAGAATTGTCTTATAGTTTACGTAATTTCAGATATTGTTGTTTTTATGTGTAGTGTCCTTCGTTTATCATTTTCATCTATCATTATTCGCATACATTCTGTATAATAAGAATAAAACGTTTTCATTCACTAACCTATATATTTTCTTGTCTCCCCAGTCAGGAGCTGAGTAACGGGTAATTGTGCTGTTTGCTGTATAGTAAGCGGAGGTGACCACTGCTTGCAGTTTGTACCCTGTTGGCCTGTTTGTTGGCAGTTGCTGAACAGAAGCAGTTTTCCTGTTAGCAGTGTCTTTCCTGATTATGCAGATACAGGCTGATTTAGCTGTGATTTTATTTTGGCCATCATGTCATTTAAATTTGATTGGGATCATCTTTCAATGACTAAAAATTCTCAAAAAAAGTAACTAAACACTCAATCTATATTTCGTTTCGTTTTTTTATACCTTCGATGGCCTACACTACATGAAGATCTGGCCGGTTGTGGCGATAGGTCGCGTTGGGGGTCATACGAGTGGCTTTTGACCCTATGATGTCAGATGTTCGATTAACCAATCAGCATTGATGTTACTAGTGGATTACCCACAGTTCCGTGCAAAAAACGCCCAAAGCTCGCCGTAACAGACCGTTTCATTGGCTAATTCCTCCCATCATTGAGAACACGTAGTAAAGACAAGTAAAACAGAATTTTGAACTATAAAAAACGAAACGAAATAAGATCTGTGTTTTAATCAGATTGCTAAACACTTGCTTATAGCTTTGAAGCGGTTTGTTGAAATTGGTGCAAATTCAAAAGTTAGAAAATTAGTCAAGCTATAAGCAAGGAGTACAACTATTTAGATGGGGTTTATTGTCCACATAATTTCTTTCCCAAAAGAATCGGACCAAACATGTGGTAGTTGTATAGCGGGGCTTGAAAACAAGTTGTCTCAAGAGTTAATGAATTTCATTAGGAATGTCAGTTTCGAAAGTTAAGATATGTTAACTTCAAGGATGTACTTGAGCTCTCAATTGTTTGATTTGACTATACACGAATTAGATTTGGCATGGTTAAGTTTTGAGTTTATGCAAAATTTCGAATTAAGTTGAAGTGTGTCCATCAACTAAAACAAATTAACACTTGATCAAAGCACATGCAATACCATATTCCTGAAGCAATAGCCCGAGAAATTCCTGACGCGAGATTTTGAGGGAGTGTGTCTATTCTTCCCGTTCAATCAAATCTCTCCTATGTACAGCAATAGGCTCTAATAGTCCTTCGTTTAATCTGGGGTCATCCTTAAAATTTTGGACTGTGATTTAAGGTATAAAAAAACGGTGAAAGTATTGTTTGTCACCAAACAGTATTCATTACATTGTAGCCGTTTTGATAGCCTCGTTTGGCATGCAATTAGAATTTCTGCTATTCACTGGTTAATTCGGCGTAATGAATTTTGTGAGTCATGACGTAACGTTTTGTAAACATACCTGGAGATCTGTTTAAATCGGAATGATATTGTTACGCAGTTAGCTATTGGTTGTTAATCGGACTATTGACCAGTCATAATTTGGAACAGAAATTTGCTTTCATTACTGCAGTGTTTAGTGGGATTGGGTCTAATCAAACGAAAAACTTTAAGGAGTATGATGCAATACAGGCATTGAGATAAGTAAACAAAATTCACTATCTAGTCCTTAATTAAGGAGAACCTATTTCCAAAATAGACGAATTTTAATACAGTTGGCCCGATTTAGTTGGTGTTCGATCCTTGCATTGGCCGAGAAAGTTCATCCCGATTTTCCGACGTGGTTTCCCCTTGTCAGTGATGCAGGACGGAGGGCCTGACAAGGACAGCTGTCTAGTCCTTCGGATGAGATGAAAAACCGAGGTCCCGTGTAAACATTGGAATGCACTTAAAAGATCCCTTGGCAGTTGGAATTCGATATAGGAGTAGGCGATAGTGCCGCTGCCCGGGCAAAATTTCACGCATAGTACACTTTATGGCGTATGCTCGTCTTCATTAGCCCAGTATAGTTGTAGGACGTTAAACCCCATTTCATTTCCGAGTTTAGTTTATCTTTCTAGAACACCTGATGCCAACCATTTACTAGAAAAGTTTGTATGGCTAACAATTTCAGCTGTACATTGCATTCAAGTGCAAAGTTGTGCCAGATATGGTTGTAAGTAGGCCTTTGCTTGGAATTTGATCGAAACATAATTGACCCAGTTCATGGGTTCTCTCCAGTTTCCTACCACTGTTAAAGACCCCCCCCCAATGCGCAAGCGAATTATTGAAATAAAATTAAACCATACCTTTAGTCCTGAAATGACCTAGTTTGTATCGAGTGGAAGTTAAACCCCATTTCTCTCCACCCACATTAGCCCCTCCATTCAATTTAAAGTCTTTAAAAACCATTCCCTCCTATATACTCCTTAAATATATTGAATTTGGTAGTTACATTGGTTACATGTTGAGCTTTCTGTTTTGAGAGAGAAATAAGGTTTAACGTCCACTCGACACAAACTAAATAATTTCGGGACTAACATATTGTTTAATTTTATTTCCATAATTCGCTTGCGCGTAGGGGTCTTTAGCAGTGGGAAGACCCGGAGAAAACCCACGAGGTTGCACAGACGACCCTACTCCTTGTCACGTACAACTGGGGAATCAAAAGCACACCAGTTGACTCAATGACAGACAGTGCATGTGCTAACCATTCAGCCATCCAGCCCTACACATTTGTTACATGTTGGGCGCCACAGTGGCTCAGTGAGTTAGACATTGGACTGCGAAACTGAAGGTCCTGTGTTCTATCCGTGTGGGGGAGCCATGGTGACTCAGTACGTAAGACATTGGCTCGCTAACCTGGTGGTACTGTGTTCGATCCCAGTGTTGGTTGAGAAAGTTCATCATTTTTTTCCAGCGTGGTTGCCTCTTGTCAGTGGCGTGCGCGTTGTATCATAAAGTCTGTCATTGAGTCAACTGGCGGGGTTTCGATTCCCTGGTTGTACATGACAAGTAGGGTCACCTGTCCAACCTCGTGGGTTTTCTCTGGGTCCTCCGGTTTCCTCCCACTGCTAAAGACCCCTACGCGCAAGCGAATTATGGAAATAAAATTGAACCATGTTAGTCCCGAAATGACCTAGTTTGTGTTGAGTGGACGTTAAACCTCATTTCTCTCTCTCTCTCTCTCTTGTCAATGGTTTAGGATGGGATGAAAAACCAAGGTCCCGTGTACACATTGGCATGCACGTAAAAGATCCCTTGACAGTTGGCATTCGAACTAAAGTAGGGCATGGCGCCGCTGTCCAGGCACATTTTCCCTCATAGCAAATTGCATGGCATATACCCGTTTTCATTAGCCCAGCAGGAATAGAACAGTAGGACATTAAACTTCATTTCATTTCGAGCCTTGTGTCCATCAGGAATTTCCGGATTGGTTCTACCTTTTCATTGCTGTGGGACAGAGGGCCTGGTACTTGGCTGTAATGTTCATCTGGTGAATGTTTTGACCGACTTCGATGAAGCATTTTCTGTGAAACATAAGCAATTTGATTTGTTGATGTTATGGGACATGGTTGAATGAAATTTGATGTATAGTTGATTTGGTTTGATATAAGTAATTTGGTTGGTAGAAACTTTGAAACGCATAGGGAGCCATGGTGGCTCAATGATTAAGACATTTGCTCATAAACCAGGAGGGGATCATGTGGCTAAGTGGGTAAGACGCTAGCTCGCTAGCCTGGAGGTCGGGTGTTCGATCCCTGCATTGGCCGAGAAAGTTCATCCAGATTTTCAGGCGTGGTTCTCCCTTGTCAGTGATGCAGGACGGAGGGGCTGACAAGGAAAGCTGTCTAGTCGTTCGGATGGGATGAAAAACCAAGGTCCCGTGTACACATTGGCGTGCACATAAAAGATCCCTTGGCAGTTGGAATTCGATATAAGAGTAGGCCGTAGTGCCGCTGTCCGAGCAAAATTTCCCTCATAGCACACTGCATGGCGTATGCCCGTCTACATTAGCCCAGGTTAGGAGCAGAACAGTAGGACGTTAAATTTCATTTCATTTCATAAACCAGGAGGCCCTGTGTTCGATCCAGGGTTGGATTACCGAATGATTAGCATGCACGCGCTGTATCATACGGTCTGTCATTGAGTCAACTGGCAGGGTTTAGATTCCCCGGTTGTACGTGACAAGGAGTAGGGTCGCCTGTCCAACCTCATGGATTTTCTCCAGGTCCTCCGGTTTCCTCCCACTGCTAAAGACCCCTACGCGCAAGCGAATTATTGAAATAAAATTAAACCATATGTTAGTCCCGAAATGACCTAGTTTGTGTCAAGTGGGCTTTAA
This sequence comes from Patella vulgata, assembly GCF_932274485.2. Taxonomy (NCBI): domain Eukaryota; kingdom Metazoa; phylum Mollusca; class Gastropoda; family Patellidae; genus Patella; species Patella vulgata. The sequence goes on along the minus strand of NC_065880.2, from coordinate 10,848,418 downwards.
ACCCCATTTCTCTCTCTCCATCCAGGGTGTTGGCCGAGAAAGTTCATGGGTATTATCCAGTGTGGTGTAGGACGGAGGGCCTGCCAAGGGACAATATATAGTCATTCGGGCAGTACAAAAAAAACGCGATCCTCTGTAGGACCAAGGGCCTGGCAAGGGACAGAATAATAAATCTTTCTTATCATATATTGTTTCCGACGTGTTTCCCCCCTTGTCAATGATGCAGGACGGATTGTCTGACAAGAACAGCTGTCTAATCGTTCGAATGGTACGAAAAACTGAGATCTGTGTGCACATGGGTACATAACAGACCCCTTGATAGTCGGAATTCAAAATAAGAGTAGGTTGTAGTGCCGCTGCCCGGGCAAAATGTCCCTCATAGCACACTGTATGGTGTATGCCTGTCTTCATTATCCCAGTTGGTGCAGAACAGTGGGACATTAATAAACCCCATTTCATTTCATAACTCGATTATTCTGATGAAACAGGTATTATATCAATCCATGAGTAAGTTCCAAGATGGGCATTTTCTGCTGATTGGGCAAAGCTATAATTCATTTGATTGCTTAATGCTACATAAAAAGATAAATGTGCAAGTACTTGTAGATAATTATCGGGTGCTTCTTACTTATGCCTGTCTTTATTAGCTCAGTTGGTTTAGAAAAGTAGGACAGTGTTGTAGTGGGGGTTTACAAGACAATGAAAGTTGATGAAGGCCAACAACCCAGTATGTGATAATAGCTTATCCAAAAGGAAAACTTGGATGTTCACCAAATTTGATATTTAAGCAAAAGGGTTATAACTCTGGAACTGAAAGTCACACAATGCTGAATATCGATAGAGTTTGTCCATCAATAGCCACAGTGCTTCACACCAAAATTGAAAAGAATCTGTTATAAACTATAACCTCTATTGAGTTATCAAGGGTTTTGACAAAGGGGGCATAACTCTGGTAAGGAAGGATGCAGGATGGTGAACATCAATAGGTTTCGCCCTATTGTTAAAACACAGAATTCTACAGAATTTGTTATAAACTATCCTCAATCTTGTTCACAATGTTTTTGGTAAAGGGATAATAACTCCGGAATGGAAGGAAGCTGGAATGTTGAATATCAATAGGATTCCTCCACCCATGACTGCACTGCTTCTAACTCAATTTGAAATAATTCTGTTAAAGACTATAACCTGTATTCGGCAAAGAGGGCATAACTAGGGTACGAATGACCACAATGCTTCACACCAAAATTGAAAAGAATCCGTCAAAAACTAGCCTCTGTCGCGATAAACAGGGTGACTACATAATATCTCCAAACTGAAATGAGGGCATATAAAATTACCATGTTAGTCTCATAATGGTTAGCATGTGTGCGCTGTATCATAAGGTCTGTCATTGAGTCAACTGGCGTAGTTTCGATTCGCAGGGGGGATCACGTGGCTAAGTGGGTAAGACGCTGGCTTGCTAGCCTGGAGGTCAGGTGTTCGATCCCTGCATTGGCTGAGAAAGTTCATTCAGATTTTCCGGTGTGGTTTCCCCTTGTCAGTGATGCAGGATGTAGGGCCCGACAAGAACAGCTGCCTTGTCGTTCGGATGGGACGAAAAACCGAGGTCCCGTGTACACATTGGCGTGCATGTAAAAGATCCCTTGGCAGTTGGAATTCGATATAAGAGCAGGCCGTAGCGCCGCTGCCCGGACAAAATGGCGTATGCCCGTCTTCATTAGCCCAGGTTAGGAGCAGAACAGTAGGATGTTAAACCCCATTTCATTTCGATTCGGCAGATGTACATGACCAGGAGTAGTATGGTCACCTGTCCACCCTCGTGTGTTTTCTCCGGGTACTCTGATTTCCTCCAACTGCTAAAGAATTCAACCATGTGTTAGTCTCGAAATGACCTAGTTTGTATTAAAACCCCAATTCTCTCTCTCCTGTACCCCCCCCCCCCCCCCAAAAAAAAATAAAAGACCCCTAGGTGCAAGCGAAATGACCTAGTTTTTGTTAAACCCCATCTCTTTCTCTCCTCCTCACCAACCCCCCTAAAAAAAACTCTTGGTGCAAGCGAATTAATGAAATAAAATTGAACTATTATGTTAGTCCCAAAATGACCTAGTTTGTGTCGAGTGGAGTTAAACCCATCTCTCTATTTTGATATAATTAATGAATCAATGAATATTTTTTAGCAGGAGTCACGGTGGCTCAGAGAGTAAGAGGTTTGCTAGCTAGCCTGGAGGTTCCTCGTTTGATACATGCATTGGTCGAGAAAGTTCATCATGAATTCCGGCATGGCTCCCCCTTGTCAGCGATGCAGGACAGAGGGCCTGGCAAGAGACGATGTATAGTCATTCAGGTGGTACGGAAAACCAAGGTCCTGTGCACGTATTGGCATTGGCATGTACGTAAAAGATCCCTTGGCAGTTGGAACTCGATATAAGAGTAGGTTGTAGTGTTGCTGTCTGGGCAAAATTTTCCCCATAGCACACTGTATGGAGCAGAACAGTAGGACGTTAAACCCCCTTTCATTTCTGAACATTATTGCATGGATTAAGCTCTTGATATCCCAACAAAAGAAAAGTGAGGGTTTAATGTACCCTAGTAACAACAGACAAACTGATTATGACCTGGCCGATGAAAGCAGGAACAGGATTAGTGCTAAATGATAAGAGCAGCTCAATTTTTTGGCATAGGTCACAAGATGTAAACAGGTCTAGTGCTAATCCCTATCTTGGACCTAGCCACAATGCTTACCCAAACCTACAATCTCGCCAACAATCATGGGCTCAAACCTTATTTACATCTCGGCGACCTTGACAAAAATTGAGCTGGCCTTAACTTTTAGACTTAGCCAAGGAACAGGGACGCCCAACAACAAGTTACCTGTCTTGATCAGTGAATAAATTGCAAATCAAGTGATCTTCCCTGTTCACATGGACATACTTTACCATTGTTATACAATTCCTGATTAAAAATTATGGCATGGGGTGGTAGGAACACATTTAACACCTATGGAGGCAAACCACCATTAAATTGTAGTTCGTCTATTTATAGCAATTCTCTCTCTTTTCTCCCCTTTTGCATGCCCATTTTTGTTGATTTTTTGGTCTAGAATGGACGAAGAGCGTTTGAATTAACATTTTCTGCCAGGGTTTGGTAAATATTTAGATTTTGAGGCGGAAGGATAACAGGGTTATCAGGTTGGCTGCAACTAGTTACATGTTTTTAGTATGCTTCTTCAAGTTTGTGTATCTCAAAGTTTTGGTGGTCAACCTCATACAAATTTTAGTGCAAAGACATGACCATTTGTTTCTCTGTCTGTAGTGAAAAGCATTCAGCCCAACGAAAATTTGGGGAAAAGTTGGAGGTGGGCAAAGAGGCCAGAATTAACATTGAAGTCAATGGGAAAATTAATGGTGGTCTGCCTCCCTATGCACTAAGACTAGTTATTCTCTCCCTTATTGACTTCAATAGATAAATGCGTAACATTTCTTGGCCTAAACTTTTTTTTGAACATTGAGATTATCTTAATAACCACAAAGAGGTAGTTGATGTGGTAGTCAAAGGAACCTACAGGCTGTGACGTCTATATTTGATTTCTCTTTTTCATGTCTGTTTACTTCCTGATCATTCTGCCTCCAAAATCATAAATATTCACCAAAACCTAGCAGAAAATGTCAATAAAATACTCTTCTTCAATTCTAGACCAAAATTAACAAAAAACGCCAAGTAAAAAAAGGGGGACAGAAAACTGCTATAGGTCTATTTTTAGGAGAGTATATATGGAAGCAATAACTAGTGTTTGTCGCCACAATATGCCAATATTATATCATACTAGGACACCCATCCCCTATATCAGTAAGCTGGTTTTACCAGTAATCTCAGAAAAGAACTTAAAGGAGCTAAATCGCTAATATTTGGGACCTACAAATTGACACAAATGGGTCACAACGTATATAATAATGTAATATGAATGTAAATAAACGGATTTACATTCATTCGTTTCCGTTTTACTCTAATTTCAAAGCAGTTATGTTCGGCGAAATACGCCAGAAGTCTCAATCGAATGGTAATCTCTAGCGACTGGTTATTCCAGTCTATACCGGTAGTATTTATTGCGCATGCTCTCCAGATAAGAATAATGGGGTAACCGTTTGACATGACTTGTGCAATATGTCTAACCTCGTTCTTCGGGTCGCTTGTTACAAATGGCACTGAAACGCATTATGGTACACGATACGTGTACCAATGGTAAAATGTTTATTTTGTCTTAAATATTGGATATCAGAAGCCCATCTTTTCCCGGTAAGATCACAACATCAATGTTGATTAAAACCAACAAATAATTCATGTTTTTAAGGTCGAAGGTTTTGGATGATACTGAGTTAGAGACTTAGCTACTTTAACTTGACAAAAAATGTATTCACATAAATTAGCTTTATTAAAAATATAAGAATAAATATGGTTTCTGGTAGTGTTGGTTACAATATCAGGATGGGAGAATTTCTTGAACTAAAGCTGGAAGATGGTTACCATCAGATGTAAGCAAAGAATACACACCACAGTATACACTCATATAGTCTCTGAAAAAAAAATTAAGTATATAATTATCATCAAAAACACACAGGTCTTTGTTACAGCAGACAAAGATTATCTTTTTATTTAATTTAGCAAGCAGAACTTTAAAAAAATCATTCACTCCAAAAAATACATATATTTTTTAATGTGTCAGTCTTGAATTTTTTAATATCCTTGAATTGAATTCATAGACTACAATGTATGTACACACCAGAGGTGGGTACTTGAGTCCTGTGACATTGGACTTAAGGCCCGCAGCTAGCCCAAAAATGTTGGGAGGAGGGGTGGGGGTGGGGACATCGATGTAGGATCACCTAAACTTGCCAGTCCCGGGTTTCACCTGAGGAGAGGAACTATGAAAATGACGGATATTTTCAATTTTGAGGCTGAATTGGCGAATTATCATATTTTGATATGAACATTATAAAAAATATGAAGGAAGGAATGTGAGAGAGAGAGAGAGAAATGGAGTTTAACGTCCACTCGACACAAACTAGGTCATTTCGGGACTAACATATGGTTTAATTTTATTTCAATAATTTGCTTGCGCGTAGGGGTCTTTAGCAGTGGGAGGAAACCGGAGGACCCGGAGAAAACCCACGAGGTTGGACAGGCGACCCTACTCCTTGCCACGTACAACTGGGGATTCGAAACCACGCCAGTCGGCTCAACGACAGGCTTTATGATATAGCGCGCGCACGCTAACCATTCAGCCATCCAACCCCCCCAGGAAGGAATATGACTTTAGCTATACCTCTATAGGGTCCACAAGCTAAAAACACGATTTTTTTAAAGATCAGGGGCCATAATTCAGGAAGTTACGGTCCGATATGCGCGAATATCGACAGGAATCAAGATCTTTGGGTTATAAACTTACATTTCAAGTTTCAACAAAATCGGATAAAAATTGTGACCTCTATAGGGTCCACAACCGTGATATACCACATTGTTACGCTATTTGAGAACGAAGGCCGTCCATTTTATCTGTCAGATTTGGGCCGAATTAATGAAATTTGAACTCAGCTGTCCTTAGGGTGTAATGGTGATATAATAATACGATTTTTTAAATCGGATAAAAATTATGACCTCTATAGGGTCCACAAGCTAAAAACACGATTTTTTTAACAATCAGGGGCCATAATTCGGGAAGTTACGGTCCGATATGCACGAATATCGACAGGAACCAAGATCTTTGGGTTATAAACTTACATTTCAAGTTTCAACAAAATCGGATAAAAACTGTGACCTCTATAGGGTCCACAACCATGATATACCATATTTTTACGCTATTTGAGAACGAAGGGCGTCCATTTTATCTGTCAGTTTTGGGCCGAATTTCACAAAACTCAGCTGTCCTTAGGGTGTAACGGTGATATCATAATACGATTTTTTAAATCGGATAAAAATTATGACCTCTATAGGGTCCACAAGCTAAAAACGTGATTTATCGTACAATCAGGGGCCATATTTCAAGAAGTTACAGTCCGATATGCGCGAATATCGAAAGGAACCAAGATCTTTGGGTTATAAACTTACATTTCAAGTTTCAACAAAATCGGTTCAAAATTGTGACCTCTATAGGGTCCACAACCTTGATATACTATATTTTAACGCTATTTGAGAACGAACGGCGGCTATTTTGTGTGTCAGTTTTGGGCCGATTTTCACGAAATTCGAACTCAGCCGTCCTTAGGGTTTAACGGTGATATAATAATACGTTTTTTTAAATCAGATAAAAATTATCACGTCTATAGGGTCCACAAGCTAAAAACGCGATTTTTATTACAATCAGGGGCCATAATTCAGGAAGTTACATTCCGATATGCACAAATATCGAAAGGAACCAAGATCTATGGGTTATAAGCATACATTTCAAGTTTAAACCAAATCGGATAAAAATTGTGACCTCTACAGTGTTCACAAGCTAAAAACATGATTTTTCGTACAATCAGGGGCCATAATCCATGAAGTTACAGCCCGATACATGCCAATATCGAAAGGAACCAAGATCTTAGGGTGATAAACCTATATTTCAAGTTTCATTGAAATCGGATAAAAATTGTGACCTGTAGACTGTTCACAAACAATTGTGGACGGACAGGGGCGACGACAATATACGTCCACATGAAAATGTGGGCGTATAAAAATAGACAGACTGATAGGAGATTGAAAGGGGCTATTTTCATTTACCTGGAAGAAGTATCCATCTTCTGAAGCCATGGTAAAAGTTCAGTTTGTACAATTCGAAGAATAGCTTTACGTAATTGTAGTAATTGTAACTGAAACAGTGCAGTTTGATACTTTTGTATTTCCTTTTTGGACCTGTAAGTAACTTGATCACGACAGTCCAAGATTTCTGAAATAAAAATAAGTTTCTTGGTAAATAATAAAAAGAAAAATCACATAGAAAAGACACCATTAGAATTAAGGTGTATCATTGCGTCATGTTGGCACTATAGGAATCCCTTGCAAACTACACTATTGTGAAAGATGAATCTCTAATAAGAGAGAGAGAGAGAGGGTGGGGTTTAACATCCCCTTGACACAAACTACAATATTGTGAAAGATGAATCTCTAATAGGAACATGGGTCCAAAAATGATCCAATTTGTTGAATTGATAATTTCATCGATCTATGACGCTCGCTTAAATATATCTCATGGTTACGTTGAAAAATATAGCACGAAACATACATTTCACAGACAAACTCTGATTTTGTGAAAACTACTATCTGACAATCGGACTATTACTTCATTGAGCAGTTATGATTGTTTAAAGAATAGTGTTGTCTTGATTTTCATTGCTATTGTTGTTATGATAATAAACAAAGTCTCAATTATCCATTTTTAAATTAAATCATTAAATGGCGGTTGTGTTTCAATACGTTGAAAATCACAACCATCCGATGCTCTGGAGAGTTGATTATGGGCTTGTCATGTGAATTAATGTCTAATTAATAGTTTACCGGTATATAACATTTGAGCCCTAAAGAAAGATCTGCAATAGGTCGATTTAGCTCTTACATGTACATAATACATCTTTAAGACTGGATAACAGGACTGTGTGGTTCCACGCTTGAGTTACAGTCATAATAGGCTGATTTCAGTTCACGAGGAAAGAAAAGAAAGTAAACAGCCACTGGGGGGGGGTGGGGGTGGGGGGTTTAAACCCATTTGGCATCACAAAGTTTTCAGACAGATGGACAAGAATGACAATATTCTCTCACACACATCAGGATATTTCCCCAGCACAGGTTTATAGAAAACGTTTAGATAATCAATTTTACCTGTGGTGATATTATCAGGAAGCCAGATAGATGGAAGTGAATGTTGATATTTGACTGTAATAGGTTTATAAGATGATCTATCATAGTTTCTAACTGAAGTAAAACAAATAACTAAATTATTAACATTAAATAAACATTATGTAAGATTTAGATAAAGAGCTAGCCATTCTTGCTATAATAGTTCGAAAATAGATAATGTACAATGAATAATTTGAAAATTTCATTCAAATTACTCTAATGCGAGCGAAGATATTAGCCTTTGAAGGTTTGACAAGAAGTATGCAATAATTTCAACCACCGCACTGGTTGTTCGAAGCTATGTCTTGCACCTCCATTTTTAGCTTAAATCAAAACATGGCTGAAATGTTCTAATCTATTTAATATCGGAGAAAGCTGATGCCATCGAGAGTTGATTATGGCCTGGATAAGTTAATTAATAATTTCAAAAACATTTCAGCCTTAAAGAAAGACCTGCAATAGGCAGATTTAGCTCTTGCATAATGCATGTTCAAATCAACATTATGTAAGATTTAGTTAAAGAGCTGACCATTCTACAATGATTCTCTTGTCATTTTCAGGCATTATAGAAAACCATTGTAGAAACGTAGCGCTGATATAAAAATACAGTAATTGTTGATCCACAGAACGCGTGTGTTTATTCAATCTGATTAAAATACAAATCATTATTTCGTTTTGTTTTTTTATACTTTCGATGGCCTACACCACATGAAGATCTGACTGGTTGTAATGATAGGTTGCGTCAGAGGTCATATGAGTGACTTTTGACCCTATGACGTCAGACATTTGATTAACCAATCAGCATTGATGTTTCTAATGGATTACCCGCAGTTCCGTGCAAAACACGTCTAAAGCCCCCTGTAACAGACCGTTTCATTGGCTACCCCCTCACATCATTCAGAACACGTCAATGACAACAACTCTTCCAGATCCTAATGTAGTAAAGACAAGTAAAACGAAATTTTGAACTATAAAAACAAAACGAAATAGGATCTGTGTTTTAATCAGATTTGTGTTTATTTTAATATGTTCAATTACTAAATGCCATTTAAACAGCTATTTTAATTGTACAGATACATGTATTTATGGATAAAAACCTGCAAGGACATTTTTGGTTTCCTCTTCATAGTCGTGATAAGCTGTGAGAATAAATTCTACCATCATTTTAGCATGTAAAACATCAAATGGTGTTGATAGATCTGAAAACACAGCATTATCATGACAAAAATTTGAGATACATGTAGTTCATCAATTTTTCAAAAACATAAAATTACAGAAAATACTAGAGCGGAGCATTAAAATGGAAGAGGGTAGAAGCTCCTATATGGAGAGGAGGGAGAGAGAGTGAGAGAAAAATGGGGTTTAACCTCCACACGACACAAACTAGGTCATTTTGGGACCAACATAAGGTTCAATTTTATTTCAATAATTCCCTTGCGTGTAGAAGTCTTTAGCAGTGGGAAGAAACTGGAGGGCCCCCCACTCCTTGTCACATACAACCATTCGGTCATCCAACCCCCGAATTTATAGAGAGGGCTTTTGCATAAGCTAAGTCTGTTCCCGAATAAAAATGTTTAAACAAGAGAAGAATATACCACCACAGGTTACTTTATATTGAGAGTAATTAAACGGTTTCCATATCCAGTATAAACCACGGTGGCTTGCTAACCTGGGGGTTCCATGTTTGATTCATGCATTGGCAGAGAACGCTCATCAGGATTAACTGGCGTGGTTCCCCCTTTTCAGTGGTGCAGGACAGAGGGTATAGAAACGGGCAACATATAGTCGTTCGGATGGGACAAAAACCAAGGTCCCATGTACACATTAACATGTAAGAGATAATTTGGCAGTTGGAATTTGATTTAAGAGTAGGCCATAGAGCCACTATCCAGGCAAAATTTCCCTCATAGCACACTCTATTAGCCCAGTCGGAGTAGAGAGAGAGAGAGAGAGAGAGAGATATGGGGTTTAAAGGCCACTCAACACAAACTAGATCATTTTGAGACTAACATATGGTTCAATTTTATTTCAATAATTCACTTGCGCGTAGAGGGTCTTTAGCTGTTGGAGGAAACCGGAGGGCCCGGAGAAAACCCACGAGGTTGATGTCTTCACAAGGGCTCGAGAATACCTACGACCTTATGATGCAATGTGCACATGTTAACCATATGGCGAGTATCGGCATTGATTCATTCGGCCGAATCATTCCGTTAGTGTGTCCACCGCTTAACTGATAGTTATGGTGCACCAAAATGTGTAATGGACAGATAGACAGACGAACCAACCCGTTTTAATAGTTCTCCAGAAGGTGGGTTGACTAGTATTTGTATTATAATTACCATTAATATTTTCTAATTGGAGTTGTTGAAGTAATTGTTGTAACTTAGTGTGGGCTGTTAAACATTGTAACTTTCTATACTGAAGACTCAAATCACTACTTTTATCAAACTAAAAAAACAAATTATATTCAGACATGTATTAATAATATCAATAAAAAAGACAAATCAGTGCCGGACAAAATGACAGGCATCAGAGATTTAGTGTTTGACAAAGCCTGAATCTGTACCTGACATTGTCTGTGACAGGTGCCTTATTTCCAGGCTTGGGTAGAAAGAGTAAATGGGTTTAGTGTCCACTCTGAGCAGACTAGATCTTAGGGACTAACATATGGTAAAAAAGTTATTCATTTCATTCAGAGTACAAATAAAAAATTGGGGAAAATACTCATAATATTTTCTATATTTCCCATAAAATAAGGGAAAATACTCACAATATTTTCTAGATTTCCCATAAAATAAGGGAAATTGTCACAATACTTTCTAGATTCCCCATAAAATTGGGGAAAATACTCACAATACTTTCTAGATTCCTCATAAATTTATCACAAAGTAAGGTAAAATACTCACAATACTTTCTAGATTTCCCGTAAAATTGGGGAAAATACTCAAAATACTATCTGAGTGAAATACAATACTTTCTAGATTTCCAATAAATTTATCACAAAGTAAGGAAAAATACTACTACTTTCTAGATTTCACATAAAATTGGAGAAAATACTTTCAATACTTTCTAGATTTCCCATAAAATAAGGGAAAATACTCACAATACTTTCTAAAATTCCCATAAATACGGGAAAATACTCACAATATTTTCTAGATTTCCCATAAAATGAGGGAAATTGTCACAATACTTTCGAGATTTCCCATAAAATAAGGGAAAATACTCCCAATACTTTCTAGATTCCCCATAAAATTGGGGAAAATACTCAAAATACTATCTAGATTTCCCATAAAATGAAGAAAATACTCACAATACTTTCTAGATTTCCCATAAATTTATCACGATCGCTCACACCAACTTTTTTAGTTACAGAGACTTTAGATACTTTTTGTTGTAATTTCCTATTCTGACTGATCAATTTCTTTAGCCGACCTGGTATCTTTAAACTTGACCTGACAAAACAAAAACAAATCTTGTAACGCTATTTATATATTTTTTAAGTGGCATTTAGTAACTGGACAGAGCAATAAACTATAAACACACTTATGGAAAACAGCTACTGATTTATTTAGGCGACGTTTCGGAGAGTATAGATAGAGGGGGAGAGAGAAATGGGGTTTAACGTCCACTCGACACAAACTAGGTCATTTCGGGACTAACATATGGTTTAATTTTATTTACATAATTTGCTTGCGCATAGGGGTCTTTAACAGTGGGAGGAAACCGGAGGACCCGGAGAAAAACCACGAGGTTGGACAGGCGACTCTACTCCTTGCCATGTATAAACCACGCCAGTCAACTCAATGACAGACTTTATGATACAGCGCGCGCACGCTAACCATTCAGCCATCCACCCCCCCGAGAATAGATAGATATTTATATAAACACCCTTGTAAATGGATCCATATAACAGTGAACTTTCAATCTGATTAAAATACAGATCTATATTCCGTTTTTTTTTTTTTATGCTTTCGATGGCCTACACTACATGAAGATCTGACCGGTTGTAGTGGAAGGTTGCGTCAGGGGTCATACGAGCAGCTTTTGACCCAATAGCATCAGACATTGATTAACCAATCAGCGTTGCTGTTTCTAGTGGAATATTCATAGTTCCGTGCATCGCACGCCAAGAGTTCGCAGCAACTGACAGTTTAATAGGCTAATCCCTCGCACCAAGCAGAACGCGGGTTATATAACAACTCTTCCAGATCCTAGTGTAGTAAAGACAAGTAAAACAAAATTTTGAACTATAAAAAACGAAAAGAAATAGGATCTGTGTTTTAATCAGATTGGGTGAACTTTCAATATGCCGGTTGTAAGCAGTTATCGTGTATACATTGGCATGCACATAAAAGATCTCTTGGCAGTTGGAATTCGATATAAGAGCAGGCCATAGTGTCGCTGCCCAGGCAAAATTTCCCTCATAGCAAACTGTATGCCGTATGCCTGTCTTCATTATCACAGTCGGAGCAGAACAGTAGTAAATTAAATATGGTTCAATTTTATTTCAATAATTCACTTGCGCATAGTGGTCTATACCTGTAGGAGGAAACTGGAGGACCTATAGAAAACCCACAAGGTTGGGCAAACCTGGTCAAATGAACCTAAGTAGCTTATCCGGTTTAAAATGATTTAAATTTTTTTACCCATCCCTGTATAAATCAAATATTGGTTTAGATACTGAGATTGCTTCATCTTTATCTTCGATACATAGTTCTTCTAATGGATTAACAAGTTTACTTGGGTCAATCAAAGAATCAGGAGATTTCACATCTTCATTAGCACTGATTGAATCAACAGTTACATTATCACATTTAATTGTAGAACTCAATTGATCTACTGTTTTATCACTACATGTTGCTTGATTTTCACTCCTCGACAAAGATACCTCCGAACTTGAGATCTTTGTACTAGTTTTTATTGGAGCAGAAGGCTCATTTGCAGACGAGTTAGTTTTGATCTCATTTATCATACAATTTCTTGCGGATGAGTTAGTTTTGATATTAATGTTTTGAGCGTTTTTTGTATCAAGATATTTTGATTTGATCACAGGCTTTGATGAGACTAAAGACGACTTGTTGATTCTTCTTCCAGGAACTTTCACGTTTGGGTCCGTTTTAAATGGTGCCGACATATGAACAGGCATTTGTTTGTGTCTTGTGCTGGTAGTACTACTTGGTCTGGATGATTTTAAAGTAGATTTAGTCGACTTCGTACTATCTGTTAATCTTACTGGATTTAGTGAATCTTTATTTACTTTTGTAGACTTAATTGGAGCAGAATGTTTTTGACTAGGTACATTTCTGACAGTTCTTGCACTACTATGCTGCACATTAGGCTTATTATTCAAAACATTTTTTGATTTAATATTGCTATCTTTGCCCGTTTTGTATACCACTTCATTATTTGGGTTAGTTTCGACATGGCCTATTTGTTTTTCATTAACAATAATGTCAACTTGTTGCTTGGTGTTATCAATATGGGAATCTGCTTCAACTACACTTGAAGTTAATTTGGCATTATTACTTTCATCAACATCAACCTTGTCTTCTAATTCAATCGATGTTTCTTCAGATTTTCTAGCTTTTTCAATAATCTGAAAATTACAGAATAGATATATTGGATTACTTCGGAATAGTGGGGCATAAAATTATTTTATCAAAGAAATGAAATGAAATGGGGTTTAACGTCCTACGCCGACTGGCTAATGAAGACGAGCATACACCAAACAGACTGCTGTGAGGGAAATTTTGCCCAGACAGCGGCACTACGGCCTACTCTTATATTGAATTCCAACGCCAATGTATACACAGGACCTCGGTTTTACATTCCATCCGAATGACTAGACATCTTTGCTTGTCAGGCCCTCCTTCCTGCACGACTGACAAGGTGAAGCCACATCGGAAATCACTATGAACTTTCTCGACCAATGCAGGGATCGAACACGCGATCTCCAGGGTAGCGATCCAGCGTCTTACCCAATTAGCCACCATGGCTCCCTATTTTATTAAAGAATATGACATTACGAGCAATTATTTTGTAAAACTATTTTGTTACGGTGTTATCAAATTAGAAAGGGCATTTGTCAAAAGGCTATTTGTTGTGCTGGGGAAAATTTTATCCAGCCAGATGTAAATCTTCAAATTCCAATTGTTTATGGTTCTTAGATATGCACAGGTCATATTGTGAACAGAAAATATTTTTCAATTAAAGTATGGCATTTATTATAAAACATAAAAAACAATATCAAGGATTAAAGTGATTAAGTGATAAGCCCCCCCCCCACCCCCCCAAATAAAGTATGGAGGGAATCCTTTCCTATTCTGCCAGAATATTGAAAATATCCTCTAGTGTCTTAGCTTACAACACTATTCACCTGTGTCTAACAATGGCAGCAATTTTAGATTTGAAAAAGAATCGGATTCCCTGATCAGAGTTTGTAGATATATTACTTTCATACAATCTGATTAATATAGTCTACAATTCTCTATGGAATAAGATAATTAGAGAATTGAACATTAAGAAGACACAGGACAAAAAAATGTTTCGGAACCTTTTTTTGAACTATTCTGGCTTTTTCCGCACGTTTAAGTAGATTGTTGACTAAATTCATTCCATGTTTTTCTTCACAAGTGATTTCTTCTACATGTACGTTCTTCTTGTCTTCAATATCATCGATTTTATCATCTTCATCACATGCTGTCTTCGGCCTTCAATGAGTAAAATATAAAAGCTTGTTTAGATACATGATTATAACATGAAAACAAAAATTTCAAGGCATAGAGAGAGAGAGAAATGAGGTTTAACGTCCACTTGACACAAACTAGGTCATTTCGGGATTGACATATGGCTTGATTTTATTTCAATGATTCACTTGCGCGTAGGGGTCTTTAGCAGTGGGAGGAAACCAGAGGACCTGGAGAAAACCCAAGAGGTTAGACAGGCGACCCTACTCCTTGTCATGTACAACCAGGTATTCGAAAACAAGCCAGTTGACAAAAGGACAAGCTTTATGATACAGCGCGCAAGTGCTAACCATTCGGCCATCCAACCCCCTATTTTCAAGGCATAGCCCACTCCTTGTATCGTAGATCTATAATCTGTATTTTAATCAGATTGCTGTATTTCACCATTTCAAGTTTGTTAAACTACTAGACACGTACTGGCTATTATTAAACAAACTTTTGGATTTTTCTGCCTTTTTTTTAGTGAAATCTACTAATCATTTTGTTATATTACTTCTTCATTTCAATATAATACTGTAACTCACCACTGTTTAAATAATATTTCCTTATCTTTACAGAGTCTTTCTAAATGTCTATTCTTTCTGTCAATGATGTCATCTAGGATGAGTAAAAACTCCTCCAATTTAACACCAAAGCTTGATCTGGCATCCATAACTTTCCTTCTTCTTCAACACTGAAATAGTATAAAATCCATCTGATTTATTTCGGTTGCAAAGCTTTTTGTCGCTCAACTTTGATGCAAAGTTAATAATAAGTTAATAATAATAAGACTCCTATAGCCTATAATATATAATGATAAGCCTTCAGCATGGCTTCACTATAGACACTATGAATTAAAGGGACAATAACACTCTTGCTGGCTTGAAAGCTCCAGAAAATAAATAATATCTCTATCTAAGTACTAGATGTTTAAGTGTCCTACCTGTTGTGTAAATTATCCATTACATCCTATTTTACTTGTCCAGAGGGTTTGAAAATATTTTTAAATCGAAGTTTCATTTGAAAAGGTTTACGTTAGACGTTTCAAACCATTATGTTGAATTTTTCAAATTTTTTAAATAAGGTGTGTTAAGATGAAATTTATATCATCAATTAATTGGAATATTGTAAAATAGTACAATTTGTTGACCAGAATAAAGATTGGGACATATTATTCAGTTACAACAAGAGTGGTATTGAACCTTTAAAGGAGCTAAGTCTCTAACTCAATATCATCCAAAATCTTCAACATTTAAAACAAAAATTATTTGTCAATTTAAAACAACATTGATGCTGTGATCTTACCAGAAAAGGGTGGGCTTCTGATATTCAATATTTTAAGACAAAATAAATATTTGACCATTGGTACACGAATCGTGTACCATAATGCGTTTCAGCCCCAGTTCTAGCAAGAGACTAGAGGAACGAGGCTAGACATATTGCACCAAACCAAACGGCTTATGTAGACTGGAATAACCAGACGCTAGGAATTTGCACTCGATTGAGACTGCTGGCTTATTTCACGGAACATAACTGATTTGAAATTAGAGTAAAAACGGAAACGATTGAATGTAAATCAATTTATATACATACATATTACGGTATTATATGAGTTGCGACCCACTTGTGTCAATTTCTAGGTCCCAAATATTAGCGATTTAGCTCCTTTAAATGAAGTCAGCTGCCAAAGGTCTTAGTTCTATTGTAAAATGTACCACTGAAAAACCTATATATATACTCATAACAGAGGCGGTATTATTATAGGAGCTTTTAATAATTATCAGGTGTAAATAATTTAATAAAATCAATCAACCTGTCCATATAATAATAATAATATAATATTTATTGTATTGGACGTTAAATCTGTAATAAACAACAACAACAGATAAAGGACTCCGCAGCCCGCCCCAGTTACACCTTTCTAAAGAGATGAAAGATACCTATAAAAAGAAATACTGTAAATTGTCATTGATTTCATTTCATGTCATTTCATGTAGATCAAACAAACCATCCAAAAGTCTGCCAGACAGAGTTGTCTTCCCGTACAGCAATCAAAGGAATGAAAGGTCAAGGACAGCGAAGATTCATAGTCTGATATGTTCCTTCAGATAAATATATGCCTCCGCGATCAAAATGTAATCCTGTTCTTTTTGTTCTTTTTCTGCTTTGTAAGTGTAAAACAGATAATCTGTATTTGATTTTAAGTGCCAAAAATATCATATCGTCAGAGAGATTGTACTGGAACTTCCAGATAAGGTACGTCCTTCCAACAAATTGAATTTTATCTACATTTATTTATGGCGAATCTTCCTGTTCGAGAATTTACAATAAGTTACGTTATCAATTTTACGTCTTGACAATCGAACTCGGCAGAAATGGGTTAACACGGGTCTTGTGTTTTGAAACTAATTAAAAATCTAAGATGACAGAAGAGAAAGACAGCTCGAAAATTTCAGAAAATAAACGAAAAGATGAAAGAAAGAAGGAATCTACGAAGGAATCGGCGCCATCTAAAGTAGTTTTAAGGCGACTACCACCATCCTTGACACCTGAAACATTCATAGAGCAAGTATCACCACTACCCACATATGATTTTTTCTACTTTGTTAAAGCTGACCGCAGCCTTGGTGCCAATGCATTTTCAAGAGCCTACATCAACTTCGTCAATTCCGAAGATGTCTACCTGTTTAGGGATAAATTTGATGGATATGTTTTTCTGGACAGCAAAGGAGAAGAATATCCTGCAATTGTAGAATTTTCTCCTTTCCAAAAAGTACCAAAGAAGAAAGTGAAAAAGGTAGATAGCAGGAAGGGCACCTTAGAACAAGATTCAGATTATGTGAATTTCTTAGAGTCGTTAAATAACCCTGACGTAGAATCCGCACCCACAATAGACACCCTAATTGAAGAGATAGAAGACAAAGAAAGAGAATTGAAAGCCAATAATGGGGTATTAAAAGTTACTACACCGTTGATAGAATATCTAAAGCGACGAAGAGAGGAAAGAAAAATGGCAATTCAGAAAAAGATTGAAGAAAGAAAGAGAAGAGAAATTGAACGTAGGAAGCAGAAGGATGAAGAACGACGCAGAAGACGTGAAAAAGAGAGAGAAAGGGAGAAACGAGACAGGGAAAGAGAAGAAAAAGACAAAGATAGGGATAAAAATAAAGATACAAAAACAGATGAACAGTTATCAGTCAAAGTGCTCAAGAATCCTGAAAGAGAAAAAGAGAAAAGTAAAGATGATGATAAAGACAGGGATAAAAGAGATGACAAGAAAGACGATAAAAACAGCGGAAGAGAAAGGTTGCGATTCTCTAAAGAAAATCGTGAGAAAGAGAGGGCTAGAAATGATAAATCAAGCAGTGCTTACAGCGATAAATATAAAAGTATGCGTGAGAGTTATGGGGGACGAGGTGGAGCTAAAGGAGATGATCAGGGGAGCCGAGGAAAGCGTAGTGATAGACCTAAAGATGATAAATATAGTGATCAGGATATTGACAATGAAAAAGATAGTGATTATGATAAGGATCGGGATAGGGCTAAAGGTAGTGATCGTGATTATGGGAAAGGAAAGGAACGAGTTTATGACAAAGAAAGAGATCGTGCAAAGGACAATTCTAAAGGACGTGATTATGGAAAAGATAAAGAACATAACAGAGGAAAAGACAGAGACTATGGAAGAGACAGGGACAGGAGCTATGGAAAGGATAAGAGTTATGGAAAGGATAGAGATAGGGATTATGGAAAAGACAGGGAAAGGGATTATAGAAAAGATAGGGATTATGGGAAAGACAGGGACAGGGATAAAGGCTATGGAAGGGATAGGGATTATGGAAAGGACAGAAATAGGGATACAGTTTATGGAAAGGATAGGGATAATGGTAGAAATTATAGTAAGGATAAAAGTAAGGATAAATTTAAAGAAGGAGAGGGAGATAAAATTAAGAATAGCTCTAGAGAAAAAGGGAAGTCAGATACCAACCTTTCAGACAAAGATACTGTTGGATTAACTAACAAGAATGATGATAATAAAGTTGTTGGTGAAACAACCCCAGCTGGTGAAACAACTCCAACTAGTGAAACAGTCCCTGCTAGTGAAACACCACCAACTAGTGACACCAGTAAAAATACTGAAGCTACTGGTGGAAAAGAAGAGGTGACCGATTCTGAGGATAAAAGAAGAAAGAGAAAGGACAGACCAGAGAGACAGATATATGTACCAAGAAGAGCTTTAGAAAAACAGAGACAAGAGGCAAAAACAAAGCCAGACAACAAGGAGGAAGATGAAACTGATGACAGTACCAAATGTCAGAATAGTTCAGACACGAAAGTCAGCAGTGAAGTTCAAGATAATGTTAAAAGCGATTGTGAGGAAAATATCAAGGAATAAATTATTAATTTATGAACTTATAGTGATTGTTTTGACTTATTAATTTTTCTTCTTTGTCACAGAAGTTTTTGTTTTATTTAAAATTGGTGCATAACTATTAAAATTGTTCAACAGTTCATCTATTTATGGATTTCAAATTACTATCTGTTATTATCAAAATGACCTTGGTAAAAAAAGGATTTATTGCCAATGAGAGACATTCAAGCGCCCATTACATTTAGTTCCATCTATAAATTAAGATCTTGAAAATGACAGAAGAAAATTGGTACTTGTTAACAATACACTGTCACTTGCAAACATTTTGTAGTATAAAATAATTGGTTATCATGTATATTATTTTTCACTGGAGACAATATTAGCATAAGAACAAGGGACATAATACAGATGATGTGTGTACTGAACAGTGCCACGCCCATATTGGCGCAAGGCAAGGTCATCTATTTCAGAAGGCCACCTCTGCAGATTTTCCCAAGGTCACAAGATGTATACAAGGGAGGGGAATTCCCGGGCATCACGTAGCCACTGCTGTTGCCTCATCGTCGTTGTCATACAAATGACCTTGGTTGTCATAATCGATGACATGACGTCATCGCCGTTGCCATGGTGACCTCGCCTCATTTACCAAGGATAATAGGACTGCAGGGTGATGTATCGTTCGGCTTTATCATAAACCATTAATATACTATTCAAAAAAAGTAGGGGATATTTGATTTTGGGGGCATAATACTAAAATATGCAAATGACTACGAAAAAAGTCACTATAGAACCTAACAGAAGAAACATTTCCAGTTACATGTGACGCCCAAACGCACCAATAGCTACCGCATGGAATGCAGGTGATGCTTGGGATCATCATGGGGGTCCAACCCAAGATTTGCACGACTCTGACTTTGAATGTTACAGTCATTGTGGCATTGAATTCCAGGGTGGAAACATCAGTTTAATTGTTTTAGTGACCAGAAAACAAATTTTGATATGCGTCGGCTTACCCAAAATGAAAGGTTACGTGCCCTTGGCATGCTACAGATCGGCACAACACAGGCGGTTGTGGCGCGGACGATGAATGTTTCTCAGTCTGTCATAAGCAGGCTATGGTCCAGATACCGTGATACACAATCTGTACAGGACAGACCACGCTCAGGTCGACCAAGGGCGACAACTCAAGCCCAGGATCGATTTATCCGTACCTTGGCCCTGAGAAATCGTGTCATCACAGCAAATCAGATCAGCGCTCGTCTTCAAACAGACACTCATGGTGTGAGAGTGAGTGGCCAGACGATTCGGAATCGACTGCATAGGGGTCACCTTCGCGCCCGACGTCCTCACGTGATCCCTTGTTTGAGAGATCATCACATTCAGGCAAGACGTCGTTGGTGTAGGGATCGTCAACACTGGGATAATCGACGCTGGAGCAATGTGATGTTTTCAGATGAGTCAAGGTTCACTGTTGATTTTTTGGACAAACGTAGGAGGGTGTGGCGTCGTCGAAACGAGCGCTTCCAAGACGTTAACGTCATCAGACATGATCGATTTGGGGGTGGTTCTGTTATGGTGTGGGGAGGCATCACTGTTGCTGGAAGAACGGCTTTACATGTTGTTGCAGGGCGTGTTACAGGCCAGTACTACCGGGACAACATCTTGGCAGTCCATGTTGTGCCGTTCGCACAACGTCATGGCCGCCGTTTCATCTTCCAGGATGACAACGCAAGATGTCACAGGGCCAGGATCGTTACAGGTTACCTCCAACAACAGAACATCACCACATTACCTTGGCCAGCACTGAGTCCCGACCTCTCCCCCATCGAGCATGTCTGGGACATGCTTGGACAGAGGTTACGTCAACGTCAACAACGTCCTGCCAATGTCCAAGAACTTGCTGCTGCGTTGCAACAGGAATAGGACAATCTGGACCAAAATGACCCTAGACGTCTCATTAGGAATATGCCACGTCGGATCAATGCTTGTTTGGCAAACAGAGGAGGATTTACCTGTTACTGACTTGGTTGTGATGCTGTGGTAACTTTGCTGTTTGACCCCGGGTATCATTATACGTCCACATTCATAATGTGAACGTATTATGCCGTCGCCCCTGTCTGTGTGTGTGTGTGTGTGTATGTGTGTATGTGTGTGTGTGTGTGTGTGTGTGTGTGTGTGTGTGTGTCTGTGGTTCGCCTACAGGGCGCAATTCTTCATGGATTTTCTTCAAACTTGGTATACTTATTCCTTATACCCCAAGGAAGATCCCTATTGTTTTTGGTGCATGCCCGACCCCCCGGGGCAGAGCCACGCCCATTTCTAGTATTTGTTTGTTTGTCGTCTACAGGCCACATTTCTTAACTAATAATCTTGAAACTTTGCATACACATTCTTTGTACCCTAAGGAACATCCCTATCGTTTGGGGTGCATGCCCAACCCCCAGGGGCAGAGCCACGCCCATTTTCTTTTCGTGTGTCTTTGTGTCGCCTACAGGGCGCAATTCTTACTGGATTTTCTTCAAACTTGGTATACTTATTCCTTATACCCCAAGGAAGATCCCTATTGTTTTTGGTGCATGCCCGACCCCCAGGGGCAGAGCCACGCCCATTTCTAGTATTTGTTTGTTTGTCGTCTACAGGCCACATTTCTTAACTTATAATCTTGCATACACATTCTTTGTACCCTAAGGAACATCCCTATCGTTTGGGGTACATGCCCAACCCCCAGGGGCAGAGCCACGCCCATTTCCCATTTTCTTTTCGTGTGTCTTTGTGTCGCCTACAGGGCGCAATTCTTACTGGATTTTCTTCAAACTTGGTATACTTATTCCTTATACCCCAAGGAAGATCCCTATTGTTTTTGGTGCATGCCCGACCCCCAGGGGCAGAGCCACGCCCATTTCTAGTTCTATCTACCATGCTAACATACAAATTGGATTTGCGTGCGTAAGACAAACAATACCAAGAATATGCCCCCTTTTCACCGTTGATGCAAGGACCCCAGTGACATTGTTAGCTAGGGGCCCCATACAAGCTTAAACTGGCCCTATGTATTACCATAGGCATATCATTGATTCTAAAAGAATTATAAGCTTAGTTCGACGAACGGTATCATAAGTTAAATATAATAGCACCATCTTCACAAAATTTAGGATGAGCAGTTGTATTATTAAATCCTTGCGGTATTAAATGTGCTTACTTCCCTTTAATCGTTTTTATACGTCCACATTCATAATATGGACGTATTACGTCGTCACTCCGTCTGTGTGTGTGTGTGTGTGGGGGGGGGGGGGGGCGCCTACAGGGCCCAATTCTTTATGGATTGTCTTGAAACTTTGCATAGTTATTCCTTATACCAATTTTTGTGTGTATTGTATACTGGCCGACATTCTGAATGGATCATCTTCAAACTTGGCATATGTATTCCTTATGGCACAAGGGCGGCAACTTTTGATTTTGGTGCATGCCCCGATCCCAGGGGCACAGCCACGTCCATTTTTGTGTTTAGCTTCAATTCTGAATTGATTATCTTGGAACTTAGTACACTTATTCCTTATGCCCAAAGGACGGCAACTATTGATTTTCGTACATGGTCAGTCCCCCCAAGGGCGGTGCTACACCCACTTTTTGTTAATATTTTGTCTGTAAATAATCTACAGGTTGCAATTATTAACATATTTGGATCCAATTCAGTATGATCCATCATAGGGTTGTAGGCCTACCTATATTGGTCCATGTCCAACCCCCAGGGACTTGGTATATTTATTCCTTATACCGTAAGAATAGCAACTATTTATTTTGGTGCATGTCCCGACCCCCAGGGGCGGTGTCACACCTACTTTATTTTAAAAAGTACCATATGAATCAAAGCAAGAATGTGGACGTATATTGCAGCGACAGCGATGCTCTCGTTTTACCCTTATAATGGTCAGTCTGTGCCTTACTTAGTCTAACGATCATTTGGAATAAATCGATGAATGTGAACTTCATTTCATTTTGTCATTTGTTTCTTCGTTAGTTTCATTAGGTGACTTTAATAACACTTAAAAATCAAATATCCCCTACTTTTTTTGAATAGTATATATGACATTCAGAAAAAAAAGAAGCAAGGGATGAAAGGAGGAAATTTCCGGGAAACCCCATGACACCGCTTTGGCTTCATATTGTTGTGCAAATGACCTTGGTTGTCATAGGACAGCAGGGTGATGTATCGTTCGGCTTTATCATAAATCATTAATATATGACATCCAGAAAAAAAGAAGCAAGGGATGAAAGGAGGAATTTTCCGGGAAACCCCATGACACCGATATGTAATGGCATCGTATTGTTGTTCAAATGACCTTGGTTGTCATTGCGATGACGGGCTTCGTCACTGTTTCCATAGTGACAACCTCACTTCGTTTACCAAGGATATTGCGATGGTGAATGTTGTAGAGACTGCTATTAACAAACTTTAATTTAAAGATTTCATAGAATACTGTATAAAATTTTCTGTAATGGTGGTACCGGGATATCGATGTTAAAAGTGGCGGGAAAATGGTATATTAATTTGTACAGAAACAATAAAGATTATTGTAATAATTAAAGTTCGTTTTGCCTGTTAAAATGACCAACTCATGTATGTCTTGATACTGATGTATTGATGAATACGTGTAGGCTACTACAAAACGTTTAACTATAGAATCGATGGAATTTCCGACATGAAAGGTGAAATCTCTGATACTTTATCTAACAGTTCACTAAATCATCAAACAAAGAAAAGAGGTAAGACGCTGGTTCGCTAGCATGGAGATCGCGTGTTCGATCCCTGCATTGGCGAGAAAGTTCATCGGAATTTTTTGGCATGAATATGCCATTACAATAGAAACGCTTCTTTGGTATTAACACTTTGTCGGAAATGAAATGAAATGGGGTTTAACGTCCTACTGTTCTGCTCCTATACTTGGCTAATGAAGACGGGCATACACCATAGTGTGCTATGAGGGAAATTTTGCCCGGGTAGCGGCACTATCGCCTACTCTTATATCGAATTCCAACTGCCAAGGGATCTTTTACGTGCATTCCAATGTATACACGGGACCTCGGTTTTTCGTCTCATCCGAAGGACTAGACAGCTGTCCTTGCCAGGCCCTCCGTCCTGCATCACTGACAAGGGGGAACCACGCCGGAAAATCTGGATGAACTTTCTCGACCAATGCAGGGATCGAACACCCGACCTCCAGGCTAGCGAGCCAGCGTCTTACCCACCTAGCCACGTGATCCCCACACTTTGTCGGATATTATACTCATCGATTCTCTGTAAACTTTCAATATTCTTCATTTATGTATTCTTCCTTAAGGTTCTCGAAATACTGCACTCTTCTAACTACATTGGACTGTCAGAACAGTCGGGTTTTTTTTTTCGAGTTTGGATGATTTAAAGAACAGGTAGGCTTAAGAGGGTTCTGGGCCTGGGCCGACGGATTAAAAAAATTAAAAATGTAGGTTTTATTTTAAGAAAATTGTTTGGCATCGCTTCGCTCGGCTGGTCGTTTACATACACTTCAAAGAGAAGTTTAATTGTGCTTTCTTTTAAATAAAATACTAGCTAATTGCTATGTACATGATAGGACACAAGAAATATACAATTAACTTAGGCCTTATACTGATTTGTCAATATATTGAATAAAATGTTATAAAATCTCAAAAGGCGCAATCAACATGCCCTTTATTATATTAAAAAAAGTGTATTAGTATATATGTCAAGTTTCAAAGAGCTAGAATAAATTTATTTGGCTGGGTCCGTTCGGGTTTATTTCTTTGCTCTCTGCCTGGAATGATAGGTGTTTTTCATATATGGGAAAGAAATCAAAACTGCACAGAGGACAATATTGCGCAAATATAAAACGGATCCTATAAGAATGTCACAGACTGTTTAAAGCGAGAATTTCATATTTTCAAAGAATGTCAAAACATGATTATTTCTATGTCTTTTGCTCAATAGGTTGTCAACTCACTATTATACGATTATAGGTATCATTCTCACACGTAAAAACCATTCACCCCGGAAATAATAACACAATTACCTCCCTTGTTTTTCTATTCCCCCCCCCATGGAATAGCTATCTTCAAACGTTTGAATTTGAAGTTAAAAATGATATTTTTGCCAATTTCTTAACTGGCAATAGTGAATTATAGGATTAATAGGATTATTCTTTAACAAGGTAGGACTGTTTTTTAGATACCATGTATTTTAGGGCTTTATTTTAATACATTTTAAAAATATAACTTAAAAATATGAAATTATCGCTTTAAATGTGGGCGTTTTCTAGGATAAATCGAAAGAAAACATCCAAAAATGTTTTGCCTTGGTTCGCCTGCAAAATATCTAGTTTGACCACCCCGACCTTTTTCAAAATTCATATGAGATAATATAGAATGAATTAGCTTTGCTGTAGACCTATAATGCTATGAAATCCCACAAACTGCTATATAGGATCGTACACTTTCTCATTTTTTTTTTTGTTTCTTGCAAAGTCGGGTGTCAAAATAACTGCTGAACTGGCTTTATTACCTATTTCGAGCGCGTGGCGATTTTTGTTGACTTCTTGGTGTAGAATCGAAGAAACGGGTTTGAAAATACATTTTCTGCAAGGTTATGGTGAATATTCATGATTTTGAGACGGAAGGATAATAGGCCTACAAGAGTGGAGAGTTTGGTTAGGTTGAAATGTAGGGCGGAAAATTGCATGTTTAAAGTCTTTACTTCCAGTTTGTGTATCTCAAGTTTTCCATGGTGAACCTCATACGTGCTTTTGATCAAGAGGTTGTCACATGTTGCTCCATCTATGGTAGAAAGCATTCTACCCAACGAAAATTTGAGAAAAAGTTTGAATCGGTCTAAGAGACGAGAATTAACATTAAAGGCAATGGGGAATTCATTAATGACCTGTGCTGTGGCCATATTATTACGAACTTAAACGGGTTCATTTTCGAATGTATTCTTGCGCGGAAAATAAATCTGACGGAAACTAATTCAACTATGAAACTGCATTGTGCGCGCCCATCACCGCGTGATCGTTCATTTGTAGTGAGAGAAAATCATGGCGGCTGTATCAGAAAAGAAAAAATTGAGTGATTTAAGAGTCGTTGATTTACGTGCAGAATTAGAAAAGAGGGGTTTAGATAAGACTGGCGTAAAAGCAGTTCTTTATGAGAGGTTACAAAAGGTTTGTACAGCCGTAGTAGTAGTTAGATAACGAAGTCCTAAATAGATTAAATTTGGGTCGTGAAAATGAAAATAGGCTAGATGGAAAAATTATAATGACTGCCAAAAACGTAAATGAAAAAGTAAGGCTCGACTTTTTACTTACACCATTGCTAGCATTTTCGGTTTATTATTGTCATTGGCTACACAGTATATTTGAGACGCACATTTGCTATTTTGCGTTTTATTGTGGTTTTCAAATACTTTTCGTTACAAACATTAACATAAGCAGAATTTAGTGAAACAGATTACTACAGAAGACTTGGTTATCAGGTTGCTTCAAAACTAAATGCACAGTGCTGATCACCCACAACATGCTTGTTTTCAATGTTGTGAGGGACTGGTTGGACCGTTTTTACACATTTGACAGTCGATATGTGACATGATAATCTACTACATATATAAATAGCGAAACTCAAGAAATAGTTGCACCCCTTCCTAGAAAAAAATCCCACAATTCAGTTGGTTCATTCATTATTATAAACAAACATGAATCGTGACGACGAATTAACTTAAGATAAAGAAAAACGGTCGGGTCCAGTTTGACCCCTGAAAATAGGAAATTGCCATTTAGATTAAGTTTAGTGGATGTGATTGTTCATAATAATAAACAAGATGTTTTGGCCATTTGAATACTAGTACTGAAGGTCAATTCTTGAAAAAGAATTCATGGGTGTCTATATCTTTATTTAGCACTACATGTATTTACCTCCCTTAGATCATAAATTTTCCAGGGTTTCCACTTCTATTACCAATGATGACTGACTGATTTCAAGTTCATTCATACCGCATGTCTGATAGAGGCAGGGACGCATAACGGGGGGGGGGGGGGATTTTGGGGGAACGGGGATGTGAGGCATTCACATAGGCCTATAACGTTGCATTATAATCTAACTTTGATAATTCGTGTTTGCACAGCTTTACACAGAGCTCTGTTTTGCAGTTACGCCCAAAGTTGTAAGTCAAATCACAGATGCTTTTATAACAACATATTTCACACATTTTCGGTTAGGACGAATAACCTAAGTTGGCAAACACATTGGCTTACATGTAAAAGAACCCATAACATTTTAAAATCCATATGAGATTAGGCTGTAGTGTCGCTGTTCGGGAAAATTTTCATCATTGCACACTGGTTGATTTTTGCCCTTCTTCATTAGCCCAGTTGGGTGCAGAACAGTATGATTTTAAAGACATCAGTGTAAATATTGACTTAAATGGACATGCACACAAATCACTGGATTGTATATTTGAACATTTAAAAAAAAATGAAAATAATGTTTGAAAATAAAGTTTATATAATTTACTGGAAAAATTTGACATCAAATACCGGTAATTAGGTCAGGAAAATATTATTTTTCCACAGTCTGGATATGAGAAAGAAATAATTCAAGGGGCGTGTACAGGTGTCATATTTTGATATTCCTTTTATTAAAATTATGGATATTTTAGAATCTGAAATTTCACACATTTCTCATCTGTGAAGTCATTGACCTTTATATGAAATTTAAAGCATGTCTTCAGTACAGTTTTGAAGCTTGGATTCAAATTATAGTGTAGAATTTCACGAAACTTTAAATCACAAACCTAATGCAGAGTCGGGGATTTTGGATAAGAATTCAAGCTATTTTATATTGCATTATTCATAAGGATCAAATTCAAAATAAGGACACATGGATAATGTGTAACATGGTTAGTACTAGCAACAAGTACAAAAGGTAGCTTCTTTTGAACAGGGGATTGGATGGATGGCTGAATGGTTAGCGTGTGCGCGCTGTATCATAAGGTCTGTCATTGAGTCAACTGGCACAGTTTTGATTCCCTGGTTGTATGTGACGAGGAGTATGGTCGCCTGTCCAACCCCATGTGTTTTCTCTGGGTCCTCCGGTTTCTGTCAAAGAACAATTGTTATACAATTTTGTCTTGTTTTCAGTCTATAGAGGATGCTGGTGAAGATCCAAATGAATTTCTCTTTGATATAGCCGATATTTCTACCAAAAAGACTGGTAATACACAAAAAAAGTCACCACGAAAGACTGATGCAGGTACCGATACACACTGAATTGTATTTATGATTATATTTATATTGATTTTGAAATAGTTGCATCTTATTATCCTGTGTCGAAAAGTTTCAAACTTACATTAAACTTGCATCATTCATATATCCAAATGTTTTCAGTCTTCTCATACTTTGACAGTGTAATTCTAAAAAAAACCCAAAAAAAACCCAAATACATTACAAGGTTGTTGATTACAATTGCACAGAGATTGTCTATCCTTGTATTTAACAAGTGTGTGGGGTGTTGATGATTTAGTCTTCTTTATATTTAAATTCTTTTAATTTAAGCTTAAAATATTTTACAACAAATTCATATTAATGCATTGTAATTTGTAATTATTTTTAGATGATTCTACAGAATCAGGTGATAAGGCCAATACTGAGGTTTGTTGAACTTACATCTTCATTGAATAAACTTTCATATTATAATATACTGCCTTAAAGACTGTTACTAAGAATATATAAAAACCATTGTAAGTCAGTAACTACTGGTATGCTGTTACCGGTATCAGTATGAGCAGTATAAAGGGTTTGAACATATGTCACCATTTTGTATTGATTTAAGGCTATTTTTTATTGACTATTGTAACAGTTATCTGGTATATTAATAGCCAATCATGATATAAACTCCAAGTTTGGTGAAGTGTTTCATAGTTTATTCAATATTCTTGAAGATTTTGTCAGTACATTGAAAGTTAGCAGCAAAAACGGACATATTTTATTGTGAGCTGTGCGTTTGATACTTTGTTATACAGTTTTATTAATTGAAGTAACTATATCATATATTTTAGGTATTATTTTTAAAACAAAAATTTTTAATTTATTAAGATCTAATAATTTTCCGAACTTTTTTTTTTCTTCTTGGTGATTTATCAGCTTGAAATGCATACGTCTATTTTTTTTATTGAAATCAGAAGCTTATTGTTAGAGATGGTTAGTGCTAAATGATAAGGCCAGCTCAAATTTTCGTCATTGGTCACGAGATGTAAACATGGCTAGCGCTAATTCTAACCCTAACCCTAGACTTTGCCCCAATGCTTACCCTAACCCTAACCTACAATCTCGCGAACATTCAGGTGCCCTAACCTTATTTACATCTCGGTAACCTTGACAAAAATTGAGCTGGTCTTAACAAATAGATTTAGTTGTTAGTGATAGAATCTTAATAACTTTATTTTGTCTTACACAGGAAGACGACGAAGAAGAGGAAGATATGGAAACAGAGACAGGTGAACCAGCAGAAACAACTGATGGTGTAGATGCTCCAACGACTGAAGACGAAACTACAAAAGTTGACAATGTAAGTTTTATAAAATACATGTCGAATATCATTATTGTTTGTGCCATTTTTGAAACAACTCATTTTGTTAAATTTAATATTATTTGTAATAAAATTTGAATAAGAGCACAGGTGGTCAGAGAATTTTCTCATTAATTTTATAATATTTTTTGCTGTCAATATAGACTTACCTATTTACATATATTGATTGAAATTTTATTAGCTTTATTTTTTTCAGTATAATCAATTTTACTGATCATACGTGCTGTATTAAATTTAAATATTCAATAAATCAATTAATATATTGACTAACAAGTTATGTTTTTTAAAGATACATTATGCAAGAGCATATGCATGTTACATGTATATAAACTATTAGACATTTATTAACAAAACAAGACCATAATCAACTCTCGATGGCATCTGTTTTCTCCGATATTAAATAGATTAGAACTGTTCAGCCATATTTTGATTTAAGCTAAAAATGGAGGAGCGAGACATAGCTTCGAACAACCAGTGTGGTGGTTGAAATTAATGCACACGTCTTGTCAAACCTTCAAAGGCTAATGTCTTCGCTTGCAATAGAGTAATTTAAATGAAATTTTCAAATTATTCATTTTGCATTATCTATTTTCGAACTATTATAGCAAGAATGGCTAGCTCTTTATCTAAATTTTACATAATATATCTTTAAATATTCAGTAAAAACAAAAGAATATTTTTATTAGATCTCGATTGGAAATGAAAAGAAGTTGTACTTGTAAATCAGTAAAGTTGGGTTATTATAAATGTTCTACCTCTGCTTGGATGGCTGTATCATAAGGTCTGTGATTAAGTCAACTAGCATGGTTTCGATTCCCTAGTTGTGCGTGACAGGGTGTAGGGTTGTCTGTCCAACCTTGTGGGTTTTCTCCAAGTCCTCCGGTTTCCTCCCACTGCTAAAGGCCACTATGCGCAAGCGCATTATTGAAATAAAATTGAACCGAAATGACCTAGTTTGTGTCGAGTGGACGTTAAACCCCATTTCTCTGTTTCTCTCTCATCTGACGATGTTATATATTGTTTATTATTCAGGCTGAAATTGAAAAAACAGTTGAAAAAAAAGCTGAATCGAAGGTATAGTTGTAGATATATCTAACTCAAACTTTCAAACAAATATTCCATTTTATTTTTATAAGCCTACTTTTCAGACAGAGTGTATTATATAGTCAATATTCGATTTATTTTTATAAGCCCACGTTTCAGTGTGTTAATTAGTCGCCCCTGTCAGTCTGTTTCATCATAAATTGGCTAAGGTTTAGACAAAAAAAGATTCAAACATAGTGTGAAGCATTGGGGTTATGATAGGACGAACCCTATCAATATTCACTGTCATATAAACTACTACCACCACCACACTATTGATTGTGTGTGAACACGTAGACAATCTTATTTCTTGAAGGCATGAAGGCTCCTTATAGAATTAACTTTTTTTCTTGAGACATAGCTGTTGTGGCGACAGATATCAACACTTTGCATGGCTATCTTTATTTCACTTCTGTACTCATTATTCATAACTGGATGCATTGTTTTGTTGTTTTTTTTGTGGGGATTGAGTTGTTTTTTTTTTGGTTGGGGGGGGGGGGAGGAGTCTTATTTTAATTTTTATTTATATATTTAAAGTTATAACTAGACATATTATTTTTTATAACATATTTTAACATTTTTGTTTGTTTTAATTTTTTTTAAACTGAATGTATTTTAATAATTTTTGTTGGTGTGTGTGTGTGTTCCATATATATCTATATTTTTACTTTGTTCCCTGCAGCTAACAAACATATTCACAAGCACTCAGTTTATACATGTAGTTTTAACATCATAAATCAAGTAGCTTAGAAAGCATGATCTTGTTTCAGGAACCAGTTAAAGATGAAAATCAGTCTAATCTAAATAACAAAGACGAAATCTCTAAGGTACAAGTTGAATTATTTAGGTCAAGATATTCTCTTAGGTTTATTAGTAAATTTAAAAGTAAGATCAGTTCTAATCTAATTAGTATTAGATGTCACTAGAGGAATCTCTAAGGTACAAGTTTAATTATTTAGGTCAAGATAGCTTCTTGGGTATATTATTAGCAAATTTAAAAGTAAGATCAATACTAATTTGTATTAGATGCCATGAGGGGAATAAAATAAACCAGTTAGCTAATTATTTACAAGAATTATTGATAGTAATGAACAGGAAAATAAAAGATTAATATCTGGGAAGTTGTTGGTTACATGTGTTGTATTGAAGAGTGTATAAATTCAGACAGCTGTTGGTTTAATCTTTATTTAAGCTTGATCAAGTTGGTATTGTTAGGTACTTTGTGATAGTCATTGACTGCTTAACCCAATAACTTGCTTGAATGATTTTTACTTTTAAACAATAAGAATGGAGATGTCCTAGATACATTTTAGTGAATAAAGCTTAATTTTGTGAATAAAACATTTTGTGAAATGTTCTGTCTTGAACTTTTTCGATGGAATATGAACTGTCATTGCTTGTTTTGTTGGAGATTGAATAATAATATGAAATTAAGAGAATGGTTAGCACTGCATACTGTATCATAATGTCTGTGATTGAGTCAACTGGTGTGGTTTTGATTTCCCAGTCATACATGGCAAGGAGTAGGGTTGCCTGTCCAACCTTGTGGGTTTTCTCCGGGTCCTCCGGTTTCCTCCCACTGCTAAAGCCCCCTACCTTCAAGCAAATTATTGAAATAAAATTTAACCATGTTAGTCCTGAACTGACCAAGTTTGTGTCAACCCTCTCTCTCTCTCTCTCTCTCTCTCGAAATTTACCTGTACTTGCCAACATAGTATAAAAATGTTAAAAAAACCTTCTCATTTGTAATTAATGATTATAATAAAGAAATTTAGCTGTTAATATATAACAATGTGACGAAAGCTACAATTTGATTGTACATTTATTACAGAATGAAGTCAATGGTAATAAAACTGAAGATAATACTGAAAAGGTAGTTGGATAATAAACTTTATTGCTTTTTTTCTCATTACTAATTTGTACGAAGATTTTAATTGGTGGTGATTTTTACATAAATGTCATCTTCAGTAGAATTCTTGATCTCGCTTTAACTCTGTACATCTTACCAAGGCCTTCACGTCATACCCTGCATCTTTCAGCACTGATTTCGATTGGGTATTCACCCAGCTTGAGAGCTTATCAGATTCCTTGATCATCGCGAATACCAAGTCTCGCGCTTTCCAGCTTTTATGTCTACATGTGATAATCGAGTTGCAAAGTTCAAAGTTTGTTCAATGTCAAGGTTTCCGTGGAGGTTGCTATGGTTGATTTGATTGTCTTTGTGTCACGACTTCTGACTGTTCACGTTTCTGCAGTAAAGGGAGAAAACGTAGCTATGGAGTATAAGTTTGGGAATTTAAAAGTAATCTAGGAACGTCCAGATGTAAAATTCGCAGTCGTTGCTTCAGGAATATGCATAAACATACGAGATTAACAAATGGGTCAAGATGGAAAACTTTAAATCCACGCTAATATAAACTCAGATTGATTATTTAACATTTAATTAAAGATACATTATGGGAGATAAGATAAAGAGATGGCAGTTTTCTCTCCATAATAATTAAAAACTAGATAGTGTAATGGTAATTTGCTGAAAATTTCAGTCAAATTGATCCACTGTGAGCCGAGAAAGAAGCGGGTGAAATTTTTGCATAGTCTCGGTCATCATTACTAAAATCATTAATATAAACAGCATAGTCTCGATTATCCACTTTTTTTTGATTTAATTATCAATGGCCGTTAGCGGCATATAGGAATCTAATCCAGCCAACAACGAATGCTAGCGTTGACATCAAGAGTTTATTATGGTCTGGATTAGTTAAATAATGTCAAATTGATAATTTAGATAACTTTTCACTCCTAAAGAAAGACTTGTAATAAGCAGATTTTGCTATTGCATAATGTATGTTTAAGAGAACATTATAGACACAAGATAATGTCCTGGCTTGGATTCAAGTGAATTTAAAATAGACCTATCATTAAATGTCCGTGGACAACAAAATGGTGACTAGCTAATTGCATAGCGAGCATCATAGATCGATGAAATTCCAATTCAACATATCTTTGTATATACGGAAAGGAATTGAACCATTTTTGGACTGATTCCTATTAGAAATTCATCTTTCCAAAAAAATTATAGTAGGCAAATGTGATCTCTATTGCTTTAAATGGTGCATCAGTACTGTTATAGAGCAAATGAAACTTCACAATATTTTACTAAATAGAGAAACACAAGGTTCGTTTGCATGATTATGATTTTAATAACTCATCCTCGTATTCCATCTGGCAGTCACTGTGGCTAAGTGGGTAAAACGCTGGCTATGTGCCGGATAAGCAGTTTTGACGTTTACGTCCAAACGATTCTAATGTTATGAGCTAAAATTTTGAGACTGGGTAAATGCACCATTCCTCAATATTTTAACGCTTAAATTTCAGACGTACTCAGACTATTATTTTTGAGACTGTTCAAATCGTCCTAGTCCCTGTAAGGAAAAGAAACTTGAGTATTATTGATCTGAAGATACATGTTGATTTTAAACATTTCAGAAAGTGGAAGGTAAATCAGAAGAAAGCATGGCAACTGAAACTACTGAAGGTAAAACTAATGTAATATACGATAAATAAATTTTAAATATGGCTCTTACAATAATACAATACACAAATTTAATCAAAGATTAAAATCAAAAATACTATATTCTCAAAATAATGGCTGTATTGTGGAAATGATAACCAGTCCGAGGTAGTGAGAATAAATACCTGAGTAAAAAGTATTTAGATGGATATGGTGTATGTATAGAGAATTAAAACACATGTTTTCATGTGGGTTTTGAGCACACTAGTATGAGGAGGAAATCAAATAGAAGAGACATGGAAGAAGCAGATGAACAACTGATGTTACACTTACCACAAGATATTTCGTCTGGCTGATGCATGTGTATTTTTTTTAAAATTGCAAACCCGAGAGGACATTGATCAAAAGCATCGTGTGATACGATTTATTTGTTGTATATTAATTAAAATACTAGATATGAGGACAATAGTGACGGAAGTGACACGTTAATACCATCAAACATACACGAACTGAATCCACTTGAATAAAGCTTCAAAGATAAGTTTACAAGATGTAAAAATATGTACATAATGAATTCATGGTCAGCAGAATTGTGCTAAATAAACTATGACAGAACTATTTACGAAGGAATGTGATGTCGAAGATAGGTGTAAAATGGAGTATGGTATCCTGATATCTTAATCTGTTTGTTTTTTTTAATATTGTGTGCCGGTAAGTGGGTTCATACTATATTTATATTTGCTATCATAACAAGATCCTAACCATCTTTTCCAATGAATTTCTTTAGCACCCCCTGTGGATGCTGGTCAAGTGAAAATGGAAACCGAGCAAAAACCAGAAGTTGAAACAAAGAAGGAAGAAACTGATGTCAAGTCCGACTCAGAAGTGAAAGAAAAACAACCAGAAGCAGTGACAGACAAGACAGCAGAAGTGAAGACAACAGAAACACCAGTCAACAATACATCCAACACCTCCCCTAAAGTGACGAAACCAGCCCCGAAAACTCCAACAACAGCCAAGACCACCCCAGCAGCAAAAGTACAGACAGCTAATAAAACAGAGACAACACCTAAATCGGCTACAGGAGCTGCTAAAGTAGGAAATGGTACCACAAAAACTCCAACATCGGGTGCAAAGGTGGCAGCTAAAGGTGCTATATTTGAGGCAAACGATGACTCATTTGATCTAAGGGTAGATGACACTCAGATGAGTGAAATAGATGCTGATCTTCTGAACTCTCAGGGTGAACAAAAGGTGAGTGCTAAAACAGAAGCTACGACTACAGATTCATCAACGGCAGAAAACCAAGTAACCACTCCAGAAACGGACAAAAAGGTAGAAGCTGAGAAAACGGACAAGGGCAAGTCTTCTGAAGATAAATCGGATAAGAAGGAAGAAAAGAAAGGAGAAGAAAAGAAGGATATCAAAGATAGCAAATCAACATCCAAGAGGTTGGTTGGGTTTGTATGATGCCTTTAGCATACACCAAATGCTTGATATGCTGAAGAACAAAACCATCAATTTCTGCACCCCTTTTAATGGTTCCTTGTGGTTACAGCTTCCCTCCTTCAAATTAGATCTTGTACAGTTGGATGTTGGGTTTCTAGTTTTCTTAGTTTTTTTTCTTTTTAAAGAAAAAGTTGAATTTTATTGATATCTAAATTGTGATTAAATCAACAACTTCCACTCTGTCTCCCCTATATTACGTTGTTTTTTGGTATTTTATTATTTCCATTACATGGATGGCGATATTTCAAAATGCATTGAGAAAGATATTGTAAAAGATGTACCGGAACTCGTATTGGAGTGTGGAGAGTCCATGAAAGCAGTTCAACAAAATAAATGGATTAAAGAATGTGTTTTATTTTCGTAATTGGTTCAGAACGAAAAAATTCGTGAAAGAAATTTATAGGGCGTTGACCTCATTATTTTTACCGATTGTGTCTTTTTTTCTCTGGAGTGAATTATGTTCATTCATTGGTCTTAACATACATTTACATTAAGGTGATGGTTTTCACTTTTGATTACATTTCTATTCGTTATGACACACGCCTCCAAGTTATAACTCTTATTAGCAACATTTAGAAACGGAAGGTTTATTAAATTAAATATATCATCCTTGATTTATTAGTGTAAGAATAGAAGCATAATAATTATATTTATAAATTACAGTTCATCTCAGAGCACAAGAGATTCAAAATCAAAAGACAGCAAAGGTAAGAAATATACATTATTCAAAAAGATTGAATTTCTAAAGAGGGAGTTTCCTAAATTCAAATCCTAGTATGGGGTTGAGTAGAACCTTTGTAAAGGGGCATTATGGAAGATTAGATAAAGAGCTGATAGTTCTCACTGTAATAGTTAAAAAATAGATAATGTAAATGGTATATGCTGAAAATTTCAGTCAAATTGCTTCACTCTGAGCCAAGAAATTCTCATATCAATTTCATGGTAGCCTTGATTGTCATTGTTACCATTGTTACAGTAATAAACAAAGACCTGATTATCCATTTTGGGGTTAAGGCCTGAAGAAAGACCTGCAATAGGCAGATTTAGTTCTTGCATAATGTATGTTTAATTAGTACTTATAAAGAAAACGGTTACAATCTTGAAAAATAATGAAGACAACGAATTAAAAATCACTTATTTAGTATTAATCGAACACTTTGTGAGCCATTTTGGCCAAAATGAATTTTGTTTATGTTCGTTTTGAGTTTGACCATATCTGGTTTATGTCATCTGCAGAGGATACCAAACGTTGCAAGATATTCACATCTTCATTAATACTGGATGGAGTTAAATATTTCTCAATCTGGTTAAAACACAGATCTTATTTCGTTTCGTTTTTATAGTTCAAAATTTTGTTTTACTTGTCTTTACTACACTTGGATCTGGAAGAGTTGTTATTTAACTCGTGTTCTGAATGGTGTCAGGGATAAGCCAATGAAACGGTCTGGTTTTTCACGGAACTGTGGGTAATCCACTAGTAACATCAATGCTGATAGGTTAATCAAATGTCCGACGTCAAAAGGGTCATAAGTCGGTCTTTTGACCCCTGACGTGACCTATCGCTATAACTTGTCAGATCTTCATGTAGTGTAAGCCATCGAAAGTATAAAAAAACGAAATGAAATATAGATCTGTATTTCAATCTGATTGAATAACTCTATATGTACATGTACCTTAGAATAAGAAAAAATATAATGCAAGTAGAATGTTATTGTACAATTTGTATTTTGTTTTTCATGCAGGAAGTTCCTCTTCGAGTCGTAACTTGTGGGTGAGCGGTTTATCATCGTTTACTAGAGCTACAGCACTCAAACAACTCTTCAGTAAATATGGCAAGGTAATAGCTTCACTTTTCTTATATTGGGTTTATCCCAATTTTGTGTCCATCTTCATTAGTCCAGTCAGAACAGAACAGTAGGATCTTTAACCCCATTTTATTTCATAACACAAAATTGGAAATGAAATAAAATGGGGTTTAACGTCCTAGTGTTCTGCTCCGACTGGGCTAATGAATACAGGATTGGCCGTAGAAAATTCATTCCAGTAGCTTACGTGTATTACCACATGCTCTATCGATAGAAAACACACCAACTTGGATAATTTTTAGTTGTGATACAATAACTTCGAAATAAAGATAAATATAGGGATATCATGTGTGTGAAACCAGAATATTCGTTTAATGGCCAGGTCAAAATTATTTAAAAATAATTAAAGATATATTTCCTCGACATCCATGCATCCTAAATACATAATCAACAATTATATGGAAAAAATATCTTGAAATACAAGGAAAATATATTTGTTGACAAAAACACATTTTTTAATATTTTAGACAATATACAAATTTTTAACGTAGTTGATACTATATATTTACAGGTAGTTGGAGCTAAGGTTGTTACGAATGCCAGAAGACCAGGTTCACGTTGTTATGGGTTTGTTACCATGTCAACTGTTGAAGAAGCAACTAAATGTATACAACATCTTCATAGAACAGAACTTCACAGTAAAATGATCTCCGTTGAAAGGGTAGGTACATTTCATTTTCTTTTAGCATTTTCAGAACATTCACCTACCCTTAACTAATTCTGTGTGGTGCAGTCCCCCTGCACTTAATAATAGTACACAGTAAAATGGTCTCTGTGAAAGGGTAGGTACATTTTATTTTCTTTTTCAGAACCTTACCTTAACTACAGATATGCACAGCTGCGACTGCTCAAGGGGGGTTGGATGCCCGAATGGTTAGCACCTGTGCGCTGTATCATAAAGCCTGTCATCGAGTCAACTGGCGTGGTTTCGAATCCCAGGTTGTTCGTGACAAGGAGTAGGGTCGCCTGTCCAACCTCGTGGGTTTTCTCCGGGTCCTCCGGTTTCCTCCCACTGCTAAATATCCCTACGCGCAAGCGAATTATTG
The DNA here is from genome assembly GCF_932274485.2 of Patella vulgata. Classification (NCBI taxonomy): domain Eukaryota; kingdom Metazoa; phylum Mollusca; class Gastropoda; family Patellidae; genus Patella; species Patella vulgata. The sequence goes on along the minus strand of NC_065880.2, from coordinate 10,809,815 downwards.
AAATAAAATTAAACCATGTTAGTCCCAAAACGACCTAGTTTGTGTCGAGTGGACATTAAACCCTCTCTCTCTCTCTCTCCTCTCCTCTCCTCTCCTCTCTCTCTCTCTCTCTCTCAAACATGCTACCTATTTTTGAGTTACTCATGTTGAATATCAATTATTCAAAACTAATCCAGATTTCTTCATCTCAGTAAAACTCATCTGGAATAGTTTAAATTGATCAAATGTGTATAAACATTGCAAGATGTGCATGGAAACAGTGTCATATCCAAAAATCCAGAACACAGAATGTAAACTTTAGATGTTGTTGGCTTAAGATAACATGGCTTGAATTTTAAAAAAAAAATTTCAAGTACAATATACTGAAGTTTGAAACATTGAATTGTATGAATGATTCCTAACAAGATATTTCTATTATCATAATGCAGGCTAAGAATGAACCAGGAACATCATCTACCTCTCATAAATCCGATGATAAACGTTCATCAGACGATAAGCGATCTTCAGATGATAGGCGATCATCAGTTGATAAACGATCATCAACTGATAAACGATCATCAAGCAGCACTAGAAAAGATGGTAAATAACTTTAATAGTAATGTTTTATCAATAGAACATTTAGTTGGCTGAGAGGAGGGGGGAGGGCAAATGGTGAATGCGTGCGCATAGTATCATTAGGTCTGTAATTGAGTCAGCTGGCGTGGTTTTCGATTCCTGGGTTGTATGTGACAAGAAGTAGGGTCCTCTGGTTTCCTCCCACTGTTACAGACCCCTACGCGCAAGCGAATTATTGAAATAAAATTAAACCATGTTATTCCCGAAATGACCTAGTTTGTGTCACATGAACGTTAAACCCCATTTCTCTCTCTTTAGTTGGCTGAGAAAGTTTTATCGTGATTTTCCAGCTTGGTTTCTCTTTTGTAGGAAAGGAACGACATCTAGTTGTCCTAAAGACAAGCTGAAATTCGAATGTGGCTGATTACATTTTAGAGTTACAAAATATTGCAAACGGAGCCTAGCAATTGGTTGCGACCGCTCAGAAACATGCTGCCTATTTTGGGGTTACTCAAAGTTGTATTGCTATGTAATGTCTTTTCCCCACATCCAATTCTACCAATGCAATTGGACAAAAATTTGTGATTGTCGAATTTACTAGGTTTAAGTACCCTGCAAATAGTTACGAAAGTTTGATCTGATTAAGGAAATAAATATATTGCAAACGGTTGCGACCACTCGAAAACATGCTACCGGATTTCTGCAAATAACCATAGTTTAATCCTTATAAGACATATAGAAATAGATTTCACTAAAAATAAAACACACTTATATGGATATACTACTTCTGAATTTATTAACATGCTACGTTTCGATACACATACAGATATCGTTTTCAAGCAAATTATTTGCTTGAAAACGATATCTGTATGTGTATCGAAACGTAGCATGTTAATAAATTCAGAAGTAGTATATCCATATAAGTGTGTTTTATTTTTATAACCATAGTTATCAAAGTTTGATCTGATCAAGATTGGTTAAAAATTGTTGAGCTTTTAGAACTCGAGAAGTGTGTGAAATTACAAAAAAAAAATCATTATTTTTTTTAGATAAAAAAGATGGTGATAGAAAGGATGATAAGAAGGATGATAGAAAAAGTGATAAGAAGGAGGATAAAAAGGTTGAAGAAAAGAAGGATGAGAAGAAAGTAGAAAAAAAGGATGATAAAAAGACACCAAGTAAAACAGAATCTAAGGATGGTAAAAAAGAGGAGGAAAAGAAAGATGATAAAGCCAAGGAAGACAAAACACCCAAGAAAGATGACAAGACGCCCAAGAAGGAGGAGCCAAAATCGGACTCAAAATCAACCAAATCAAGTGAGAAGAAAGATCCTTCTAAAGGTAGGGCTGTTCTAGAAACAGTGACAATTAAGTACCCTATAAACATTTGTATCTAAAGCAGCTAGACATGGGATATCTCAAGTTATAGTGATGGTGACAGAATTGGCCTTGGCTGAGTAATTAAATTTTTACGACTTTTGATTTTATTGTAAAAAATATTTCTGAAGCAGCTAGAAATGGGATATCTCAAGTTATGATGATGGTGACAGAATTAGCCTTGACTGAGTAATTAAATCTTTACGACTTGTGATTTTCTTGTAAAAATTATCTCTTGTGAAATAATTGACCTTGATTAAGTAATTAAGTCTTTACAACTTGTCATTTTATTGTAAAAAGTATCTCTTTGCGAAAAAATTGCTGATGAAATTTTATTTACTTTCTGATGTACAAAATATGTACAGTTTGATAGTAAACTTAGTTTCTAGAACAGCCCGAAATATTTGTAAATTAAATTCAAGACTTAGTCTTCACAATGCAAGTTTAATACATTTAAAAAATTAATGATATAAATTAAAGTAATGAAATTTAAGACTTGGTATTCTCAGAGTGTAAGAGTAATACCTTTATAAAATTAATTAAATTTGTTTAATATATTTTTAAATAGAAAAATTGTGAAAAATACTGATGAATTGTCTTGTTTATTCAGAAGATAAAAAAGAGGGAGATAAAAAGAGTGAAAGTGATAAAGATAAAGATAGAAAAAGTTCTCGACCAAGATCAGAAAGGGGGAGGTCAAGAGATCATTCAAAGGGTCGCTCTAAAGATATTTTATCTTTTGAACAAATCCGAGTATGTATTTAAAACTGATTTATGTTCAATAGCATCTGGGCCCTGTTTCTCGAAATCTTAACTAAAGATAAAATCCAAATTTTAGTAGCTTCAATTTTGATTGGCTAAGCACTAAAATCAGTCTAATATTATCCAATCAAATTACTAAAATTTGGATTTTATCTTAGTTAAAACTTCGTGAAACAGGCCCCTGAATTTTGATAGACTTCTTCCTGATGATTAGTTGAACATTCCTAGCAAATTTTAAATGTTTCAGAGAAGGGGCTGTAATATTCTCACAAATTAAGACTTCCTTCCTTGAACAATTTTTTCCGACTTGGTTTCCTCTTGTCACTGGTGCAGGACGGAGGGCCTAATAAGGACAGCTGTCTAGTCATTCGGATGGGATAAAAAAAACGCCTAGGTCCTGTGTATACTTTGGCGTGCATGTAAAAGATCCCTTGGCAGTTGGATTTCAATATAAGAGTTGGCCATAGTGCTGCTGCCTGTGCAAAATTTCCCTCATAGCAAACTATATGGCAAATGCCGGTCTTCATTAGCCCAGTATAGAAGCAGAATAGTAGGACGTTAAACACCATTTCATTGAACAATTCCACCAGCAAGTTTGAAAAAGATCTCGATAACTCCCATCTGCCCAGTATTGAAAAGGATTTAAAGTAGCTTAGTCTTTAACTCAATATCATCCAAAGTCTTCGACTTAGCTTCTTTAATAGCAATTGCTGTAACTCTTAATTTTTTATTCATTTTTGTGTCTTGTGTTTTTATTAGGCTGAGCGTGAAAGAGAAAGGATTTTACAGAAAGAAAGACAAATGAGAGATGAGGAGAGACGTAGATTAGAAAGACAACAAAATCGACAAAAAGAAGTTCATATACGACAGAGAGAAGAGGCTGTCCGACTAAAGAGAGAACATGAAAAAATAAGGTACAATCTTTATAGTCCATGTTTTTAAGAAATCGGTAGGTTGGTTGACTAGTTGTAGTACATATTTTGCAGATCCAAGGGTTGTCAAATAAAGATTGTATGTTCCGGTCATCCTGAAATAATCTTGTTTTAGAGTGGGGGGGGGAGAGATGCGGTGGTTCGGTATTCGTATTCAACCCCTTTTGTCTCGGGCTAGTATCACTCAAGACAGTATTGCAAATACCCATTTCTTTGAGACACCACCATGGTCTATATCTCCCCCCAAGATCGATCCCGATCTTACAAAAAACAAAAAGAAAGATACTAGTTCCACAGTGTTTCAATCTCTCTTCAGAGAGTTAAGGTCTAAATATGGTGATTATGCTCCAATATTGGTGTAATTGGCTATGATTTATTTGTCCCATTGAACTATAGTTTAATTTTAGTATGTTATATTAATTTACAGATTAGAAAGAGAGAGAATAGAGAGAGAGAAATTAGAAATAGAGAGATTACGACTTGAAAGAGAAAAATTAGAAAGAGAAAAGGAGGAGTTACTACGCCAAGAAAGATTAAGGTACAATAGTACTCTTTGAGTATTGAAGAAAAAATTAAAAGCCATGTAAACCATAAACACAACGGCTATTAAGCGGGGAGGATATGATTAATTTTGTTCTGAAATGTTAAAGCTATTGAATTGAATATATTTAGAAAATGTAATAAACAAAGGAAAATTAACATTAAAAAACAATTGTTGCCAGGGTAATGCATCTTTTGGGAAAAAATTATGAAAAATGTAGGTACGTTATATCTCTGTAACTAATTAAGATATTTTCGCAAAATTTGCAGGATATATAAACTAATATCTACCACAGAATCAGACAGAAAACAATTTGAATTATCATTAATATTTCAAAAGTTATCAAAATACTTCTTCAAAGACAAAATATTGTAGTGAGGCAAATGTTTTAAACATCATTTTCCAAGAAACTATAAAAATTATAGAGAAAAACTTTGTCTGGTTTTAGGGTTATCATTAAAGAATAAGCAGTCGGATAAGGAGACATTTATCTTATTATCAAAGATATGGTGTACCTACGTTATTCATACTTTTTCCTAAAAAATGTGTTGCCCTGGCAACAATTTTTTTTTCCTTTTTTTTTAATGTTAGTTTTCCCTTGTTTATTACATTTCCTAACTACTTGTAGCATTTTCAATTCAATAGCTTTAGAATTTCAGAAAATATTTTTTGGGTAGCCCTCAGCCCTTAAACCTACAAATATATACTGATTTCAGCAAGAAACTATACCAAAAAAAACTTCTTACAGTTTTTATTTTCCTAAATATCTTTTTATTTACAAATATTTTAATGGGTGGTCTATCATGGTCATGCTATAGCTTCTGGTATAGTCGTTATATTATTGAGATGATTATCTACTATTTAAGAAATTAAATATTTTGATAAATGACAGTTGTTTTTATGATATTTATAGACTAGAAATGGAAAGAAGAGCGTTAAAGAGACCATATGAAAGTCGTAGTAGAGATGATGATTATGGTGTAGGTGGTAAACGAGCTACATTAGAAACGAGATATGATCCGTATGATACTAGGTAAAATACATAATAAACATTATTCATGGTTATATCAGAAATTGATGATGGGTCTGAAGATCATGGGAAGGGTAATATTACTCCCACTCTACACAAAATCCCTGTTATTTTAGTTTGGTGATGGTTAAAATGATCCCTGTACATGTTTATACAACCTTATAGAATTAGGATCTCATATTGTCTTCATCCCAGTCTGTTCGACCGTCATCTACCGCAATTCCTTGTGGATGCTCTAGAAGCTATTTATTGAAATTTATACACAAATTTGAATTGTTTGATAATTACTGCTCTTGATGAGTTTTTATTGTGTTGAATGTTTTACATTACTTACAAAAAAAACCAACACAATTATGGACTGCCAGGACGACTTAGCTGCTTTGGGTATATACTTTGTTGCCTGGCAAACTGTTTTTTTTCTGGTGAGGTTCGTGTCATATGTTTTGATTATAAAATATTGGGAAACAAAACCGGAAGCAATTACAGAAGGACAAGATTATAATTTGAAACCAGAAAAAATACACCATATTGGAAGATGGGTGGATGGATGGATGTTAGTGCCATTATTCAAATAAGAATTTATGAAAGACAGCCTGATGTAAAGCCTGAATGATACCAGGAACAGTTTATAAGGACAGGTTTTGTATCCCATCGAACAAGTATTGTTTATGAGACATGTTTTGAGTTTCAGAAGAGACAGTGGTACAGGTAGATACCATGATCGTACTAGTAGTTCTGGTACAGGTACTGATAGAAAGGTAGAAAGATACGATAGACGAGGTTCAGATACTACTAGTGATCGTCGAGATAGAGGTCGTCATGATACGAGTAGAGATGATAAACGTAATGATGATAGATATACAAAGTAAGTTTTATTCTTCAAACAGAATGAAATACAACATTACATTTTTTCTGTCTGATATATTTCTAATGATTACATTTTTTCTGTCCGATATATTTCTGATGATTACATTTTTTCTGTCCGATATATTTCTGATGATTACAGTTATTCCAATCTGATTAAAATACAGATCTATATTTCGTTTCATTTTTTTTATACTTTCAATGGCCTCTACTACATGAATATCTGACCAGTTGTAGTAGGAGGTTGCATCAGAGGTCATACAAGCATTTTTTTTTTTGACCCTATAAAGTTTGATTAACCAATCAGCTTTGATGTTTCTAGTAGGTTACTCACAGTTCCATGCAACTCCCGCCAAAAACTCCCTATAACAGACCGCTTCTTTGGCTAATCCCAAACATAAATAAGAACGTGGGTTATATCACAACTCTTCCAGATCATAGTGTAGTAAAGACAAGTAAAACGAAATTTGGAAGTATAAAAAAATGAAACGAAATAGGATCTGTGTTTTAATCAGATTACAGTTCTATCTGATCTATTTCTAATAATAGATTGCTAGTAGTACAGGTAGATTAGTTGCACCCTTTTTATTTGATGCTTACTTTTACCAACCTTGTAGATTGTGTTTAGCACAAACTTAAAATCCCTATCCAAACCCTAGTTCCTACCCTATCTGTTCAAACTGAAATAAAAAAAAAATATTCTGAATACTTGTCAGTAAGTTTCTACATTTTGCACATTTAACAAATACATTAGATTCAAATAGGTGTTTTATATCACTGTAAAAGGTCAGAGGTCAGTTCATAAACAGTCAATGATATTAACATTCAAAGCAGTGGGACACAGCTTCCCCATTTGTCTTGCATAAAGATTAAATCAGAATATAATTGACTCCTGGACGTTAAAATCTATCAAAGAAAATATAATAATTTGTTTGCGAGTACGTTAAAATACGATTGATTTTATGCTGAGATCGGCAGTTCATATAACAATTTCTTCAAAACTATGTAGAACATATTCTATGGAATACAATTACTGCTTATAACTGAGCGACATTTCGAATAGGCTTCTCTTGTCATTAACAAGCAATGATAAAATATGAAAATATAACAAGACAATATATACATGTACACAACAATACTTAGTTAATGCTGACAAACCAGAGATACCCCTTAATTACAAGTTATATTTTCATATTTTATCATTGCTTGATAATGACTAGAGAAGCCGAGTTGACGCATTGCTCAATAATAAGCAGTAATTGTATTCCATAGAATTGGGACCTATCTATTCCAGTTCAATTACTAAATGCCATTGAAACAATTTATGTAGAACATGTTGATTTTAATTATTATAGTCCCGAAATGACCTAGTCTGTGTTGAGTGGACGTTAAACCCCAATTCTCTTAAGTAAACCATTATGCACATGTAGAGAATTAACAGTTTTTGAAGCCAGGTCCCATTGCTTTCAGTGTTAAAAATAATGACGTCAGGGTGATGTGAACATGGGTTATATGTTTAATATTAATGAACATTGTTATATGTATGAATTGTATTATATAGTACAAGTAGTTCACGATATGGTACAGCTGATAGAAGTGATAGAGTTAGAGATAGAAGTGGTAGTAGAAATGAACGTACTAGTACTACTAGTCATACAGGTAGTGGTAGAGCAGACTGGAAAGCAGATAGAACAACACCGTCACATACAAGAGGTGTGTACTAAATAAAGATATTATTAAAGCATTGTGAACTAGCCTTCTACTGTAAACAAGGGGGTGGGATGGTTAACACGTGTATGGTTAGCATTATTGAAATAAAATTGAACCATATGTTAGTCCCGAAATGACCTGTAAATCATTACTTTCTATATAAATCCTAAGGCTGACACTATTTGTCTCCTTCCTCTATTGGAAGATCTCTACCGTGCTGCTGATTTGAACTCTTTCACCCGCAGAAGGTAACCCATCTCTTCCATTCGGGACCTAAAAGGAACTGAAGATAAAATGGTGGAATGTTGATAATGGTTTATAAACTGATCCCATCAACCATACCTGTTTCTGCTCTTCACTCAACCCGTCTTCATTAGCCCATTTCGGAACAGAACAGTAGGACGTTAAACCCCATTTCATTTCTTTTCACTCAATTCACATGCCTGGAAGAGTCTTCTGAAAGAGCTGCTACTGCTTTTGGGTGTTTGAAATCGAGTCAGCCTCAACTATTTAACCCTTTAAGCCTATATATATATATATATATATGGAGATAAAACCTCGGTTCCTTTATGATTAATCATTACAACAGACTATTTGTGCACACTTGTTTTGATATTTATTTTTGATGTGTGTTAATTTGTTTACAGATAGTCATGGTACAGATTCTAGAATGGTAATGTCTGGTGGACGTGATACATGGCAAGGAAATGCCAGTAAGTATACACAATATGGTAATCAATCATATCCAAGCCAAAAAGGGGGGTAGGATGGCCGAATGGCTAGCACGTGCGTGCTGTATCATACGGCCTGTCATTGAGTCAACTGGCGTGGTTTCGAATCTCCGGTTGTGCGTGACAAGGAGTAGGGTCGCCTGTCCAATCTCGTGGGTTTTCTCTGGGTCCTCTGGTTTCCTCCCACTGCTAAAGACCCCTACGCGCAAGCGAATTATTGAAATAAAATTAAACCATATGTTAGTCCCGAAATGACCTAGTTAGTGTGGAGTGGACCTTAAACTCCATTTCTCTCTCTCCCATACATGGAGTTAAACACTGTTTAGACAAAATTGTTTTCCATACTATAAATTAAGTTAAAAAAAACTTAAAATTAATTAATGCTTCAATTTATTACAGGTGGTGCAATAACCAATCAAAGGCAACCCTGGGGTAGTGGTATGGATCGTAAGTTAGGTCCAGTTGAACCAGCAGTCATAGGTCGTTCTACTGACAGATGGATCGGAAACACCGCAAATACAAATCAACATAGAGGCTACAATAATATGGGGGTTGGGGTCATGGGTACGATGGGAAATAATGTCTACATGGGTACTACCGCGCCGTCTTCAAATATGAATTTAATGGGTCAAAATGTTTCTCGTCAACCAGACAATAGATTTGGTATAGCAGCTGCCACAATGAGAAGGTTTTAATGTCTCCGTATATATTCACATTAGGGACCTTTTGCATTGATACGAAAACTTCATCGATTCATGTGTACTTGTGACGTCAACCCGTAATGAGTGTTCGGCTGGTGAAAAACATTACGCGCGTGGAGCTGGATTTACGTAGGTATGCAAACGAATATGTTTCTTGTCTCATATATTGAATTCTCCACTATTTTTCGAGGCTTTGTGTATATTGTTGATTGTGTAGAGTTCGTAGAATGTGCTCGAAAGCAATATTCTGCCTAAAAATCAATTGAAAACTTTGCCTAGACAGAAGTTCATGAAGTGGAAATTAACGCCATCTATCTAGTATCGTACATCGGATTGCGAAACCGAGTGTTAGAGGATACGAAAACGTAAATGAACATATGTTCGTTTTGGTGTTCGTTTTCGTACCGATGCGAAAAGTCCCTATTATATTATATCTTTCTCTTGTTTTATAAAATTGTAGTCGATTTGTTATCATTGTCAATGCGTAGAAAAGTCTAGTGTCCAGAGATCTGTTTGAAGTTACACATCAAGTTTTTTCATTTTAAAATCATGTCAGTGTGTATATTTCATATGTCAATCTGTCAATCATTTTTCTGTTATAAGTGTGACTCAACACGCAAGATTTCAGTCAGTTTGTTGTAATGCTTGTATAATGCATATTCATTAGGTATAATGCATATTCATTATGTATATGATGTTAATGTTGTGAATATGCTGTATATAATTGATATGATCTTTAGTTTGTTCAAACTATTCACATGCAGTGCTTACTATATTTTAATAAAATTAAATACAAATAAATTGTTCTTTGTAATGTTAAAACAGACTCTTCGTTCGTAGAGGTCAACATCGGGTTCCACCGAGGGTGATAGTGCAGAACCTTTCCTTTCGAGCCAGTTGTTTGGGAGGCTTAGGTGTGTATGGGTAAGTGAGATATTAAAAAAAAAAACAACCATCAACCCCATTCCCTGAATTAAAGGTCCTATCGTGCACTTCGAGTCTAATGGACTATCCAAGTCCATTGTTTTAGTCAAGGGTTGCAAACTCCTGGGGATAGGTAGTGCAATTGGGACCCTTGGAGGGGCTAATTTAACATGTTCTACTTCTCCATTCTAACTTAGTAGACATGATTTCAAATTCAAATTATAGAAAGGACATTATTAAAGTTACAATTTCATATTTTCTAAGATAGTCAAAACATAATTATTTCTATGTCGTTTGCTCAATAGGTTGTCAACTCACTATTATACGATCATAGGTTATCTTTCTCACACTTAAAAATCTTCACACCAGAAATAACACAATTAAGTCCCTTGTTTTCCTATTCCTATTCTCAACTGGCAATAGTGAATTATAGGATTATTCTTTAACAAGGTAGGACTGTTTATAGATACATCTTTATTTTAATACATTTTAAAAATATGAAATTGTAACTTTAAGGACATCTGAAGCTGAAATGTAGACATATCACTTTAACATTTCAACAAAATTTTGGCCTGAAGAAATAGAGTGCTGGCAGTACCTTATGCAGCTGAAATATATACTATTCAAAAAAAGTAGGGAATATTTGATTTTTAAGTGTTATTAAAGTCACCTAATGAAACTGACGAAGAAACAAATGACAAAATGAAATGAAGTTCACATTCATCGATTTATTCCAAATGATCGTTAGACTAAGTAAGGCACAGACTGACCATTATAAGGGTAAAATGATACCCGGGGTCAAACAGCAAAGTTACCACAGCATCACAACCAAGTCAGTAACGGGTAAATCTTCCTCTGTTTGCCAAACAAGCATTGATCCGACGTGGCATACTCCTAATGAGACGTCTATGGTCATTTTGGTCCAGATTGTCCCATTCCTGTTGCAACGCAGCAGCAAGTTCTTGGACATTGGCAGGACGTTGTTGACGTTGACGTAACCTCTGTCCAAGCATGTCCCAGACATGCTCGATGGGGGAGAGGTCGGGACTCAGTGCTGGCCAAGGTAATGTGGTGATGTTCTGTTGTTGGAGGTAACGATCCTGGCCCTGTGACATCTTGCGTTGTCATCCTGGAAGATGAAACGGCGGCCATGACGTCGTGCGAACGGCACAACATGGACTGCCAAGATGTTGTCCCGGTAGTACTGGCCTGTAACACGCCCTGCAACAACATGTAAAGCCGTTCTTCCAGCAACAGTGATGCCTCCCCACACCATGGCATAACAGAACCACCCCCAAATCGATCATGTCTGATGACGTTAACGTCTTGGAAGCGCTCGTTTCGACGACGCCACACCCTCCTACGTCTGTCCAAAAAATCAACAGTGAACCTTGACTCATCAGAAAACATCACATTGCTCCAGCGTCGATTATCCCAGTGTTGACGATCCGTACACCAACGACGTCTTGCCTGAATGTGATGATCTCTCAAACAAGGGATCACGCGAGGACGTCGGGCGCGAAGGTGACCCCAGCTATGCAGTCGATTCCGAATCGTCTGGCCACTCACTCTCACACCAGTGTCTGTTTGAAGACGAGCGCTGATCTGATTTGCTGTGATGACATGATTTCTCAAGGCCAAGGTACGGATAAATCGATCCTGGGCTTGAGTTGTCGCCCTTGGTCGACCTGAGCGTGGTCTGTCCTGTACAGATTGTGTATCACGGTATCTGGACCATAGCCTGCTTATGACAGACTGAGAAACATTCATCGTCCGCGCCACAACCGCCTGTGTTGTGCCGATCTGTAGCATGCCAAGGGCACGTAACCTTTCATTTTGGGTAAGCCGACGCATATCAAAATTTGTTTTCTGGTCACTGAAACAATTAAACTGATGTTTCCACCCTGGAATTCAATGCCACAATGACTGTAACATTCAAAGTCAGAGTCGTGCAAATCTTGGGTTGGACCCCCATGATGATCCCAAGCATCACCTGCATTCCATGCGGTAGCTATTGGTGCGTTTGGGCGTCACATGTAACTGGAAATGTTTCTTCTGTTAGGTTCTATAGTGACTTTTTTCGTAGTCATTTGCATATTTTATTATTATGCCCCCAAAATCAAATATCCCCTACTTTTTTTGAATAGTATATTAGACTGAAAAATTAAATGAGGGTTAATGTTCTCCGAAGGGGCTATTGAGACAACATACGCCATACAGTGTGCTACGGGGGATTATTTTTCCCCAAACAGTGGCATTACAGCCTACTCTTATTTCAAATTCCAACTGTCAAGGGATCTTGTAAGTGTATGACAATGTGTACATAGGAACTCTTGTTTTCTGTCCTGTCTGAACGACTATACATTATCCCTTGTCAGACCCTCCAATCTACACCACTGACAAGGGTGGATTCTGCCGGAAAATCTCAAACTTTCAACAACACGGGAAACTGGGTTTAACGTCCTCTTGACACAAACTAGGCCATTTCTGGACTAACATATCGTTTTCAATTTTATTTCAATAATTCGCATGCACCTAGGAGTATTTAGCAGTGGGAGAAAACCCACAAGATGTAATGAACCCCAACCCTAATAATAGATATCGGACTAGTGAGCATTGCCCGGGCAAAGGGTCTTCACTCTTTGTATTATTAACCTGCCAGAAATACCAATTTCAGTGACTTTTTTATTGGTTACAGAGTCTTGGCCATTTGAACATTGGTGGTTATTCCTGTTTTGGTTGAAATCACCCAAATTGATGGCTGAAATCACCCAAATTGAATTGGCCGTAGCTCAGGAAGTGTCAGTCTGATTAAGATACAATTTGTAATATATCCTCTGACAGTGGGGAAATCAATACAAAGAGTAGGCTGTAATGCAGCTGTCTGTATTACATCCTCTAATAGCACACTGAATGTTGTTTGTCCAGAAAAATAGGAGAGAGCGAGAGAGAAATGTCATTTCGGGACTAACATGGTTTAATTTTATTTCAATAATTCGCTTGCGCGTAGGGGTTTTCAGTCGGAGGAAACCGGAGGACCCGGAGAAAACCCACGAGGTTGGACAGTCGACCCAACTCCTTGTCACGTACTACCGGGGATTCGAAACCATGCCAGTCGACTCAATGACAGACTTTATGATACAGCGCGCGCACGCTAACCATTCAGCCATCCAACCCCTCAGAAAAGTAGGAAGTAAAACCCAAATTTCATATAATGCACAAAAACGGATTACAGATTTAAAGTGTAATCCTAGTCCGTTTTACTGGTAGTTCTTGGACTTTAAAAACATAGAAATCAAGTTTGAGTTTGTCCTAGTTATAAATCAATTATGGGTCGATACAGAATGTGGAATAGTGATGTTCCAGTGCTTGAATAGTCCATAAAAACTTGGCCCACCAGTTTAGGATGATGGGTCACTGGGCTCATATCAATATTTAAAAAAACAAATGCCCTTGTAGAGGAGGATTGCCTGACTATAACCTTGGGGGTTTTCCTCTCTGTCTATAAATGACAACAATAAGCCAGAAATTCTGTGAAGTATATTTTTAAATTATATTTCATACCAAATAATTTCCTGTTTGAGAAAATTAAAGACTGGCGCATCATCGTATATGGAACAACAAAAATCTGAAACATTATCAGTAAAATAAGTAGATATTTGAGTTTTAAAAGTTATTAAGTAAAAATTGTTTATAATGTACAATAAAATTTCTCAAACATTGAAACAAAACAGGCTATAAAATTATCACAGTTGAATATGTAAATATATAATAAAAGTTATTGTATGTGAATAAATAGTGACTTGTGTACATTCTATTTTTCATGTACAATTATTAACAATGATATGATATGTGTAATTAGACATTAATATACTTTCTATTGGTTCCACATAATATCCAATTCAATTATAATTTACATAAATAAAAACAATATAACCATGGGCAAGTTTTTTCGTGTTATATTATTCACTGATAGCCTTGTAATCGGAGAGTAGTTGGGTATCGTGTACGTACAGTCATACACTTGTTTCGGTCAATGAAAAGACTGTTCTTTTTGTTGGAAATCTCTTTTTCAAGAGCCATTCTGTTATCTTGTAAATCTTTTAGTTTGTTTTCAGCAGAGTTCAACTTAGCATGTAAAGCATCAATAGACTGGGAAATTTCATTAACTTCACCAACAAGCCTAAACAAAAAAATAAATTATTTAAATTAAAGATGTGTTTCTACAAAACTTCTAAGCAAAATCAGACTAGTGATTGCACTGATCAATTTGAAACTGATAATCCTAGATTAAATTTGAAACTGATAATCCTGGATTAGATTTAAACTGATAATCCTGGACTAAATTTTAAACTGATAATCCTTGATTAAATTTTAAACTGATAATCCTGGATTAAACTGATAATCCTTGACTAAACTGATAATCCTGGATTAAACTGATAATCCTGGATTAGACTGATAATCCTGGATTAGACTGATAATCCTGGATTAGACTGATAATCCTGGATTAGACTGATAATCCTGGATTAAAATTTATTATGGATTTGATGACCAGTGATTATGATTATCTACAGATGCATTTAATAATAATAATCAATGAATTCATTCTGAGGGTGTATCACTAAACCTAATCTCATTAGCTGGGTCAATATCTCATCTGGTATCAATCATTTTAAATCTAACTAATGGATCTGGTTAATTTCGTACTATTAAATGTGCATCAAGAAATAGTTTATATTTAATAAATTAGAGTATTAAAGAACATTTCTACTTACTCATATTGCACAGGATCTCTGCATAATTCTACATTAGGTCTGAAGGTTCTGTTGTGGAGACGTGTTTGGGCAACTTTCATTGGATCTTCTTTATCTCGAATAGATTTTTTCAACATTTCTATATTCTTCTCTTGACTTGAAATTTCATCACAGATCTGTAAAAACAAAGCATCAAGATAATGAGTGGTTGGCACAAAATAAAATATTTGAAAAATAGGAATCTCTATATAATGAGTAGAAATTAATTTCAAACATTTCGTAATAGGATAGACACCTTCTAAATATTCTCCCAATGTTTAAATGTTGTGATTTTATTTTGAACCGAGGACATTATTCATGATTAAGATTGACATATGTATCCAAATAGTTCAACCTCCACACTAGGAAGAAAATCAGCTAACAAAACTAGCTATTAAAAAGACATATTTTTCAGTTAGCTTACTGGATCAAACTAACGATTGTAGTCAGTCAGGTGTAGAGGAATATAAATATAGCCTTTTTAAGTGACATGTACCATTTAATATTGATGATTACATCAATATTAATATGTACTACACATCTTGAAAATTAATATTATTTTGTAAGATATCTAATCAGATATTGTAATGCATCACAATGTGAAATGATTGTTGTAACTTCCATACTCATGCTTGTACATGTAGTTGTGAATAAACTATTATTATTATATTATTTGACTGATAATGATATAGGAACATACCTTGCCCAAATTTTCTTCCATCTTTGTTTTAGCATCTTCAACTTCCACAACTCTCTTATGTAGAGCTGTGTCCACAGTATCGCACTGTTCTCTCATATCCCGTGAAGTATCCTCTAATATATTATCTATCATTGTTCGTAACTGTATGGATGCCATTCTTTCGTGTTCACCTCGTACAATATTATCATGTGAAAACTGTGCCCAGGACTCTGGTGTAGATTGACTATAAAATAAACAAAAATAATATTGATAAGTCCACAAATCTTATAAAATAGATTATTTTGCAATGTAATTAACTTTGGTACTCGTTAATATTGGATAAATAAATAATACCTTACATGAATGCCTAGGTAATTAACTGTATTAATAATTAACTGGATACAAGAGATTAAAGGCCTATTCATCACAGAGTTATCTCTTTGGATTGGTCTTGTGAATTAACTGCCACAATTTACTTATTATTATTAGTGTAATATTGTAAACAGATAAATTATGATTTTCAAAAATTAAGCATTGAGTTTTACAACACTTACATCTCTTCAAATTTAGCTGCTCCTGGATAGAACTGTTTATTTGTGTGATGGTTTCGTAACGCTGCAGCCCGAGTATCAATTTCAAGAGCTTCCTTTTTATCACTCCAATCCATTTCTAAGTTCTGTTTTGCATCACGATTTAATCTGAAAATGAGAATAAAGTTCAATTAATTGTACTATATACAAGTTTGCGTACATAACAATTATAGTAATTCATTGGGTAGTTTCAAAGAATATATGTACTTTATGTGATGGTTTGTTTTCTAAGATAGCAATTTGTCCTTGTTTAATAACTTACATCTGTAGATGAAATGCTAAGATATAACCAACAGTGTGTTCAACGAAACCAAAATTAATAAACCAAATAGATTTCTGCTCAATCTCTAGAATTGATAATTTAACTAGAGCTTGTCCCATCACTCATAACATTAATACATCAGTTCAACCAAATTCAACATTTTATTGTTCAAAGAGGTTTCACTCCTTTAGTTTCTTGATTGATTTTTTTAAACACAACCAGAACCACAGTGATACTTACACTATTTGTTTTTCAGACTGTGAAATTGTTCTCTTTAATAAATCTTGAACATTGTTGATAATTTCAACTTCCTGAAAATTAGATTTAAATAAACATGAAAACGACTTATTATCAATTCAGTTTCAGATTTAGAAATAGCTTTACTTAAAAGTTAAATTCTTAATTAATGTAATGATAATTACCAAAGTAATACCATCTGTTAGTTAATTTGTAAAATATTATATTCATTGTATTGTTTGAATTCAATGAGAAGAAAAGAAATGAACATATGCAATGACACGGTAAAAATTATGAAATGGTGATTTATATTTACCTTTAATAATGCTAATTCTACATCATCTTGAACCATATCAACACCCACTCTTCGCTGTCGACAATTCAAATTATCAGTAGCTATGTGTAGTGGTATTTCTGTGGCCCGTAGAGCATTTTCTAACCTTTTCTTTTGCGCTAACTGTAAATCTGTTTCTGATATTACATCAGTTATTTCTCTTTCTATTTCCAATTTCCAGAAGTTGATATCATGCACCCTTTCATTTAGTTTTTTGGTGACAGCAGCCTGTCTTTTGTTGGTGGTTGCTTCTGCTTCTTTTGATGTTTGGTTTGATTCATGGCGTATTTGCTCTGATCCATCACGGTCCACAAACGACTGATAATATTTTGAATAATTTGTTTCGTGCCATTCTGCTGGGTTATACTTAGATGACCTGAAACCAACTGTAGATATTCCCATATCATTGCCTGTATTTCCATTATAAACTATTTCCATATCAACATTTCTTGAACTAGAGCCTGTTGTCATTTCTAGTGGTTTCTCTGGGGCAATTTCCCGGCTCATCAGTGTTGCGGCGGCCATCTCTGAAGTAATAATATATCCAGAACCGTCTTTGTACGAAGTTAAATAGTTTTTACTTGATACATTAGGTGCAGACTGAAATAAATATCAAAATATATGCACCCAAGGCAACCAGGTGAGATTTTGTTGAAGCGGTTGTCAAGGGAGACATAAGCGCCTCGTGTTTTGTAGCAAGGGGAGATAATCAAACTTGCAAGCTTTAATCTCGATTGTCTAGTGCACTAAAATTCGCCGTAGGTGCGCTTATTTTATGGGAGGGTTATGAGCACCAACAGTGCCCAAATTTTGCGGAGCCGCCCACAAAATTTTCATTGGCTCAATAGTTGTAAAGACATAATGTATGTACACCAAGTTTCAAGCAGATCCGTAAAAAATTATGTCCTGTGCCTGTTCGACGATTTACAAGATTTCGAAATCTTGGGCCATAGCCATAACTCCGTAACGAATTCAGTCAGCTGGAGTTACTGACTTAACTTCAATGAATGTTAAAGGATGCAAGTCTCTAACTCAATATCACCCATAGTTTTCGACATTGCAAACACGACTTATTGGTCAATTTAAACAACATTGATGTTGTTATCTTACCCTGAAAAGATGGGCTTCTTTATTATAATACAAAATGAACATTTTAAAATTGACACACGAATCAAGTGCCACAATGCTTTCGGGTGCCATTTGTATTAAGCGACTTGATGAACGACGCTAAATATATCCCACAAGAGGATAGCCTACTACCGGAGTAGGCTGAAATAACCAAAGACTGCCATTCAATTGGGACTCTTCGGTTATTTCACCGAACATAACTGATTAGACATTACAGTAAAAATTGAAACGATTGAATGTAAATCAGTTTATATACATTTGTGTCCATTTCTAAGAAAGAATATAGATTTAGCTCCTTTAAATCAATGACATTTCTTGGCCTATAATTTTTCTTGAAAATTCTGATGTTCTTAATCTTTATATCCACAAAGAGCCCAACATGTAACAATCATCTGATAAATATATATTTAGCTTTTTGTATTGGTTTTTTTGTTTTGTTTTTTTTTGTTTTGTTTTTTGCTAAGCCTGTTCAATGGAATCTCCTTATTCAATCACCTTAGTTGATGTAGGCCTGTGTTTATTTATGACCAGTCCGCCCTAAAAATCATGAATATTCATCAAAACCTGGCAAAACATTATTTTTAAATTCTGACCCTAAAAGTCAACAAAAATTGCCATGAGAACAGTGACCAAAAGCAAGTAATTAGGCCAGGTTGACTAAATTCTTTACGCATCAAACTTATAGAACAAGATTTAAGTATGTCCTTTTTCAAGAGGATCGGTAAAAAAAATTGTGGCCTGTAGTGCTCCTCGCACACTTATGGGGGCCTCCTCCTAAAACTAGGTTACGTTTATATTGAAAATAAATTTTGTAATAAATATCACCGATTATTTTTTTTATTTGAAAATACCTCAAATCACTGAATGCCCATGGGTAGCAAAATGAAATGAAATGGGATTTAACGTCCTACTGTTCTGCTCCGACTAGGCTAATGAAGACGGTCATACACCACAAAGTCAAGTGTGCTAACTATATAAGGAAAATTTTGCCCGGGCAACGGCACTATGGCCTACTCTTATATCGAATCCCAACTGCCAAGAGATATTTTACGTGCACGCCAATGTGTACACGGGGTCTGTTTTCCATCCCAACTAGAAAGCTGTCATTGTCAGGCCCTTCGTCCTACATCACTAACAAGTGGAAGCCAACGAACTTTCTCAGCCAATGCAGGGATCGAACACACGACCCCCAGGCTAGTGAGCCACCGTGCGGCTCACTCGTGGGTAGCAAAGTAGCCTATGTCATTGTTGTTCACCAAACTTCAATCAATTCCTGAGTAAAGTCACCCTCAATGTTCAATTAATTATTGCGTTTCAAAATTTATAACATACACATAGGCATACGGGTCCCGTGAAAAAATATGTGTGTGTGTGTGTGAAGAAATGAAAAATGAAATGTCAGAAAAAAGTCACCAAGCGCGCGAAAAGTTTGAAAATTAGGCGGCCGCAAACTTACGCGTTTTCCGGCACGTGTAAAGACACTAGAAAGTGGTCCATCTTACCTTCTTTATATAGTTTTGCAGTTATTCTGCCAGTGCCATGGTCGCAGATCCCGGTGTTGACACCGGGACGCGTCCCCACCGATATTTTTAATGGTGGGGACATGATATACTGTGTCCCCACCATTTATTTCCGTTATTTCCGATGTTTTACTTACTGTTTATTTTCTGAAATTGAAATCATTCCAGAGCTTTTATTGACATTTCAAAAAGTGTAGAGTTGGTCCCAGGCACTTGAGGCCAGGGTCCTTAAGTTGTACAGCTGCACCCGGTGACCGATTTTTATTTAACAGGGAATAAGTGATAATTCATATTATGACAGTAAATAATCAAAATATTCCATAGGGATTAAAATATGTATATCGTGTGCATATCTGATACCCTGGGTATTAAAGGGTTAAGGAAAAACTGAAATTTTGTTTTTATCTGGTATACTGGATGATAAATCACCTAACTAAAGGATTTAGTTTGTATATCTGGGGAACCCTTCATTGCTAGATTTGCTGCCAAACTAAATAAACGTATTTTTAAAGACCGGTTTCTATCTCTCTCTGTGGAACATAGGCAATTAAATCTAAAATTTAAGACTCGAACCCTCTATTTTTTTTAGTACAGTAAGCTGAGCCAAGAATCGTGTACTTATTATCACAAGTAAGTGAAATTTTTTGGCTGTTTTGAAGATGGTTTAGAAATTTAGGAAATTTATCCGAAAAGACATTTTTTAAAACCTGTCATGGGCCGTCCAGAAAGAAGACAAAGGGAAAAGAAACGGGCAGAGTGGATATAAATGTACTGTTCTTTAGTTTTAAATATATTAAACACTTTATTGAATTTTTTTTTCGATTAAAAAATTGCTCTCTGAACTATTTTGTTATTGGTAAAAACTCCTCAGAATCGCTGAGAATGCATATTTAGACATTATTTTGTAACAAAAATTAAAAAAATTATAAAAGCCCCCCCCCCACCCACCAACCTCTAGCAACTCACGCCAGCGGCGTGCGGTTATATTTCGTATTATTTTGCCAGAAAATGATGCTGAAAATACCCACAGAGTGCGTTTTAGAGCGTCTAGTTTTCAAAAAATTTCGGGAGGGGGGGGACCCCCAACCCCCTTCTTTACCAATAGTCCCCACCACCAATTTTTGGCGATCTGCGCCCCTGGTCAGTGCCCACAGGGAGTGTGAGGGCCTCTTCCAGATTTTAAAAAAAAATAAACGACCGCTAACGGGCTTTCACGCTATACCAGTGCCAGAGTATAGCCATAGCTAAGTTTAAGTGGTCCCAAATAGCCTAATTATTTATGTAGTTTTGCAACGGAAATCTCTGGGCCCACCCGAATTTCAAACAATGAATAAGACTGTTGCAGCTGCATTCAACGGACACTGTTGACATAATCTTATTAATGATGATGCCCAATAAAGTGCCGCGCATAAAGCAGAGTAACTATACTCTTGTGCAGGTAGACACATCCTCGGTATAAGCACCCGATTAGATTTTATTACATACTTCGAGAAGGTATTTGTTGAGTAATAAAACCTTCTAGTAGTTTATCGAGGGCTGGTCGTCCTTACCGCACGGTACAAATATTATCACCACTAGAAGCAACAAATTTCAGAACAAGCCAGAACTCATACCAAAATGGCCGCTTTATACAAATGAGTATTTAGGGGAATACTAACCCTAACCCTAACCCTAACCCTTTTAAGAGGAGTAAAAACTAAATTAGACCCAAGTTCAGTCTTTTAAAAAGGGTTAGGGTTAGGGTTAGTTATCCCCAAAATTCTCATTTATATAAAGCGGCCATTTTGAACTCCGGAAGCACCCGAACCTCGATAAACTACTAGAAGGTTTTATTTGTACCGTGCGGTAAGGACGGCCAGCCCTCGATAAACTACTAGAAGGTTTTATTACTCAACAAATACCTTCTCGAAGTATGTAATAAAATTTAATCGGGTGGTATAAGTGCGTCCATGGACCTAGACACTTTTTATTTTACGTTCACCACAATACATGAGCCTGCAGTGTACGCTCGATTGTCAAATATTTTAGGACATCATTTTGTGTGCATGTCACTTCTCTGATATTAGATTTCTTGCAAACTTTCCCATAATCGAGCGTACAAGCTGGTGTATTGTGGTGAACGTGAAAATGACACTAAGACTGGTATGTAGGCCTAAACTGTTTTTTTGATTGGTTCGTAGAACCAACCTACGTGGCCAATGAAATCATCAAGGGCAAATAATTTGAATTCGTTAAAACCCCGCGAATGAATCCAGGGTTCAGTGGAGTAGAAAGGAACGATACCACTGGAGGATGGCAACAACGATTCGGCAATCTTAGTTAAAATAAAATGCGAGTTACTTTCCTGCGCCCATTCGCTTTCTATTTATGGAATTTTCTGATCAGTCGATAAAAATAGTACAATTAACAAGGATGAATAATTTGACTATGTGTCTGGGGTTAGTGTAGAAATGGTTTCACTACTGATGTCTTCCGCCTTGCTCCAGCCACAGTAGTGGACCGTCCTAAGGACTTCCTTTGAGCAAGTTTGGTAGTCAATTGACTAAAAAAAGTTACTGGCCTATAACTCCCTTAATTTCCAATAACACTGACCCCAAACTGTACTGTACATAGCTTAACATACAATAAACCAATTCCCATTGAAATAAAGGTGAAACCTTACCGTATAATTATATGATTTCATTAAACCCACCATCTGTTATGCGAAATTTCTGTTCAGTTTAAAATGGCTGCCGAACCAGAATCACGGGGTGTCATGACACTCGAAAGACTGTTCGGTAAGATAAGATTATGATTTCAGTGTTCCACTCGAGGATCTTCATTATTTGTAACATAATTTAAATAATTAGTTATTTCCAGAGGCGTAGCCGTGAAATATATAATTGGGGGTCCGCAACCCTACCCCCTAACCCTAACCCTATTTTAAAACCCCTAAAAAATATAAACAAACACATGGCCATGCTGTCTACACAACTCGTTTGCTGATTGGTCCACCGCGTGCAAAGTATTATGGTTACGTGGCTGGCTGAGCGGCCGATAAATATTTGGTTTAGGCGTTAATTTTTTTGGGTACCTACATGCGATTCACTCTGATAAGTGGCAGAAAAAAATTAACAAGACACAATTTTATGGAACACAGTTACTTTTCACTTCACACATATGTTTCAAGGATGATTCTCTCTGTGTTTTATTTTAGCAATGTAAACCATATTGGGATATGTATAACAGGTTTTATACAGATAAGATCTTAACTAATCCTAATAATTGTTGTAAATAAATATGAGTTTAGGGCCTACTATGTAAATTTTTTTTTTTTTTTTTGGGGGGGGGGGGGTCCAAGTATATTCAGACCCCCCCCCCCCCCCCCAGAAAAACAATGTGACGCCCATGCTTATGTCCATGCAAACTGTGAAAATATGTGTTGAAAATTTTTCAACTGAACCTAATTTCACTTGCTCAAAGCATCAAATAAAAATCACGGCTAAAAAATGCAGATGGAGTAGAAGGAAACGATACCACTGGGGATACCGGGGATAAAAGAGTTGCTCCAGACAAAATGTTGTAATCAGTCAGTTCAGTACAAATTCGCCGTTAGTTAAATTTTTTTTATATTTAGACCTTAAGAAAATATATATAATTGTAAAAAGATTTATGCATTCTAACTTTCTAGGGTGCCATTGGTAATCCGCCACTGGCCTATAGGTTGACTAGATGTTTTAATCATTAGGTCACGTAGACCAAAAACAATAGGGGTTACCCTGAGGGTATAAGGGTTAAGTAACCCAATTTTTACAAGTATATTTAAGCCAAAAATGTTTGTAGACGATCCACACATTTTCTAGAATCGGGGGCTGAACCAAAATCAATAATGTCCATCCTTAGGGCATGATGATTAAGTATCAAGTTTCAAGAAGATCTGTCAAAATTTATGACCCGTAGGCGCTTCAAAAGATTGTTTAACCAGGGGCCATAACTCCATTCCTAATTAGGTCAAGTGGGTCAAAAACAATAGGGATCATCCTTAGGGTATAGGAGTAAGTTTTATGAATTGCAGCCTGTAGGCGATACACAAACACAGACAGCATAATATGTCCACATTATAAATCTGGATGTATATAAATCTATATATTTACTAACTTCCATCTTCATTACATTGTCAGTGATGCAGGACTGAGGGCCTGACAAGGACAGTTGTCTAGTCATTTGGATGGGACGAAAAACCGAGGTCCTGTGTACACATAGGCTTGCACGTAAAAGATCCCTTGACAGATGGAATTCGATGTATTAAGAGTAGGCCGTAGTGCCGCTGTCCGGGCAAAATTTCCCTCGTAGCACACTGTATGGCGTATACTCGTCTTCTTTAGCCCAGTTCGGAGCAGAACAGTAGGACGTTAAACACCATTTCATTTCATTTCCATCTTCATTAACCCAGTACCGTTGCCAGTCTTTGCACATTCTGTTTGCCCAACCTTGTTTATATGGAAAACTGCTAGATTTTTTAAAAGAGACAGATTTTTATCATAAATTTTAATATGTAAATAATTATATTTTAACCATATTTATTGTTTTCTAGTTATATTTAATATACTGTGATATGTTTTTATAATGTTTTTGTGATATGATTTTAATTATTTACTTGACTGTGATATTTTGTTTTACATTTATCATGTGATTACATTTAATCTGTCTCAATGAATTCACCATATGTCTGGCACAGTGCCGACGTGCCATTAAACAACATTTGGTGCTGAATGGTTAGCACGTGTGCGCTGTATCAAATGGTGTGTCATTGAGTCAACTGGTGGGTTTTTTATTCCCCGGTTGTACATGACAAGGAGTAGGGTCACCTTTCCAACCACGTCGGTTCTCTCTGGGTCCTCCGGTTTCCTCCCACTGCTAAAGACCCCTACGCGGAAGCGAATTATTGAAATAAAATTGAACCATGTGTTAGTCCCGAAATTACCTAGTTTGTGTTGATTGGATGTTAAACCCCATCTCTCTATTAACCCAGTCGGTGCAGAAAAGTAGGACGTTAAACCCCCATCTCATTCCATAAGTAACTTAATCTTTTAAAGATGCTCTCCCAGGTACAAACTGTGTGATTTGATGAGAGAGAGAGAGAGAAATGGGGTTTAACGTCCATTCGACACAAACTAGGTCATTTCGGGACTAACATATGGTTTAATTTTATCTCTTTAATTTGCTTGCGCGTAGGGGTATTTCGCAGTGGGAGGAAACTGGAGGACCCGGAGAAAACCCACGAGACTGGACAGGCGACCCTACTCCTTGTTATGTACAACTGGGGATTCGAAACCACGCCAGTTGACTCAAATGACAGGCCGTATGATACAGCACGCACATGCTAACCATTCGCCCCCCCGTGATTTGATGATATTTTGGGTCTAAAACCATATTTAAACTAATATATCTATCAAAAGCTTGCATCAAATCCCTCTAGAAAACTAACCCATGTGTCAACCTTGTTTATCGCGTAATTTCATTGAGGGGAATCCATTTTTAGCTTGTATTTGTCATTAGTCGCCGTTCCTTTACCATAAATATATCGAAGCCTATGTAAATTACTCTTGAAGAATCTACTAGATGTTTAAATCTCGTTCTCTTATATCAACACTCAAGAAGTGCTCCTTACGTCCCTCAAGAACACCCTCACATTTTTTATTGTCGAGTTCGACCACGGTGTTGGTTGCATTAGTCAAATTAGGATTTTCCAGCATGGTTGCCCCTTGTCAGTGATGCAGGATGTATAGCCAAGCAAGGACTGGGCTTAGTTGTTTGGATGAGACCAAAAACCTGAGGTCCCGTGTAAATGTTGGAGTGCACTTAAAAGAACCTGTGGAATTTGATACAAGAATATGTTGCAGCGCCACTGTCCGAACATTCCCTAACAGCACTCTGTATGGCATATGCTGGTCTTCATTAGCCCAGTCTGTGCAGAACAGTAGGACTTTAAACCTCACCAGTTGTGTAGTTGCAAAATTGAGACCAATCTATGGAGAGAGAGAAATGGAGTTTAAGGTCCACTTGCCCAAACTAGGTCATTTCAGGACTAACATATGTTCAATGGGAGGAAACTGGAGGACCCCGAAAATACCAACGAGATTAAACCATCAAACCTACTCGATCCTTGCAATGTACAACCAGGAAATCGAAACCACGCCAGTTGACTCAATGACAGACCTTATGATACAGCGTGCATGCGCTAACCATTCAGTCACCCACCCCCCTAGCAATCTATTGATAAATCTACTCTTGATTTGACCTTAAAACAATACACTTTATTTATACATGTGGGTGTGATCACATATAAGGAAAAATGATATTTAAACTCATTATATAGCGTGATCATATTATAGCCACTGACTGACGTATTACAATGAAATGACAACAGTTGCAAAAATTACAAATACATGAATATGCTATCATTAGTACATTGACACTGCAAAGCTATTTGGAGAAGATTTAAATTAATCAATTTTTCTGGAAACTGTTGATTAACCAAATTCACATATGTACAAAACATATTTAACTACAATACAATGGTATCCAAATAGCCGATAAAACAAATAACGGTATAAAAGGCTGACTAATGAAGCAAAGTTGTAAAAATGATTGAAGACTACATTTTCTCTAGATTTTTGAAAAACTTTTCATTCACAGGTTATAAATGTGTGAAATTTTTTGTTTCCGAACATAATCATTCAACAAACAAATAAGTAATACACTTTACAAGTCATTATTTTGTGAATTCTGTACACATATATTTCACAATATCATAAAATATATAAACATTTAAAATACAAGAATAAATGGACTTGTTCCAAAATATTCCTGTATTTTAATTTCATAATATAAAAAAAAATTATTCAAACTTCACAATGAAGCAATTGGTGAACTTTTAGTATGATTCAATAATCACTGAACTCACAATGGAACAAAAAAGTTGTATTTGAGCTCGTGCTCCACTCCACACACATGCGACTGGCATAATATAACACCATTTGTGTATATGCTTGATAACAACTTGGGAAATCTTGTTGAAACGTCGCAGTGAAATAAACCATAGTAATTGTCATTCCATAAAAGTGTTTGATTATGTTCCAATTACTAAATGCCATTCAAAGAATACCATTTATATATTACCAGCCTTATTGTGAGAACATTTTCATAAAATAAATCATTCGCCATAAATGTGGTTTCGTCCACCATCATAATTGACTTAATCTTAACAAAAATAACAACTTGAGAAAAAAACTTGATCATGATTGGCTTTGAATAAGTTTCTAATAAAACAACTATGATACACTAAAATGACATGATGGATGAAACAGATGACATGGGTATGATAACATTATTAACACATATCTCTAATAGTTTACAAGAAATTTACAGTTTGCCATAGATCGTAATAGCTGGAGAGAGAGAGAGAAATGGGGTTTAACGTCCACTCATCACAAATTAGGTCATTTCGGGACTAACATATGGTTCAATTTTATTTCATTAATTCGCTTCCGCATAGGGGTCTTTAGCAGTGGGAGGAAACAGGAGGACCCGGAGAAAGAGAGAGAGAGAGAAATGGAGTTTAACGTCCACTCGACACAAACTAGGTCATTTTGGGACTAACATATGGTTTAATTTTATTTACATAATTCACTTGCGCGTAGGGATCTTTAGCTGTGGGAGGAAACCGGGGACCCGGGGAAAACCCATGAGGCTGGACAGACGAACCTAACATATGGTTCAATTTTATTTCAATAATTCGCTTGCGCATAGGGGTCTTTAGCATTCGGAGGAAACCGGAGGACCCGGAGAAAATCCACGAGGATGAACAGACACTGGAGTTCTTTGCTTACAGAAGAACACATTCACTGACCTAAAAGCACTAATATTTTCTGGCATTTTTCAAAGGCAATTATTTATAATGAAGTCTAAAGATGGTACCAAATAATATAGCAACATTAAGATGATATATTGTCAATATGTGCATTTTATGTATATACAAAAATATGGCGTAATGACCTATCATAATATAAGAATAATTTACTAAGAGGTGAGTGAAGTGATAAATAATGATATCAAAAAAAAAAAAGAAAAAAGAAAAATGGAAGAAAACGTAATTCCTCAAAAACACTCACAGTTTCGATCATCTTGAAAATCCTCATCATAAATACCAATTATTATGCAGTAGGATATAAAATATTTTAAAATCTTACCTATTTATTTCGCCAAACATTCAATATTGAACAAATTTTTTCTAGCAAAATACACTTTGACTGATTACCGGTAATACTCTACAAAATCATTTATTGTAGCAAGATACACTTTTGACTTATGAATACTCTACAAAATGATCATTTGTATAATGCAAATATCAAAATTCAAAATATCATTTTTTGTAGCAAGATACACTTTTGACTGATGAATACTCTACAAAATGATCATTTGTATAATGCAAATATCAAAATTCAAAATATCATTTTTTGTAGCAAGATACACTTTTGACTGATTAATACTCTACAAAATGATCATTTGTATAACGCAAATATCAAAAAACAAAATATCATTTTCCACGCCTTTTCTACTAATCGGGTAATTTTCCTGGCTTCTTGAACTATTGTATTCTGTTTCATGTACCCGTTTTTATTCACTTAAAGATACATTATGGGAGATTAGATAAAGAGCTGGCAGTTCTCACTATAATAGTTATAAACTAGATAATGTAAAGGGAATTTGCTGAAAATTTCAGTCAAATTGATCCACTATGAACCGAGAATTTAGTGATTAAATTTTCGGCCTAGCCTCAATCACCATTACTAAATTTGGTGTGATAAAAAAAACATAGTCTCGATTATCCATTTCATAATTTAATCATGAATGATTAATGTCTAATTAATAATTTAGATAATATTTCAGACCTAAAGAAAGACCTGCAATAGGCAGATTTAGCTCTTGCATAATGAATGTTTAAACCTCTACTGTTTTTATGGACTACATGAACATAGGTTCAGTAGAGAAGGAAGAAAATACCTGGTATCTTTTAACCCAAGTTGAATATTTTTCAAAACAATGTAAATATTTTGACTAACATTTAAACTGACATATATAGCAATGTACATATTAGCGATCAGCATTAAATTAAACCTTTGTACATGTGTATCATAACAGGGAATATATACATTATAAATCAGCCTTATTGTGTTGTATATTTAGGTAGATAAAACTAAATAAATTTGTAATAGAATAAAAAATACTAGTCTTATGTTTGTTTAGAATATATAATAAATATATATATCACCCCAAACACAATAGCACTTTCATAGAAGGTAGTATTTTACACGTAAACATAATAAAAGTGGGCGGGGGATAAACCATGTAAAACAATTCTGTAACATCAGTACATGTTGACATACATATAGCCGATCAAATGTCCACAATTAAAAATATAAACAGATCAAGAATTGGGGATATATTATATGTTATACAACATTGAATTTAATATTATTTATGGTTTATTTCTATCATTTTTTTTAATAATTAATAACAAAACAGTTCTCAAAATTTACAACACAAAACAGCATTAAATTAAAAGCAAAACAAATAATAACCGATGATAAAATCAATAACTATATTATTAACTTGTACATAAAACTAACCATTTAACTTCATTTGTTTACATATCTCTCTCCTTAATATAATTTTGATTGATGACTGAATCGACGATGTACTGCTATCCCATACTTACACAATGTAATAATTTACTATTATAACTCTATACAATCTGATCAAAATACAGATCTATATTTCGTTTCGTTTGTTTTATACTTTCGATGGCCTACACTCCATGAAGATCTGACTGGTTGTAGTGGAAGGTCGCGTTGGAGGTCGTGTGAATGACTTTTGACCTATGACATCAGACATTGATTAATCAATCAGCGTTGATGTTTCTAGTGGTTTACCCAGTTTCGTGCATCGCACGCCAAGAAGTCACCGTAACAGATGGTTTCATTGGCTAATCCCTCACATCAACCAGAACGCTGGTTATATCCTAGATCCTAGTGCAGTAAAGACAAGTAAAATGAAATTTTGAACTATAAAAAACAAAACGAATTAGGATCTTTGTTTTAATCAGATTGATACCATAAGTACACGATGTAATAATTTACTATAATTACTCTACAGTAAGTTCGAATTAATTATAACATATCATAACATAATGTGAATATCATACTATTCCGATAATCTTTCTGAACTACACACATAAAATATGTAGACTAGAATCATTTTATTTATGTATTGTTTAATGGACGAGAAGGTGACATTAAGTAATACACTGTAACAACAAGAGGGTCGTGTTTTTACAATATATTATGCAATGTCCTAAGTTCAAGACCATTAAACGACTTAAAATATAGATACTCCGAACGTGCTTTTACAGTGAAATATGTCACTCGAGTCCAATATTTCACTAGTATAAATAATGTACAATTGGCAAGTTGCCCGTACGATTATTTGAAATAATAGTACGCCAACATCAACAGATGACGTCACATCTGTATTTTAAGTGCTCATATAACTTTACACATAACTATTTCACTATATTGCTACCTTCAAATCTACAATGTGTTTCAAAATTAATTTCATATCAAAGGTCATCATAAAACTGACATTCTCCGTAATAAATTATTGGTGTGAGTAAATTGAATAACGATCAACCATTATTATGCCATAAGATGATGATCTATGAAGTAGGATGCTAACATGTATATCATATAGGTAATGATTATCTAAACACAATAAATACACAGCTTTTATAAGTTTAAATATAGAATATATCATAGATAATCATCATTAATTTTATCATTATTTTCTTTTTTACAAAATAGGGTTTTTTAAGGATAAAGCATAGGTGAAGATTTGTTAATAGTTTTACAAAGAGTAACATTTTAAAAAGAACTTAAACATTTCACCCAGATCATCATGGAAGTCTTGGGTAAACCAATTAAAGCACACAGTTAATATATTTCTCTTTGTGTCATCAATTAACTTGCTTCGGTTGTTTCTGTTTTTATTCTTTTTCCGTCGGGACCTTCCCTTTCACCATTTTCCCCATCTGAAGTTCTCTTAGCAGCCAGGTTGGCAACATTTTGCATCTGTTAATAGAATTAGCAATATTTAATTTCTGGCAAAATTCCAAACAAAATAAAATTCTTTCAAATTGTTTCTGGGTTCCTTTAAATGAAATGAAATGAAATGGGGTTTAACGTCCTACTGTTCTGCTCCGAAATGGGCTAATGAAGACGGGCATATCCGCCATACAGTGTGGTACAAGGGAAATTTTGCCTGGACAGCGGCACTACAGCCTTCTCTTATATCGAATTCCAACTGTCAAGGGATCTTTCATGTGTACACGGGACCTCAGTTTTTCGTCCCATCCGTACGACTAGACAGCTGTCCTTGTCAGGCCCTCCGTCCTGCATCACTGACAAGGAGGAACCACAAAGGAAAATCTGGATGAATTTTCTTGGCCAATGCAGGGATCAAACACCCGACCTCCAGGCTAGCGAGCCAGTGTCTTACCCACTTAGCAACCGTGCCCCCTGGGTTTCTTTAAATAAGTAACTAAAACATAAGGAAAGAGACATTTGTATAAACTCTTATTAGACAGATGTTGTTTTCGTTCTTTACTTCAACAAGAAATCTGGTTGCCATGCAAGATAAGCCCACATTTTGCAAGAAATGGACCGAGAAGGAGCTAAAAAAGAAATATCATTTTTTGAACAATCAGGGGCTATAATCCAGGAAATTACAGTCTGATATGCACAATTATCGAAAGGAACCCGAGATCTTTGGTATATAATCATAAATTTTAAGTTTTTATCAAAATCAGATCAATTCGTCGTTAGGTAGACGAAGTGACGTATCCTCAAATAAAGTCGTATGAAGATAAGTCTCTTCGTCTGCACACCGACAAATTTCGAAAGGAACGGAGATCTTTAGGAGATAACCCTATATTTCAAGTTTCGTCAAAATCGTATAAAAATTGTGTGGACAATATATGTCCACATGAAAATGTGGACGTATAAGAATAACAAATTTTACTACTTTTTAACTTCTAGACAAATTTGATGAAATTTCAAGGTATGTTTAAGATCTGGTTTGATATTATGAACATCTCGCGTATGATTTTGATGAAATTAATTCCAATCAGTCCCAATTTTCCTTTTTCTGAGATTTTGAATAAAATGATAATTATTAACCAAGCTGCCGAGATTTTAACTACTACAATTTATATGAGCATTATCAATAAAATGGTCTATCGCAGGAATGACATATTTTGAATGCATTAAACTGCTACTGGAAACATCTTAAATAGAAACTTGAGCACTCCTTATTTTTGAAAATTTAAAAAGTAAAGTCCCATATACAAACATAGAGAGAGGGAGAAATGGAGTTTAACGTCCACTCGACTAACATATGGTTCAATTTTATTTCAATAATTCGCTCGAACGTAGGGGTCTTTAGCAGGGCTGCCGACAACCAGTATCGCAGCGCAATTAGCGATACATATTTTGTCCGTTGCTAATCAAAAATTAAAAATCTAACGGTTTTGATTCGCAGTAACTGCGAATCATTAATATGCCTGTCATTTTGGATATTGACACAAGGATAATCCACTTTCAACGTGTATAAAATGCCAAATAAAATTTCATAAACAAAACTGAATTCTCCGTGTGACATTTTCTTCTTGAACTACCCAGACACAATTCATTATACTACATGTATATAATAAAGGGACATAACTCTATGAATAGCGACTATTAAACCGGAAATAGGGAATCAAGTAGTACCACTCACGTTGCGGGACATGTCAATTTCAAGTAATTATATCAGTATACATTTTGAAAGAAATAAATACATGTTAACGTATTGTAAAATGATAAATCAAAGTAAGAATTCCCGTAAAATATTGTTCATATCGCGTGTGTCTAGTTAATAATAATAAAGGTGCGCGCGATTGAACCAAAATAGTAATACACGATAAAAAGCAGACAAAATTGTTTTCCAAACAAGATTTCTAACGTAACAAAAAAATAACAATTAAAATGAGTAGGGCTTCGGAAGTCACTGCCAAGATTTGGCTTCAGACATTCACATTCACAAACTGTCACAACTACATGTGGCAGTGCTAAAAAAAATCTAAGAATGAAATCTAATCATCATGTTTGTTATGAATTAAAGTAATTTCTTGTTATTTAGGTGTTTTATGTTGAAACTGAAAAACTGCTAATCAATTTTTAAATTTGCTAATCAAATTTGGCGAAATTGGACTTTTTGATTAGCAGTGCTGCTAATCAACTGTGAAAAATTACCGACAGCCCTGGTCTTTAGCAGTGGGAGGAAACAGGAGGACCCGGAGAAAACCCACGAGGTTGGACAGGCGACTCTACTCCTTGTCACATACAACCGGGGATTTGAAACCACGCCCACGAAGCTGGACAGAGGAACCTACTCCTTGTTATGTACAACCAAGGAATCAAAACCATGCCAGTTGACTCAATGACAGACCTTATGATACAGCGCGCACATGCTAACCATTCGGCCATCCACCCTCCCCCCCCTTACAAATATATATAGAGAGAAAGAAAAATATAAATTGAAATATAATAATGTCTTACTAATAAATGCTGTTGTAAAGCTGTAGCTACAGGTTGAGAAATGACTGCATGATTTTCTCCAGTTGACACAGCTATCTGGGACTGAACTTTTTTACTATCTCCTGAAGGTACAGCAGCAGACTGAACTATCTGAAAAGTTGGCTGAGAGATGAGAGTGAAGGGTTGAGATGCTTGTAGTGCTCCTACTGATGTTGTTAGATTAGCTTGAGATGTTGTTAGTTGTGATGTTAGGTGTGGTGTTGCTAAGGTTACGGCTGTTGGCCCTGTTGACTGTTGTGGACCTGCCAATGTCCGGATGAGGGTAATTGGTTTGAGAGTGCCACCAGCACCATATTGGCCTGCTGTTGCTGTTGCCATTAACGATGCAACTTTTTGTGAAGCACTAGTATTGATAATACCTGCAACAAAACAACAAAAATATTATTAATGTTGATAATAAATTTTGATTAGTATATTTAGTAGAAGACATAAAAGTGAGAGAGAGAAATGGGGTTTAACGTCCACGACATAAATTAGGTTATTTCGGGACTAACATAAAATTTAATTTATTTATTTCAATAATTCGCTTGTACGTAGGGGTCTTTTAGCAGTGGGAGGAAACCGGAGGCCCCGGAGAAAACCCACGAGGTTGGACAGGTGACCCTACTCCAGACATAAAAGTAAAAAAAAGATTGTGTTCTCTTATGATGTTATACAAATGAAAATCTTGGAGGGTCGATTGGCGAATGGGGTTGAGTGATTACCGAATGGTTTAATGTGTGTGGGTTAGATCATTAGGTCTTGTCGTTGAGTCAAGTGGCGTGGTGGTGGTGTCAGATCCCCACATGTACGTGACAAGGTCTCCAGTCAAACCTTGTGGGTTTCCTCCCATAGCCAAAGATCCCTAGATGCAAGCAAATCATTGAAATAAAATTGTCAGTCCCGAAATGACCTAGTGTGTCGAGTGGAGGTTAAACACCATTTCTCTCTCTGCCATGTCCTCCATTAAAATAAAATTAGGCTATACTTTACATTTTACACAATTCTTAAAAGGACATAATGCATTTAAACAAATTGGACAATAATGTTTGTCGTTACAACAATAAATAGAAATTGTTAAAATGAAATAGGCCTCTTCATCTCACTAATGTAAACAACATATATAAATTTCAAAACGGTTAGGGGGAGACAACAATATACGACCACATTTCCATGTTGGCGTATTAAAATCGTATTTGATTTTCGTCAGTGACAATTATAACCTACCTTGACCATGGTCAGGATTTTCTTTCTTAATTTCTAAATGTGTACCGTTTGTAATTGGGGAGCCAGAGATTAGTGGACCATTCAGTAGCACTTGTTGTCCAGCATTTGTAACAAATATTTTTGGTTTTGTGATAACAGAGGGCATTTGATGCATTGCTGTAGGAGCATTAGCTACCACTGTAACAGGAGACAATACTCGAGATCCTAAAAAAAAACCCCAAAAAACAAAACTGGTTTTTAATATATTGAAAGTTGAAACATTTAAAATTGTCATACTGATTCTTTTCTTTAAGGAATTCAGTAAAGTCAGGTACAATTTATCTATTTTATTTGCATATATACAGAAGCGTTTGATATCGAAATGAAATCGGGTTTAACGTCCTACTATTCTGCTCTGACTGGGCTAATGAAGATGGACATGCGCCATACAGTGTGCTACGAGGGAAATTTTGCTCGGGCAGCGGCACTACGGCCTACTCTTATATCAGCCTACTCTTATTCCAATTGCCAAGGGATCTTTTACGTGCATGCCAATGTATGCACTGGACCCATCCATCGACTAGACAGCTGTCCTAGTTATTAATTAGACATTAATTAACTTCTCCAGACCATAATCAACTCTCGATGTCATTGCTAGTCTGCGATATTTATTGGATTAGGATCCAATTTGCTGCTTAACTTTCATTCATGATAACTGCCAGCTCTTTATCTGATCTCCCATGATGTATCTTTAAGCTATATCTGAGTAGAAACTTGATCGGGTACAGTTTATAAAATACTGACCTGCAGGAGAACCTGGAGCTGACTGACTAAGTCTATGATCTGTTTGAACTGAAGTAATACCAGGCCGATATATTACACCGGTCATATGTTGTGGTGGCTCTGTTTCAGAGATAGTTTCAGGTACTGGACTTCCTTCTCTTGACAAATCATCAGGTGTAAATGTTCCAGCCATATGACTTGGAGAAGCTGGAGCAGATCTGAAGGATAAGAAGATCATGTCCAATTCAAAAACTTTGTTCAGATAACCTGGTACAATGCTTTTCTACATTGTCTATTATTATAAAACATACATTATGCAAGAGCTAAATCTGCCTATTGTAGGTCTTTCTTTAGGCCTGAAATCTTATCTAAATTATTAATTAGACATTAATTAACTTATCCAGACGATAATCAACTCTCGATGTCATCGCTAGCCTGCAATATTTACTGGATTTAAATTCGATTTGCTGCTCAATGCTCATTGGTGATTTAATCCAAAAATGGATCATCAAGACTATGTTTTTTTATCGTACTGACTTTAGTAATGATGATCAAGGCTAAGCCTAAAATTCAATCGCTAAATTCTCTGTTCAGAGTGGATCAATTTGACTGAAATTCCCTTTACATTATCTAGTTTTTAACTATTTTGTTTCTTTTTTTTATAGTTTAAAATTCTGATTTACTTGTCTTAACTACACTAGGATCTGGAAGAGCTGATATATAACCAGCGTTCAGGATGATGTGAGGGATTAGCCAATCAAAACGGTCAGTTACAGAAAATTTTTGGCGTGAGGTGCACGGATCAGTTGGTAACCCACTACAAACATCAACGCTGATTAATTAATCAAATGTTTAACTTCATAGGGACAAAAGCCACTGGTATGATCTCAGACGCAACCTTCCACTACAACCAGTCAGATCTTCATGTGGTCTAGGCCATCAACACAAAACGAAATATAGATCTGTATTTTAATCCGATTGGTAATAAACAATTTATAGAACAGTATGTCATTATTTTATACATGTAGTAAAATAATTTACCTTGTAGATAATCCACCAAAAGGTGTTCTAAAACATGGTACACCACGTTGTCTCCGCCGCCTAAAAGCTTGTGATGTAAGTTTAGCTTCTGATGCAGCGTCTATTCTCCAAAAAGAACCCTTGCCAGGTTCCTCCTGAGATCTGGGTACTTTAACAAAGTAGCGATTTAATGATAAATTATGTCTTATTGAATTCTGAAAAACATAACATTAGTGAATTCGTTATCGTGTTCGAATTTGTATTTAGCCCTGTAGGTTATTCTAATACCACAAACAGGTGTCCAAATAATAAATTAGGTGGTCATTTTCAAGATTGGCTAAGTGGGTAAGACGCTGGCTCGCTAGCCTGGAGGTTGTCTGTTCAACCCCTGCATTGGCCGAGAAAATTCAGCGAGATTCTTCAACATGGTTTTCCCTCATCAGTGGTGCAGTACTGAAGGTCTGACAAGGACAGCTGTCTAGTCGTTTGAATGGGATGAAAAACCGAGGCCCTGTACATACATTGGATTGCACATAAAAGATCCCATAGTGCCGCTGTCTGGCCAAAATATCCCTCATTGCACACTGTATGCCCTTCCTCATTAGCCCAGTCGGAGCAGAACAGTAGGACGTTAAATCCCATTTCATTTCATTCCATTTCCACTTTGTTTATTCTGATTCAGTTGAGATTGGATGAAATGGATTGTCATTTTGTCATTGCCTACCTCATTAAAATCACACATTGAAAATCCTACCAGGTACTGTTTAAAATGGTAAACTCAAACATACCTGCCATCCTTTATCTGCTGTCCTATAATATGGATAATTCTTTGTAATATAAGCATATATGCCACTTAATGTTAGCTGTTTATCAGTTGCTGATGTTACAGCTTGCACAATTAGCTGAGCATAAGAATATGGGGGTTTTGATTCATCTCGTGGACTATCACTACCAACAATAGTTTGATTATTTTGAGTGTCTTTTTCTTCACGTGGGTGAGCGGCAGCATACACAGCTGCTGCTTGTAAATCGGGCACAAACATACGAGGGCCTGTTCCTCCTCTTGGACTTGTTGGACAAGAATTTGCAGCACTGCAATAAAATATGGTCATCGTTAAGTAATTCAATGATCAATTCACCCAAATTAAAAATGATTTATTTAATATTTATTTCAACATAACTAGTTCATTATATTATTATATTTCTCTCATATAAATAACAATGTTTCATCCATGCACTTGTCTTGAGTTTCTAGTTAGGTGTTGCCAATATTAAGAAAAGATAACCATGACGCAAAGTGTGGAAATATGCCCACAGAACCGCTACATGTATTTCTCAACAGCAGCTTATCCGAAAGAAAAATTAATGGATCCAGGAGCCTTTAAGAAATCTAATCTCGATTGTTTTCACAAACTTTTCAGGAAAAATAATATATATCCCTGTAAAAAATTGATGAAAATCAACAGGGTTCATTCTTTCCGATTCCAATGCCTCAATAGGATTATCGTCTCCTCAAAGTCCTTATGCTTCTCATAAAACTTAAAAAAAAAACAAAAAAAAACTGTTAAAAAATGTAGTCTCTGACACACTAACAGGAAAATGTATCATCCTGTCATGACCACAGAAAATTTGAAAAGAATCGGTTAAAACTAAACTCTTATTGAGTGCACAATGTTTTTTGGCAAGGGGGGATAACTCTGAATATCAATAGGGTTCGTCTACTGTTGACTCCAATGCTTCAAGCCATATCTGAAAAGAATCTGTCGAAAAGTGTGGCCTTTATTGCGTTCACAAACCAATTGTGGATGGATTGCCCAACATGTCGACGACATAATACACCCACACTGAAATATAGGTTTATATAATAAAAAAAAAAAGGACACAATATACATTTTCATATTATTAAGGTACTTTCTTAATAAGTTTTTAAATAGTGTTATGGTTGAGTACTAAAAGCCTACCTAATAGTTCCTGTTGGAGAAAGACATGGACTGTTTACTGGATGTGCATGTTCTGGTATATTTATTTTTAATGGTGGTAAAGGTTTCTTCTTTGGCGAGACATTAATTGAACTAGGTGGTGGTATGGCAATAGGAGGAGGATTTTCTTCAACCAATGATTGAAACACTATCTTGATGTTTGTGCTAGGAAAGCGCAGGATACATCTGTTGGAAACAATGATAAAATTGATTAATATGAGAAAGATCACAAATAATATTATTTGACAGCAATTATTAATCTAACACAAATTAAGGTTATAGA
The DNA here is from genome assembly GCF_932274485.2 of Patella vulgata. Taxonomy (NCBI): domain Eukaryota; kingdom Metazoa; phylum Mollusca; class Gastropoda; family Patellidae; genus Patella; species Patella vulgata. The sequence continues at coordinate 10,771,163 of NC_065880.2, read as the reverse complement.
TTTTAGGCCAATTAAACATAAAAGCAAGAAAATGATATTGGCCTTAGAACAGAAGTTTTATCTATTAGTAATCATTAAAATAGGCCTATGCCATGCATATTTTATTATTTATAGACACACAAGGGGGAACTAAATGTAAATTTCACATCTTATATAAATTGACACTTGAGTTGACTAATGATAGGTTCTAATGTCCAGTCACAAACAAACAAGCTTACAGTTGTCAATCACAAACAATAAAAGCCCACTTTACTATCTTGATTACATAACAATAGTTTTCACATCATGAATGACAGATCAAGGCAGATAAATTGTTTACATAGCCGCCATTTTGGGGAAAACCACATGGAAACAAACTTTTGACTGCGGCATCAAAATACACGTATTTGGGGGTTACAACAATCTGTTTCTTTGCAATAATAATATCAAATGATAAAACTGGATTAACTTTGATAATACAAAGAAAGAAATTAACAATAAATGGGGCAGAACTATTCAAAACGTAATTGTAAACAATGCATATTTCCGAGCACGCGCACTCAGTCGGCACATGCCATCAAAACAAAACAAACTCACGTTTTTGGTAACTGTAACGGTGGTGCTCCTTTTCCTTGAAAAATACCATCAATAAATACCCCATTCTTTCCACCACACTTCATGAAAAAATTAGGCAGTTCATAGAATATTTCTAGATGCACCCTTGAAATGAAGCTTGAATGTCCCATATCAACGTCGACATCTCCCTTGCTGCTATTACGGCCAATAGTAATGCGATTTTGACGCATCAAATATTCAAAGTCTCGACCTTCTAAGCGTGCAATAGCGGTATGCTTTGGGTCTGGACACCAACCCATTCTTGCAGGACTTGCCGGTGCCGATTTTAATGCCAACAGAGCATAGGCATCGTTATCCGAAGACTGCGAAACAGCAGACATCACGAGGTTATGCTCGCACACAAAAATGGCAGCACATCAAGAGAGGAAAACAACTTACCCTCTACCCGCTGTTTACATCTAGGAAAACTACCCACAATGCAAAGCGTTGAGCGTGCCTGTCTCGCGTTGTCCTTTTTTGACCTACAGACAAGCATGACTTGGGTAGTAAATAATGCATAAATAAAACCGATTTTCTTGTCCATGACCCAGAAAATATAAACAATAATATCGCGGAAAAGTAATGACCATGAAAACAGGCTAAGGCTACGATTAGATGACAATGCATATGTTGATTTGCAAATTGTTTTTACATACGCAAAGTTTTTTTTAAAGGAATAAATACCTAAAGTATGATTTTTTAACGCTGAATAAAAGAGAATCGGCATCATATTAAATAATTACTAATTTAACACTCATGATAAATAAAATATATTTGCGACTATCAACTTCATAGTTTCAAGAAAAGTTGTAAATATATTAAAATTAGTTATAGGAATTTTGAATAAATAAAAAAATAATAATTATGGGAATTTTAAATAAAAAAATAAAAAAATAATAATTATGGGAATTTTAAATAAAAAAAATAATAATTATGGGAATTTTAAATAAAAAAATAATAATTATGGGAATTTTAAATAAATAAATAAATAAATAAATAAATAAATATGGGAATTTTTTAATAAATAAATAAATAAGGGAGAGCATTTACTGACTGCATGTCCAAGTATAGCCTACTGATAAACTAATACACCCAAACTAATATTTACTACAGGCTAGATAGTGCAGGGGACAAGACAAACAGTATACGTACACATCTAGTTACTCGGATGGAACGGAAACACGATCTCCCGTGTATCCAGGTAAGTCGCCCGACTTCATTGCCTGGTAGACAACAACAGCCAACACAAAACGATATACAACAAGATACACTTCAACTTTTATTAGACCCCCCCCCCCCAAAACAAAAAACAAACAAACAAAAAACAAGAACAAACCAAAACGGCCGTCCCAAACACATGGGCCAGAACAATAATTACGGTATTAATTTAATTAGGCTACATTCAATGAAAGCAACGATCGAGACTATTTATATTTGCATACGTTACACCGACTTCCGCAAAGTATTGTATTGTGGCTCATAGGTCTCATGTTCCAATGAAAAAATGAACTGAGGTTTAACGTCCCGCCTTTTTGCACCAACCGGGGTAATGAAGACAAGGTTTTATGCGCCATGCATTGCGCTGTAGGCCTACGGGTCTAATCGTATAGGGCGCCACCCATGGACAATCCCATGCACCCCACAATGAATCTCAACATTATATTGTATTGCCTCGATATAGCTGTTCGCCGATCGTTATCTCACCGGAAAGCACTTTTATGCAAGATGACATATAGCGAGCAACCTGAAAAGGGGGATTTGGAGTTTGAGGTAATTTGAAAATTTGAGTCAAGGTCATTGCTGCGAGCAAATTCTTGTGAACGGGAGGAACAGGCAGAATCTCGAGATCTGCCTGTCAATTCTGCCTGTTTTGTGAGGTTTGACCGAGCCACCGTGGCTTCCCGACATTTGGTCGTATCATTCAGTTCACTTACTTTGAAGGGCTGATCCACCGACTGGGATTATAAATGAAGACGTGAATACGTCATACAGTGAGCTATCGGGAAATTTTGTCCGGACAGCTAGCGGCGCTACGCCAATGTGTAGCCTACACGGGACCTTTGCGTTCTATCCAAACGACGGTAGTTAGTCAAAAACGACAGGGCCTCGCTCGGCTTCAAGATTTTTGTACACAATCTGTTAAAGGCTCAATACCACTCTTGTTGTAACTGAATAATATGTCCCAATCTTTATTCTGGTCAACAAATTGTACTATTTTACATTATTCCAATTAATTGATGATACAAATTTCATCTTAACACACCTAATTTAAAAAATTGGAAAAATTCAACTAAATGATTTGAAAAGCCTGACCTAAAGCTTTTCAAATGTGACTTGGATTTAAAAATATTTTTGAACCCTCTGGACAAGTAAAATAGGATTTAATGGATAATTTACACAACAGGTAGGACACTAACACATCTAGTACTTAGAATAAGGCTATTTTTTTATTTTCTGGAGCTGTCAAGCCAGCAAGAGTGTTATTGTCCCTTTAACTAAATGAAATGAAATCGGGGTTTAAGTCCCTCATCACTCACCAATAGCGTTTTTTACCGATAGCGTCACATATGTTTTGGCAATGCCTAACATATCGTTATTCTTTCTTATTTCAATAAATTGCTTGCGCAAAGGTGTCTTTGCCTGTGGGAGGAAACCGGAGAAAAACCCACGAGGTTGGACATGCGACCTACTCCTTGTCACGTAGTAGCGGAGATCGAAACCCCGTCACCTGACTTAATGACAGACCAAATGATCTAACGCGCACGTATCAAGCCATTCGTCCACCCAATTCCCCGATTTAAGTTGAAAATACAACGCTGCATGGAGCTAATTTTGGCCTTTTTATACGCCCATCTTTTCGCATTGATGTTTTATGTATCTGTCCGTGTATCTGTTCACAGTTGTTTATAGACTCGTTAGAGGTCACAATTTTTATCTGATTTTGACACAACTAAATATAATAATATGTATATCGAAAGATCTGGGTTCCTTGCGATATTGGCACACATCGGACCGTAAATTCATAAATTATTGCCCCTATTTTAATTTGTGTAAACAATCGCATTTTTACCTTGTGGACCCCTCTATGGTAACAATTTGTATCTGATTTTGATGAAACTTAAAATACATGTACATGTTTATATTCAAAATATCTCGATTCTTTTCGATAATGGCGCATATAGACCCGGAACTTCATGGATTATTGCCCGTGATTGTACGAAAAATCACTTAATTTTAAACAAAGAAGATGTTCCTCGCGTTTGAGCTAATTAAAACGAAATACGGTGGCTCGAATATATCACGGTGCACGGGCGAATTCAGAGCCCCCTCCCCCTCCCGCTCAGCTACATAAACATTTAAAACAACACCTTTTATGAGAAAAGTTTCACGCTCGTGTGGGCTTTATCCTTTATCCGAATTTTCAAGGCTGGGGTGCGGGGAAGAGCCCCCCCCCCCCCAAAAAAAAAAAAAAAAAAAAAATTGAAAAAAAAAATAAATAATAAAAAAATAATCGTCTCAGGTACCGGGCAAACCCCTTCTGCAAAAAATTCAAATCCTGGATCCGCCCGAGCCGGTGTAAAACGAAAAGAAAGAAATAAGATGTGATAGGATGTGGTGACCAAGTGGCAAGGAAAGGATAAATCCAATATTGATGGTTTCAAATTGTGTGGGGTTCAATTGCGACCAAGAAAGGAATATAATTATAATTTATGGTGACAATGGAATTAAAGGACAATATTGGTGCCAGTCATTATCACTTATGTGTTAGAGCTGGTTAAACACATTCCAAATATATTTTTAACACAGAGATCATTGCTACGATAGCTGAGTAATACAGGTTTCCCGTATCGGAAGTGACGAACGTCAAAGGAAAACACGAGTCGCTGCTCTATATAACTACTGACTGAAGCGACGAGTGATAACAGATACACGGCCGAATTTCTGCTCACTAATAATTCCTTCCAAGACCAAAAGTTGTTATATGGGACTGTAAGAGGATATCTGACAATTCAATAAAGTAATTGAATGTCATTAGATAAGAGAACACGAGAAAAATAGAAATAGTCCGTACATTTCCTTGTTTATATTCATTCTATACCTTATAAAAACATGGTAATGCACGGACTTTTTCTGTTTTTATTACGTGTTCTCTTATCTAGTGGCAGTCAATTCTTTTTATGAATTGTCAGATATCCTCTCGCAGTCTCACACAATAACTTTTGGTCTTCGAATGAATTATTAGTGAGCAGAAATTCGGCCGTGTATATGTTATCACTCGTCGCTTCAGTCAGTTATAAGATAGAGCGGTGACTCGTGTTTTCCTTTAGCGTTCGTCACTTCCGATACGGGAAACCTGTATTACTCAGCTATCGTAGCAATGATCTCTGTGTTAAAAGTATATTTGGAATGTGTTTAACCATCTCTAACACATATGTGATAATGACTGGCACCAATATTATCCTTTAAAAGGTTGGGCTTTAGAAAACTACCAAACCCGTGCAGGGCTCGGGAACAAACGCGGCAAATCCGTGATGTAAAGCTGAAACAATTCTATTAGCTGCAAAATCAAATTTCATTCGTGTTAGAAGGTCACGTATGTACCCATTTCTCATGTTGTAAAACTGCCATGATATAACAAATTTAATCAGCACATTAAACTCCACGTGAACGGCATAGTGAATCTCCGAATCTCGTGACATTCAAGCAACAAACACCTTTAGATATTAAAGAACAATATTGGTGTCAGTCATTATCACATGTGATAGAATTGGTTAAACGCGTCCCAAATATAAGTTTTAACACAGAGATCATTGCTACGATAGATTTGTTACGAAGCTTTCAAGAAAGGGAATTGACGAACGCAAAAGGAAAACACGATTTATCCTTCTACTATGAGAGGTTATCTGACAATTCAAAAAAATAATTGACTGTCACTAGATAAGAGTGAGAGAGGGGGGAGAGAGAGAGAGAGGGGGAAAATGAAATGGGGTTTAACGTCCTACTGTTCTGCTCCTGTACTGGGCTAATGAAGACGGGCATATGCCATACAGTGTGCTATGAGTGTGTTATATCGAATTCCAATGTATACACGGGACCTCGGTTTTTCGTCTCATCCGAAGGACTAGACAGCTGTCCTTGTCAGGCCCTCCGTTCTGCACCACTGACAAGGGGAAACCACGTCGGAAAATCCAGATGAACTTTCTCGGCCAATGCAGGGATCGAACACCCGACCTCCAGGCTAGCAAGCCAGCGTCTTAACCACCAAGCCACCGTGGCTCCCAAGAGAGAGAGGGTTAACGTCCACTCGACACAAAGTAGGTCATTTCGGGAATAACATTGTTTAACTTTATTTCAATAATTCGCTTGCGCGTAGAGGTCTTTAGCAGTGGGAGGAAATCGGAGGACCCGGAGAAAACCCACGAGGTTGGACAGGCGATCCTACTCCTTGTCACGTACAACCGGGGATTCGAAACCACGCCAGTTGACTCAATTACAGACCTTATGATACAGCGTGCACGTGCTAACCATTCGGCCATCCACCCCCACCCCCACTAGATAAGAAAAAACGAGAAAAAACGAGAAAAATAGAAAAGGTCCGTGCATTACCATGTTTTTATTAAGTATGAATGAATAAAAACAAGGGAATATTAAACCTTTAGATATAAAAGAAAACGTAATTATTATTAATTAAATGTAAATAGTCATTGAAATTGAATGAGCATCTGATAGAACACGGAAATTCCCGATAAACAGTGAATAATAACAATATTTTCTGCACGCAGTCTGATTTAAAATTACTGATGACACGTGATATGCACATATTACCTGTATTGCATAGTGTAGCATAAATTCAATGAAAATGAAATGGAGTTTAACGTCCTACTTTTCTGCACCGACTGGGCTAATTAATGAAGTCGAGCAGACGCCGAAAGGGAAATTTCGCCCGGGCGGCGGCGCTACAGCCTACTCTTAATTAAGCCTATATCAAATTCCAACTGTCAAGGGTTCGTTTACATGCACACCAATGTGTACGCGGGACCTCATTTTTCGTCCCACCCAAACGACTAGGCAGCTGTCCCAGGTCACGCCTTAGTCCTACACCACTAACAAAGGGGACCTAAATCCCGATGAACTTTGTCGGCCAAAACCTGGATTGAACACAGGAAATCCAGGTTAGCGAGCCAACATCTTACTAACTGAGCCACCGCAGCTCTCTACCTGTATAGCCGTTGAGTTACAGTTGGAATTAGATCAGCACGACAACAATCTGTTTGTTTGTGCGAGTGAAATAAGTTTATTTAACGTCTGCTTCCACCGAGGTGATATCGCACACAATTACATGTTATATGTACAGAGTGAAATTATTTACAGGGTTATTAGCGAAAACAAATTGAGAGAGAGAGAGAGAGAAATGGGGTTTAACGTCCACTCGACACAGACTAGGTCATTTCGGGACTAAAATATGGTTCAATTATATTTTCATAATTCGCTTGCGCGTAGGGGTCTTTAGCAGTGGGAGGAAACTGGAGGGCCCGGGGAAAACCCACGGGGTTGGACAGGCGACCCTACTCCTTGTCACGTACAACCGGGGATCGAAACCACGCCAGATGACTCAATGACAGACTTTATGGTACAGCGCGCACGTGCTAACCATTCAGCCATAAAAAAAAATTGAAAGGATTATTAGATATTTATATAAATATGTACAGCACAAGTAGAACAATTAATGACGGGACGATACGGTGCTAAAACTAAAAAAGAAGTGCTACTAGTGACAAACATAGACATTTTACAGACACATATCATGCAGCACAACACGAACATTTGACAAAGCAAACATGAATACGGACGAACATTGAGACAAATAAACATAGAATGTACATATATATATATGTGTGTATAAGTCATTTCTGTCGGTCTGGTCAATTTGTCCGGTTGAATAGCAGTACAGTTCAAATATTCCTTCGGTCTTGTTGGTGAGTGTGGTCCATTCTTCCTTCCATTTGGTTTTATTGTCCGATATGGTAGTTCATTTCATCTTCGTTCCTTTTGTAGTTGGTTCTCTAAAGGAAGAATCAGCAACGATATATATTTACCAATATAAATTATTATTTCATACACATGCTGGATTGTTTAAAATAGCGTCAATTAGTGAATGCGTATGGAATTTTATTTTATGAAGCAATTTCAGTTATGGTTGTCACCGGAACTCGTGCACATGGTATATTACAATAAGTATGACGCTACATCAAAGCCATGATAATTAGCTTGACAATCGCTATTGACAATGGGGGATAATGGTGGTCTGCTACCGCCTGAACATGCGAACGTTCTTCTCTCCCTTTACTTACCCAAAGGAATAGGGGCGCTGCTTACTATTCGTCCGCCATGTTGGTTTCTAATGACAACAAAATAATTCGAAGTCTCTAGGATTTGTACACCAACTTTAGATTATTTAGTGGACTTGGTGTAGTTGCTGTTAGTTATATTTCTGAAAACCACCAGACAGACTTGAGTCTGTAAAAACATCAGTATGGCAGATCTTCGCGAAGAATTCAATACACTAAAACTCGAGAGAATTATTGGTTTTAATGGTAAGTAGCCTACCGCAGTACCGGTGCTGAGTCAGTGACTGTCAGTGTACTGTAACCATAGGTAATCTACGGACATGGGGTAAAGCAGGCTGGCTTCTTTTCTTTAGAATAAGAATATCCCTATTTAATAATTCAGTAGACTTTTTAGGCTAGGACTATCTCGCTTTAGTTTCACTTGTTGATGATTTAATGGGATAGGCCTAGGCCTAGTTAGTATAATTTAAAGGAGCTAAATCGCTAACATTTGGGACCAAGAAATTGACAAAAGTGGGTCGCAACGCATATATTACTGTAATATGAATGTATATAAACTGATTTACATTCAATGGTTTCCGTTTTTACTCCAATTTCAAATCAGTTATGTTCGGCGAAATAAGCCAGCGGCAGCAGTCTCAAGCGAGTGCAAATTTCTAGTGTCTGGTTATTCCAGTCTACATACGCCATTTAATTTGGTGCAATGTGTCTAGCCTCGTCCCTCGAGTCTCTTGATATAACTGGGGCTGAAGGGCATTATGGTACACGATTCGTGTACCAATGGTAAAATGTTTATTATTTTGTCTTAAATATTGGATATCAAAAGCCCATCTTTTTCCGGTAAGATCACAACATCAATGTTGATTTAATTTGACAAATAAATCGTGTTTTCAATGTTGAAGATTTTGGATGATATTGAGTTAGAGACTTAGCTACTTTAAGTTAATAGTGTTGAGTTGAAGCCAAAATTTAAACTAAATTAATTATTAGTAAACAGGTTGTTTTTGCCATATAGGCTAGGCCTGTATTTTTAATATTTCAAAATAAGATTTTTTTAAATCATATTCATAATCATATGATATTTAGAAATGATTCCACTAGTTCAGCTCTGAGCGTAGGTCACACTCGCCCTGGCCTGTACGTTCAGGAACCATCCTATGGAATCCTTGTCGAAATTAAATCGACTCTCAATTTTATTGGGCAACTTTTTACTGCTAAACGGTTGTGTGTTAGTCTCAGTGAAAGCCTGAACAATGTAAAGGCACATTTAAGGAAGTGGATAAACAACCGGATTCGGTTCCTTACGAAAATTTACTACGAAACCGGATATCGTCTCTGATTGGCCAATTTCATCACATGGTTATTCTATCGCGATAGGTTCGGTTCTAACCCTAACCCTCTCTTTCTTGCATTTTCTAATGTCCGCGTATCTCTTCGCCAATATGTCACTATTGATTCTTAAATTCAAATTGTTTCATCGCCTTAAAAGTGAATTTAGAGTCGTAAATTCAGCACCAAGTAGGATGCTTGTATAGGCCGCCATATTGGAATAGGCCGCTAATAACCACGTGATAAAATTGGCCAATCAGAGACGATATCCGGTTTCGTAGTAAACATTTCGTCAGGAACAGAATCCGGTCGTTTATCCACTTCCAACATTTTAGTGAGGAAATAAGACCTTGCTTACCTCGCTCGAGTCAGTATGTGCAACATAACATGCTCAGGATCATGCTGTTAAAAATACGTCCCCTTTCTGCTTAACGGCTTGACACATGACCGTTTAGCAGTAAAAAGTTGCCCAGTAAAATTCACTGGGAGACGATTTTATTTCGACAAGGATTCAATAGGACGATCCCTGAATGTACAGGGCGAGAGTAATGAGAGCTACGTTCAGAGCAGAACTATGGTTCCACTAGCCTACTGATGAGAATTTTGCATTTGAAGAATATCTATCAGGTTGTTTATTTTGATTTTCGGTGATATTCATTAATTATAACTTATAATTTATAAAAATATTTTCAGGCTCTGTGGTCGGTGGATTAAAAATGCACCCGGATAGAAAGCACTTAATATACCCATTAGGTTGCAATATAATCATTGAAGATATTTCCACAGATTGTTCTCAAAGAATACTGTCAAAACATACTGATGAAGTTACCTGCTTGGCTATATCCAAATCTGGAAAATATCTTGCAACAGGTCAAGTGACACACATGGGATTTAAGGTAAAGATATTATAGTCTCACTAAACTACTCTAAAGTTCCTGCATTACCGTAGTCCATCAGGACTATGTGATTATGGTTCCTGCTTAAATATCAATAAAACATAATTTCTGTGACTGAGCTTATAATTACTAGCCTCAATAAATTATAATGTTTCTAGTCAGCCTAGAAAGTAAAATTTTGAAAAAAATATAGGAAATAAACAATATTCTACCATTGAAGTCCATTACACAGTTGACAAATTTACATCAGGTTGATTAGGCTTCTTAATCCATTTTGAAATGAACCAGCCACGGGTAGGCCTAACAGATAGTCGTCTTTTCAACAACAAACATGTTGGTTTATGCATACTCTATTCACGACAGTACTACTATATGTCCCATCATATTTTATATTTTTTCATTATTATTCATTACTTTAATAATAGAGACTAGAGAAGCTTAATTAAAATGTTCAGCACACTAATAAACAGTACTAATTGTAAAATGGATGGGAAATCTTCCTTTGTTCTTTTAGTTGAATAAGCAGATTGTTTTCCCTCTAGTAGATTGGGTGGAGCTTAACCGTGCAATAAATAGACATGTCCAATGTTATTGCACACTTTTGCTTCTTTACACTAGTATTCGTAGAAATCAGGGGGGGGGGGGGGTTGGCTGAACGGTTAGCATGTGAGCATCATTGAGTCAACTGGCGTGGTTTCGAATCCCCGGTTGTACGTGACAAGGAGTAAGGTCGTCTGTCTAACCTCAGGGGTTTCCTCCCACTGTTAAAGACTCCTAAGCGCAAGCGAATTATTGAAATAAAATTGAACCATATGTTAGTCCTAAAATGACCTAGTATGTGTCGAGTGGACGTTAAACCCCATTTCTCTCTCTTGTAGAAATCATAGAGAAGTGGGGTGGGTTTTCTGTGCAATAACAACAAGCATGTTGAGCAGTTGTCAATGTTACAGGACATTTATAGCATGCTTCATTCGTTAACAGGTTTAACACCTCGGCCTACGGCCTCTAGTTAAACCTGTTAACTCATGAAAGCCATGCTATATATATAACTTGTATCCTGTAGAATTGTTCTCTGTATTTCCAGTTCAATTACTAAATGCCACTGAAACATTTTACTGTAAACTTATTTTTTCCCCATTATTTTAGGCTACAATCATTATCTGGGACTACGCAAGAGGAGAACCAATTCATAATTTGCCTTTACTGCATAAAGTAAAAGTTGAATCTCTAACTTTTTCCTGTGAAGACCGCTACCTTATATCATTAGGTGGACAGGATGATGGATCGTAAGTTTATTTCATGGAAGTTGTCATGTCTAATGCATTCCAAATTTGGTGATTTTGAGATATTTTACTATTCATTTTGGGCTTTATATCTCCTTTCTCTGTAAGGGGTGGGGGGTGGATGGCTGAATGGTTAGCACGTGCACGTTGTATCATAATATGGTCTGTCATTGACTCTCTCTGTGTAAATTTTGTTTCCATGTGTAACATTTTTCAAAAGTTATTGGCAATAGAATTAATCAGTGAAAATTTGTTAGGCTTGCTGATTAAATAGTGTAAAAACATTATACTAATTGCGTTTGAAAATAGATATTGCCTGAATAACTGGGGCTATATTTATGCATGCCACAAAGACTGGCCTTAAAATGACTAGATCACAGAGGTCCTGGCAAGTAACAGTATCTATTTGTTTGCTTGGGTCGAAAATCTGAGGTCCTTATATTAATTCATTATCTTTACAGTGTGGTGGTGTGGGATACAATAACAGGAGAGGCGATATGTGGATCTCAAGCACAAGTTAAAAGTGCTGGAAATACATACTGTGTTTGTGCTTCAAACAGTAAAGATGATGTATTTGTAACAGGTGGAGAGTAAGTACAGTATATCATAACTTACTAATTTTCACTTTAATTTACTTTAAACAGGCATTATGGGAGATTAGATAAAGAGTTGACTCTTCTCGCTATAATAGTTAAAAAATAAATAATGTAAATAGAATATGTTGAAAATTCAGTCAAATTGCTCCACTCTGAACTGAGATATTAGCTTTTGAATTTTAAGCCTAGCCTCGATCATCATGATAAAAAACAGTATCATTAGCAGCAGATCAAATTCAAATCCAGTGAAAATCAGACACATAAGATGACATTGCGAGTTAATTATGGTTTGGATAAGTTAATTAATGTCTAATTAATAGTTTATGTAACATTTCTGGCCTAAAGAAAGACCTGCAATAGAAAGATTTAGTTCTTGTATAATGTATGTTTAATTGAAGAAATGACAATTTTAGAAACAACATTAACCCAAGTAGCAAACAAGATTATTTGAGATTTGCCCGCAGTGCTTTTCAAATTGTTAACAATTAATTTTTTTTTAAAAATATTTTTAGAAATACTCTGAGAGTTTGGCAGTTAGATGTAGAAAATCGTAAAATTCGACCGACAGACGTAAATTTGGGAGGTTTAAAAAGAATAGTAAAATGTATTGAGGTGAGTTGATTTTTTAGCGTGTAATTGTTAAACTTTATAACAATGATCTATTTCTGAATTATGTCCAGAGGGACACTCACTGAATTACACTACATATTTCGTTCTCATTATAGGGGCCCCAGGGGGTTGGGTTCTGAATGGTCAGACACATGCGCTTTAGATCACAATGTCTGTCATTAGAGTCAACTGGCGTGGTTTCGATTTCCATCTTGTATGGGGAGGGGGGGTTGGATGGCCGAATGGTTAGCATGTGCGCGCTATATCATAAGGCCTGTCATTGAGTCAACTGGCATGGTTTCGAATCCCCGGTTGTACGTGACAAGGAGTAGGGTCGTCTTTCCAACCTCGTGGGTTTTCTCTGGGTCCTCCGGTTTCCTCCCACTGCTGAAGACCCCTATACACAAGCAAATTATTGAAATAAAATTAAACCATATGTTAGTCCCAACATGACCTAGTTTGTGTCGAGTGGACTTTAAACCCCATTTCTCTCTCTCTCCTTCTTGTATGTGAAGAGGAGTAGAGTCAGCTGTTCAACTGCATGTTTTCTCTGGTTTCGTCTCGCTGCTCAAGACTCTTTAAGCGCATCGAATTATTGAAATAATCATATTTTAGTCCCGAAATGGACTTTTTTTCTGGAGTGGGCATTAATAAACCCCAATTTTCTCCCTCTCTCATTATATAATTATTTTTTGTCAGATGGTTGATGAGCAAGATCCTCCATATTTCTTCTGTGGAACCACAACCGGTGATATTCTTGTTGTCAACATGGACTCCCAGCGTCTGCAGTTTGTTGTTCCAGAGAAAAATAAATTCAGCCTCGGGGTGACTGCATTAGCGTTTGTTAGAATTTCGGAAAGAGATGAACACTTGAACAGAGATGGCACCAAAACATGTTTACCCACATTTGAATTTTTGGTTGGAGCAGGGGATGGGGAACTTGGAGAATATAAGATAAAATTGTCTGTTCAGGCCAACAAAGTAAAGGCAACAATGGTTCACAAACAAAATGTCAAGTAAGTATTATTGGTTAATTAAACTGTTGTAGGATTTTAAAGGATATCCTTGTAATTATTGTCTGTCATTAGTGTTAGATACAATCTGATTTAAATACAGATCTATATTTTGTTTCGTTTTTTTATACTTTCGATGGCCTACACTACATGAAGATCTGACCAGTGTTGAAAGTGGAATCAACATTAAACAAAAATTCAAAATTCAGTTCTGTTACAGAAAATCCAATCCGATTACAATGCAGATCCTATTTTGTTTTGTATTTTATGGTTCAAAATTTTATTTAATTGTCTTCACTACACTAGGATCTGGAAGTGTTGTTAAATAACTCGCGTTCTAGTTGATGTATGGGATTAACCAAACAAATGATCAGTTGAGTTGAGTTCTTGTTGCATGGCACGTGGAACTGTGGGTATACATTCACAGCTATAGAAAACAAAACTGGTGTCATAGGGTCATAGGTCAGATCTTCATCAGACAGCAGATAATCATCCGGCCTTTAGAATGTTTACAAATTTTTAATTAAGAACAGTAACATGGCGACTTATTTTCTATTTCAGACCCTGGAGAGATACCTCGTTCAAAAATAAATGTAATTCCATAACATCAATAGCGCTAAGAGGTGGAGGCCACCAGGTATGTGTTCGTATGAAGTCTTTTTATGCCATGTTAAATTAATTTTTAAACGTTCCTTTCTTTCATAAATTTGCTGGCCCCAAAAAATATTTATTCATAATTTTCATATAAAGTTTGTTAATTTTTTAAATTTTCCTTTCTTTCATTAATTTGCTGGCCTCTAAAATTATTTATTCATAAACAATTAAATCATGATTTTTGCAGTTTTTCGTTGGCAGTGGTCATTCCCAGATCTACAGATTCAATTATGCGGAATTCAAATGTGAACTAACCAAAACCTGCCATTCCAAACAAGTTAATGATGCAGTTTTTCCATTGTGAGTTTTTATTATTATATACTTTTAGAATTTGTTCTTTAAAAACCATTTTAGTAGATGCAGTGATGTAGACATTGCTAAATGTAGGGGTGTTCTAGAATATTGGGGTGGGGGGGTGGTCAAATGGTTAGCGTGTGCACGTTGGATCAGAAAGTCTATCATTGAGTCAAGTGGTGTGGTTTCGATTCCCCACTTGTACTTGACAAGGAGTAGGGTCGTCTTTCCAACCTCGTGGGTTTTCTCTGGGTCCTCCGGTTTCCTCCCACTGCTGAAGACCCCTACGCGCACGCAAATTATTGAAATAAAATTGAACCATATGTTAGTCCCGAAATGACCTAGTTTGTGTCGAGTGGAAGTTAAACCCCATTTTTCTCTCTAGAAGATTGTTCAGTGGACAAAATAATAAGGTGAAATGAAATAAAATGGGGTTTAACATCCTACATCTATAACAGGGCTAATAAAGAGATTTGCAATTATAAAGGAAGGATAAACACACATGCCCGTCTTCATTAGGCCAGTAGGACGTAAAACCCCTACTATATCAATCCATAATTTTGATTTAATGAAATTTTATGTTTTTTTTCAGTGGAACATCAGAACTGATTGTAACATGTCAAGATGAAGAAATACGAATCTGGCAGTTATCAACTGGTAAAGAAATTCGACGACATGTTGTTTCTAATTTAACCTGTAATGCTGTGTGTATAACAAGGGATGGTTCCAGTATCTACTCAGGTATGTTTTGTGTCGAGTGGACATTAAACCTCACTTCTCTCTCTCTCATTAAAACAATAGGACGTTAAAGCCCTAAAGATTAAAGATACATTATGGCAGATTAGATAGAGCTGGCAGTTCTCACTATAATAGTTAAAACTAAATAATGTAAAGGGAATTTGCTGAAAATTTCAGTCAAATTGATCCACTCTGAACCAAGAATTTAGCGATTGAATTTTTGGCCTAGCCGTGAACATCATTACTAAAGTAGGTACGATAAAAAAAACAGTCTCGATTATCCATTTCATGATTAAATCATGAATGAAAGTTGACTAGCAAATCGGATCCTAATTCAGTAAATATCGCAGGCTAGCGATGACATCGAGAGTTGATTATGGTCTGGATAAGTTAATTAATGTATAATTAATAATTTAGATAACATTTCAGACCTGAAATAGGTAGATTTAGCTCTTGCATAATGTATGATTAATCTAGGGAATAACTATAGTGGATATTTTCTCTTGTGTTTATGAATTTGTTTATTTTTCAGCTTGGGCTGATGGTAAAATAAGAGCGTTTGGATTTGATCCCAAGACATCGAACATAGTGGACAAATGTGTTATAAATGAAGCCCACAATAAAGGTGTAACGGCTATAGCCTGTACATCAGATGGTAGATGTATTATTAGTGGCGGGGGCGAAGGACAAGTAAGGATTTGGTCCATACAAGAAAATTACGATGCCCGTGGAAAGAAAGTCTACAGAGGCGTTCTAATTGAAACGATGAAAGAACATAAAGGTTCTGTATCAGCAATCAAGGTTCGAGACAATGACAAAGAATGTACATCTGCTAGTACAGATGGTACCTGCATCATATGGGATCTAGAGTAAGTTGATGAACAAATCATTAGTGCACTTTGTGCTTGTTTTCTTAAAGTTACAATTTCATATTTTTAAGTTATATTTTTAAAATTTATTAAAATAAAGCCTTAAAATAGATGGTATCTATAAACAGTCCTACCTTGTTAAAAAATAATCCTATTAATCCTATAATTCACTATTGCCAGTTGAGAAATTGGCAAAAATATCATTTTCATCGACAAATTCAAACGTTTGAGAATAGAAAACAAGGGAGGTAATTGTGTTATTATTTCCGGTGTAAATGAGTTTTAAGTGTGAGAATGACACCTATGATCGTATAATAGTGAGTTGACAACCTATTAAGCAAAAGACATAGAAATAATTATGTTTTGACTTTCTTAGAAAATATGAAATTGTAACTTTAAATTATTGTAATGAATTATAAACAATCACAGATCATGCAATCTGATTAAAAATACACATCTATATTTCGTTTTGTTTTTTTTTATACTTTTGATGGCCTACACTACACGAAGATCTGACCAGTTGTAGTGGGAGGTCGTGTCAGGGGTCATAGGAGTGGCTTTGACCCTATGATGTCAGACATTTGATTAACCAAATTGTGCACATAAAAAAATTAAGTATAGATAAATTAATGCCTTATAAAATCTTGTTGAAAGTAGAGCCATAGTTTTAACTATTCACATGATCTGCAATCTGATTAAAACACAGATCCTATTTCGTTTCGTTTTTTTTATAAATTATAGTTCAAAATTTTGTTTTACTTGTCTTTACTACACTACCGGCGTTTTAGTTAATGTGAGGGATTAGCCAATGAAACAGTCTGTTACAGCGAGTTTTTGGCGTGAGGTGCAGGGACTGTGGGTAAACCACAAGAAACAGAAACGCTGATCTTCATGTAGTGTAGGACATCGAAAGTATAAAAAAAATGAAACGATGTGTAGATCTGTATTTTAATTAGATTGAGTTAAAAGCAGTTAAATGCACATTTGATTTACTGATTTTATTATGTTGATTATCTTTTTATACAGAGTCTTAATCGGATTCATTTATTTCTTTTTCAGAAAAAAAGTTAGAAGTCAGATTGTTTTCGCCAATACATTATTCCAGTGTGTTGGTTATGGAGCTGATGCCTGCCATATTGTGACTTGTGGCACTGATAGGAAAATTGGTTACTGGGAAACATTTGATGGTTCTCTGATTAGAGAACTAGATGGTTCTTTAGCTGGTGCTATAAATGCTTTGGATACATCCCCAGATGGAAAATACTTTGTTACTGGTGGAGAAGAGAAGTTGTTAAAGGTTATTATCTTTCATTATCTTTGTTATTACATTCTTATATATTATTCAAAAAAGGGAGGTTGGATGGCTGAATATACTGACGTCCAAAAGAAAGTATACACACTAAAAGTATGACTAAGTTTTGTTTAGATTAAAAACATTTGATAAAGCATTATTGAGTTTGTCTCTTGCGTCCAAACTCAACATTTCTAAGCAAAATAAAAATGTGAAACAAATTGACATTCTACCCTAATACCGTATACCATGGAAAAACGACTTTGGTTGATGCAGCACAAAATGCACAGTGTATACTTTCTTTTGAACGTTAGTATAGTTAACATGTGCGCGCTGCATCATAAGGTCTGTCATTGAGTCAACTGGCGTGGTTTCGATTACCCCGATTTATGGACAAGGAGTAGGGTCACCTGTCCAACCTTGTGGGTTTTCTCCGGTTTCCTCTCACTGCTAAAGACCCCTACGTGCAAGTGAATTATTGAAATAAAATTGAACCATGTGTTAGTTCCGAAATGACCTAGTTTTTGTCGAGTGGACGTTAAACCCCATTTCTCTCTCTCTTACTTCATATATTCAAAATATATTTTTATGTTTTATAAATATTTAACAGCTGTTAATCTAGGGGTAAAAAAAATAATGCAGTTGCATTGCAAGATTCTATTCATCTTTATATCGGCATTTGTTCAAAGAACCTTTAAATATTTGAGGTACACATTAATTTGTAAACTTGTGGATTATTTTCTCCCTGTTAAAGATACATTATGGGAGATCAGTTAACGAGATGGCAGTTCTCGCTATAATAGTTAAAAACTTGATAGTGTAAAGGTAATTTGCTGAAAATTTCAGTCAAATTGATCCACTATGAGCCGAGAACGAAGTGGGTGAAATTTTCGCATAGTCTCGGTCATCATTACTAAAATCATTAATATAAACAGCATAGTCTCGATTATCCACTGTTTTGATTTAATTATCAATGGCCGTTAAGCGGTATATAGGAATCTAATCCAGCCAACATCGAAGGCTAGCCTTGACATCCAGAGTTTATTATGGTCTGGATAAGTTAATTAATGTCTAATTGATAATTTAGATAACATTTCAGGCCTAAAGAAAGACTTGTAATAAGCAGATTTTGCTCTTGCATAATGCATGTTTAATGTATGCCTTAAATATTTGAGGTACACATTTGTAAACATGCATTATGCAAGAGCTAAATCTGCCAATTGCAGGTCTTTCTTTAGGTCTGAAATGTTATCTAAATTATTTAGACATTAATTAACTTATCCAGACTATAATCAACTCTCGATGGCATCTCTAGGCTGTGATATTTATTGGATTAGAACTCAGTCTGCTGCTTTTGATTAAATAAAAAAATGGATAATCGAGACTGTTTTTTTATCGTACCGACTTTAGTAATAATGATCGAGACTAGACCCAAAATTCAATCTCTAAATACTTGGTTCAGGGTGGATCAATTTGACTGAAATTTTCAGCAAATTCCCTTTACATTATCTTGCTTTTAACTATTATAGTGAAAACTACCAGCTCTTTATCTAATCTCCCATAATGTATCTTTAATGTATGCCTTGAAAGAAAACTAAAAAAACATTAAAGTTATCATTAATGAATCCTATTTTTTATGTTTCAGGTGTGGAGGTATGATGAAGGAGAAGTTACCAATGTTGGTATTGGACACAGTGCAGCTATTACTAAAGTCCGAATTTGTCCTAACCAAAGGTACATTATCAGTGTTGGCCAAGATGGAGCTATTTTAGTATGGAAATTTCCCAATTACTAAAACATGAAGAATAGAGTTCTCATTTATATTTGCAAAAATTGCTCCTATCATATTTCATAATTTATTATCACCTCAATTCAAAACATTACACGGTTTACAATTCAAAGAAATTATTACCTACAGAATATTTGAAGAGCCCCGGGGAAGAACGATCTAAGTCACTTTTTCAGTGAACCCCAGTTAATGGCGTCATCTAGAAGCAAATTGTATAAGCTTTCTGTGGAAAAATCAATTTCAGGTAAAAACAATCAGAGTCACATTGAAACCAAGGCCCTTGTGAAATGGCCTCCTGGACAAATACGCCCATCATACCCTTTATTTGACCTTAATTTGGCTGAAAAGTGGAAGTCAGTTGTTGTACTGGTATTAAACATCATTTGAAGTTGTTATTAAACCCACTCGTTGTTCTGTTCGCGCCAAGTATTCTCGTCCAAAAGTCTGTTTTGCCTTTTATGCAAAATGACAAAAGTGTGACTTAGATCGTTCTTCCCCTGGACTCTTCATTTGCTTACATTCTAAAATTAAATTTTTACAACTCATTTTGTACATACATTTCCAAAATTGATTTAAATTTTAATATTTATTACACATGAAAACTTATTTTCAAAGTGATTTATCTTTCTTCCGTTTTAAAATATCCAACTGTCATTTTATATAATATTTTTACGTCTTGAAGTTGTCCTAATTGTATATATAAGGGAAATGTAACTTAATAAATATTTATTGAAAAAGTGGTTATTGCTTAAAATGATAATTCTTCAACAGTCAAACCCCTGAATATATAACCATTGACTGACAACCTTATTCAGATTACTGGGGAAATGTTTTAACATACGTGTGGCTACAGTATGTAGGATACTTGTAAAACAATGAATGATGAGCACAATTAAACATACCTGAATAAATATACATTATGCAAGAGATAAATCTGCCTATTGCAGGTCTGTCTGCAATTAGACATTTATTAACATGAAAAGACCTTAATCAACTCTCAGTGCCATCTTATGTGTTGAGAATTTTCACTGGATTTGAATCCGATCTGCTGATGATTAAATCCAAAAATGGATAATCAAGATTTTGTTTTTTTATCATACCAACTTTAGTAATGATGATCGAGACTAGACCTAAAATTCAATTGCTAATATCTCCATGGGCGTATAAAAAGTAGGTGAGGTACTGACTTTTTCCTCTTGTTAACAACAGAACATTATATCCTCTCCCCATATAAATTGGGTCAAATGGGGTCCCAGTAGGAAATGGGGTAATTATAAGCTTAATTCCCTTAAATATAGCCATACATCAACAAAAATAATTCTTGGTAATTTTCTATGGACAATGTCATATCCTAATGTATGTGATTACCACAATAATAATGACACATATTGTATTTGTTGATGAATGGACCAACTTTAAAAGTCCCTCACACATCCATTGACAAAGAGAGAGAAATGGGGTTTAACGTCCACTCGACACAAACTAGGTCATTTCGGAACTAACACATGATTCAATTTTATTTCAATAATTCACATGCGCGTAGGGATCTTTAGCAGTGGGAGGAAACCGGAGAAAACCCACAAGGTTGGACAGGTGACCCTACTCCTTGTCACGTACAAACGGGGAATCGAAACCCTGCCAGTTGACTCAATGACAGACCTTATGATACAGCACGCACATGCTAACCAATCGGCGATCCCCCCAATTGACAAAGAAATAAACTAAATGTTTTTAATTTATGGTTGTATTTTATTTGATGTGTGACCTATATACAATGTATATACAGAAATACTTTTTACAAATTTTGAAATAAATTAAAGCTTGCTGTCATCCCCATGCTTGTGTTTTACAATAATGTAACACCAATTTTCCATCACTACCAAAAGACTGAAAATACAGAATTGATAGAAGTATAAATGGTAAAGATAGATTGTCAGGCCACAACAGTGCATTGTAGGTGATTGGAGACACTAAAAACTGATCATGGACAATAGAGAGAGAGAGAAATGGGGTTTAAGTCCACTGACAGAAATTAGGTCATTTCAGGACTTACATGTAAATATGGTTCAACTTTATTTCAATAATGCGCTTGTGCGTAGTGGTTTTTAGCAGTGGGAGGACCCAGAGAAAAGCCACGAGGTTGGACAGACTACCCTACTCCTTGTCGGGGAATTGAAACCACACCTGTTGACTCAATGATAGACTCTAGGATACAATGCGCACATGCTAACCATTCGGCCACCCAACCCACCCTGATCATGGACCCATCCAACTAAACGGCTACCAACCCAACCCACCCAGATCATGGACCCATGAAGCAATTACCAGAAATAATTAAAATTTGATTGGCTTCTTGTTCTTTCTTGAACTAATATAATTAAAACATGTACTGGTAATTGGATGATGACTTAAAGATACATTATGGGAGATTAGATATAAGTTGGTAGTTAAAAACTAGATAGTGTAAAGGCAATTTGCTGAAAATTTCATCAGATTGATCCACTATGAACTGAGAATGAAGCGATTGAAATTTCAGCCTAGCCTTGATCATCATTACTAAAATCTGTACGATAAAAAACATAGTCTTGATGATCCATTTCATGATTAAATTATGAATCGAAGTTGAGCAGCAAATGGTATCTTAATCCAGTAAATATCGCAGGCTATCGATGCCATCTAGAGTTGATTATGGTCTGGATAAGTTAATTAATGTCTAATTAATAATTTAGATAACATTTCAGGCCTAAAGAAAGACCTGCCATTGGCAGATTTAGTTCTTGCATAATGTATGTTTAAAGTCCTGTGGTGCCAAACTACAATATTGTGAAAGATGAATCTCTTATATGAATATCAGTCAAAAAATGGTTCATTCCATTCAGTATTTACAAAGATATGTGGAATTTAAAATTCATCAATCTATGCTGTTTTGCTATGTAATAAGCCAGCTGCCATTTTGTTGTCTGCGAAAACTTATTGGTAGGCCTTTTTTTTATATCTGACTGAATCCAACCTGTGACATAATCTAGTGTTATTATTTTGATTTTGTTTTCTTAAATAAATATAAAATAATCAATCTGAGTGCATATTAGACTGGGGTAAGATGTCAGAAATTTGATATCTATACTAATATTTGTGAAGTTTGTCTGTCTGTCTGTTCGGGGTTGGCGGCTACACTAGGTCTGCCCCGAGTCTGAAATTTGGGGTATAGGGGTAGCTCGGACCGGGGAGTAACATAGGCCAGGTGGCGTTAGTCTACCACTTCCGGTTTCGGGGTTATGATCCCCGAGCGAAGCCGGGCATTCTTCTAGTTTAAAGGAGCTAAATCGCTAACATTTGGGACCTAGAAATTCACAAAAGTGGGTCGCAACGCATATAATACTGTAATATGAATGTATATAAACTGATTTACATTTAATGGTTTCCGTTTTTACTCCAATTTCAAATCAGTTATGTTCACCAAAATAAGTCAGCAATCTCAATCGAGTGCAAATTTCTAGCGTCTAGTTATTCTAGTCTACATAACTCCAATTGATTTGGTGCAATGTGTCTAGCCTCGTTCCTCGAGTCTCTCAATACAACTGGGGCTGAAGCGCATTATGGTACACGATTTGTGTACCAATGATAACAAAAATATTTTATCTTAAATATCGGATATCAGAAGCTCATCTTTTCCCGGTAAGTTTACATCATCAATGTTGATTTAAATTGACCAATAATTCGTGTTTTCGATGTCGAAGATTTTGGAGGATTTTGAGTTACGGACTTAGGTCCTTTAACCTTAAAGTACAAATGGAGCATGATTACTTAACCTGTTTCAAATAGATAGCTGTATGATTACAAACCATGTATATATTTTACTTACATCAAATAAAACACCAATCTCTGTATCCGGAGAGGGAGAAAAGGACTGATTTACATACAAAAACTGAAGATAAAAAAAATACACATTTGATATTATTATACTTTAACAATCCACTGGTCTGTTCCATCCTTGCATTGGCTGAGAGAGGTCATCGGGATTTTCCAACGGGGTTTCCCTTTGTCAGCTACATGTATGCAGGACGAAGCGTTTGACAATGACAGCTGTCTAGTCATTTGGATGGCACGAAAAAACAAGGTCCCGTGCATACATTGGCTGCTGTAAAATGTCCCTCATAGCACACTGTATGGCTTATGCCCGTCTTCATTAGCCCAGTCGGAGCAGAACAGTAGGACGTTAAACTCCATTTCATTTCATGTCTAATTACTAAATGTCATTAAAAAGTTTTAATGTCAAGACAAGACTCACTGCTTTAAGTCTGTTATATATTCCTGTACTGTTTGTTATGTCTATGATTAGTTGAGCCAGTTACTACCAGCACTTTAAACATTAAAGGACAATATTGGTGTCAGTCATTATCCCATATGTGATAGAACTGGTTAAACGCATTCCAAATATAATTTTAACAGAGATCATTGCTACGATAGATGTGTAATGCAGGTTTCCACAACCGGAAGTGACAAACGCAAAAGAAAAACACAAGTTATCCCTCTATATAACTGACTGAAGTGACGAGTGATAACAGATACATGGGCAAATTTCTGCTCACTTATAATTCCTTTGAAGACCAAAAGTTGTTGTGCGAGACTGAGAAAGGATATCTGACAATTCATAAAAAGAATTGACTGTCACTAGATAAGCGAACATGAAAGAAAAAAAGTGATAATATCTGGCACCAATATTGTCCTTTAATTAAATCTACTGTCATACTTACGAGAGAATCTGAAACAGTAAATTTCAGATATTTTTTTATGAATTCACTGACCCAGCAAACAGGTTTATTTCGATCAACAGCCCATTTTTTCTTCTTCATAATTGGTGCATCTCCTGCTGGTTTTAGTAAAACATCAACTACAATATAGCAAAAAAATCTGTTAACATTATATATGTCTGAAAAAATTTTTTTAACCAAAAACTAGACACTCATATATCTCTGGAAATCTATTCTAATATTTGTGAAGTTTGTCTGTCTGTTTGGGGTTGGCGGCTACACTAGGTCTGCCCCGAGTCTGAAATTTGGGGTATAGGGGTAGCTCGGACCGGGGAGTAACATAGGCCAGGTGGCGTTAGTCTACCACTTCCGGTTTCGGGGGTTATGACCCCCGAGCGAAGCCGGGCATTCTTCTAGTATTTCATTATCTACCAACCCTCCACCATTTTGTCTATGCCGTACTTGAATCTAACTCAATGTTATACCTACATGTAACTGTATGAACAAGGAATTGAGAATTGAGCTTTACCTGATATCGAGCCCAATCCTAACACTACTCACTAGCATGAAGAAACCTCTAGATCTGCCATTTAACAATCACTCCTGAGTCCTGGATATTCATTTATTACGGGACATGTAATTCTAACAGACTGGGTTAATTATCTGTCAATCAATTTTCAAGTCTAAATATACTCATCATTATTGAACACAGTCATTAATGAACAGCTACACCAAAAAGTTTGAACATTCTAGTTTCTAGACATGAAACTTGGGGTGTGTCCATCCACTGTAGAAAGGGGCTTGGTGGCAAGGAGAGAGAGAGAGAAATGGGGTTTAACGTCCACTTAAGGTTGCAGCGATACCCCGGGGATGCCGCATTATCGCGATTATTTTTTTTCAAGTGATATCGTATCGGCCAAAGTTGAATAATCGCAATCCCCGGTATTTTAGGATTTTTTTGGGCGGAGGTCGGTGCAATAAATCCAAAGTTCATTTTCACCGGTGCGGGGGCCGGATCGAATTCGAAATAATAGTTTAATTACTACTTGTAAAATTATACAATAAAAATCGGTGAGAGAAAGTTCCCGAAACACATTTTGTAAACAAAGCCGCACGCGACATCGGTGTACCGTAGCAACGGTGCGGCGAATCCCCGGTTAACAAGACTGAAAATATTATGTTTATTTCAATGTTAAGTTAGTACTGTACGTCTGGTTGTTTAACCCGCCAAAACAAAGCAACCAAGTAACTCGACTTAGTCATCCAGCCGCTTTTTTCAAGTTATGAATCCGCACTCAGGTTCATCGATATGATTTTTTAAAACATACTTTGGGTGGTTTTTAATATTTTAGAAGTAATTAGAACATATATTTAAAACCATACGACTAAACTTTAATTAATGAGATATTTACAAACTAATAAATTTGTATATTTTTTATTGTTGAAAAACATACACTAACACAGCGGTTATACCATATTCAAGACTGGTCAATCGAGTCGGTGGTTTTTCCATTTCTCGTCTTTTACTCGGTCACAGTGCGTCGGCTGCTACAGAATAGAATTTAAACTGTAATTAATGATTAAAATGTCGAACGTCCAAAAAACACCTACCGATGCTATTATACAAATAGGCCTACAACAAGTGACTGCTTATAATGATCTTGATCAAGTTGATGTCGTTGATTTGTCGGCAAAGGCAAACACATCGTCTGTTGTGTGGAATTATTTTTCATGCCTAATGGAAAGTCCACGTAATGGCACTTATCTACTATCTAGTTTTGTTTATTTTATCTTTGTCTCCGCTATTACTGTTTTAACAGTTTACTTTTTTTGGATATTTTAAATAGATAATGTATTACATTATTATTAAAATAAATTGAAAAGTGAATCGACTTTTGTTTTTTATCGGATGGCTTTAGATGGGTGGGTAGTGGACTGATTGATTAACATAAATAGTGTCTTATTAAGTGACAACAGAACCCACCTGCAAACTGAGGAGAAATTACAGATGGCTATTACCCCCTATTTTTCACTAGAAATCCTATCCTCTAACCAATCCTTTATTATGGTGCATGATAATTACAATTATCACGATTATAAATAACTATCGTGATAAAGAGAAATATCATGATAAAGAGAATTATCGTGATAAAATTGATAATCGTAGACTTTTATTTATCGCGATAATTCCAAAAGCAGTTATCATGATTAATGGCGATATCAGAATTTGATATCGTTGCAACCTTACGTCCACTCGACACAAACTAGGTCATTTCGGGACTCACATATGGTTAAATTTTATTTACATAATTCGCTTGTGTGCAGGGGTCTTTAGCAGTGGGAGGAAACCGGAGGCCCCGGAGAAAACCCACAAGGTTGGACAGGCGACCCTACTCCTTGCCACGTACAACCGGGGATTCGAAACCACGCCAGTCGACTCAATGACAGACTTTATGATACGGCGTGCGCACGCTAACCATTCAACACCCCTGGTGGCAAGGAGAAAATCGCTGTTTGTTATTTGCTAGAATACAGAACTTTACACATGTGTCCTACTTTTTGATATCTTTTGGTTCGTTGAAAGCGGCATGGTTATTTAATTTGCTACCTACCTGGTTGGTGATTATCGTAGAATAATAGGTTTATTTAATTAAGTCACTCCCAAGTTAAAACCCAATTTATTGTAATGAATGACGTATTTACATGACATCAGAAAAGTCCAAACGTAATTGGATATTACAAATAGATCTGATGACAATGAATGCAAAATGAAATATTGGACTTAACAGGTTACGGAAAAACCTGCACCCCAATAATTATACTACTGTCTGATTCATCGTAAATTTTAAACGGATTTCTTCGATTATGAACAAACTACTTAACTTTGGTTATTATAAACTTACCTGTGTGTTTGTAATGAACTCCCGTTCGATAAAATCCATTGCACAACTAATTATCACAACGATGAAAACAATTTCTCTCTTGAAAAATTTGAAAATTTACTTGTAATTTCGACTGAGTCGATGTCAACAATGTCTTCGTGACGTAATGGTCGAATCCAATATACCTGTTGCGGGGGTTGGTTAACATTGAAAGATAGTTTGACAGCGCCATGATTTTGATCGTATATGGGTTTGGGCGACGAAAAATATCAATTGAAGGCAATTACATAGGAGATTTATATGGAAACCATTGATCGCCAGTCTATCAAATTTTCTTCACAATTAAAATATCACTGATTGCACGGATACTCGTAAAAATAAAGTCATGAATAAACTATAAATATCCTATCTTCTTTATGTTATAAATAATTTAACAAGGATCATGAAGCTTACCTCCGAATTCTCTGAGTGTATTTTTGATTTTATACGCATTCTTTCGATCGAATAATAACCGCTTCAGTAACATCTTTAAGCGTGTTGCGGCAGCCCTCAGCGTGTCTATTGCCGTATTGGGTGCCCGGGTGGGTATATAATGCTACTAAGCCCGTATGACCCCGTAAGAAGCGGAACATTAATTTTCGATTCGACAGTTTTGACCGAAGTGTGATAAAGCCCGTAAAACGAATGTATAGTTGTGTTTGTGCGGCATGCGTGTTCAAAAGTAAATAATCCCATCCGAGTCACTAATCAAATAATTAGAACAAAATATTTCAAAAAGTAAAGCTATAAAATTTGCAGAGATTTTACTAGAATGTAAAAGACGGTAACTAAATACAGGAATGCGGGTAGTTATGTGTGCGAACGCTCAAACTCAATGCCAATTGTCGTAGGTATCCAGACCACTCGGACCAAAGACTACTCGGACTAAGACCAGTCGGACCAATTAAATTATATTATAAGGCTAGACAATATGCTATTTATTTATTATTAAATCACAATACAAAGAAGCAAATAATTCTTATACGGAATTCTTATATTTAGAGTTGTTTGGTTCAATTTTGTGTACGGAAAATAAATCAACGATTAGTTTTAAAATTAATTAATAATGGTGCCCAAAAAAAATATCAATCTAATTTTTCTTTACTCTTGCAATGAGACTCGGTATGTCCAGACTTTTGACAGTTTCTACATATACGGGTATACTGTTCTTGTCTGATAGCCTAATTTTACTTTTTCCACATTCGCGGTATCCCCAGTGGTTTCATTCCGTTCTACCCCACTAACCCCTGGGTTACTATATATGGGGGGGGGGGGGGGGGTGGAGACACGTTTTCAAGTTATCCGCCCTTGATGCGTTAATATAAACAGCACATAATAATACGAAGACCGGACGTTTATATGCCCCTTTTTAAACGTGACTACAAGTGTGGTTCTCGATATTTTGCGATTTGGAATACAATTATCAATTTATTCAAACAACACGTTATTATTAGTTCGAGTAGTCATATTAAAACACACACAATTATCAATTTATTCAAATAACACTTTATTATTGGTTCGAGTAGTCATATTAAAATAAACACAATTATCAATTTATTAAAATAACACTTTATTATTGGTTCGAGTAATTATATTAAAACAAACGCAATTATCAATTTATTAAAACAACATTTTATTATTGATCCGAGTCGTCTTTCTGTTGGGTCCGAATTGTCTTTTTGTATGGTCCGAGTAGTCTATTTGTTTGGGCTGAGTGGTCTATCAGTTGGTCCGACTGGTCTTGAACCGAGTGGTCTTTGGTCCGAGTGGTCATGGATTCTTGTCGTAATTGTACTTGAATTTCCTACGCTGTCACCCCTAATACGAAATGATATCTTCCGCAGAGTGACATAACCATCTTCCATATTGGTATTTTTCTCTGAGAAAAGTTTGTGATATTTCAATTTTTCAAGGGAGAACTTGTTTTCATCCTTGTGATAATTAGTTGTCCAATGGATTTTATCGAACGGGAGTTCATTACAAACACACAGGTAAGTTTATAATAACCAACGTTAAGTAGTTTGTTCATAATCGAAGAAATCCGTTTAAAATTTACGATGAATCAGACAGTAATATGAATCCACACCCCTTTATGTCAGTGACAGTAATAATGGTGTAAAAGTATGCACTGAGAATATATCCATTTTGTCACTAAGACTGACCATACGAATAACGATGAAATCACGGAATTAGATTAGTTGCACTATGACTCCGACTAACAAGAGTAGAATTAATAAATCGAAAGTAAAGATGTCCTACTTTTAGATTTGGACTGGGCTGTATTATTTGAACTAGTAGTAGGTTTCACAGTAGAATTCGTATCCTCTGTCTCGTGAGGTGGCGCCTCGTCGACTTTTTTGTCTTGAACGCCATTATCTACGTTTTCAGATCCCTCAGATGCAGGATTCTGATCATTGTTTACGGAATTATTTTCGTCAGACATGAC
The DNA here is from genome assembly GCF_932274485.2 of Patella vulgata. NCBI lineage: Eukaryota > Metazoa > Mollusca > Gastropoda > Patellidae > Patella > Patella vulgata. Next base: position 10,741,741 of record NC_065880.2, on the reverse strand, counting down.
ACCCCTCTGAAACTCCGTCTAGCGGTAACATTTATAATTATTAGAGTTACCTTCCCCGGGCACCTGCCAACTTTAGTCTCGCCCTTCAAGACGCAAGTAATTGTGGCCTCAATATATAGAACCCATAATATATTTCACAAAACGACAAAATTAATAATGGATATATACATATTTTGTAATTAAATTTTATTTACATTAAATAAATACACGCAAATGCCGTATATATGCATACACTGTGAAGTAATGTTCACAATTATACATTAGAGAAATTTAAAATACATGTATTCTCACAGTCATATTAAATGACAATTAGATTTTTATATTATACAGTCACATATTTTTGTGATTTATCAACCTTTATACAATAATTTTATTTCCCAATATTTATTGAACACAGTTCAAAAACTTAATATTAATTAAGATTTCATTAGATGTGTTTGACTTTAAAGAAGGCATATCAAATTGTAATATCATATTGTACAGTCACATATTTTTGTGATTTATTAAAGATACATTATGTAAGATTTAGATAAAGGGCTATAGCCATTATTGCTATAATAGTTTGGAAATAGATAATGTAAAATGAATAATTTGAAAATTTCAGTCAAATTACTCCATTGCGAGCGCAGATATTAGCCTTTGAAGGTTTGACAAGACGTGTGCAATAAATTCAACCACCGTAATGGTTGTTCGAAGGCAAGTCTCTCTCCTCCATTTTTAGCTTAATCAAAATATGGCTGAACTGTTCTAATCTATTTAATATGTGAGAAATCTGATGCCGTTGAGAGTTGATTATGGCCTGGATAAGTTAATTAATGTCTAATTAATAATTTAGAAAACATTTCAGGCCTAAAGAAAGACCTGCAATTTGCAGATTTAGCTCTTGCATAATGTATGTTTAAAGGAGCTAAATCGCTAACATTTGGGACCTAGAAATTGACAAAAGTGGGTCGCAACGCATATAATACTGTAATATGAATGTATATAAACTGATTTACATTCAATGGTTTTCGTTTTTACTCCAATTTCAAATCAGTTATGTTCGGCGAAATAAGCCAGCAGTCTCAAGCGAGTGCAAATTTCTAGCGTCTGGTTATTCCAGTCTACATACGCTGTTAGATTTGGTGCAATGTGTCTAGCCTCGTCCCTCGAGTCTCTTGATACAACTGGGACTGAAGCACATTATGGTAAAGGATACACACTAAGGGGAATTTTATATTATTTGCCAATTTAGGCATAAACTTGTTATGATCAAAAGTAAATAAAATTCCAAGTCACTTAGTTTTAAAGTGAAGATTTTAGCTACAAATGGCATTGATACAATGCTATAATAAATATATGTCGCTAGTCAAGCATATCCAATTCAGTTAAATGTCTCTTTAAGTGAGTGAACAGACATAAGTCTTTTAGATACTTGTGTATAGGCCTATATGTGAACTACAAACAATGCGACAGTTTCAATTTTATAAATAAAAATTACATTTATTTACAAGTCATGATTTTAAACATACATTTTTAAGGTCATTTCTTTCTTTTAGTAACGTACTAATTCATTATATAGCAATAGTGATTCGACTTCAATATATTTACAATATATACTAATTCTCACTAGTTAGAAAAGGACATTTTTAACCATTACAAAATCAGGAGATTTTTAGAAAATGCATTAATATAAGATGATCAAAATTATGTCATAATTTTAATTTGAACAAAAAGCACTGAAAGTATAAAAATAATCAACCCCTGTCAAAAAAATTATATTTGTATTGAATATATAATAAATCTTATGAATGTAAAACTAACTCAGCAGCTAATTTTTTACACATATATACATAAATAAATAAAAAAATACACCCAGTTAAAAAAAAAAATCAACAACTTGTACTACATTCTGATTTACATTAAATCCTAAGTTAGCTGTCTGCTCTTTCTCTAGCGTTTCAGATGTAATGTGTAGTTTAATGGTTGAGTACGAAACATTAATTAATCTATTGATATTGCACGAGGGCATTAGTCCAAGGGCTGTATCAATATATAATGCAATGTCTTGCATGAGACCATTAAACAACTTAAAATACAGACACTATCCAGTACATGCATTTCAATGAAATCCGTCACCCGGGTCCAATATAGCAACTAGTATAAATAATGTACGCTTGGCACGTTGCCCATACCATTATTTGATAGAATGGTATGTCAACATCAAATTATGATGTCACATCTGTATTTTAAAATGTATATATGTATGATCATCTTTACACTAATGAAAGGCAGAGTGAAATAAATAAATGTTTGTTATTGGAGATCAAATTGCAAATTGTGCAGTCTGACCATCTATAAAAGAGCATGTTAAAACTTTGACATTAATACATGCAATTATCTTGTCAATCCGATTAAAACACAAATCCTATTTCGTTTCTTTTTTTATAGTTCAAAATTTCATTTTATTTGTCTTTACTACACTAGGACCTGGAAGATTAGCGAATGAAATGGTCTGTTATGGTGAACTCTTGGCATGCAATGCATGGAACTGTGGGTAAACCACTAGAAACGTCAATGCTGATTGGTAAATCAAATCTCTGACATCATAGGGTCAAAAGTCGCTTGTATGACCTATAACGTGACCTATAGCTACAACCTGTCAGATCTTCATGTAGTGTAGGCCATCGAAAGTATAAAAAAGCGAAACGAAATATAGATCTGTATTTTAATCAGATTGAATTTTAATATAACCTCCATTATTTTGTTTTATGCAAACAAACTGCATTCAATAATACTATATAACACAATTTTTATTCAGGTGTTTAGAGAAACCAGCTAACTAAATCTCATAGGTATGAATTGTTTCAAGATGCAGGCACGGCTTGTCTTGATGGTCTCTCTCGTTCTGAAATGGAAATGATTATGAAAGTTTAAATTAATAATAATTAATTATGCTTTCTGATATATTAATTAATGAGTTATTTTGGTAGCAATTTTGATTCAATGACATTACACAAGAAGGATAAACAGTCACTAGATACCGCAAAATAAAATAGTGAAATGAAATGAAATAAAATGGAGTTTAACGGCCTACTCCGAACTGGGCTAATGAAGATGGGCAAACACCATACAGTGGCTATTAGGGAAATTTTGCCCAGACAGCGGCACTACGGCCTACTCTTATATCGAATTCCAACTGTCAAGAGATTATTTACGTGCACACCAATGTGTACACAGGACCTTGGTTTTTCATCCCATCCGAATGACTAGAAAGCTGTCCTTGTCAGGCCCTCCGTCCTGCATCACTGACAAGGGGGAACCACGCCAGAAAATCTGGATGAACTTTCTCAGTCAATGCTGGGATCGAACACTCGACCTCAAGACTAGCGAGCCAACGTCTTACCCACTTAGCCACTGTGACCCCCAATATAAAATAGTTTAGATAGTAAAGGTGATAAGTGATCAGAAAATATGTGTTACCGCCATCAATGACCAGTTAAATAACTTGATACAAGACATGATTTTGCTTCATTAGCAATTATAAACAATAGTATGATTTACTAGAATGATCATGATTAGTAAACCAATATAGGTGCATTGGAGAAAAACAGGTGAGAGAGAGAGATGGGGTTCAACATACACTCGACACAAATTTCAGGACTAACATATAGTTTAATTTCATTTCAATAATTCGTTTGCTCGTAGGGGTCTTTAGCTGTGGGCGAAAACTAGAGGTTGGAAGGTGACCCTACTCCCTGTCATGTATAAGCAGGGAAATGAAAACATGCCACTTGACTCAATAAGTGACCTCATGATCTAAAGTGTATACGTCAAACCATTCAGCAACCCAACTCCCCAACCTGTGAGAGAATGACTGTATTTTACCTTTTGTTGCAGATGGTAATTTGTCTGTGGGGACATCAGGTAGATTTATATTTTCTTCACTTTCACCAGATTGCTACAAATAATAATAATAATAATAATAAATGTCCATTTCTTGAGTGCCAAATCCATCCATAAGTATGCTCAAAACGCTTTTAAGAGCAATAAACTATATACATGTCTGTTAGTATTTAATTGGGATTTGAAACTTGTAATGTTATATGTTTTAATGTATACACATTAGCAATGAGAATGACTGACACCAATATTGTCTTTTAAAATATTGATGAATTACAAAATGTATATAATTCCAGTCAATATACAAAACAAAATAAATCATGAATTAACAGTCTAAACAATTTAATAATAATGTTACATGATGTCATTCTAGTTTACACATTTAATAATAATAATTCTCTATTTATACAGCCCAATAATACTAAAACAGCACTTCGTGTTTCGCTTTTCAAGTTGTCTCCACTGAACTATGGAAACGCTTCTGTAAACAGGAACGTCTTTAGCTGAGATTTAAATGCATCTAGGTAGTCAGTGGTTCTAATCTTGTTAGGCAATGAATTCAACAACAGAGGAGTAGAAAATGAGAAAGATCTTTTTGCAATTTCAAGATTCATTTAAATATCAATTCAAAAGATTATACATGTATGTAGGTTAATCACTTTTATGTGAAAACAATTTTGTGTGTGTGTTATGTTTTATTTGTAGAAAAAAGAAAATAAAGAAAAGATGTAAACCTGTAGGATTTCATTTAATTCTGCTAATACATCTTCTTCATCTTCTTGTGTTAAACCACCAGAAATTAACGCATTAATTTCCTGAAAAATAAAACAAGTTATCTTAATTCAGTCTGTTTTTTTCTTTATTTGAATATTGAATCAATTTTAAACTAAAGGTAATTCATAGTTTAAAGATACATTATGTAAGATTTAGATAAAGAGCTAGCTATTCTTGCTATAATAGCTCTAAAATAGATAATGTAAAATGAATATATTGAAAAATTTCATTCAAATTACTTCATTCTGAGCCATGTTATCACTGTTTGTTGTTTTGACAAGATGTGTGCATTGTGGTAACCAGGGCACTGGTATATTCAAGACTTAGCCTCGATTTCCCATGTTTAAATTATATTTTTAAATGGCGAACCATGCAGATCTAGTTAAAATCTTGATTATCTGATGCCATCGAGAGTTGATATTTGTCTTGTTTTGTTAATAAATGTCTAATTAATAGTTTATATAACATTTCAGACCTAAAGAAAGACCTGCAATAGACAGTTTTATCTCTTGCATAATGTATGTTTAAATATTTTTTTATAACATCATTTTCTACATCTAAACATACACTTTTCCCTAGGCCATTAACTTTCTGTCCTGTGAAGTCTGTTTCATCTGAAGATTTGGGGTCAACAAATGATAAGTTTTATATATCTTTAAAACACTTTAAGAAATTAATGATTATTTGCTTGATAACGATATCTTTATGTGTATCGAAACGTAGCATGTTAATAAATTCAGAAGTAGTATATCCATATAAGTGTTTTTAATTCACTTTAAGAAAATGTTTATTATCATCAAATAATACACTTGATATTTTTAGAATGGCAATATAATATGGCAGAATATAAATATAAACTATTTATATGCCCAGCCAACCCCACTCCCAATATTTTTATAAACTAATATGGACATACACAAAGAATTCACAAGCCCAAGTTAACAAAATCACTTATGTTAGCAGAGAGAGACAGACAGAAATGGGGTTTAATGTCCACTTAACACAAACTAGGTCATTTCAGAAATAACATATGGTTCAAATTTATTTCAATAATTCACTTGTGCGTAGGGGTCTTTAGCAGTAGGAAGAAACCAGAGAAAACCCATGAGGTTGGACAGATAACCCTACTCCTTGTCACATACTACCAGGGAATCAAAACCACGCTGGTTGACTCAATGACAGACCTTATACAGAGTGCACACACTAACCATTTGGCCATCCAACCATTCCTCTCCTCCTTATGTTAGCGATTAACTTCTGTTGCTCTTTTGTATTTTGTATGTGTTTAAAAATTCATTAAGTTGATTATTACATAAAAACACTTACTTGTTGATATTCTATACTATCTTTTGTGTCATCCATTATTCTTTCCACATCATCTAATGAAAACATCTAAAACGATAATAATATAATACATGTAAATATACCATAATATAACTGTGGCGTAATTAGAATTTTGTGATTGTCCACTTAAACAAAATAATATATTTCAACTTAGTTCATCAATTGAGTTAAAGAGAGAGAGAGAGACAAAGACATGGGGTTTGATGAAAATTCGACACAAACTGGTGTCATATCAGGACTAACATATGCTTCAATTCTATTTCAATAATCTGCTTGCGCGTAGGAATCTTTTTGTCTGTGGGAGGGAGGAAAACGGAAGACCCAGAGAAAACCAGTGAGCTTGGACAGGCGAACATACTCGTTGTCACATACAAGCAGGGAATCGAAACCACATCACTTGACTCAATGATAGACCTTCTGAGCAAACATGCATGTGTTAAATCATTCGACCTACCAACCCCCTTTTAAAGATAGCAAAAAAAAACAAAACAGAATTAATGTTTCTGAAACAAATAGAAACTTTTGTAAACTTTAAATCGTCATAACTTTGGAACCATAAAAAATGTATTTAAAACTACATATTAATGTAAAATGAGTGTATAGTGACTTTTTAGTGATTTACATTCAATTTTTAAAACATTTATTATAATTTCTAATCAATTACAAATGGCACTGATTTTATAATGTTCATTGGGCCTTAATATTGAACTAAATTTGTGTTTTTAATTTCGAATATTATGGGTGATACTGAGTTACAGGTTTAGCTCATTTAATCTAGAATTCATAAAATTATATAATTTTTGGACCCATATTTTCTTTTTAAAAGAAGCACCTTTGATTGTTTATGGTCTTACAAAGTTGTTAACAATTTTAACCAATCACTTAGAATTCTATATACTGTACGCTGGGAAATTATTTACGTAACACTTACCTCATGCATTCTCTTTAAAGAATTATTTCCATTCTCCAAACCTTTCACAACTTCAGCTTCTATTTGAGCAAATTCTATATTTGATACCTTTATAATTGAAGAATGATAAATTAATTCATATATAGTTATTAACCCTTTAAACACTCAGAACACCCCCAAACCATCCTAACTAGGGCTCCTTAGACTGCCCTGTTGAGTGCATTGCAGTTGTGACTGTACGACCTAGCAACGGTTGTAACACTATATTCACATACAATGTATCTCGGGCAGTTTAAGGTGGTCTGAAGAACAGCAATTTCAGACTGTTTCGGTGTGTGAGTATGACTTTTGGAATATGTCTAGCCTCGTTCTTTGAGTCCCTTATTACAAATGGCGCTGAAACGCATTATGGTACACGATTCGTGGACCAATGTTAAAATGTTCAATTTGTCTTAAATATTGGATAGCAGAGGCCCATCTTATCCCCGTGAGATTGGAACATCAAACTTTAAGTCCGAAAAAAATAACTAAATACACTACCATTTGTTCTATATTATCTAATTGACCATCTGTTTTTACTAACATTCCTTCTTGAAATTTCTTCTTTCTCAATAACAGTTTAGCTTTACTGAAAATAAATACCATTATTTATTTATAACATCTAATTAAACAAAAGATCGTTTTTATAATACATGTATATTATTTTTAATTCTTCATGTGTTTTACATGCAAGAAAATAAATGAATTTAAAGATGGGTTCCCAGAAAAGTATTTATCGGGTGGTTATTTCCAATAAAAGTATGGCAATTTTGGTATATATGCAAAGTAGAGATATCCAATCTTACTAGAAAAATACTGGATTCCCCGAAAAACATTCATGGAGCGTATACAGGACAAAAATGTAAGGGTTCCCCTAATCAAAAGCCCGATGAGTAGGAACTTCTGCACGCGTGATGCGATGTCAAAGGTCACAAGCGAACATTGTGAAGAGTTAGACGTACAATGCTTTCTGAGATAAAAATGACGGAAAAAGACGCGGGTTGTGGATAATCCGAGAATTTAATTAGGATTCGATATTTGTAATAAATAGTAAGCGATTAAAGACAACATCGTCTGCAATGAATTCTCCCAAGACGTGACGTAAACATGACCTGGTTTGATCGAATTTTAATAGCAGTGCATTCCTTCGCAATTACAATGTTTGAGAAGGATTTGAAGCATAATTATGACAAATTAATTAGTTTGAATATGTTTTTGGTCCATATATACCATTATATCACCAAGTTTGTACGCGGGAACCCATCTTTAAATTTAAAATAAATAAGCTTATATTATTTTTGAAAATCCAAGCATGGCCTGGCCTACTAAGAGCAAAGATTTGGGTTTGAGCATTTTATTTTGTTTTAATATAAAACTCAGTCTAATCTGAACATATGGTTAAAGATACATTATGGGAGATTAGATAAAGAGTTGGTAGTTATCACTATAATAGTTAAAAACTAGATAATGTAAAGGGAATTTGCTGAAAATTTCAGTCAAATTGATCCACTTTGAACCGAGATATTAGCGATTGAATTTTGGACCTAGCCTCGATCATCATTGCGATAAAAAACACAGTCCCGATTATCCATTTCATGATTAAATTATGAATGGAAGTCGAACAGCAAATCGCAAACTAATCCAAAAAACATTGCAGGCTAGCGATGCCATCGAGAGTTGATTATGGTCTGGATAAGTTAATTTATGTCTAATTGATAATTTAGATAACATTTCAGGCCTAAAGAAAGACCTGCAATAGGCAGATTTAGAACTTGCATAATGTATGTTTAATAATTGTTAATATAAGAGCCACAAAACTTCAAATCAATGTTATCAATTAACGACGATCAACAAAATAATCACTGAAAATTTCCATAAATTAAATTCAAATACATGTAAGCTTACTGCAATACCAGCAGTACACTAGCTGATACGAGACTAATTTAACTTACTCTTTTTTACCCTCTTTCAACAATGCACGAGCTAACTCTCTTTCTTTCTCTAACTGAATTGTGATTTTCTTTTGATACTGTTTCAGTTTATCTCGCTGTATCTTTAGTTGCTAAAAAACAAAACATTCATCAATTTGTTAGTTGTTTCGTTTCTATCAATTTGTACTACATTCAGGAGCCTGTTATCAGCTATGCTATAAGGGTCTTTGAAGGGGGTGGGGGGGAGGTAGGAAGGTGTAGCAAGAGGGATGTCAGTATCTGGCCGGTGTGCTTATTTTTTTGACAATTTTGATAGCCGTGATAATTTGTACTTCGTACTGCTAAGTACATGTATGTGTTTTCAAAAATAGCTTGCCAGGCAAAGAAACATACACCCACTGCAGCTAAGGTGTCTGAGCCATTTCTGTAAACGAAATAGGTTAGCAACAGTATTTGACCCAAAATGATCAAAAGGGAATCCTGTAAAAGCTCCTATATAAAAACTGAAATGGGGTAAATGCTTCAGTGTATGAGTTCTAACTGTTCAAATAATTTCATCTACATAGCGCAAAATTTGAATTTTGCATGGCTCATGATACTGACAGTCAGTGGCTACCCCGGTATAACAACGTTTTGGACCTTTCAGACTCCACACAAAGGACTATTCAGACTCAGTCTGACGATGATTCAAACTTATTTAACAACCATTCGGACTCGATGATAACAAGGTTTTGGGCTTGGTTTCGGACAATAATAAATGATGAATAATTTGTTTATATTTAATAATATTTTGTTGATTTTGTTTTGATCAGGGCCAAGCCTTAGTTCACCAATGTTTTTATAATAAAGTAATGTCGCATTGAGTGTTGATTGGTGTTCTGATATTTAATTTATAAAGAATATTACAGATACAAAGAAACAGTTATATAAAACATTCTTTTTTTAAACAATCAAAATTAAAATATTGCCGTAACCCATGATCCACATACTATACTAGATGATGAACTGTAAATTTTATAAAATTGTTTTTGGGTTATTATCACTGTTGTGCTCAACTTTTCCTTTCAACTGATTCTCAAGTCCCAGATGTCAGGCACCCAAGAATGAAATGTCACTTCAAGGACATATATTTGTTGCGGCCGAAATGTTGCGGGGCCGAAACATCATATTCATGTAATCTAGTAGTAGTATCGGGGTCGTAGTATCTTAGTTCTTTTAATGTCTGCTTCCACAAAAGTGATATCACAGACAAGACACAGGAGAGCCAAAGCTTCCTCCTTTATATTACCATACGATTTTGCAATCTTTTCATTTTGCGGCCTCTGCAACATTGGTTTAGGCTAATTGCCTTTTGTTCATATTTAATCTGGTGTTGATTATTGAACCCATTCTGATGAGTTTTAGATTATTGATGATAATTGATGAGTGAGTTCGGAATATTGACAATAATTTGTGGTGTGATTGAATGAACTAGGTACAGCCAAGTTACGAAACAATCTGCACCCGTTTATAAGCTAGTACTTTATTTAGTAGTGCCTAGTCTAGTAGGAAGTTCTTACTTCTTCCCTTTCATTTCATGTATCATTATGTTACATGTACTATGATGTACTCATGTAGGTCTAATCCTTAATCGTTACCCCGTCAAAATGAAATGGGGTTTAACTTCCTACTGTTCTGCCGTCAAAATGATATGGTGTGGACTTACAAGTACGGCATTATCCTGCTCTGTTACCCTAGATGCCTTTTTACTTTTTCCAAACAAGGCACCCATTTTTTTTTTTTAAAAAAACTTCTAGACACCGTTTTATTTAAGAGATTTCACGTTAAATACATTCTTTGACTTCTCAGAAATTCTGACCGGAAATCAACAAAAGTATATTTTCCGGAACGCAGTTGCGAATTCTGTCGTATTCTATTGGTTAAAAAGGACTGTTTTCTATAAACCGGAAGCACGTGTATTTGTTTACGCTCTGTTATATTTTGACATAACAAGTAATAACAACATGTTCCATCATTTCATCCACCCTAATTACCAATATGATTTAGTTCTGTCCATCATTAAATTGAATTTGTTTTTGTAAAATTGTGTTTCATTGTCAGTATGCTTCCATTTTATATGATGCTTTTCCTACCACTTTTAATACCACCAGTCAAATCTAAATCTGTACAAATTACCAGAACTTTAAAACAAGAAGGATTCCACAGGTAAAATGGCTTTTTATTGTACTGAAACACACATGGGATGTAGGACATTTCAGAAGCCACAAATCTATCGGCATTCATGTTTGATGTGACTCCCATTTTTGTGTTATACCCTCACCTCCCGATAACCCTAACTTAACCCTAATCCTGGCTAACCCTAATAGAAAGTAGGAAGATCCATGTGGACACAGTACAGACGGCTAACCGCTAGTTTTTCGGTGTAAAAGTGATGGAAATAGAAAAGGGAGTCGGATTAATGTATAGAACCTATAACCATTTTGGTAGAGTTGGGTGATATACGTGATTTTAAACTCAATAATGTTAGTGAACAGTTTTAAAAAATATCTAAATAGGCCTACTGAAAATAATGCAATACTGTGATAGACTGAGATGTAATGGAAGTGCACCTATGAAAGATTACTGTTGTCTTTTTCAAGAGATACACTTGATCTTGCAATTCTGAATGTAACATCAGATCACTATGATAACACACGAAAATGATGTTTCACAACTGTGTAAACGTACCTAAGATCAAATCTCTCTAAAAAAAAATTCAATTAGACAGAATGGGAATGTTGAAAATCATAGTTCTGTGGAAGACGGAACAATAAGCATTGATTGACATTTTTAGCACTGAGAACGGACCATGCATTATGTAAATTCAAGAGGGCATTTGTACCAAAACCATTGCCATAAGTTTTGGATGCGATCACATCTGGTAGATCGAATTCTGCCGGTTTCCTGTACTGCTGCTGCTGCTATGTCCACATGTGTTCATCAGTTCGTTCGTTCGTTCGTTCCCGGAGTTTTATGTCTACTTCCACCAAGGGTGATATCGTAGACAAGTGTTCATCAGTTCATTGAGGCTGACTTATTCTGTTGGACTGCATGCCTGACCGCGTTTACTGCCAAAGTAAAGTTGTTATGGCATTTAGGATTTGTTATTGATTTTCATCAACACATCGATCAAAAGGTGAAACAATTATTATAACAGTTCAAAAATAGATAATGAAAAATGAATATATTAAAAATTTCAGTCAAATCTCTGCAGATTTAGCTCTTAGATAACACATCTTTAAAAATCAAATTTCAGAGACCTAGAAACAGTGCTAAGTTTTGAGTTGGAGAAGGAGATAGTGGATAAATTAACATGGTCTTCATGTCAGTTACTGTTAGTTGAAAATTTACCAAGTGGAGTTTATGTTGATCTTGACCAAATATCATCTCTGCCAGATAGCATGCAGGTATAATATATAATTTATAATTGAATAAATGAAATCCTACACCGACTGGGCTAATAAAGACAGTCATGCAGTGTGCTTTGAGGAAAATTTTGCCAAGACAGTGGCACTATGGCCTACTCTTTATTTCGAATTCCAACTGTCATGGTTTCTTTAGCGTTTTTGGTACCATCCAAATGACTAGATACAATCCTGGCCAGGCCTATCGTCCTGCACCACTGACAAGTGGAAAACTGATTGAAAATCCAGCAGAACCTTCTCAGCCAGGAGCCCTCCTGGTTAGCGAGCCATTGTCTTACTCACTTAGCCACTGCGACTCTGGATAAGTGAATAAGCTATCTATATGACTGGTGAGAGAAAATGTATTCTGTGCCTTAAAGATGGATTATGTAAGAGCAAAATCTGCCTATTACAGGTCTTTTTTTTTGCTTCAAATTTATTATTTAGCTCGTAATCAGCTCTTTAGGTCATCTGACAGTACAACACTGTGGATGCGTACAACTAGCCCCTCGGATCCATTCACTTATTTGATATGTACATTTGTTTGTGATATCTGCGCATTGTGTCTTGTCCATAGATTTGTTTAGGATATTGAATGGATTAGAATACCTTCACCATTTAAAAATTTATTGATAAAATGGATAATCGAGACATGGTTAATTATCGTAGCAATGGTACTTAACAATCAAGACTACTTTGTCAAAACTTCAAACACACAATAATCGTTTCTCATTTTGAACTATTATAGCAAAAAAAAGACAGTTATTAAATCTAAATCTTACATAATCAATCTTTAACATTATTGTTGTTCCCAAGATCCAAATATTTTGGACATTTATTTATTCAGGAATCCTGACCCGTAATTTGCTGGTAGATAAAAAGTGTTTTGGCCTAAAGTTTATTTCAATTATTATACTATTATTCTCTTGCTGCACAATTATATTTGATCTTTATTTGAAGGCTTTGGTTGAAGGTGATGCCCATTTAATTAATGAACAGGTAACTCATCTGCCAGATTCCACCATGATAACCATCTCTATAAGTTTGTTATAAAAACACAATTTTATATGGAAAACAATCACTGATTTTATTTCATTGTATAAGGATTTCTCTATAAGTTTGGGAATCTTCACCATTGTTAGATTGAACCAGAGCTAAGCGTCTTAAAAACAAGGGATCCGAGGCAAATATACAATGAGAGAGAGAGAGAGATGGGGTCTCGAGACAAACTAGGTTATTTCGGGACTAACATATGGTTCAGTTTGATTTCCATGATTTGCTTGTGTGTAGGGGTCTTTAGCAGTGGGAGAAAACCAGAGGACCCGGAGAAAACTCACGAGGTTGGACAAGCGGCCCTACCCTTGTCACGTACAACCAGGGAATTGAAACCCCACCAGTTGACTCAATGACAGACTTTATGATACAGCGTGCATGTGCTAACAATTCAGCCATCCTACCACCCAAATATACAATGTCTTCTAATGGCGTCAACGACGGTCTGAATGACCGGTTCACCCTTTGCATTGTCCTGTATGGTTAAATCTACCTGGGATTTAGTGTCATCAATTATGTTTGATTTGTATTTGAAGGTTTTGGTTGAAGGCGATGTCGATATTGAAGCTCCAGAATATGTCTCCACTCCATTATCAGTTTATATTTTCACAAATCTAACATCAGACAGTAGCTCTATCACATTGCCTATACATGTTAGATACCATAGACCATCTAATATATCAGAGTATTCTCAAATACTGATAGAAAACCCTAAAATATATTCATTTTGTTCACATCTATCAGGTAAGCTCTAATGTAATGTTAGAAAATTTACATACTGTACATTGGCACCTAAACAACTTGTGATCAAGTCCAAAATGTAATATACCTTTCAGACGCTTATTTTTAAACTAGTTCAGGGCCGTGTTGGTCGGAGATTAGAGTTAACTATGCATGGGTAGTTTCATATTCTTTATACGGTTCTTGCACGCTTTTGACAACACTGGCACTGCATGACCCCGCCATATTCCCAGGAACGTAACTTACTGAGTACTGTGCATGTTCAAAGTGAGCTGGAGCCGGGGTTTTTAAGTCAACCTGTTCAGGCGGCCAAGATGAACCGGTCGAAAAAAAAAAAGCCTTCTCGAAGACATGTCGTGAGCTGGGTTTTTTAAACTGGTTTATTTGCCGCACATTTGTGTTCAGACGACAAAGTTAAACTGGTTTAACGATCCCCAGGGTTTTTAAACCCGTTCAACTTAAGCGTCTGAACGAACTATAAGCTGCTAACAATCTTGTATCTGAATGACACCCACTATTTGAAAGCTCTCATCAGCAGCTATGATGCGCTTTGCATCATGGATTTTAGTTTATGTGTGCCCTCTCAAATGCACAAAATCATGTGTTTTTAACATTTTAATCATAATGCTGAACGGGAGTAAATGATCTACCATGGCTCAGATATGCTGCAAATCAGCTCTTAACATGTTCCACACAGCCCAAAATTACGCATCATCAATGGGAAATGAAATGGGGTTTAACATCTTACTGTTCTACTCCGACCAGGCTAATGAAGACGGGCATACATTATACAGTGTGCTGTGAGGGAAATTTTGTCCAGAAAGCCTACTCTTATAACAAATTCCAACTGCCAAGGGATCTTTTACGTGCATGCCAATGTGTACGCGGGACATAGGTTTTTCATCCCATCCGAACGATTAGATAGCTGTCTTTTCAGGCCCTCCATCCTGCACCACTGCCAAGGGGAAACCACGTCGGAAAATCCTGATGAACTTTCTCGGCCAACGTGGGGATTGCACACACTACCCCCCGACTGGCGAGCCAGCATCTTACCCACCATCACTCCTTCATCAATGGGAGAGACCTCTTCACTGCGCCACACATCAATATAAATATTGGGTTTTTGTACCCTGATGAGATCCTGTTACTCATGCAAAATCATGGGTCACCACGCCCCTATGGTGTGAATTTTCTTTTTTTAGATTATGAAAATACGGAGAGAATACTGGCACCTTGTGACAATCAGAATTCCAGTCAATGTCGTTGGAACAGAACACAAGTATTGTACAAAGAGGTGAGAGAGAGAGAAATGGGGTTTAACATCCACTCAACACAAACTAGGTCATTTCAGGACTAACATATGGTTCAATTTTATTTCAATAATTTGCTTACGTGTAGGGGTCTTTAGCAGTGGGAGGAAACCGGAGGACCCGGGGAAAACCCACGAGGTTGGACAGGCGACCCTAGTCCTTGTCACGTACAACCAGGGAATCGAAAACCACGTACAAAGTGGTAAATCCAAATATAGATTCATGTTTAACATCTTGAACCCATCTTGAAAATGTGATTCTGTGATGAGGATCTTGGTAGCAAGAACGCATGCATGTTTTGCAAACAATTTTAAGAAAAAAATTGGGAAAGCCAATTGACAAATATATATATATATGTGACCCAGGCCCTTGTCGCACAACTCCATTTTGTACCAGGGGCACAAAGGCATACATTGTATGCCTTCTTGTTGCTGTGAATGAGCCAAACTCAACTCCAGGATACTACAAATTTTAAAAGAATTGCATTTTTGGAAAGCTTATAGGCTGTGGACTATTCAAAAATGCTGTCAGCTCTATTTTTATTAAAATGACCAAGAGCCTGGTTTTGTGGAAACAGCTCACATATTTGGTGTGTGTATATGTAGGTATGTAGGTTACTGAATCTATGTATTTTTGTTTTATTTTTTTGCAGGGAAAATCTACTATCAGTCTACAAGTGCCCATCGGTGGTGAACAGCATAGTTTATTTGTTAGTGTGACAACACTGTTAGTGACTATCACAGGTTGTGTAATTCTTGTCTGGACAATTGTAAAGAAATCTGTAGATCTACAAACGAAAAAAAAACAATAGTAGTGATGAACATTCATATTTTGAATGACCTTTTATTTTCTTTCTTTATTAAAATGTATATCTTATGAAGTTTTATCTTATAATTTTTGTAAATTTTTATCAGTGCACACAAAAGAAATAGGAAGTATTGAGCCACAGGCATACACACAGAAATAGAAGAATCTTCAAAATCTTTAATTTAATCAAACTAGATATATCCTACTTTCATTTTCTACTAATTTATTGTAATAAAATGTAAATATCATAAATAGTACATATTCTATAAAATTGAAAATTATACATTGTTTATAGTCTTTTAACAATCTGATTAAAACACAGATCCCATTTCGTTTCTTATAGTTCAAAATTTCGTTTTACTTGTCTTTACTACACTAGGACCTGGAAGAGTTGTTCTATAACCCGCATTCTGGATGATGTAAGAAATAAGTCAATGAAATGGTCTGGGATAGGGAGTTTTTGGCGTGCTCTGCACAGAACTGTGGGTAAACCCCTAGAAACATCAACGCTGATTGATTAATCAATGTCTGACGCCAGAGGGTCAAAAGCCACTCGTACGACACCTGACGCGACCTCCCAGTACAACTGGTCAGACCTTCATGTAGTGTTGGCCATTGAAAGTATAAAAAAATGAAACGAAATATAGATCTTTATTTGAATCAGATTGTTTATAGTCTTTTTACTATCTAATTTAACAAGAGATTAACTAATACAGCAGAAGATATAAAATTCATTTATCTACATCATTTCATCAATAAACCGTGCATTGTAATTTAACATTTGCTAAGCTAATTACAACACATCTTATTGTCGAATATCTAATATTCTTGCCCATGTTAATAATGTTTTATGTACAATGTTATGTTTTATTATTCACAATGAAGAGTAATGGACAATATTCAATCTAGATAAATCCTCATAAACTATCAACATTACATACAAATACTAAATAAATTGACGCTTTTTTGGAAATAATAAATAACCAGAAATGGTATATGATTATAACTTATAACCAGAAATGGTATATGATTATAACTTATAACCAGAAATGGTATATGATTATAACTTATAACCAGAAATGGTATATGATTATAACATTATTATGAGAATATACTAAATGCATGAGATGACAAGAAAACAATCTTTAAATATACAATGGGAGTTTATACACATGGAATAACAAATATCTTTGCTACTAAACTCGGCCGATATTCTATAAATATTATGAGAATTTTTCATGCATCGATTTCAGTTTTTGTACAAAATAAGTTTCTAGCACTTCAGCACACTGATAAAAAGGTGTGCCAGTTGGATTATAATATCTACAATTATCAAATATCTTTGTAACATCTCGAACGAAATCACTCAATCTCTGGTAACTTTTACTATGTACACGGGTTTCTATAATGGACAAATCTGAAATAAGAATTCATTAATCTCATAAATATCGATGAAATAATAACATACTTAAGTCCATATAATAACAAGACCGGTTTCAAGGCGCCAAAACATACACCCACATTCCACATCATCTAAGTTGTCCAAACAGTTCACAAAGATTATCACATATTTATTCTGTTTTAGGTAATGGGAGCATTTAACAGATACTAACTAGGCTTCTTCATCATCTCATGAGCATAAACAATTTTGTAATTTTAAAGTCAATCAGATACTAACTTTAGCCTCAACAGTGTCGACAAGATTTTTTAAAAAGTGATCAAGTGCCATAACTCTGGTGGTAATTATCAGAAAATGTTGAATATCAACAGACTGTATATAAGGCAACACAAATAAAATAAGTTGTTTCTCGGGCACCGCCCGCACGCAAAATTGGTTGCGCGTGCGGCCTATTTATTAGTCTTGATGAAAAATAAAAAATATGTAACGCCCGCCCGAACATCTATAAGCAAGTCATAAAAAGAATATGCCGCATGTATCTACATGCCCCATACGTGAATATCCATTCAAATGTATTAAACTGATTCAGATGTAAACGCTCATTTACGGGTCTTTTTTATTGATATCGAAAGAACCTCCATTTTTGTATCACGTGATTTTAATTATCTCCCCTGGTGAACTAGAATTTGATTCGTGTTAAACACCGAAAGTCATTGACAACAATGCAATGTATTTCAATCATTTGATCTTAATCGGCTCATTATTGCCGGCTTCAGTCGGTCCATGTTTAAAAAAACCCTACTTATAAAACAATGAATCGTAGAACAAGTTAATTATTATAACTTGTGGCTACGAATACGATACGATGATAGTCACCATACCTTAGTCAGAATCTGGGTCATTAGCACATTTAACGGTAGTTTTGATAATCCGGAAAATAATAATTGGATTACACATTTGATGGTTTTACTGACCAGTTGTTAGTTAAATTTAAATAGTCATTCGATATAAACCCCAGATAGAACACCAAATATTCTGAGAAACACAACGAATATCCTGAGAAACAGTCATTTCCCGAATCCCGATGACATGCATTGGTTGGAATTAGGTCAATCATTATAAACCAGCGATACTAGATTTAGATCTAAGTATCGTTTACCGTGATGATTATTTTTGATACACATGCTGACAGAGGCTTACTCTTTAAAATATTGTCGTTATTATGGACGGCTATTAATAGTCGTACGGAATTTTCTTTTAAACCAATTTCAATTATTTTGTCACCATTACCATTAGTAAGCTACATTACGTGAATTAAATATTAAATATGGAAAATTATTTTCCTTTCAGTCAGTGTTCAGTGTTTGAGTAGACTTGATTTTTGAGTTTATGTTCTAAGTATGTATAATATATAACTGAAAGCAAAACCGTAGACAAGTAATGACTTTTTCATTAAAAAAAAATTAAAAAAAATACAAGGCCGCCCTCCCGCCCCAACAATTTTCAACAATAGCCAAATTTTTTTTTGCACCATCCTCTAGCTAGAAATGAGGTAAAAAAAAAATTAACCGCCCTCCCCCCCTACAGTTTCAGCTGTCAGTTGCCCGAGAAACAAGACATTTATCTTGTGTAGCCTAAATATAAAGTCATTTGGATATGAACATTAGCCTCTAGAGTACCACAAGATCTTTCAAAGTGATCAAGGGCTATAACTCTGGTGGTAATTGTCAGAATTAGGAGAGAGGAAATATAGGCCTAGCTTGTTCCATAATCCTTTTCTTAGAATAATTTTATTTTTCTTCAGAAAATGTTGAAAATGAATTGGCTTCTCTGTTTTAATGAACTTAAACACTGTGTAAGCTTATAAATGTGAAGTCAATCAGATGATAACTTTGATAACTTGAGCCTCCAGACTGATAAACGGATAGAGGTAACAACAACATACAACCACATTTCAATTATTATTAAATTTGTTACATATACAGTACAACAAAATATAAAATATCATACCCATTGGATCTTTAATAACTTGGTAATAATCAGGAACTGTCTTTGGATCAACTGGACGTAAAAAGGGCCAAGCCATTTTATGAATCTACAATAGATGTTAAAAATAATAATGATAAACCACACCTCTTCTTGTTAAAGGAACTTAAAGCAATTGACCTTTCTTTCATATACCAGAATGATGGACACATTTTCCAATATTTATTTTAACAATTGTAATGGAGGTCATGTTAAAATGACTTTCGGCCGCGCACAGGTTCTACGTGACAAGTAGACATGAAACGAAATGGGGTTTAACACCCTAGGGACATTTTGCCTAGACAGCAGCACTGCAGCCTACTCTAATTTGAATTCCAACCGTCGTGGGATCTTTTACTCCAATGTGTACACTGGATGTTGTCTATTGCCAGACCCTCGAACTACCTTGACAGTTGAAATTTAAAAATAAGAGTAGGCTATAACTCTTCCGTCTGGGCAAAATTTCCCTTATAGCACACTGTATGATATATGCCCGTCGTCATTAGCCTAGTCAGTACAGAAAAGTAGGACGTTAAACCCCATTACATTTAAAGATACATTATGGGAGATTCGATAACGAGTTGGCAGTTCTCACTATAATAGTTAAAAACTAGATAATGTAAAGGCAATTTGCTGAAAATTTCATTCAAATTGATCTACTATGAACCGAGAACTAAGCGGTTGAAATTTCCAGCTAGCCTGGATCATCATTACTAAAGTCAGTACGATAAACAGCATAGTCTTGATTATCCATTTAATTGTTAAATCGTGAAGGAAAGTTATGCAGTAAATCGGCTCATAATCCACTAAAGATCGCAGGCTAGCGATACCATCTAGAGTTGATTGTGGTCTGGATAGGTTAATTAATGTCTAATTAATAATTTAGATAACATTTCAGGCCTAAAGAAAGACCTGCAATAGACAGATTTAGCTCTTGCATAATGTATGTTTAATTTGATTTTTACCTTTAGACTACGAAGTAATCGATATAATGATTCATATTCTTTATCTGTGAGAATTTTCATTGCAATCGGATCATCTTTTTCTTTCTTCTGACAGTTTGGACAAATATAAGTTTCAAGATTATCAGCTTCAGTTTTTGATATACCAACACAGCCCCCATGAAACCAGTCTTGGCATCGATCACATCCAACATAAAATCTGAAGATGGAAAAAGTTGATCAGGTTAACTGTCATCTTTTGGTATCAAATTAAAAATAATACACAAGAAAAGCTCAAAGGACAAAATATTAAATAACCCAGAAAAAGAAAGTCTTAAAAATATGTAGCCATGACTGAAAAAACATTAATGTAAGAAAAAAGATATTTGCATTATGTTTTTATACTATGTTTTTATTTTTTTTTGCAATATAATGGAAGAAAACTATGCACAGATTTTCCCCATTGATGTTTGGAAATTCCAAGCTAATTTTAGGATTAATTAATGACTGGGCCCAAAAAGTGAAATGCAGAATATATTTGAGACTAAAACAGGAATAACAACGGCTAATGAATTTTTACTTAAAGAAACAAGATGTTCATAATAGTAACGGTTTAATATCGGGGTCGAAATAGTGTGGGTTTTAGGGGCTGTATCCCAGTGGTCTTAATCAGGGTCAAATTAAGATGCGGACATTAGAGGGCTGCAACCCAGTGGTCTTAATCCAGATGTATAAGGTGTGGACATTAGGGGGCTGAATCCCAGTGGTCTTAATCCAGCTGATTAAGGTGTGGGCTTTAGGGGCTGCATCCCAGTGGTCTCAATCCTGCTGTTTAATAATGAAACTACTTACTGAGATTCATCGTATGGAGTTTTACAAAGACAGTAAAGTTCTTCAGAGGTATTTTCTTTTTGTTTGCGACAGTCAGTACACATGTAGGAATCTATAATATTAGCTTGATCTTCCGTTATACCAACACACGATCCGTGGAACCAGTTAGAACACAGATCACATCCAATATAAAACCTGAAATACAAGGCATGGGTATTAGAAAATCAGCATGGGCTTTATGTTGAATCTCTTATCTATCTATGTTTTACGATACATTCAAGGTCTGATGCACCATTTGCATTTTCGCTAAAATATCAAATTTTTCATGGCTTAATGCACGCTTAAAATGTAATTTAGATTGACTACTGAACGTTTAAAAAAATAAATAAATAAAATAATCAATATTCCAACGCAATATTCTGCCTTGGATTTAATCGGATTTAAACTTGGTCCTTCAGGTTTCTCTGCTACCGATAAGGATAGCTTCGTCTTGTTATAGCGAACAACATAAATGAATGAAATTTCAATTTCACCTATCTTTCTAAATACTGACTGGAATTCAACCATTATTGAACTGATATTCATTTAAGAAATGAAATGAAATGGGGTTTAACGTCCTCTTGTTATGCTCCTATGCTGGGCTAATGAAGACGGGCATACGCCATACAGTGTGCTATGAGGGAAATTTTGCCCGGGCAGCGGCACTATCGCCTACTCTTATATCGAATTCCAACTGCCAAGGGATCTTTTACGTGCATTCCAATGTATACATGGGACCTCGGTTTTTCGTGTCATCCAAAGGACTAGACAGCTGTCCTTGTCAGGCCCTCCGTCCTGCATCACTGACAAGGGGGAACCATGTCGGAAATATTCATATAAGAGATTCATCTTTCACAATATTGTAGTTTGTTTGATGAAAATACAATTGATCATAACTTGTATAAAACGGAATTGAACCATTTTTGAACTGATATCCCTAGATTAAACTTTCATAATACTGTAGTTTTATCTTACAGTATATCAGTCCTAACCACATAAGAGAGAGAGAAAGAGAGAGAGAGAGAGAGAGAGATAGTGGTTTTAACCTACACTCCACACAATCCAGGTCATTCGGGACTAACACATGGTTCAATTTTATTTCAATAATTTGCTTGCGCGTAGGTGTCTTTAGCAGTGGCAGGAAGCCAGAGGACCCGGAGAAAAACCACGTGCAACTGGGGAATCGAAACCACGCCAGTTGACTCAATGACAGACTATACGATACAACGCGCACATGCTAAACATTCGGCTATCCAACCCCAATAATGAAGAATACTCAACTTACTTTGTATCATCATATGGTGTTTTACATATACAGTATAACCTTTCCTTAGGATTAAACGCTTTAGATATACCAGTCGAGATGAGCTTTTGTTTTTTCTTCTTGGATGGTTGATGATTACTATCTGTTTCTGCTAAAGGTACTGCTACTGGCTGTCGAATGATTTGACTAGCTGACGGCAAATGTTGAGGATGAGAAGTTATAGGTGTTGTAATTTTCGTTGGAGAGGTCTTTTTCTTTTTCACTTGACCGGCTA
Organism: Patella vulgata; assembly: GCF_932274485.2. Lineage (NCBI taxonomy): Eukaryota > Metazoa > Mollusca > Gastropoda > Patellidae > Patella > Patella vulgata. Next base: position 10,718,734 of record NC_065880.2, on the reverse strand, counting down.
TTTCCAACTGCAGGGAAAAATATAAAACTCTGATAAGACATATACACAATGAAATACGATAAACAAAATAAATATTACCTACAAAATTACGACACCAACATCCATCCCATGCATATCATAGAAATGCATTCATTAGGATTACCTGAATTTCCTGCTGTAAATTTTTTTCCATAAGAGATCTTTTTCTCAATATTTCTTTCTTCAATACCTCTTTTTGCTTCAGTAAAGCTCCTTGTTGTTTAGCTGCAGTAATTCTTTTCTGCTTCTCCTCGACAGACTCCATTTTTCTTTGCCTCTTCTGCTCAATCTTTTCTTCTTTCTCAATTTTATCTAATATGCCTTTGAGTGTGTTTCCTACTATTATCAATCTATTAAAATAAAAATTCATCAGTTGTAGAGGTTTTCATATCAACGAATTTCAAATGAGAGAGGGGGAAATGGGGTTTAACATCCACTCGACACAAACTAGGTCATTTTGGAACTAATGTATGGTTAAATTTTATTTTAATAATTCTCTTGCGCGTAGATGTCCTTAGCAGTGGGAGGAAACCGGAGGACCCGGAGAAAACCCATGAGGTTGGACAGGCGACCCTACTCCTTGTCACGTACAACTGGGGATTCTAAACCACACCAGTTGACTCAATGACAGGCCGTATGATACAGCACACACGTGCTAACCATTCGGCCATCCAACCCCCCTGTAACCGTAGAAATAAAGATTACTGCCCTCCAGTCTCAAAATTATCTAAGTAATGTGTTGACAATGAATACATGAAATGAAATGGATGGGGTTTAACATGCTACTGTTCTGCTGCAACTGGGCTAATGGCCTACTCTTATATCAAATTCCAACTGCCAAGGGATCTTTTCGTGTATGCTGTCCTTGTCAGGCTCTTCGTCCTGCACCACTGACAAGGGTAAATAACGTCGGAAAATCGAACACCCGACCGCCAGGCTAGCGGGCCAGCGTCTTACCCACTTAGCCACTGTGGCTCCCGACAACAGAATACAAGTTACTTAAAAGTTTATATCGACACAGGTTATCTTGTCTTTATCAAGAGATGTTATAACCTATTCCATTCTTTTGGTGGTAAAATATAATATGTCTTTTAACCCCTTAACTGCGTAGGGCGTTATATAACGTCCTGGACAACTGCCACTCACTGTGTGTAGGACGTAATATAACGCCTTGGAGGTATTTTCCCCAACCTATTCTTCGAACATACGATCGCAGCATGTGTAGGATGTTATATTACGCCTGGTCGAGGAAATCTAATTAAAGGGGGGAAAACTCTATTTACCGTTAGTTTTAATATGGTTTCAGACAACTAAAATTTGTATTCAGGAATAAAAAGGTCCAAAAAATGACGTCTTTCGTCAAATTAATTACGCAATAGGGGGTAGTTAACGTTTTAAAAACTACACAGTTAAGGGGTTAACAACTTTTAGGATTTTGAAAACATACATTTTTTTAAATCAATAAATAGAAATATAGTCACCTATTAAGTGCTTCCTTTTCGTCTGGATTAAGAGTCTTAACTTTACGAGCAGATTCAAGAGCCTGAGCTTGTTGTAGTTGTTGTTGTTTATTATGTAATTGTTGTTGAAACTGTGTTTGTAGTTGCCGATCGCGGTTCTGTAGATTGGTTACTGGTTGTGGTGCTACGACTGGTACAACTGCAGGTTTATCTTGTTGTTGCTGTATTTGTCGCTGCATCGCTAACAGTTTGGACTGTATTTCAGGAGTCTGATTTTGCATCAATGCCTGTCGAACCACTAGAGAAATAAATAGATACAATCGAACTAAGATTAACCTCTTTTGATAATATTATACCACTACAAATTTGCAACATCTAAATATTGTTTGTATTGTTATCATTTTATTCCTGAATCATTTTGTTCGGCAATCATATAAATGATGACTCTTGGGCACAGTTTAAAGGTCATCAGAAAAGCTTCCTAAATTCTTAAAAGATAGGTTGCCAGGCAACGAAACATATGCCCACAGCAGCTATATCGTCCGGGCAGTCAACAAGAGTTGTCACATATTTTTACTTTTTTCGGTAATGAAACATTTATAATACATTAAAATCTGATTAAGAGTAACAACTCATTAAGTAATTATCAGAAAACCATTAGAATTTGTTTGGTTTTTATAAAGTTCTGCCCCATGCTAACTTTTAATATACGAAACTTTTAACATCATGGATATAGCTGTTCAAGTCATAAAGATTCATTGAAAATCAATATACTTGTTTGTCTCAATTTAAAGTCAATCGGATATTAACTTCAGCCTCTAGAGCGTCCACAAGATTTTTCAAAGTGATCAAGGGCCATAACTCTGACAGTAATTATTGGAAATCGCTGAAAATCAATAGGCTTCTTCGTCTCATTTCAATGTGGGCGTATAAAAAATGCAAGTAACATATCCTTTCCATAAGTATAACACCAACTCGAATATCAATGTTACTTGCAACAGGTAAATTTCTACATTAGTAATTTCCGCTGTTTTCCGTGAGTAGTCTTAACTTTCCGTCAATAAACAATCTGTAATGTCATTTTAGTTCTTCTGCTCATATTCTAGTCTATATTTCTGTGAGCAGAAGTACTAAAATGACGTCACAGATTGTTTATTGACGGAAAGTTAAAAATACCCATGGAGAATGGCGGAAATTACTGACGTTGAAATTCACATGTTGCAGGTACAATGTAATATTGACATTCGGGTTCGTGTTGTACTTATGGAAAGGATATGTTGACATAATTACTTTCATTATTTAAAAAAAAATTGAAGCTACTCCAGTGATCTTTATCATGATTTTACGATGTTAGTTAAGGCTCATTATAGAAATTAAATGAAATAACACTTACCTTGCTGTAGAACTTGAGGTGTAATGGCATATTTCTGTGGATTAAGAGCTGAAGTTCCTGGAGTTGAGGTTGATGGAGTTTGAGGAACCCGAGGTTGTTGAAGGAGTGTTGTAGGAGTACCCGGTATTGTAATAGCTGACAGACTGGCACCCGTAGAAACAGGAATAGCAGTAGCAGAAGCAGCAGCAGCAGTAACAACAACAGGAGTAGCATCTTGCTTCTGGACAACGGGTGTTGTAGTCTGCTGTACGGGTGTAGCCACTGTGCTAATGACTGGTGAAGCAAGATTAGTTTTAATGACTTGTGTCGGTAATGCTGTTCTGATTCCCTGTGGTGATAAAATTGTCTTGGTCACCTGCTGGGGTGAGGTTACAATAGTTTTGATGCCCGTGGATGATGTTATTGCTTTTATAAGTGTTGGTGATGTGAAGGTTTTGATGCCAGTTGGAGTAGTAACTGTTTTTACAACTAATGGTGATGTAAGTGGAGATTTTAAAGTTGTAGCAGTAGGAGTTACAACTTGAGCACTTGATACCGTTGGCTGGACGATTTGCTGCACGGCCGTCACTGGTTTTGAGATTATCTTGGCAACGGAAGGGGTAAGAATGGTTGTTTTTGTACCCGATGGGTTCGTTGCCAGGAGACTAGTACCTGCAGGTTTAGCAGGAAGAGTGACTGTATTGCTAGAAACGACACCCAAGGAACCTGATGCAAGTGAAGCCGTTGCTGAACCTCCCGGCAATATTACCCGTGTCGGTTGTGTTGCAGTAGAGCTTGGTGTTAAATTTGGCGTTGAGACAGTACCCTGTGGTCTAACAGATATTCCTTGTCTGAGTTGTATAGGAGAGGAAGTCGTGGATGATGTAGTCCCAGAAGATGAAGAAGATAAAGATATCAACTGAAGTCTGCCATCAGGTAATCGAATTATTTGCTGACCTGTAAAAAAAAAAAAGAACTTTAATTTGGGTTAATTTTAAATATGTATGGGGAAAAGTATTATTATGAGAGAGAGAGAGAGAGAGAGAGAGCTCGTTTCTGTAAAATATTCAAATCTAAAGTTCTTTTTGATAAGTCTGCTTCTTCAACCGAAATAGAGAGAAAACCCACGAGGTTGGACAGGCGACCCTACTCATTGTCATGTATAACTGGGGAATTGAAACCACGCTAATTGACTCAATTACAGACCTTATGATACAACGCACACGCTTTAACCATTCGGCCACCCACCCCACCTTGAATTCTAAGTGTCCAAGTAATATTGATACAACAATAAAAAGTAGGTATGTTTAAATTCAGGAAATCATCTTACCTGGTAGCAAACCTCGTACTTGTAATTGACCTTGAGGTCCCTGGATAATTTGGACACTCTGCACTTGTCCTGGACTACCCTGAGCAACAACTTGTGGTCGAATAGCAACTGAAAAATATATATACATAATAATATATTTATACTGTAAACCAGAAATTAATGTGTTCAATCCATTAAGTTGCATTAATTTCAATAGATTGTTGCTACAGCATTCAGAAGATACTACAGTGTGATCAAATCCTATAACTCAGGAAGTTATTACCAGATTTAGTTGAAATTCAATCCGCTTATTCATGTTACTAATGCCATGAACATACATAGATTTTTGTTCGTAAGCTTACCGCACAAATTCTAACCAAACTTAGCGGATCAGTTAAGACAGATTGTTTCAATGGCATTTCAAATAGTCGGCCTTCAGGGAACCATATATTTATACTGTAAACCAGAAATTAATGTGTTCAATCCATTAAGTTGCATTAATTTCAATAGATTGTTGCTACAGCATTCAGAAGATACTACAGTGTGATCAAATCCTATAACTCAGGAAGTTATTACCAGATTTAGTTGAAATTCAATCCGCTTATTCATGTTACTAATGCCATGAACATACATAGATTTTTGTTCGTAAGCTTACCGCACAAATTCTAACCAAACTTAGCGGATCAGTTAAGACAGATTGTTTCAATGGCATTTCGAATAGTCGGCCTTCAGGGAACCATTGATGATTTGTGCAGTCTTTGGTCTAAAGGTTTTTCGTATATAAGTGGAATCATTTACATCAACATGCATATATCAACATTTTTCGTTATAATACCAATCAAATCTCATCTTTTTAGGGTGTTGTGATTATTAAAACCTGATCATATCATTGTAAATACTCCACAACAAGCTATATCAATTTGTGTTTATTTCAGGTAAAGTGGTTGTTGATAACATTTTATCAAATTTCATCTTCTTTGATCGTTTGTCATTATTAAAACCTAAACAAATCATTGTATATACTCCATAACAACTTACCCATCAATTAGTGTTAATTTTCAGGTAAAGTGGTCGTATTTAATGTTGTTATTAGCATTAAACTTTATAATCCTTAAATTAAGTTAGATTCCCTTTAGGTACATGTAATTAGAAGGGGTATCTCTGGTCGGTCAGCATTAACTAAGTATTGTTGTGTACATGTATATATTGTCTTGCTTGTTATATTTTCACTGATAATAACTAGAGAAGCCTAGTCGAAACGTCGCTCAGTAATAAGCAGTAATTGTATTCCATAGAATTGTGACCTGTATATTATAGCTAAGACAGGGTGATGACATTAAATCAAAACGAAGAATTCTTTACAAAATTTTTAAAACAATTAAAAGAGAAAACAACAGGCATACTGAAATAGTTTAAATTACAAATATAAGAGCAACATACCTTTAGGACTTTGTGTTTGAGAAGGAACTATGATTTTGGCTGTTGTAGCACCAGTAGTGGATGTGGTTATTGTACCTGGTTTTGGTGCCAAAGTTATACCTGAAGAAGCTGGACGTAGAGTTAAGGTAGAACTTGGAAGTTGAAGTTTCATGCCTGGTCTTATTGTTGTGTTACCTAGAAAAGAATAAATCAAGATTAAACTTTAAGGAACTTTTGGTATCCGAGGACCTTTTTTTTTTTTAATTTGCGTTTTTAACAATTTTCAAGTGTAAATAATTTAATTAAATCAACCTGTCCATAATATCATATTCATTGTATTGGACGTTAAATCCGTAATAAACAACAAAAACAACATTAAACTTCCCCGTTTCATGATTAAATAACTAGATACTAAAATTGAAAGGGATATCGCCCGATGAAATTTGCAGTAATATAGCATATCAAAACATGGTATTAACATAATTTTTTAATCCAAGCCAACTCCTGCAAGCCTTGTGTCCACAAGCATGTCTGGTTAATCCAGGTAATTTTACTAAATATAAATGTGCATAAAGATAATCCCCAATTATTCTGGCAATATTTAGTAGTAAATCTGTATTTCATTATTTTCTTCGTGCGGCAATCAATCTGATTAAAACGCAGGATCCTGTTTCGTTTCGTTTTTTATAGTTCAAAATTTCGTTTTACTTGTCTTTACTACACTAGGATTGGGAAGAGTTGTTATATAAGCCAATGAAATGGTCTATTATGGCAACTTTTTGGCGTGCCATGCACTGAACTGTGGGTAAACCACTAGAATAGTCAATGTTGATTGATTAATCAATGTCTGACATCATAGGGTCAAAAGCCGCTGTAACGACCCCTGGCGCGACCTTCATGTCAGATCTTCATGTAGTGTAGGCCATCAAAAGTATAAAAAAACGAAAGGAAATATAGATTTGTATCACACGACAAGAAGTTGCCATAACAGATGGTTTCAATAGCTAATCCCCCACACCATTCAGAACTACAGTAATACAGCAATTCTTCTACATCCTAGTGTAGTAAAGACAAATAAAACGAAATCTTGAACTATAAAAAAACGGAACGAAATAGGATCTGTTTTTTAATCAGATTGTACAAATTGAATAAATTATTATAAATATTATTATATGTATTACCTATAATACCACTTGATGCTATAATAGTTTTAGGTTGTAAATGTCGTATAGTGGTTGGTGTACCAGTAGCAGACGTTGATACAGGAGTTGAAAGAGTAACAGTTTTTATTGGCGTCTTCAACCCAGCAGAAGATGAAAGCGTTACTATAGATGTAGTCACAGTCGTTGGTGTTGAAGTCACAACTTTACCATTTGCTTCTTGTAGTCTTTTCTGTTGCATAACCAGACGCTGCTGTTTTAACGTCTGCTCCATTCGTTCCTTTATTTGTGCTGCTGTCTGTTGTGTAGTGTTAACGGTAATCTTTTCTTGAATTGCTGCCCTTTGTTTTTCAAGTCTGAAATTTGAAATGAAATGAAATGAAATGGGGTTTAACGTCCTAATGTTCTGCTCCGACTGGGATAATGAAGACGGGCATACGCCATGCAGTGTGTAACGAGGGAAATTTTGCCAGGGCATCGGCACTATGGCTTATTCTTATATTGAATTCCAACTGCCAAGGGATCTTTTACAGATTTGTTTTTAAATATTAGTCACTTGACACAAATTATGTCATTTGGGGACTAACATATGGTTCAATTTTATTTCATTAATTTGCTTGCACGTAGGGGTCTTTAGCAGTGGGAGCAAACCGGAGGACTTGGAGAAAACCCATGAGGTTAGACAGGCGACCCTACTCCTTGTCACATACAACCGGGGAATCGAAACCAAGCCAGTTGACTCAATGACAGACCTTATGATACAGCGCGCACATGCTAACCACTGGACCATCCAACCCCTCCCATGTAATCAATCAACCACAGTGTTTCCGGATGCTAATATCAACAGATTTATTTTCAAATTTGAGTTAAAGATCACTTGCACATAGGGGTCTTTAGCAAATGGAGGAAACTGAAGGACCCAGAGAAAACCCACGAGGTTAGACAGGTGACCCTACTCCTTGTCACGTACAAGCGGTGATTTAGTCAAAGATAACAGATCACTATTCAATAAAAATGAAAAGTAACATAAGAAACAAAAGAAGCTAGAAATCTTACTTTTCCCCAAACTGTTTTATTTCCCATAATTCCAATGTTTCTTCCGGTACCCAATCTTCTGTTACACTTGGTTCTGTTAATTTTGGAGACTCTGCTCTTTTCCGCTCTCTCAAACCACTTCTTTGTGGCGTATATTTTTCTGTTAAAAATAAAATTTATAATTTTACTGATTATAAAAGTGCATTTCGATCTATTTAAAAGAAATAAAATATATAAAAGTTACCAGTAATATTTGGTATATGTAAAATAATTATATGTTTAGGTCATTTTTAGACTGACATGGAGTTTGTTTTTTTTAACAAAAAGAAAATGAAATGAAAAGGGGTTTAACATCCTACTGATTTACATTACAAAAAGAATTATTCAAACATTAGCTTGTTTAATATGGAGCACTCTTCCTCTATTGATCAAGAAAGCCAATCTGATTAAAACACAGATCCTATTTTGTTTCGTTTTTTTAAAGTTCCAAATTTTGTTTTACTGGAAGAAATGTTATATAACCCGCGTCCTGGATGATGTGATCGATTAGCCAATGAAACAATCTGTTATGGTAAGCTTTTGATGTGAGGTGCAAGGAACTTTGGGTAAACCACTAGAAACGTCAACGCCGATTGATTAATCAATGTCTGACATCATAAGTTCAAAAGCCGCTGGTATGACACCTGACACGACCTTCCAGTACAACTGGTCAGATCTTCATGTAGTGTAGGCCGTCAAAAGTATAAAAAAAAAAGAAACAAAATATAGATCTGTATTTTAATCAGATTGCAAGACAGTCTACTCTCTCTATTTCATAAAAGCTAACGGACCTGTATCTGTTGTCCCAAGTAATACATAAAATTACCAAACAAAGTTCATGGCTGGAAATACAGCGAGATCAAAAACAGAAATTTACCTTTAGGTTGACTTGTCACTCCAATTGGAACAACTATCTTTCTAACTTGAAATTCAGATCTTAAACCAAACAATCCAACATCCCGTCTCTTTAACAGCTCAGTAGTTGTGATTTCTGTTTCTGTTGAAACTGTATTAGTTCCACCAGCAGGTGGTTTTATAGACATATCATCCCATCGTATACATGCCCATAATATACGAAGCTGTAACGCAGCAGCGGCCAGAGTTTTTATAGTTTGAGTTCTATATCTCCACGCTGTTTTAAACCACGGTCTGTGACATGGATACGGCCATAACACATTGTTCATTTTACAGTTATAATTAAAACCACTTGCTTCCCGCATACCACCTTTTCTAGACATAAGTCTTAGTTCACTTCTTTCAAGCACAAATATACTTTTCTTTTTATGGGAAGTTTGGAATTTCTGACACACCGGTAAACTAGCTTTCTTTGTACCTTTACGCTTACCGATTTTTGTAAAACGCGCCAGTTTAAATTTAGCGTTAGTTTTTCTGATTGGAGGGAGTTTTGAGGCCAGTTCTTCCACTGACATTTTTGCTATTGCTGCTTGTAAGGCCTGCTGGGCCTGGTTAATGTTCACACCTTTAGATGCCAATAAACTAATGGCGGAACTTGATATTGGGGTAGGTGTTGGTTTTGTAGGCGATGATAAACTCACTAACGTCTTGCTCACACTTTCCGTATTACCACCACTTATAATGATTGTTTTCTTGTCACTACTCTCGTCGACAGTTTTAGGTACGGGTATTGATATATTGACAGTATCACTCGAGGCAGACGGACTACTTTTAATGGAGTTTAGGAGATTAGACGAAGCACTACTGTTTGATTTTTCTCCATCTTTATCACCTTCTACATCGATTTCTTCCTCTTCTTGCATCGATGGAGGAAGAGAAGCCTGAGAATCCTCATCTTCCACAACTTCAGACTTGACCAGGGATTTCATGATTTTCAACGATGAAAGTTTATTGGTTGCTTTTTTGGACTTTAAACGACATAAAGGGGAATAACAAAACGATTTTCCTTTAGTACGACACAACAATGAATAACAAACATAGTTATCCCCTTCCTCGCTGAAGGGACTGGGTTCCGAAACATCTCCATTAATCATTTTAAATAACTGAGGTAATTTTTTCTCTGCAGATTTATCCGTTGCTTGAGCTGCCTTTTCTTTTTCCATTTTGATTTTCCACGCGATCTGCTGATTTAAAGCTTGCCGTTGCTTTGATTCCCATTCTTCCTGTTTTTGCCGTTTTTCAAGCAATAAATCTAACCGCGAATATGGTTTAGTGTATTTTTGGTAGTAAGTTCTCTGTAACAAAGATTGACTGACGTCGACAACCTCCACATCCACTTTCGGTGGTAAATGTTTTAACACCTCTTTCACGTCTTCTTCTGTAAAAGACAGATCTTCTTTCACGTCATTATCTTTGTTTTCTTCTTTATCAGTATTTATTGTATTATTGACCTTCATCACTACATCTTTGTTATCGATAGTATCACTACTTTCGATTTCTTCTTTCTTAATGACTAGTTTACTTTCACTTTCCTGTGTATTAGTCACACTGATCACTTTATCATTGTCTACTTCCATTTTCACATTCGAACTGTCTAATTGTTCACTAGATTTAATGACCTCATCGCCTATTTTAGCACCCGAATTGTCTAATTGTTCACTAGAATTACTGGTATCGACTTCCATTTTCACATTCAAATTGTCTAATTGTTCACTAGGTTTACTGGAACCAACATCCATTTTTTCTTCGGATTTAATTTCGGTTGCAGAATTAGAACTCTCTAGTTTTTTGTTTTTTATTTTGTTCAGTTTAGCTGCCTTAGCTTCTTTTATTTTGCGCTGTCGAATGCGTTGTGCTACTGAGCGTAAACCGACACTGTCTTGTGGAACATACTGAGAGGTACGTGCTGCACTAAGCCACTGCCAACCGTTACTTAAAGTTACTCTATACTCTTCTCCTTTCATCTTCCAAACCTAGAATAAACATAAAATTGAAATGAAATGGGGTTTAGAGAGAGAGAGAGGGAAATGGGGTTTGACGTCCACTCGATACAAACTAGGTCATTTCGGGACTAACACATGGTTCAATTTTATTTCAATAATTCGCTTGCGCGTAGGTGTCTTTAGCAGTGGGAGGAAACCGGAGGACCTGGAGAAAACCCACGAGGCTGGACAGGCGACCCTACTCCTTGTCACATACAACCGGGGAATCGAAACCCAGCCAGTTGACTCAATGACAGACTGTATGATACAGCGCAGCGCGCACATGCTAACCATTCGGCCATCCAACCCCCCTGAAATGGGGTTTAAGTACTACTGTTCTGCTGCAACTGGCCTAATGAAGACAGGCATATGCCAGTGCTATAAGGGAAATTTTGCCTGAGCAGCGGCACTATGACCTACTCTTATATCGAATTCTAACTGCCAGAGGATATTTTACATGCACGCCAATGTATACACGGAACCTCAGCTTTTCATCACATCCTAAATGACTAAACAGCTGTCCTTGCCAGGTCCTCCATCCTGCACCACTGACAAGGGAAAACCAAGTCGGAAAATCACGATGAACTTTCTCGGTCAATGCAGGGATCGAACACGCGACCTCCAGGTTAGCAAGCCAGCGTCTTACCCACTTAAGACACTGTGGCTCCCGCTTTAACACACAGAACATGTAAATGACGTTCTTAATTATCTCCCTTAAAGGCTCAATATCACTCTTGTTGTAACTGAATAATATGTCCCAATCTTTAGCCTGACGTAAAGCTTTTCAAATGTGACTTGGATTTAAAAATATTTTTGAACCCTCTGGACAAGTAAAATAGGATTTAATGGATAATTTATACAACAGGTAGGACACTAACACATCTAGTACTTAGAATAAGGCTATTTTTTATTTTCTGGAGCTGTCAAGCCAGCCAGAGTGTTATTGTCCCTTTAAGATGGCATGTCTAAACCATAACCATTTCTAAGCAGGATTTTTATGCTATTTTATGGGAAATCTTGTAACAGTGGAATGGAAGTGAGATGTCTGAATTAAAAACTTAAATTCCATTTATTTTACACTTATAATAGAAATCATGAAATAAAATGGGGTTTAGCATCCTACTGCTCTGACTGGGCAAATGAATACAGGCATACAGCAAGTTTTGCTCAGACAGTGACGCTACGTACACGCCAATGTGTACAAGGACCTTGAGTTTTTTCGGCCCACCCAAGCGACTATATGTGATCTGCTCCCACGAAAACCAAGCGCTTGTCGCACAACTTCAGTTTTTACTACGGGTACAAAAACATAAACTGTATGCCTTCTTGTTACTGTGAATGAGCCGAACCCAACTCCAGGTCATAGACAAATTTAAAAAGAATTGCATTTTTGGATGGAAAGCTTAGGCTGTGGACTATTCAAAAATGCTGCCAGCTGTATTTTTATAAAAATGACCCAAGAGCCTGTTTTTTTTTTTGTCCCATCCAAACGACTATATGTTAACCCTTGGAATAGAAAACATATCACAATATGTATAATTTACCTGATGTTTAAGGCCTAGTGGATATTTGATCCAAACAGCTGGTCTACCTTCATATTCCTCTTCAGTTCTTCTTCTAATTTCTTTCTCTTTCTTCTTAATCTCCTCTTTATCAGTACCAGTAATTCTTTGCAGTCGACAATGCCCTATAAATATGTCCAAATGAAATATTAACTATATATTGGGTTAGATTTTAAATTCTAAACCCTCGATATGTTGTCCCTTGCCATATATATTAACTATATATTGGGTTATATTTTAAACAACTAAATGTTGTCCCTTGCTAGGTCCTCTGTCCTGCAGCACTGACAAGGGAGAACCACGCCGGAAAATCCCTATAAAATTCCAATGAATTGGATTAGTCTCAGATAGACTTAATTTACTTCTTTCATGCTACAAAATTTGAGGCTTGTCATGCATATGGGCTAAAAAAGGGCTGCTACCCTCAACGCGTCCTTGAATAAAAAACTTCTACTTTCGTACCACAGTCTTGTCAAGTGTGTTGCTGGAGGATTATATTTTTAAAAAGGACCACCTCCTTTTCGCCCCCACTGTATCACCGAGATCCACACTGACATGTACTGTTTCAAGGATTCTTCCACCTATTACTACTACTAAGAGTGAAAAGATTATTCGTCATAGTCATGTATTTTAATACATGAATGACCCCCTTTCTATTCATAATTGTGAATAATAGGTCAATTCATATTGATATACACTTTACCATGTTTTTCTGTAGGTAGAGAAAGACAGAAGAAGTCTCTGGTCTGATGAATACTCTGCTAGTCTACCAAAAGACACTAATAGACGGGTTATATTCTGAATTCTAGGGGCCTGTAGCAGTGGGAGGAAACCGGAGGACCTGGAGAAAACCCACGTAAAACCTGGGATTGGAAGCCACGGCAGTTAACTCAATGACAGGCCTTATGATGCAACGCGCACATGTTAACCATTCGGCCATCCAACCCCCGTTGCAGAATAGAAATGCGTATAGGAATTAATGTGACTAGCAGTGGGATTCATTTACGCATAGAATTTTTTTTTTTAACTTGGAATGATTTCTTGTTTCAATGTAAAATTAAAAATCTCAGAAATTATAACAGATATAAGATTTACCTAAATGATCTGACCAAACTGGATTACACACAACAGGTTTAATACAAGCCTCTAAAATAGCCAAAGCCAAGCCAAAATCTTGAGGATTCTGACACATGTGTACAGCTTTCTGCCAGTTCTGTCTATGTATTGGCCAATTGGGATGTAAGAAAGGCGTAGGAATGTTGTTCTCTAACTGTGTGATACTGAGTCGTAATGTTGAGACAGTGAGAATACGGTTTCCGTGTACAGTTCCATTCCATTTGAATTCACTAAGAGGTGTCATACTGAACTTATGAGACAGATGTCTTCGTTTATCTCTATCCTCGTTATGTTGATGTTTATTTAAAGCGAGAGTATTAGTTGAATACTGGTTTTGAAACATCTTGTAGTTGCCCTCATTACCTGTAAATACGATAATATTCTTCAAAGATCAACAAAAAAAAAAAAAAAAATCATTATTATTACATATGTCTAAAGTGCACAACTGCCATGTGCACTTTACAAAGACATATTATAGAGAGACAGAAATGGGGTTTAACGTACACTCCACACAAACTAGGTCATTTCGGGACTAACATATGGTTCTATTTTATTCAAAAAATTTGCTTGCGCGTAGGGGTCTTTAGCAGTGGGAGGAAACCGGAGGACCAAGAGAAAACCAACAAGGTTGGACAGACGACGCTACTCCTTGTCACATGCAACTGTGGAATCGAAACCACAGCAGTTGACTGAATGGAATTTCAAATGAAATCAAAGGGGTTTAGCAACATGAAGAGTTTTTTTCTGACAAGAACCCTATCTCAATGACAGTCCTTATAATGCAACGTGCACACGCTAACCATTAGGCCATAACCACCCCCCACCCACCCCCAATGTACATATACAAGCGTGTGTTACTGTTAAGTTTAAACGGACAGAATATCAAACAACATTTATATTATAATATATACGTATTATGATAATTTGTGTCTGACAATGTCTGTGACAGGTACCACCTTACACTGTAACCCGAGTATCATTTAATCTTGTGTATCTAGCACTAATTTCTTTTACATTCGTTTAATATTTACATCTTTGTTTAAAAATTCATAAAAATCGTTTAAAATCACCAAAAATTATCTAATTTGTACCTGTGTCCAGTTTAAAGCTGACTGATTAATTTTGATAATTTCCTGACCACTGTTCAAAAATTAATCATTATACATCAATAATCAATTGGGTTGTTTATTTTCTAACAGTGATAGAGAAATTAAACACTTGTAAATTGGACACTCATTATCAAAACTGAATGGTCAGCTTTAAACTAGACACAAGTACAAATTAGATGATTTGTTGGTGATTTTTAAATGATTTTTTTAAGTTTTTAAACAAAGATTTGATATTGAAGGAATGTGAAAGAAGTAAGTGCTAAATACACAAGATTAAATGATACCCGAATTACAGTGTTATGTCCATGCTTGAACATACCTAATCTAAAATATTCTGACTGAGTAACTGCTACTGCTGAAGTTGTTTTGTTTCTACTGATTCGAGTGATTTCCCCATCTTTATTTATGACTAAAACATCATCCGATGAAGATTTATGAGCAGATTTGACAGATGTTGTTGTAGACGTTATAGAGTCAGTAAATTGTTTCGGTGTCAAAGAACCAGTTTTGGAGCGTGTCAGCATTTTCCTACTTTCAACTGAAAAGGTAAAATGAATACATTTTTCATGGTGGAAAAAAAGTTATTATTCTATTTGTCAACTCAAAGATACATTATGGGAGATTCGATAACGAGTTGGCAGTTCTCACTATAATAAATAAAAAATAGATAACGTAAAGGCAATTTGCTGAAAATTTCATTCAAATTGATGCCTAGCCTCGGTCATCATTATTTAAGTCAGTACGATAAACAGCATAGTCTTGATTATCCATTTAATCGTTTAAATGAGAAGGAAAGTTATGCAGTAAATCGGCTCACAATCCACTTCAGATCGCAGGCTAGCGATGCCATCTAGAGTTGATTATGGTCTGGATAGGTTAATTAATGTCTAATTAATAATTTAGATAACATTTCAGGCCTAAAGAAAGACCTGCAATAGACAGATTTAGCTCTTGCATAATGCATGTTTACCGTAAGTTTTTTAAAGTCTATTATAGTGATTTGTATTTTATTAAAGAAAATATCATCTTTTCCACAGCTTCGTTCACACTAAAAGTACTCACATGATAATTATTGAAAAGAGAAGAATTTCTTTAAAGCGAGAATTTTAAATTTTCTAAGAAAGTCAAAACATAATTATTTCTATGTCTTTTGCTCTATAGGTTATCAAATCACTATTATACGATCATAGGTATCATTCTCGCACTTACAAATCTTCACAACGGAAATAATAACACAATTACCTCCCCTGTTTTGCTATTGACAACATGGGGCAGCCATTTTCCAACGTTGAAGTTAAAAATGATATTTTTGCCAATTTCTCAGCTGGCAATAGCAAATTAACAAGGTAGGACTGTTTATGGATACCATCTATTTTAAGGCTTTATTTTAATACATTTTAAAAATATAACTTGAAAATTTGCAATTGCAACTTTAAGGATATTTTTTTTAAACGATAGCAGTAATTATAAAACCAAATATGGCTAGTGCTAAATGATAAGGCCAGCTCAATTTTTCATCATAGGTCACGTGAATCTGATGAAAACAGGGCTAGCACTAATCCCAACCCTAACCCTGGACTAAACCTGAATGCTTACCCTAACCCTAACCTAAAATCTTGCCAACATTCACATGCCCTAACCTTATTTACATCTCAAAATTGAGCTGGCCGTAACAAATAGATTTAGCCCACCAAATATTGTGTCAGTTATTGTAATATCCATACAGTGAAGAATATACCGACCGAAAGCATAATAATACATACTCAAAATCTGTGAAAACATGTTAAAATGTATGATACAATTTATATCTGATTTGGCACAAGAATAAAAATCTGAACAAATATAACAAATAACTCACATAAAGATGCTGTAGTTGTACTTGTACTCTGTATCACTGATAAAGAATTCTCTGATTTTTCTGTGTTTTCACCTGCCTTGGACTGCGGAGCTACAGATAAGGTAACTTTACCTCCTTCCCGATTGACAAATAATACAGTCTTGCCCTGATTTCCATCTCGTTTATCATCCAATTTCAACACGGCGCCTTTAGTTGCATTCGGTAGCAGAGACTGCAGAGTAACAATTTTTGCTTTCGGTTTCTCATCCTCTTTGGTTTCAGCCTCAGTAGCGGCAGAATTATTATTATTATTACTTTGATCATTGACTACCGTGTTTTCAGACTGAACTGCAGATGTTTCTGTAACTATGGTTGTTTCGGTTGTTTCGGTTGTTGTGTTGGTTATGGTTGTTGTGATTTGGGTTGTTACTGTTTGATTTTCATCTCTGGAGTCTGATGTATTGGTCAATATAGCAGAAGCTGTAGTAACAGTTGTAGACTGAGCAGAACTAGTCATATTTTCCTATAGAAATAAAAATATACACATAAATAAAGAAAAAACAAACTTACACTGTGGATACACAAACAAATACATTAACTTGTTGAAAACTAAACCTAGAAAAATCAATGACCATTTTTGTTATACAGTGGACAAGCCAACAGTGAGGCTGATGTCCCCCGCCGAAATCCGCAAATAAATAGATGCCACATATTAATTAATCGCACATCTATTTTTTTCAAAAGTATCGAGCAATCAAACTGTTTATCAACTATACACTAAATTTCATCACTCTCTATCAGACAGAATCAAAGTTATATTGTCCCAAAGCATCGACCAAGGAAATTGCTTATCTCTGCTTAGCTTGAGATCGATATGTTAATCATTGAACTCAGTCAAGACGAACATCTACATCAAGTTTAAACATTCTACCTCAATTAGAAGCAGTGTGAACATTTTAGCTCAATTAGAAGGAGAGTTATTGTGTTCCGAAGTCTCGGCCAATCAAATTGCTTATCGCTCTGCTTACCCTGAGCAGAAAATGCTCATCATCGAACTTAGTCAAGGTACTGATGTAATAAAACTATACACCAAGTTTCATCACTCTCACTTAATTAGAACTAAAGTTATCGTGTCCCAAAGCATCAACCAATCAAATTGCTTATCTCTGCTTACCCTAAGCGGAAAATGCTCATCTTCGAACTCCATCATGGCATTGACCTAATAAACACATACACCAAGTTTGAACATTCTAGCTCAATTAGGAAGAGAGTTATTGTGTCCCAAAAAGTGTGACGGACAGACAGACGGACAGACAGACAGACGGACGAACCAATTTTAATAGTCCCCTGCTTTCTTCGAAAGGCGGGGGACAAAAATCAGTGGACAGGGGAGATAACTCATCAATAAAATATCAGAGAGAGAGAGAGAGAGAGAGAGAGAGAGAGAGAGAGAAATGGGGTTTACTGTCCACTCGACACAAACTAGGTCATTTCGTGAGTAACATATGGTTCAATTTTATTTTTAACAATTTGATTGCGCGTAAGGGTCTTTAGCAGTTGGAGCAAACCGGAGGTCCCGGAGAAAGCCACACAGGTTGGACAGGCAACCTTTAATACTCCTGGTCATGTACAATCTGGGAATTGAAACCACGTCAGTTGATTCAATGACAGACCTTATGATACAGCGCACACACAGTCTGAATTGTTATAAACTGAAATATCGAGAGAAATAACCCATTGTAGGCCTATTTATTATTTTCATTGTGCTAAAGAAATTATTAAAAAAAATAATTAAAGCAGTTGTAAATAAATATATTTTACACACCACTTCAGTTATACTTTCACTTGAAACCTCCATTTCCTCTCCTTGTTCATCCATCAATTTCTTCTCTTTCTCTTCCAGTTCTTTTTGTTTTTCTTCTTCAAGTTTTGCCAGCCTGTCACTCTCCTCTTGTGCTTTCTTCAGAACTCGTTGTGTTCTGGCTTTTTCTATATTACCTAAAAAGTTTGTAATATGACTTTAAGTAAAGATGTGGCTGTAATATTGCATTACTCACATTAAAAATTGTTGTTTTGTGAACCCTTAGGCTGAGAAATGATATAAAGCACTTAGAAAAAGTAAGCATACCCTGCCCTTGCATGACACTCATCACTACTTATAGCATATGAGAGAGAGAGAGAGAGAGAGAGAGAGAGAGAGATATTGAAATTTTAAATGTAGATTCTAAATAGAGAGAGAAATAGGGTTTAACGTCCACTTGACACAAACTAGGTCATTTTGGGACTAACACATGGTTCAATTTTATTTCAATAATTTGCTTGCGCATAGGGGTCTTTGGCAGTGGGATTAAACCGGAGGACCCAGATAAAATCTAAAGGGTTGGACAGACGACCCTACTCTTTGACAGACCTTATGATACAACGCACATGTGCTAACTATTCGGCCATTCAACACCCCAAATTCATCTGAAACTGACATTTATCTATTTAATGAAAAATTTAAATAGAATTAAGAGAACATACTATTTTCTAGCTCGAGAAAAGACTTTTTATTTCCTCTGGCAGTGTTAGTGAGCTCTTCGGTTATATTCATTTGCTTCAATATATCTTCCTTCATTTCTTCTATAGCTAATGCCAAATCTTTCTCCCATTCTTCACAATCAATAACAAATAACAATTCTTCTAACTGAGCTTTAGTGCTGTAATACCAGCATTCATCTGGTGATTCACTGGAAAATAATTAGAAAAAAAAGTTTTTATTCTGTTAAGCAGAGAGAGAGAGAGTGAGAGAAGAAGAGAGAGAGAGAGAGGTTTTAACCTCCACTCCACACAAAGTAGGTCATTTCGGACTAACATATGGTTCAATTTTATTTCAATAATTCGCTTGCGCGTAGGGGTTTTAAGCAGTGGGAGGAAACCGGAGGACCCGGAGAAAACCCATGAGGTTGGACAGGCGACCCTACTCCTTGTCACGTAAACAAAGATGAATTGGCAGAAATCTTAAATCTGTGAATAAAGGTGTTTTTACAAGAAACCGATTATCTAATCAAAATCCCATTCAATCACATTTACATCTGTGAATAAAGGTGTTTTTACAAGAAACCGATTATCTAATCAAAATCCCATTCAATCACATTTACGGCAAAAATTAGCCTAATCGGTTTCATGTAACCATTGATTATATTTACCACAAATCATTTGCTAAATCAATTATGCAAATCTTCCAACAACCTACTTCATGTACAGAACAAGATAGGAAGGCTAATCAAAACTGATTTGTTTTCTCATAAAAATGCTTTATGCCTCACAACAAGCTTAGATGACTTGACTGTGTAATGGAACCTAAACAGAAGTTATTTCCCTTGTTCTTTTGTGACCCGTTCACATGAACTACATGTACATCCTGAAGGAAATCAGTTTTACAAGAACGGCCTGCTGGAGGCAACCAGAATGGAACTGGACTCTTTTGTGTAATTTAATCCAAACTGTACTTTTCTACAATAATTTTTTCTGGAGTCAAGCAGGCCTGGAAATAACGGTTTAACATGTGCCTGACAAAATGTCAGGCACTAATGAAATAGTACCTGACATTTTCAACTTAGTGCCGGACATGTATTAATCTATATTTGTGACTGTCGTTTGTCTGTCTGTCTGTCTGTTCTGGGTTGGCGGCTACACTAGGTCTGCCCCGAGTCTGAAATTTGGGGTATAGGGGTAGCTCGGACCGGGGAGTAACATAGGCCAGGTGGCGTTAGTCTACCACTTCCGGTTTCGGAGTTATGACCCCGAGCGAAGCCGGTCTGTTCGGGGTTGGCGGGTACACTAGGTCTGCCCTGAGTCTGAAATTTGGAGTATAGGGGTAGCTCGGACCGGGGAGTAACATAGGCCAGGTGGCGTTAGTCTACTACTTCCGGTTTCGGAGTTATGACCCCCGAGCGAAGCCGGGTATCCTGCTAGTAATATCAATAAAAAAGACAAATCTGTGCCGGACAAAATGATAGGCACCAGAGGTTTAGTGCCTGACAAAGCCTGAATCTGTGCCTGACATTGTCAGTGACAGGTGCCTTATTTCCAGGCTTGCATACAAGAGAAAAGGGTAGTGTTTTTTGACTAGATATACTTACACAATAATTCTCTTTGTTAAAAACCAATACTTTCTACCATGTCTATCATAACCAATAGGTTCCTGCCGACATAATAATCCACTCTTTTCAGCTTCTGATATACAATCTGTCACACCTTTCACCTGTTGACAGAAAAAACCCGAAGAATACTGAAATAAGTTCTTGATTAAAATGAAAACTTAAATTAAATATAATATTTTTAAATTCCAATATGTACATACAAGTCTTTTTTCCAATTTCTTGATTCTACATTTACAGGCCTGGAAATAACGGTTTTAGATGTACCTGACAAAATGTCAGGCACTAATATGAAATAGTACCTGACATTTTCAAATTAGTGCAGGACATGTATTAAAAAAATATCAATAAAAAAGACAAATCATTGCCGGACAAAATGACAGGCACCAGAGGTTTTGTGCCTGACAAACCCTGAACCTGTGCCTGACATTGTCTGTGACATGCGCCTTATTTCCAGGTTTGATTTAGCAATGTTTTTGTTAATTACATAATGGTGATATTAATATCAGGTACCTGATGTGCCCTACAGACATTACACAACCAGTCATCATCAGGAACTTCTTCAAGTGGTGGATCAACACAAGCCAAATGATAGACAGCAGAACATGTTTCACAGCATAGAAGATCCCCTAATCTGAAAGTATAAAAAAATTAATAAAACAGAATGAAATCAATAAGCTTGAGAAACAAATTATTTATTTTTTTTTCTTTTTCAAAGCAAAAATTGACTAAAAGGTTAATGTGGAAGAAATTGCAGTTGAATACATCACAATTCAACACGCAATGCTGCAACAACATATGAACATAGTTGACATGTTTTAATCTACTGATAACCGATTAAAACTCAAATGCTCTTTCGTAAATTCTATGTTCTTATTAATTTGTTGTTTAAACACAAGCAATTATTTTCATTTCATAAACACATTTCGCCAGTTCTTCCAATTCGAGTTTGTAGGCTTTGTGTTGGAGGTAGGCCAATAAAAAATATGACATTGTGACGCTAAAATTTTATTTTGCAGTTTTTCAATATCATAAGATACTCAATATCGCTAGGTGGAAATGAAATGAGATTTAACCTATTTTTCTCTATCAACGAAGTGTAAAGACGGAGATACGCCAAACAGTGTGCAATGAGGGGAATTTTGCCTGGATAGCAGCATTTCCATTGACTCTTTACGCTAGGTGAGAGAGAGAGAGAAATGGGGTTTAACATCCACTCGACACAAACTAGGTCATTTCGGGACTAACATGTTTAATTTTTTTATTTCCATAATTCGCTTGCGCGTAGGGGTCTGTAGCAGTGGGAGGAAACCGGAGGACCCGGAGAAAAACCACGAGGTTGGACAGGCGACCCTACTCCTTGTCACGTACAACCTGGGAATCGAAACCCCGCCAGTTGACTCAATGACAGACCGTATGATACAGCGCGCGCGTGCTAACCATTCGGCCATCCAACCCCCCCTCTTTAAGCTAGGTGAGACAGCTGTACTAGTTACGCAGATGGCACAGAATCTCATCGCCACTTACATTACCTGTATTTTACTGATAGGATCATTTTTTAATTTAAAAGGGGTTAAAAGAGAAATGGGGTTTAGCGTCCACTCAAAACAAATTAGGTCATTTCGGGAATAACATATGGTTCAATTTTATTTCAATAATTTGCTTGCGAATAGGGGTCTTTAGCAGTGGGAGGAAACCGAAGGATAAGGTGAAAACCCACAAGGGTGGACCGGCGACCCTACTCTTTGTCACATACAACCGGGGAATCGAAACCAGGCCAGCTGACTCCATGACAGACCTTATGATACAGCACACACACGCTAACCATTTGGCCATCCAATCCCCCCTTCAAAAAAGGTTATGTTTAGTTGATAGAAAATTTAGGAGGCTATAATACGACTTTAAAGTTAAAGTGACTATGTATGCATTTCCTCCCAAATGTTGATACTTACTTATGGCAAGCTCTACAATGATCATCATATCGTATATTGCCCTCATTTGTAATTTCCTCTCGTACTTTGTTTGTTGCCAAAAACAAATTTGTCAGAGTATTTAAAACTATAAGTTTATCTTCATATGAAACAAATGGAAAATCTGGATTTTCAAGAATGGGTAGCACACGTCTAAATTCTGGATGAGTGTCACTATCAAGATATGCACGGACAGATTCAGGCCATGTCATCCCATCTGTAAAATACAATGCAATATTCACGCTGTCTTTTAGATCGTGTGGACCGAATGTTGTGCTGTTACTATCTTCTTCTCTAAGTAGTGCTTTGATTAAACATATATGGATTTCTGCCAAAAGTGTGCACTGTTCATCACTTAACAATGCAGCCAGAAAATCTTCAAAAGTAAAAGGAGAAATTCTCATAATAATTCTAAAATGACGCAGGACTTCATATACAGATACAGCAAGCATAACATGCTCATTTGGAATTAGAAGATCCTTCGAACTAGAAGGGAGGATTAATTCTGGAATTTCTACGTCATCTGGAACATCTGGTGTCCTTGGTCTTCTTTGGAAAAGTCTCCTCCGACTAACAGAGCTACTGACAGTACTGAAACTATCTTCACTGTAATCTGAAACTGCATCATCAATGGTGTCATCATATGGTTCATCAGAGTTATCCTCATCCATTGGATTGCAATCACCTGTTGTTATATCACTTGATCTGTCAGCTTCCAGATCTGCCAGAGAAGACACTGATCTATCGTCATCTTCATCCAGGAATCCCACATGGCTAATGTATTGCCGAATTCTGTGACCGGTTTCCCTGTTCTTGGCACGAAGTGACCTGCCATTACCTTTCGAGAAATAGCTAGACGGTGAACCGCTAAGTGGTGTGCTTGATCTAGAATTGGGATCGGTTCCAGAGCTGAAAGCTTTTGGTTTTCTAAGAAAGTTCGTTCGATTATTTGACAAAGGGGTCTTGGGTGGACGACCCCTTGCACGCCTTGACCTCGTTGACATTTCTAATTTATTTTATGCAATTTACAGACCTTGAGCATCCATGGTAATAAATATGTGGGTAAGATGTAAACATAGTCCATAATACTTGGTGTATTTAGTGTCCATGTTGAACATTTTTGGAGGCCGCCATTTTACTAAATAGTGGTCACGTGACTGTCATGGCCTTTCAAAAACGGACTCTGCTTCGGTTTTTGATGCATAGTGATCTTGATCGTTTGAAATTCTTGTCCAATTATATGCTTTTTGCACTAACAAGGTAGAACCTCTTTAGCTCTGGTCTCAATTTTATATTTACAGTTAATCTGTAAGCGTAAAGACTGAATTTCAAGAAGAAAAATTAGTATTGGTTTTGTTATGAAGTCGTTCATTGGCTGTTTATAAATAGATAAAATGTTATGAAAATGAACTCTGGATATGGATCCTAAGAAATGTTTGTGTTTTCTGTAATTGAAATTTATCGTATAGAAATTGAAAGAATGGTTTTGTTTATAGAATAAAGGAGTTTTTTAAACTAAAAATCAGGTCTTTTATTGCTATCGTGGTGCTTAATAAATTAACCAATGGTATTACTTGTCTCACATTAAGTTAGGCGAGAAAAGTACGGCAAATTTTAACATCACGAAATCTCACGCGATAATTCCCGCGATTTGGAAATGGTAGTTACTTCCCTTTGACAACTCATGGCTTCCACGATGAATGGCCCAACATGCAGTATGTATTTTATGAAATCGTACTATAAAACACACGAATCTATTGAAATGCCAACATTGATGTATAAGACACCGTTTTATTATGGTGAACATGTGAAGGTATTATATTTTGAAATATCCATGTTTTTGTCAAGTTGTTTGGAACTTAGTTGATACTTGAATGGAAAACGCAATGATGCAATGACAATGATTGGACTCAATGATGAGTATGACAACAAACTACCGGTACCTGACTCCACTACAGCTACATCAGTACACGTATCGTATGTACTGTGATTTGACCGGAAAGTGCTGGCTAGACATAAACACAACTGAAATATAGTTACTTTTGGCATGATTGCAAGCTGGGCATTTACCAGGGCATGAAAATCAAAATTCGTAAATAGCATAGTAATAATGTCTTATTCTTATGACTTGGCATAGTCGTGGGGGGGGGGGACAAACCGTGTCACTGTCACTGTCAGCATTAATGAACCCATGTGATCACCTCAGCCTCATTCACAGTGACAGCAGTATGTAGAGAACTCTTAGTATGCCATCTTGCAGACGTTGCGGGATAACGGGGTGGTCTCATCGTGGCGTTGTCAGGTGATGACATCCATTCCACACCTTTGGTACCCACAGTCACACCATCTTGAATTACCTTATTGACATTGGTGCATTCTTAGTGATTAATTTTATATCGACACTATAAAATCACAATTTCCAGCATTCCCATTTTGTCAATTTTTTGTCAAACTCCAGGAAATTAATGTTTAAATTGCATGTTTTCTAATTAATAGGTTCTCAAATCACTATTATACAATATGATTCATTCTTACACATAAGAATGTGAAATATTATCTACAGTACTTCAAAATTGTGTCATTTATTTTCACTGGAATACTAAGTCTACATAATTGAACTATGGAGTTGTCTGTGGTTAAACAGATAACGATAATAATGCCAACTGGTTGTCCATGACACCTAAAGGCATTCCCAACCTGCACACATTATAGTCAATTATTCTAATAATAATACCGGAAATAATCGCAAAATTATATACCTTGTGGAACTCCGCGAATGTTCATGCTCCAAATGACACGTTCCCAGGTGATGACAGTAATATTTAGCTTTTTGGTTGTTTTTTGACTGTGTTTTCTAATTAGCTTTATAATTGACTATACCATTAGGAGCAGCATCTTTTGGTTTAGGTCAATTAACCATCTCCAAAACACTCTGGTTAGGTAAGAACTGGATACTAGTAGTATTTTCCTTTTGCTTTTACAAGGTTCTTAGAACAACTGTTGAGTTGCCTAACGCGCATGTTCCTAAATTTGATTTCTTGTTCTAGCTTTCTGAGGGGAGTTGGATGGCTTAATGGTTAGCATGTGCGCGCTGTATCATAAAGCCTGTCATTGAGTCAACTGGCGTGGTTTCGAATCCCGGTTGTACATGACAAGGAGTAGGGTCACCTGTCCAACCTCGTGGGTTTTCTCCAGGTCCTCCGGTTTCCTCCCACTGCTAAAGACCCCTGCGCGCAAGCGAATTATTGAAATAAAATTAAACCATATGTTAGTCCCGAAATAACCTAGTTTGTGTCAAGTGGACGTTAAATCCCATCTCTCTGTCTCTAGCTTTCTGTCACGTTTCGTAGGAAATTGTCTTGATTATATGGGCCTATCAGTCATCTGGAGAACGGTTGGTAGAGTGTTAGTGTGTGACTAATTTCAAACTAAGGGCCTGTAACCTATTTTGCACTAAAAAATAGCCAAATGTAATGTCCGCTTGTCATTTACCTTTTTTTTTATTATTGATGTTTATATTTATGGCATGGCCGTCTATTTAGTGACCATAAATGTGAAAAGCTAAGTTAATGCTTATTAGATTTATACAATTGTGTATAAATTCTATGTGTTTTAAAGAGTACATAAATCAGAGTTTTATGTACTTATAGACAGTTGTTACTATATACACTTTAGTCAAAATCACCAATCAGATTAAAATTAATTGAGCCATCTTCACTCAAAGTCAAGACCCCTTGTAAAAACAACTTTGCCAGTTATCGAAACACTCTTAATCCACTCAAACGCCAGGGACGTCACAGTAACTGAATGCATATTAGAACTGTTAATGAGTAAGACAAATTAGCATAGCGTCAAAAAGTGATTTAACTTTTATGAGAATAACTTCTGTTAATCTCACCAATTAATTAGCACCTTAGTGGTCAGGAGATTAAGATTGTTGATTGGATAATCAAGTTTAGTTTGGTGCATGTTAATTGAAGCATGCTGTCGCGTCAGTCCACATCTTTTGTGTATACAGTGATAAGATATGTAGTCCCTGTGACGTCACGCACCAAACAACTGGATTAAGACTGTAATGGAAAAAATTGTAAAGTGTTTACGAGAGTCTGACACATATAGCAATATATCAAATGATTTTAATTAGATTGGTGTGCAGTTGACTGAAGTATTTCTAATAAATACTTACTAACATCTACTCGATAGTGCCATTCTGAACTTGTACACCAGTACCTGTATTCATTCAATTGAGGGGGGCTTGGATGGCTGATTGGTTAGCATGCGCGCGCTGTATCATAAGATTTGTCAGTGAGTCAACTGGCGGGGTTTTGATTCCCCGGTTGTACATGACAAAGAGTAGGGTCGCCTGTCTAACCTCTTGGGTCTCCTACCACTGCTAAAGACCCCTACGCACAAGCGAATTATTGAAATAAAATTGAACCATATGTTAGTCCCGAAATGAACTAGTTTGTGTCCAATGGACGTTAAACCCCATTTCTCTCTCTATCAATGGTAGATAATCTCCCATCTTGTATGGGGATCACATGGCTAAGTGGGTAAGACGCTGTCTCGCTAGCCTGGAGGTTGGGTGTTCGATCCCTGCATTGGCCGAGAAAGTGCATCCAGATTTTCCGGCGTGGTTCCCCCTTGTCAGTGATGCAGGATGGAGGGTCTGACAAGGACAGCTGTCTAGTCGTTCGGATGGGGCAAAAAACCGAGGTCCCGTGTACACATTGGCGTGCACGTAAAAGATCCCTTGGCAGTTGGAATTCGATATAAGAGTAGGCCGTAGCGCCGCTGCCCGGGCAAAATATCCCTCTTAGCACACTGTATGGCGTATGCCCGTCTTCATTAGCCCAGGTTAGGAGCAGAACGGTAGGACGTTAAACCCCATTTCATTTCATTTCATTTCCCATCTTGTATTCAATTGGATTAAAGGGAGATTATTGCCATTAGATAAGATTTAGATACTAGTTTAAGTGGCATAAACTATTGGACAGTAACACACTAACACTATTTATGGAACAACAATTACATGTACTGGTTTATTAACATAAAGAGCTGACAGTTCTCACTTTAATAGTTACAAAAATAGATAATGAAAACAAAATATGCTGAAAATTTCACCCAAATTGATTCACTCTGAATCGAGATATTAAAGATTCAATTTTAGACTAGCCTCAAATGTCATTACTAACGTTGGTAAGATAATAAACAAAGTCTAAGTCTCAATTATCCATTTTTACGTTAAATTATCTGTCACAAAATGTATTCAAATCCTCTAAATAGTGCCGGCTAATGATGGCATCAAGAGTTGATTATAGTCTGGATAAGTTAATTAATGTCTAATTAATAATTTAGATAAAATTTCAGGCCTAAAGAAAGACATGCAATAGTCAGATTCAGCTCTTGCATAATGCATGTTTAAAAGGAGGTTAGCTAAGATTGTAGGATCTTTTAATATATATTATCATTTTTATACTCCACATTGTGATGTCAAGTGGTGCGTTTTTTTTCTCTGGCTCCTCCGGTGTCCCCCCAATGCTAAAGACCCCAATGCATAAGTGAATTAGGGGAATATAAATAAACCATGTTAATTCTCTCTCTCTCTCTCTCTGGTGTTCAATTACTAAATGCTGTTCAAACAGTATACATAATAGTTTTCGGTTTGAAACCACCATGTCATAGATACATTACCCATGTTTAAAATACATTCTGTAGTGACGATTCTGTTTTGCTGATTACATGGAATTCTTTTGGCATAAACTTAACTCCATCTGGTAGAAGTATAATAAAATGATCTATAGTGTTGTATTTTTTACAGTTTATTTATGTCACTGTAGTTTCCATTACTTTCTTCTTGTGTTAGAAACTGCCAAAAAATCCCCCAAAAAACACATCGTCTTACATATAGATATATGGAACTTAGATCACATTAATCCACCCTAACTAACCATATCAAGCCACCCTAACTAACCCTAACTCACCACACCACACCACCCGAACTAACCACACCAAACCACCCTAACTAAAATGCGGAAAGCTATTCAGGTATCTCGGACCAGCTATTCAGATTTCTTGGGCCGGCTATTCAGATATCTCGACTGACTATTCAGATATGCAGTAGTTCAATATGGTTCAATATTCAGAATTTATGAAGAATGAAGTGTTGTAAGCTTGTAATTGTATGGGACACCTGGCTGAAAACGTCACCAGGACCCTTGGATCAACAATGAAAAGTGGGGAATATTCTGACTCCGCGGTCACAAAGCATTCTCAGACTTAAGTTAAGAATTTACTCAAAATTGTTTGCCTTATTTTAACTTAAATATAGCCCTTTATAAAACTTTTGTTGTTTTAATGTATCAAATACATCAATAAGAAACTATGTAAAAGGTTTTGTGTTTCTGGATTAAAGATATTTTTCATAAACAATGATTGAAAGTTGAGTAAATTCTTAACTTACATGTAAGTCTGAGAATGCTTTGTGAAATCGGGGCTCACAAACTTTTAACTAAAATAAAATCCAAATTTTAGTAATTTAATTAGGTAATATTAGATTTTAGTGCTATAGCCAATCAAAATTGAAGTATCTATTAAAATTTGGAATTTATCTTTAGTTAAAATTTCGAGAAACGGGGCTCTGGTCATTGTCCTTCATACTCACACAAATGCAATTTGTATATATCATTATATCCTATGGTAGATAGATAGATTTTGGCGCAAACATATACAACATAATAATCAAAATCATAAAATTATAAGTAAAAACAATCTTTTAGAACTAATTTAGGGGTCTCTTTAATATTGGGACCGCTGGATTCAGATCAGTCAGCCCCACCCCTTTTAGCCCATTCCTGTGTTGAGTGTATGAAGATTAAAGCAGTAAATGTTTGACCTGTGTTATTTGACTGTGTATAGCTCACTGTTCAGCTTCACATCTGGTGCTCTTTTCTTCATATACATTAGAGGCAAGTGTGAAACCTAATCTCCTGCCTTTCACTATTCATTTGGGTAGTGTGGATTAAAAGATGGAGGGAAAGCATGCAGGATGATATAGGACATATCAACAATGGCTTGATTTATCTGGATATTTTTGATTCCTTTAAGGATCTTTCTGTATGTGAGTCTGTGGAGTGATGGGGAATATATTCTCCCGCTTAAGACAAGAGGTCCAAGATGTTGTGAGGAATTGTAGATCTCGTGATGAAGAGGAAGATGTTAAAACTATTATTAGCAATTATAGTACTTTAGAAAGAGACCGTCGAAAATGTGCGGAAAGGAGTCCTAATGTGCATCTACAGAGATTTGATAGTGACACTGGGGAAGAGTGGAAAAGTCTTATTAACTTTTCTGCCCCATCAAGATCTCATTATCACTCAAGTCCTTGTATGGAAGGAGAAATATCCAAGTCAGATATATCGAGTTTATGTTCTACTCCTCTTGTTGTTCCTGTCAGTCAGCATAGCTTGACAGCTAATATTCCTAGTTCACGAGAGAGCAGTAGTTATAATCTGTTTCAGGATTTAAATACAAGTTTTGGGAGTGACAGTACAGAAATATTTACTAAAGCAGGTCTTCGAGCCAGATACACCCTTCTTTGTCCTGATAAGGAAAGTATTCATGAAAATATACCAGAGAAACAAACTTCAAAAGTAATTGATTTTTTTAATGTTATTGGCACTCAGAAAGTAGAATTTAGATTAAATTGTTTAAATGACATTTAGTAACTGGATGAGAATAACACATGACACATGGAATACAAGTTACTTGAAGAGTTTATTTCAGCGACGTTTCGACGAGGGTTCTCACGTCTTTATCACCCTTATGGCTTCCCACCCCTTTGATGATTTCCAAATGATTATCTCCGATTTGTATATAGATGTTTGTCTTTGTTCCATATTTTGTATAAATATATATCTTCATTGTCCTATGGTTGTCATTCTTTGCTTGATAAATACGGGAGAACTCCCGTCGAAACGTCGCTCAAATAAACTCTTCAAGTAACTTGTATTCCATATGATTGTGTCATGTGTTAGAATTTAGATGGCTTTTTACACCTGTTTATAATGTTTGTTTTTTCTTTCATTTGGTATTTTTTGTTAAAACTAGCTGGTCAATTACTTGTAATTACTGTAAATCATAAATTATCACAAGTAACAATAATCAATGCACAGTTTTGTTGTCAAGTAAGTCTCACAAAAATATTCAAATTCAGATATTTTTTCAAACTTATCCAAACTGATTTTTTTGGTTATTTGTTAAAAACAATTAGTGGGATTTGATTTGATCACATGTTCGTCAACAACTCTGTAGTTTTCAACAGATGTTTTTCAAGTTTTGTAGGAAGCATTGGAGTCATGAGAGGATAAACCCTACGTATTTCCACAACTTTCTGTTCCAGAGTTATCTTTTCCAAAAATCAAGTGAATGCGATAGAGGCTGTAGATTTCGAATTTGGTGGGAAGCGTTGGGGTCCTTAGACGAACCCTATCGATGTTCAGCATTCCGTGACTTTTCATTCCAGATTTATCCCCACTTTTCAGACATCCTTGTGAACACGATAGAGGCTACAGTTTTTAACGAATCCTGCATAAAAAAACCTATGAATTGATATACATGTATACATGCAGTAACCATTCAGACCCCACCCCCAAAACCCCCAAACCCACCACATGTATAGGTGAGGAAAAACATGTAGCAATCTTCAGTATTTATTCTTTATATTATGGACTATTAATAGTGTATGTGTAGAAGTTTATAATAGAATGATTCATTTATGCCACCACACCCTGGCACTGGAAATAAATATAATTATATTTCTCTTCATTCTGGAAGCCATGGTGGCTAAGTGAGTAAGACACTGGCTCACTAGACTGTAGGTTGCAGATTCGCTTTTGGTGTTGGCCGAGAAAGCTCATCAGTATTTTCCTGCGTATTTTTTCCTTGTCAGTGGTGCAGGACAGCTGTCTAGTCGTTCAAATGGTACTGAAATCAAAGTTCTCCTATAGACAAAGGCATGCATGTAAAGAAACCCTTGCCAGTTGGTAGACTGTAGCACTACTGTCCGGGCAAAATTTCCCTCATAGCACACTGTATGGCGTATGCCCGTCTTCATTTGCCAATTCGAAGTAGGACGTTAAACCCCATTTCATTTCTCTTTAAGTGGCATTTAGCGATTGGAAAACACATTAATAGAACACAATTTTTATGGGAAACAATTTCATTTCATTTCATTTTTCTTCATTATGTTTTATTTTTTTATTATTTGAAATATAGACCATTTTTAAAAGAGATAATAATACATTGACAAAATCATTTAGGTTTTTCTAAAGAATATAAAAATAGAAACAATTTTCCAGTAAGTTAAAATTTCCTATCAGGTAATTTATTCACCGGTTGATTATTTTTATAAGCAATTAATATATTGTGTACGAAATCTAAGACTTGCTCCTCCAGTGTTCTCCCGCTGCTAAAGACTTGCTCCTCCAGTGTTCTCCCGCTGCTAAAGACTTGCTCCTCCAGTGTTCTCCCGCTGCTAAAGACTTGCTCCTCCAGTGTTCTCCCACTGCTAAAGACTTGCTCCTCCAGTGTTCTCCCACTGCTAAAGACTTGCTCCTCCAGTGTTCTCCCACTGCTAAAGACTTGCTCCTCCAGTGTTCTCCAGCTGCTAAAGACTTGCTCCTCCAGTGTTCTCCCGCTGCTAAAGACTTGCTCCTCCAGTGTTCTCCCACTGCTAAAGACTTGCTCCTCCAGTGTTCTCCCGCTGCTAAAGACTTGCTCCTCCAGTGTTCTCCCGCTGCTAAAGACTTGCTCCTCCAGTGTTCTCCCACTGCTAAAGACTTGCTCCTCCAGTGTTCTCCCGCTGCTAAAGACCCCTATGCATAAGTGAATGCATAAATGACCTAGTTTGTGTGGTGTGGATATTAACTCTCTCTCTCTCTCTCTCTCTCTCTCTCTCTCTCTCAATGACTTAGTCTCTCTCAATGACTTAGTTTGTCAGTGGATGTTTAACTTTTCTCTCTCTCTCTCTCTCTCTCTCTCTCTCTCTCTCTCTCACACACACCAAATCAAGCATTTCCTTTTCCTAAGTGAAGTGTAACTGATACAGGAAGTTTGTAAAACAAGTTTTTTGACCTGATATGAGTACTGTTTAACTAGACTACCTAAATATTGTGATAAATAGATATAGGTACAAATCTTTTAGTCTGATAAAATGTCAGAGGGGTCAATCTCCCCAGAATGTTAGTAGAGTCACACTATAGGGAGTATGTCTTTAATAACAACAACCATTTTCTAGATGATAATCATAGTGTAAAGATCTTCCTGCATTTTAACCTTCTAAAACATACAAAAATATATAAATATGTTCATAACCTCATGCGTTTTCTCTGGATACCAGTTATTCCAAATACCCTTGTACATAGAATTATTATAATACAGGGTCTACATGTACTTACTGGTAGTCACAATGGGAGATGCTAATTGTAGGCGGGTGGCTCTCGGCAAACCTCAGCAGATTCCAGTACCCTATATCTAGCCTCAGCTGTATGATGAAGTCCGCCATTGGAACTACTTTCAAGTTCCCGGATTACCAACGATGTTGCCCATGACGCCACCTTTGAAGAATGTTTTATCATACAAATATTTCAAAGTCTGAAGCTGTTTTTCTTTCAAGTTTATTCGATTTTCTTCAAACAAAGACAACTTTGCCCTGAAAATTCTAAACACTCCTCGAACAACGCAATTTTGATAACTTCTTTTTAAAAGTCGGTACTGCATCGCGATTGTATAGGCATAGGCACATATCACTTACCGTCATACAGCCGAGGCTAGATGTAGAGTTACGGAATCTGCTGGGGTTTGCCGAGTGGGCGGATTAGGGAATTTCCAGAGTCCACAATGGTTGCTTTATATAATTGAGTATTTTGGGGAATACTAACCCTGACCCTTTTTAAAGGGGCAAAAGGTAACTTGGATCCAAGTTCAGTCTTTAATTTGTGGTTACTGTATTTGAATGGGAGATGATAAATTTATACATGAAGGACTAAAACCATTTCTTTTTGTGTTTATTTGAATGTGGGGGGTTGGATAGCTGAATGGTTAGCACATGCGCACTGTATCACAAGGCCTGTCATTGAGTCAACTGGCGTGGTTTTGGATCCCTGTTTGTACGTGACAAGGAGTAGAGTCGCCTGTCCAACCATGTAGATTTTCTCTGGATCTTCCGGTTTCCTCCCACTGCTAAAGATCCCTATGCGCAAGCAAATTCTTGAAATAAAATTAAACCATATGTTAGTTTGTGTAGAGTGGACATTAAACCCCATTTCTCTCTCACTTCATGAGAGATGATAAATTTATACATGAAGGACTGAGTACCATTTCTATTTATCTGTTGAAGCAGACGCACTCAATGCCACTCGTCTATTTATTGGTCTGTCTGCCAAATAAATTAATTTAATATGATTATGAATAATATGATGTGTATTATAGATTCTGTAAAGTTACAGTAAAGTTCTCAAATAACCATTCTCTTAAAGATACATTATTTAAGAGCTAAATCTGCTAATTACAGGTTGTTGTTGTTCTTAGTGTTTACCGTCCGCTTCCACCAAAGGGCAGTTGGCATTCGATATAAGAGTAGGCCGTATTGCCACTGCCCGGGCAAAATTTCCCTCATAGCACACTGTATGGCGTATGCCCCTCTTCATTAGCCCAGTTTAGGGGCAAAACAGTAGGACGTTAAACCCCATTTCATTTCATTTCCACCAAAGGTGATATCGCAGACAAGTTGGCTTTTTTTTTTATTTTCATTATCTAAGCGCACGCGCAGGGGTCTTTCCTGTGGGAGGAAACCGGAGTAAACCCACGAGGTTGAGAAGACGCCCCTGTCTCCAAGCAAGTCAGAGGTGGCCGGCCAGCTAGAGGTCGAAGTGTGACACTCTAGACAACTAAGCCATCCCAACCCCCCCTAGAAAGTGGTCCATGATCCATCTGGCCTTACAGGTGTTTATTGTGGCTTCAAATACTATATTTATAAACTACTATTTAGACATTTATTCACATGACAAGTATATAATTAACTCTCTAGACGGAGATTTAAACGGATAAAAAGATGACCGCCAATTAATGATTTAATTTAAAAATGGTGAATTGAGGATTAGTGTTGATATCAAGTAGCATACCATTTTTATGCCATATCTTGTCAAAACTTCAAACAGTGACAACTTAGCTCATAATAAAGTAATTTGAATGGAATTTTCAATATATTCATTTACATTATCTATTTTTGAACTACTATAGCAAAAACGACCAGCTCTTTACATAATGGGGGAGGGGGGGCTGAATGGCTGAATGCTTAGCATGTGTGCACTGTATCATAAGGCCTGTCATTGAGTAAACTGGCGTGGTTTCGATTCTCTGGTTGTATGTGACAAGGAGTAGGATCGCCTGTCCAACCTCATGGGTTTTTACTGGGTTCTCCGGTTTCCTCCCACTGCTAAAGATCCCTATGCAAAAGCGAATTATTGTAATAAAATTGAACCATATGTTAGTCCAGAAATGACCTTAAACTCTCTCTCTCTCTCTCTCTCTCTCTCTCTCTCTCTCTCTCTCTGTACATAATTCATCTTTAACTAACTCTATATCATTTACTTGATAAAGTAAGAAGTATCCTCATTAAAAAGTGATAAAAAGTGATTTAATGATAAATTAAAAAAAAATATATTTATCAAAATGTTGAGGTTTTTCAGTTATCCCTGAGTGACATTTAGTGATTAAGCACATTAAAAAAACACAACACAATTTATATGGAATACAATCACTGGTTTATACACATATAGCACGACGTTTCGACAAGTATTGTCATATCGTTTTCAAGTACAAATGCCATTTGTTAGGACTTTCAGATTTTTTTTTTAGAAGTCTATAAGGCCCAAATATCCCCATATAAGTCCTAGATAATATTGTTTATGTGGATAATTTTTTATTTTATTATTATTTTATTTACCATGTTAATTGTATGGAACGCCTAAGGGCAACACATTTTTTATGTTTTATGTTTCTCGGTGTTTTTACTAATGATTGTTGCGAACAAGGATTTGGTTTTATGTGATTTTTTTTAAAGCGCCACAGAGCTGTCAGACTGACTGAATGTTGTAAATGTTTGTGCCAAATCTATCTACCATACTGACATGCAGATCAGATTGTGTGCATGTGATGGAAAATGACCAGAATATGCCCCCTTTTCACGGTTGATACAAGGGGCCCAGTGTTATTTTCAGCCAGGGGCCCCATACAAACTTAATCTGGCCATGTCGGTTTCATAAAATTACCGAAGACATAGTTATTTGAAACATACTTCAGAAATAATAATAATAATAATAATAGTTTATTCTTATATAGCTCATTACATAGCAGCATAAAAATGGCATAAAATCTCAACGAGCTTTACAATAATAATAATAATATTGTGTCATACATGTAATTATTTGAAACATACTTCGATGGCTCTTAATATAATTGCCTGACTTGTTGCATTGTTTTGTTTATAGTTCATTGGCTGAGAAAGTTAAGTTCAACGGGATTTTCGGACGTGGTTTCCACTTGTCAATGGTGCAGGACGTACGGCCTGACAATGACAGCTGTCTAGTCGTTTGGATCGTACGGAAAACCAAGGCCCTGTGTACACATTGGTGGGCACATAAAATATCTCTTAGCCGTTGGAATTCAGTATAAGAGTAGACCATAGTGCCGCTGTCCGGGCAAAATTCCCCTCGTAGCACACTGTATGGTATATGCCCGTCTTCATAATAGCCCAGTCGGAGCAGAACATTAGGACGTTAAACCCCATTTTATTTCATTTCCATTTGAAACATAATTCAGATGGCTGTTAATATAATGGAATTGTTTTATTAATAGTGACAGTCGTTGTTGTTTGTATTTCAGAGTGGAGCCAAAAAAAGCTCCCCTCAATCAAAGAATTGAAAAAATCGCTCCCCTCATTAAACTCTCCCAGTTTCGATAAGAAGAGTGATTTAGAAATTAAGGAGAGTGATCAGATATTAAGGAGAGTGATTAGTTATGTGCATGGGAAATAGTTCTAAAATCAAT
Organism: Patella vulgata; assembly: GCF_932274485.2. NCBI lineage: Eukaryota > Metazoa > Mollusca > Gastropoda > Patellidae > Patella > Patella vulgata. The sequence goes on along the minus strand of NC_065880.2, from coordinate 10,682,180 downwards.
AACTGCATGTAATGGGGTCATTCCTGGTTTCATAAATGATAATAAACCCTCAATGCCTATGTAAAGGAGAGCGATTTTCAGTTTTAAGGGGAGGGAAATAAAAATTCCCCTCGGTCGACAGTCAGGTGAACAGCAGGTGCTCGAGCGCGATCACTCTCTGTAAAAAAACAATGACTGTAGCGACTCTAGCGAGTGACCTAATAAATATAGCTGGGTGAAACTTGTTGCATAATGCGTGTGAAATTCATCTGATGTTAGAAAAAGTATCACATTTCTAAAGAGTTCTTAACCCAATATTAACAAGTGTTTTATCGATTTGTATATAAATAACATATGAAATGGTTTGTTGGACTTCTCAGTTGAGTTAATATCAATTGGATTAAAACATGGATCCTATTTCCTTTCATTTTTTATAGTTCAAAATTTCGTTTTAGTTGTCTTTACTACACTAGGATCAGGAAGAGTTGTTATAAGCTGTGTTCTGATTGATGTGAAGGATTATCCAATGAAACAGTCTGTTATGGCGAGTTCTTGGCGTGCGATGCACGGAACTGTGGGTATCCTACTAGAAACATCAACGCTGATCGGTTAATCAAATGTCTGACGTCATAAAGTCAAAAGCCGCTCGTATGACCTCCACTACAACCGGTCAGATCTTCATGTTGTAGAGGCCATCGAAAGTATAAAAAAACAAAAAAAAACGAAAGATAGATCTGTATTTTAATCAGATTAAGTTAATATAAACAATTTTTAAAATGATAAATATTTTATTTTTGCTTGTTTTCAGAAATCTGGGGATCCATTAGAAGGACTAGAAACCAGACAAGATGAGGTGTTGAAGCGTCTTGGTGTATTACAGAGTCGTGTAGGACAACTTCAGGAAAAATATAGTATATCTACATGTAGTAGTTCTAGTATACCAAGCAATTCTGCTGTCGTACCTACAGACATGGAGGTTAGAAATAAACCTATACATGTATTTCATGTTCCACTTTCAGAAATACTGATAATTCTACGAAATATGTTTATATTTTTATACGCACACATTTGCGACAACCTTTATGAACTGTTTACATGTAGATAACTTAGTTGCTGTGGACCTCTGTTTTGCTTCCTGGGGAGTCACGGTGGCTAAGTCGGTAAGACGCTGACTCTCTAGCCTGGAGGTCGGTGTTGGATCCCTGTATTGGCCGAGAAAGTTCATCTAGATTTTCCGACGTGGATCTCCCCTTGTGAGTGGGGGCATGGGAAGGACAGCTGTCCATTCGATCGGATGGGACAAAAAACCAAGGTCCAGTGGACACAATGTTATGCACGTAAAAGATCCCTTGGCAGTTGGAATTCGATATAAGAGTAGGCTGTAGCGCCGTTGTCCAGGCAAAATTTCCCTCATAGCACACTGTATGGTGTAGGCCCGTCTTCATTAGCCCAGTTTGGAGCAGAAAAGTAGGACGTTAAACCCCATTTCATTTCCTGGCAGCCTAAATATTTAGAATCTAGTTGCTGTGTGCCTGTTGTATCATTAGGTCAACTTCTGTGGTTCCAATTCCCCGGTTGCACGTGACAAAGAGTAGGGTCGTCTCTCTAAAGTCGTGGGTTTTCTCTGGGTCCTCTGGTTTCCTCCCTCTGCTAAAGACTCCTATCCGCAAGCGAATTATTGAAATAAAATTGAACCATGCATTAGTCCCGAAATGACATAGTTTGTGTCAAGTGGACGTTAAACCCTATTTCTCTCTCTATTTAAAATCTACGTTTAAAATTTCAACATTTCAATATCACAGGGGTATATATGAAATAGGAAAGAAAAAAAAAAATTAACCTTGAAGTAACATAATTTAGACAGCTGCCTTGGCACTATTCCCACACGTTACACTTTATTAAAGGTGTCTAAATCGAATTATTGAAATAAAATTGAACTATATGTTAGTCCCGAAATGACATAGTTTGTGTCAAGTGGACGTTAAACCCAATTTCTCTCTCTATTTAAAATCTACATTTAAAATTTCAATATCACAGGGGTATATGAAATAGGAAAAAAAAAATGAACCTTGAAGTAATATAATTTAGACAGCTGCTTTGGCACTATTCCCATACGTTAGACTTTATTAAAGATGTGTAAAGATGGTACTGATACATTAGTATATAGGTTAAAGTATTTAACCTAATCCAGGTGTAATAATAATAACGTGGTAAACATTGAATCTATAGAAAACACAAGTTACCATCTATACCATGTGGTATAACATACCTATATTGTCTGGCCTTAACATTCCTAAAATATATAACCGGTATGCCTCTTAATGTGTAATTCCTAACAAAATTAGTTACTTGGTCATATTTATTGAACATTTAAACTGATAAATACAAAACAGATGTTTAGTTGTTCCAAAGAAAAATGCACATTTAGGATGCAGTTTGGCTGGGCAGGACTGATGAAGTTGTGAAGTATTAGGCCATACTAAAAATTATTATGATTCTTAGACAACTTAAAAAATCGCGGAGTCACAGTGGCTTAGTGAGTATGACACTGGCTCGCTAGCCTGGAGGTCGCGGGTTTGCTCCCGGGGTTGGCTGAGAAAGTGTGGTTTCTTTTGTCAGTGGTACAGGACGGAGGACCTGACAAGGACAGCTGTCTAGTCCTTCGGATGATACGAAAAACCGAGGTCCCATGTATACATTGGAATGCACGTAAAAGATCCCTTGGCAGTTGGAATTCGATATAAGAGAAGGCGATAGTGCCGCTGCCCGGGCAAAATTTCCCTCATTGCACACTGTATGGCGTATGCCAGTATTCATTAGCCCAGTCGGAGCAGAACAGTAGGACATTAAACCCCATTTCATTTAATTTTAAAGCAAGAATTTCATATTTTCTAAGAAAGTCAAAACCTATGTCTTTTGCTCAATAGGTTACCAACTCACTATTATATGACCATGGGCATTATTTCCCACCCTTAAAAATCATTGACACAGGAAATAATAACACAATTACCTCCCTTGTTTTCCTATTGCCTCCATGCATTAGCTACCTTCAAACGTTGGAATTTGAAGTTGAAAATGATATTTTTGCCAATTTCTCAGCTGGCAATAGTGAATTATACGATTAATAGGATTATTCTTTAACAAGGTAGGACAGTTTATGGATACCATCTATTTTAAGGCTTTATTTTAATAAATTTTAAAAAAATAACTTAAAAATATGAAATTGTAGCTTTAATGTTTTAAACTGTCACATATCGTATGAAATATTTTTTTTTTCCAGAAAGGAAAGTTCCATGATATTGTTGTGTACCTTGATCCTAGTTCTATACCTTACTCACTGTTAGTATTATACGAAGATCTGAGGAAACGGTTTAACGTTCTTGCTACAACTCATGTTCATTCGTCTGTATTAGACGTACCAGATAATCTTATTAATATATTTAATAATGGTGAGGTCAAATCTCGAAAAGATTATCAGATTGGTTTAACAGTGATATGGAAGAAAGGTATGTACTTAAATATAATTTTTAAATTGACACAGTCAATATCGTTAAAGCTCACCGAAAAATGCTTCATAAATCGTTTAAATAATGTAAGTAATCATGTCAACATATCCTTTCCATAAATATAAAATGACCCTGAATGTCAATGTTACCTTCCACAGGTAAATTTCAACGTTGGCGATTTCTGCAGTCCTTCGTAGGTAGTCGAAACTTTCCGCCAATACACCAGCTGATGTAATTTTAATCCTTCTGATCATATTCTAGTCTATATTTGTGTGAACAGGACTAAAATTACGTCACCCTTTTTTATTAGCAGAAAATTACGGCAGAAATCGCTGATGTTGAAATTTACCTGTGGCAGGTAACATTGACATTTAGGGGTCATTTTATACTTTTATATTAAATATAAAGATGAGAAGAGCAACCATTGATTGTTCTCAGACATGTTACATTTCAAAGAATGTACAGGAGTTGCGGGGCTGAATGGTTAGCGTGTGCGTGTTGTATCATAAGGTCTGTCATTGAGTCAACAGACGTGGTTTCGATTCTCTGGTTGTACGTGACAAGAAGTAGAGTAGCCTGTCCAACCTCGTGGGTTTTCTCCGGGTCCTCCAGTTTCTACCCACTGCTAAAGACCCCTACACGCAAGTGATTTATTGAAATAAAATAGAAGCATATGTTAGTCCCAAAATGACCTAGTTTGTGTAGAGGAGGCTAAACTCCACACTTTGTAAGTTATGATGATCGCTTACTTTCCTTCAAATAAAATCTTTTTCTGTTCATATATTGCAAGTTGATATAAGAGTAGGCCGCAGCGCTGTTCTGACAAAATATCCCACATAGCCTGTCTATTTAAGCCCAGTTGGAGTAGAACAGTAGGATATTAAACCCCATTACATTTTATTTCCTTGTTTTCTAATGGCAAGGTCTGTATTGAAAGTTTCCGGCGTGGTTTCCCCTTGTCAGTGATGCAGGAAGGAGGGCCTGACAAGGACAGCTGTCTAGTCGTTCGAATGGGTCGAAAATTTCCCTCATAGCACACTGTATGGCGTATGCCCATCTTCATTAGCCCAGGTTAGGAGCAGAACAGTAGGACGTTAAACCCCATTTCATTTCATTTCTGTATTGAAAGATAATTTTCTTACATTTCTCCAGTTATCTCCCTTGTTGTATTACAGTAACTAATGGAGCTGTTTTAATGGTGGATCCTTATAAACAGTCGGCAATAGAAGGGGAAGTAAATATAGCCAGATATTTACAAAGATTACTTAATTCTCAGTACGACTCGCAGGATATCATCGAGGCTACTCAGATAGACGAGTGGCTAGACACAGCTCAAATACAATATCTTGATGGCAGCAACAAGGAAAGAGCCGCGGTGCTCAGGTCACTTAATGCTCGGTTCGGAAAAAATATTTGGCTCGTAGGCGATAAGTGTTCGTTAGCAGACATTACTATGTGGTCCGCCTTGCAACAATCTGGACAAGTTACTGATATACCAGCAAATGTTAAAAAATGGCTGACAGCTTGCAATTCCGAGCCTGGATTTTCAAGTGCTTTAAAACTCGTTGGTTAAATTATACAACATAACTGTGATATAAAGCTAGAGTTGATTTATTTCTAATTTGATTTGACACATTTTAAGGAAATAAAATAAAGGAAAAATAAATTAGTGTTTTGTGTTTGTCAAAGCTTATTTATTTATGTTTGTTAAAGATACATTATGTAAGATTTCGATAAAGAGTTGACTGTTGTTGCTATCAGTCCACAATTGACAGAAACAAATAGCCAAACATTATTTTTTGAAAACGTAAGATACATTATGTAAGATTTAGGTAAAGAGCTGACCATTCTTGCTATAATAGTTCAAAAATAGATAATCTAAAATGAAAATATTGAAAATTTCATTCCAATTACTTCATTCTGTGCCAAGTTATCACTTTTTGTAGTTTTTGACAAATTGTGTGCATTGTAGTAACCAGGGCACTGGTATATTCAAGAATTAGCCTCGCTTTCCCATTTTTAAATTAAATTTTTAAATGGCGAACTGTTTTAATCTAGTGAAAATCTCAAGTATCTGATGCCATCAAGAGTTGATTTTGGTCTTGTTTTATTAATAAATGTCTAATTAATATAATAGTTTAAATAACATTTCAGACCTAAAGAAAGACCTGAAATTGGCAGATTTAGCTCTTGAATAATGTATGTTTAAATGTATTTTTTCTGACTTCAACTATATACAATAGAAACTCATCATTAGAAATCTCAATATGTTTGTTTGTTCAGTTTTATTAGGTTTCATTTAATTAATAGAAATTATTTGATTATCATTACACATTTACACACTTCTAAAGCACACAACTGCCACAATACGGGTTACAAAGATATATTATAGAGCAGGACAATATTACATGTTAAAACATAATAAAACGGAATAACAAAAAAGTAAACTTGATAAAGATCTCAGATTCACATACCATTCTCAGACTTAAGTTAAGAATTTACTCAAAATGGTTAGCCTTGTTTTAACTAAAATATCGCACTTTATAAAACTTTTATTGTTTAAATGTATCAAATACATCAATAAGTAACTATGTGCAAAGTTTTGTGTTTCTGGATCAAAGATATTTCTCATAAACAGTGATTGAAAGTTTAGTAAATTCTTAACTTAAACATACATTATGCAAGAGCAAAATCAGCCTATTGTAGGTCTTTCTTTAGACCCAAAATGTTATAAAAACTATTAATTAGACATTAATTAGCTTATACAAACCATAATCAACTCTCGATGGTAAGGCTAGCCTGTGATATTTGTTGGATTATAGTTCGAATTGCTGCAAAACTTTCCCTTCGTGATTAACGATTAAATGGATAATCGAGACTATTAGTATTGTCTTACCAACTTTAGTAATGATGATCGAGGCTAAGCGGAACTTTGACCCGCTTAGTTCTCGGTTCATAGTGGATCAATTTGACTGAAATTTTCAGCAAATTGCTTTTACAGTATGTAGTTTTTAACTATTGTAGTGAGAATTGCCAACTCGTTATCTAATCTTCCATAATGTATCTTTAAGTCTGAGAATGCTTTGTGATCCGATTATCAGATGCAACATGTAAGATTTTAAAATGTAAATTACTGGTAAATAACGATCAGTCTGCAATCATTTAGAATGTTGTACATCAATAACATGTATATGTCTAAATGGTTAGATACATTATAAGAGATTATAATTACATGTATTAAAGATACATTATGGAAGATTAGATAAAGAGCTGGCAGTTCTCACTGTAATAGTTAAAAACTAGATAATGTAAATGGATTATGCTGAAAATTTCAGTCAATTTGTTTCAGTCTAAGCCTAGAAAATATTATTTTGAAATCTCTGTAGCCTCGATTGTCATTGTTACCACTGTCACGATTATTAACAATGTCATGATTAACTATACTTATTGTAGCCTTCACATGGTGTATGAAATTCTTTATAGAACTGGATGGAGCAGAAAAGTAGGATGTTATATAAACACCATTTAATTTCTTATAGAAACAGAATTGTAGAGTTGTATATACATGTAAGAAATAGTTGTTTCTCTTTATATATTTCACATCTGGTCATTATTTCCATTGTAAATATGAAATAAATTTTATCAACTCTTAATTTTAGACGGAGGAAAGCTTTGTGTCTATCAGATTAAAACACAGATCCTATTTTGTTTTGTTTTTTATAGTTAAAATTTCGTTCTACTTGTCTTTCTGTGTTCTGAATGATGTGAGGGATTAGCTAATGAAACGGTCTGTTACGTGGAGTTTTTGGTGTGGGGTGCACGGAACTGTGGGTAACCCACTAGAAACATCAAAGCTGATTGGTTAATCGAATGTCTGACATCATCGGGTCAAAAATCGCTCGTATGTCCTCTGATGCTACCTTCCACTACAATCGGTCAAATCTTAATGTAGGAAAGGCCATCGAAAGTATAAAAAATACGAAACGAAATATAGATATGTATTTTAATCAGATTGGCTTTGTTTCTGGTTTATGTTCCAATCATTAAAGATGGGTTCCCAGAAAAGTATTTATCGGCTGGTTATTTTCAATAAAAGTATGGCAATTTTGGTATATATGAAAAGTAGAGATATCCAATCTTACTAGAAAAATACTGGATTCCCTGAAAAACACTGATGGAGCGTATACAGGACAAAAATGTATGTGTTCCCCTAATCGACAGCCCGATTAGGCATATCTGTACGTTTGACGTCAAATGTTGCATGCGGAGATTGAGCGCTTGATGTACATGTTGATAAACTTTATGAAGAGTTAGACGTACAACACTTTCTGAGATAAAAATCACGCAAAAAGAGGTGGGCAGTGGATAATCCGAGAATTTGATTAGGATTCGATATTTGTAATAAATAGTAAGCGATTAAAGACAACATCGTCTTATGTATGCAATGAATTCTCCTCCGACTTCGCACCCGTTGCTAGGTACCGAGAGAGGTAAGTCACGTGACACAAACATGACCTCTTTTGATCGATTTTTTATAGCAGGGGTATTCCTTGGCATTTACAATGTTTTGAGAAGGATTTGAAGCAAAATTATGATAAATTAATTAGTTTGAATATGTTTTTGGTCCAAATATAACATTTTATAACCCAGTTTTTACGCGGGAATGTATCATTAAGAACAGGCCGACAATCTGCTTTGTGTTAAGGGAGATACCTGACTTTAAGAACAGGACCACGAGCTGCTTTGTGTTAAGGGAGATGTGTCCCATCAGATTTCTATTGGGCCAAAAAAAATTAATATACAGTGTTCTCAGATACTCACGTGTCACTTAAAAAGAGACTGCATGACTATTTTTTATTTTTTAAAAATGAGGAAAAAAAAAACAGTCTTATTAATTACTGCAGGTGGGAGTTTCCCCGGGTTGTAGGAAGTAACTCTATTAAAAAAAATTAAAAAAAAATAAAAAAAATTAATGAATCTGGGAAATATCCTGGTGATTCAATTAACAATTCTACAAACCTGATAAATGTTATTAACAATCTTAATTCGTACTGGATAATCATACATTAAACAACATGAGATAAATGATACTGGATAATCATACATTCAACAAGTTGATAAGATAAATGAAGTGTATATGAATGTGATGTTTATGAGAAGTCATTTAGTCAAGTCGTGATCCTTAGACAAAAATAAAACCTCCCTCAGACATCAGATTTTTGGTAAGGAATGTCTTGAGAACCAGAATATTTTTTTTTCTCCAAAATTTTCAAAACCCGGGGCGGAGATCCCAAAGATACATTGTCTCAGGAACATGCCCCCCCCCCCCCGGCAAAAATTCCGGGATCTGCCCCTGTCTTATGCTGATGCTGATTGAGTGAAAATATCGCACATCTTTTAAAAATTCTGAGCATGTGCCATGTATTGACAGCAGTCACAAGTATCCAAGTTGATCTTATTGGTCCATTGATTCTGAAATTATCACCAATTTCTGAGTTAAAGTAAATCATCTGTGGGTTACAATGGAGGCTACGATGATCAATATATCTTTTATACGATGCGCCCACATTTGATCAAATACCTATCATTGGTTTCGTTCTCTCATGACCCGAATGATTCACACCCAAAATTTATGATAACAAATGTAGCTACATTCATGATTGGAACAAAGAGGGGTGGAAAGTCGCTGAAAGCTGAATATAGAGTTCATTCCTCCATGGCCACAGTGCTTCACACTAAATTGTAAAAAAATGTTAAAAACCGGTAACCTCTTTTACGTTCACGAGGTTTTCGGCAAGGGGGTAGAACACCGGAACAGAAAGTTGCAGAACACTGACTATCGAAAGAATGCTAAATATCGATAGTGTTTTTACTATTAATAGTCACATCTGAAAACAATCCGTTAAAAACTATAGTAGGCCTATGTATTGCGATCACAAGGTTTTCGGAACGGAAAGTCCCAAAACACTAAATATCGATTGAATACTGATAGGGGTTATCCTCTTAATGACCACAACGTTTCACACCAAGGTTGGAAGCAACCCGTTCCTATCGCGTTCATACGGTTTTTGGCTAAGGGTGATAACTCTGGAATCAATATTCGTCGAAAGCTGAATATCGATAGGATTTGTCATCTCATGTCCCGAATGCTTCACATCAGTTTTGAAAAACAAATCCGTTAAAAACGACAGCCTCTATCACGTTTACAAAGTTTTCGGAATGTGAGGTCACTACTGTAGCCTACTCTATGGCGGTATATTAAATTCAAAATTCTGACATGCTATCGTCTAATTTTTAACTTCTATTCATGTATTTTCTAAATAAAGACAATGTATAAAAAAAATTCTAACGTTCTATCGTCTAATTAGGTTCTACTAACTTCTTCTATTCATGTAATTTCTAAATTAAGACAACGTAGGCCCTATAATCCAATTTCTTTATTAATTGTTCAGTATCAATTTTAAATTTATTTCACCTCATTTCTATTATTAAGACGAAAAATGTCGACTTCCTTGTCGCTTTACATGTGTAGTATGAACGTGGAACAAATTAAAAATTTTCACACTTCTACCTAACACCCATCATTATGACGTCGCCACCGTGTGCTCAATTTGGTGATTGCGCACATGATCGGGATCATTAAGTTGATACAAAAACCCGCTTTTCGTCAGTTTGAATGGTTTGTCGGAGTGTTAAAACTGAAAGCAACATCGAAGGTGATAAGGGTTTCAAATATTGTTTCATAATCTAAACAGCATTTTTTAATTTTTAAAAAGACAAATGTAGGATTTGGAGAAATGTATTACAGTTGAGCCAATTAATATTTATATATTGGTCTATATTCTATTATTGCTCTAAAAAAAATATGTCACTTTCTGCCATCCGAAAGACTAGCCACAGCCCTTGCCAGATCCCCGTCCTGTATCAATGACAAGGGAGGGAGAACCACGCCGGAAGATATCGGTTATATCATAGGAATATATTTCTATGGGTTATATAACATCGTCAGCTAGTATATTCACTGGCAAAACTAAGCTTTATAATATTTTTGACATTTGTGATTGTGGAGGCTGTCGTTATTGTCTAGTAGTCGTTCGTAGACCCGTACGTAACTAGCGTACGAAAATTAAATGTTAGCTGGCTTTTTTTTCGCACGTATACAGAGAATGGCCATTTTGCTCAGTAATCCCAGCCAGAATTTGGCTATTTTTTTTAAAATTGCGTTAAAGTTTTAAATTTTTGTTTAGAACTGAAATAAATTAACCTTTAGTCAATCCCCACGCTAAAAACATTAACAGAATTGATTGTGTATATCTGAAATAGACACGACCGAAGCACAAAATAGTGCCAATATGCCGACGTCAAATCTAGAGTTGTAGATGATGTTATTTTTGTGAAAAATCATTGGAAGAAGCGATAAGACGTTCTGTACGGATTATACAGTCCTAAAGGCTGCAAGAAGGCTATTGTTTACAATGTAACATTGTGTCTTGTAATGTTGATAATGATCATAATGATGGTGTTTACATTTGTTTGTTGATGTGACCTCATGACCTGTGACGTTTAGATACCGTCATACGGATATCATGGCTATTCACTGTGCCAGAGTCACTTCTCTGCAGGTAGGGTGAGTCTGTCGTTCAGATTGTCGTAGACCGTGGCCCCGCTGTCCCAGCGGCGGATCCAGAGCACCCCCCACCTAGCTACATAAAAAGGTTGTAAAGCAACACTTTTTATGATAAAAGTGTCACGGTGCTTTATCGTCAGTTGTTGGGATTGGATGGGCATTCAAAACCCGAGATAATGATATAGACCCGAGATAATGATATAGGCATATATGTATGTGATATGACAATATACATGTAGTATACTGTTTGTATGAATGTATAGAGTTGTAATATGTATCATTAAATTACAGTATATAGACTATGTCTAAGTGTATATGTATGCATGCTGTCCATAATGGACGTTTGGATGCAATAAACATCTTATCTTATCTCATCTTATCAATTATCGCTTTGCTTCAAGGGAGGTTACATGGCCGAATGGTTAGCGCGTTCGCGTTGTATCATAAGGTCTGTCATTTAGTCAACTGGCGGGGTTTCGATCCCCCGGTTCCCCCGGATATTTTTTTTTCGGATCCTCCGCTTTACTCCCAATGCTAAAGACCCCTACGCGCAACCGAATATATTTATTTACATAAAATTGAACCATGATGTTAGTCCAGAAATGACATAGTTTGTGCAGTGCCGGACTGGGCCCACCTGTCCGTGACAAGTCGGCCTAAGCTCATTAAAAAAAGAAAAAAAGATAAAAGAGAGAGAAAAGAGAAAGAAAGGAGAGGGGGGGGGGGAGAAAAGAAAGAAGGGAGGAGAGGACAGGAGACAGGACAGGAGAAAGAAAAGATAGGAAAAAAATGTACTAGAATTCTCAAATTCATCTAATGATAGTGCTCTTAGGTCATTCTGTTATCTAATTGTATCAGGAAATCAAACATTTGCCTTCTTGTGCTTTGGTCTGAAATGCTTGGAAAATGGGTTTGCGGTTGTCAATTTTCAAAATTTTCTTGGGGGGAGAGCCCCAAAGACACCCCCCGGACCGCGCTCGCGACACGCCTTCGGCGGGTACTTTTGTGGGCCTTGGTCAATGAGTTTGTGTCGAATGGACGTTCACCCCACCCCTCTTTCTCTCTCTCTCTCTCTCTCTCGCTTTGCTTCAAATCACAATGTCATCGTATTAATTCATAATAAAAATTGACGGCAAACGGGGTATTGGATTTCCCTTTTTAAAAAGCTCAGTATGTATGTAGGCCAAAATGACGATAGAGACCATGTATTTCTAAAAAATGTCCTGGCTAAATTTCCCTCATGACACACTGTATGGCGGAAGTCCGTCTTCATTAGCCCAGACTGGGAAAGTTTCATATTATAAATCATGTTCCTGAAGCAACGACCGCGAGTTATACAACATCTAGACGTACGAAGTTAAAGCGAGATCTAGCCTTCAATTGAAGAAGGGAGGTTGGTATGGAAGACCAAATGGGACAATATTCATGATTCTTGTTTCTACATTCCAGTTTGAACATTTTAGACAAGAACGCAACATTCTAAACTAATGATTCTTGTTTCTACATTCTTATGTCAACATTTCATGCACAAAATCAACATTTAAACAAAAAATTGACTTTATGTTTCATTTTCGGCGTTTTATCGGTAACTTTTATATATCATTAAATATTAAAATTAAAAAATAATTTCTTTATTTTACACGACAAAGAAATCAATTCATTGGTTTCTGAAAGTATCTAAAAAGAAATCTGGAATTTGAACTCTTATGAAAATATTTTCTACGTTTCAAAAAGTCTTGAAGTTAAAATCTTGAAATGAAAATGTCCAGAAAAAAATATAATGAATTATCAACATTATTACACCAGTTACAATCTAGTTATACGAAGTTAAAGCGAGATCAAGCCTTCAATTGAAGATGATTATAAATTCGCGCTTCACTAAAAATCTATATTTAGACTTCAATAAAATAAATGTAGGCCGACATACATGTACCTGTCACTTCCTCCACTATACAGGCCAAATAATGAGACGAATAGAGAATTTAATATACTGTTACGTAGTACAGAAGTTAACCCATTAATGTGACAGAATGAATGTGGTTTTCCTTAGTCAGGATATGTATATAATATACGGATATTCCATTTATATACCCGGATGTTGTTGACTAAAAACTGCGCGTTAATTCCCGACTAAAATGTTGGAGAACTCACCCATTAACATTTTATTGGGTGAAATTGATTATTTATGTCAGTTCAAACACATGATTATCATTAAGATAATAAACTCGTGTTGGGCTGAAGTCCAGTAAAATGTGAATTTTAAGCTTATCAAACATTCAGTAAGTACAAGTGACCATTGATAAAACAGAACCGATAGTTTGTTAGATGTTGATATGGTTAAGATGGGTATCATCTTAAAATTATTATGTGTTTTGGTATTGGTGTCGGGAATTCTGCCTACACCCTTAGACGACTATGTGAATAAACCCGATGCTACTTATAAATATTTCGAAATCACTCATTATGTGCATGAAGATCATACCTTGTATATTCTTAACATGACGTCACAGACATGGTTAACAGGTAAGTAATAAGAGAGAGAGAGAGAGAGAAATGGGGTTTAACGTCCACTCGACACAAACTCGGTCATTTCGAGACTCACATATGGTTTAGTTTTATTTCAATAATTCATCTCATTTACTGTATTCTTATTACTTACCACGTGACAAGGAGTAGGGTCGCCTGTCCAGTCTCGTGGGTTTTCTCCGGGTCCCCCGGTTTCCTTCCACTGCTAAAGACCCCTACGCGCAAGCGAATTATGTAAATAAAATTAAACCATATGTTAGTCCCGAAAAGACCTAGTTTGTGTCGAGTGGACGTTAAACCCCATTTCTCTCTCTACCGTAACACCTCACTGGTTTGCACGGATAAAATGAATAGTGAGACCTTTTATGCGTCTTCACGCTGTCACATGTGTAAACATAAAATAGATATTTGAGAAACGTCCTTGGTGAATAATATAAGTAGGCCAATAATAATATGATAATATAAAATATAAAGAAGACGGTGTGTGAATTTTTATACGTATGTATAACATGAACGACAAATATATGGTTGGTGTAATTCATCATTTATATATTTGGATCATGCCGTGTCTTTAAATTTTTTATAAACCAGATAAATCACCGGTGTCAACTTGATGCATAGGGGTACTGGGTACAGACACGATGAATGTTAGGTGGGGGTGGGGTGGGGAGCAGAACCTGAAATGCCGGCCGTCTGCGAGAGGCGAAAGAGCGGAGCTTACGTGTAGCCCCCTCCCCACCCCCAAAGAAAATTTGACGACCGCAAAGGCGTTTTCCTGCTATTCCAGCCCGTAAATACAGTAACTTCAAAGTGGTCAAATATAGGCAACCTTAGGTGACTTACCGGAATCCCAAACAAGCAAAGTGGTCAAATACAGGCAACCGTAGGTGACTGACCGGAATCCAAAACAAGCAAGCAATCGTTGTGGGATGGGGGGGGGGGGGAGGGGGGCTCGCGCTCCCCGAGAACATTTTGAAAATGCGTATTTCTGCTATTCTAGTCGGTGAGTTAAGCAGCTTTAAACTTTCCAAACGGTTTGCAACCGAAATCCCGCTCATTGCTGACCCGAATTCTAACCATCCAATCAGGCTATTTCAGCTGCATTCACAAATAATGATCGATGCCCGAAAAATATCGCACAAAGTGGAGTGGCTCCAGCCAAAATGTTTTAATCCATAGTCAATTCAGTACAAATCCATGGTCTTCAATTAAAAGAAAAGTAAAATTGGCGTTTTATTAGATTTCGGGCACTTTATTTTGCCAATTAGATAAAATAATAATTTTTGTTTTCACTTTACCCGTCTGCCCGAAAAGTCAGACCGCCCAAAAGTTAGGGGGCAGCCGCCCCCCCCCACCCTGCCCCGTACTTTAATAATTACATTTCCCTGTTTTTGTTTTGTATATATTTGGAACTCAATCAAAATATTAAAGGGGCATTATGTAAGATTTAAATATAGTGCTGACAGTTCTCGTAATAATAGTTTAGAAATAGACAATGAAAAGGGATTATATTGAAAATTACAATTTAATTACTTTATTCTGAGCGAAGTTGTGAATAGCTTAGTCTCGATTTTCATTTCAACCGTTGTTACGATGATAAACAAAGTATCGATTATCCATTTTTAAATTAAATTATTAATTGGCGTGTTTCAATCCATTCAAAATGGCGACCATCCGATGAGTTGATTATGGGCTTGTCATGTGAATAAATGTCTTATTAATGATTTATGTAACATTTTAGGCCAAAATAAAGACCCGCAATAGGCAGATTTAGCTCTTTTATAATGTATCTTTAATTAAAGTAACAGTTAATGTGTTTAATGACTTTCAGAGGATATTGTAGAAAAACCAATATGGTGGCACTATCTAACAGTTACTATACCACACGTTATCAGATATCCTGATGCAGCGTTTATGTTTATTGAAGGTGGATCTAATACTAATGGGTAAGTGATGGCGAAATCTATTTGTTAAGGTCAGCTCAGTTTTTGTCAAAGTCCCCAATTTAAACTGCAATTAGTAAACAAGCTACCTTACCGGCTAAATCTATTTGTTAAAGCCAGCTCAGTTTTTGTCAAAGTCCCCAATTTAAACTGCAATTAGTAAACAAGCTACCTTACCGGCTAAATCTATTTGTTAAGGCCAGCTCAGTTTTTGTCAAAGTCGCTGAGATGTAAATAAGGTTAAGGCACGTGATTGTTGGCGAGATTGTGGTTTAGGGTTAAGATAAGCATTGGGGCTAGGTCCTCGGTTAGGATTAGGGTTGGGATTAGCGCTAGCCCTGTTTCAATCTCGTGATCTATGACGAGAAATTGAGCTGGCCTTATCATTTAGCACTAACAATGGGTAAGTTCATATTTGAAGACAGCATCATCACAGGATGTCTGCTAGTTTTACGACAAAATCACATACGTATTTTGTCCACAGCATTAGGTCACAAAATGAATCAATTTTAAAGTAGCTAAGTCTCTAACTCAATATCATCCAAAATCTTCAACATTAAAAACACAAATTATTTGTCAATTTAAATCAACATTGATGCTGTGATCTTACAGGAAAAGGATGGGCTTCTGATATCCAATATTTAAGACAAAATAATCATTTTGCCATTGGTACACGAATCGTGTACTATAATGCGTTTCAGCCCCAGTTCTAGCAAGAGACTCGAGGAACGAGGCTAGACATTGCACCAAACCTAACGGCGTATGTAGACTGGAATAACCAGGCGCTAGAAATTTGCATTCGATTGAGACTACGGGCTTATTTCGCGGAACATAACTGATTTGAAATTAGAGTAAAAACGGAAACCATTGAATGTATATCAGTTTATATACATTCATATTACAGTATTATATGAGTTGCGACACACTTGTGTCAATTTCTAGGTCCCAAATGTTAGCGATTTAGCTCCTTTAAGAGAAATTTGTCATTGACCTTTTTCAAGCGGCAATTGGGGAAAACCAAATTTAATCCACAGTATTAGGTCACAAAGTGAATCAATTTTAAGAGAAATTTGTCATTGAACCTATTTAAGTGGCAATTGCGGGAAATCCGTATCTTTACTGATGAACTTGTTCAAATATCATATAAATAGACATCTCCAAGGTCATGTTATCAATATTGTGTTATCTGCTGGAGAAATAACTTCGAGATTGAAAGATTGACGTATCAGGGTCGTATCTTCGAAGAAAATCACGAAGAGTCCAATTCAGTTTATAGCAGTTTATTTTTCCCGCAGTGTTACCGCTATTCTCCAGAATCATTATCCACGTATAAGTCAAATTTAGGGAACACGCGAAACTCCTCAAGTGCACTACATGTACTTCTAAAACTTTTTAAGCTTGGTTTTGTTTAAAATTCATCGGGATTTTCCGGCGTGACCCCCCCCCCCCCCGCGCCAGTGGTGTAGGACGGGGGCCTGGCGAGGGACAACATATACCGTAGTCGTTCGGATGGGACAAAAAGTCGAGGTCCCGTGTACATATTGGCGTGCAAGTAAAATAAGCCTTGACAGTTGAAATTCGAAATAAGAGTAGGCCATAGAGTCCATATTCGGACAAAATATCCCTCATGTGGTAACCGGAAAAATGTTTATGTAATATGGAATACTCAATGGGACAATATTTAATGATTTTTGTTTCTGCATTGCAGTTTGAACATTTTATATACGAAAGCAATATTTTTAACTAATGATTGCTGTTTTTACATTTTTATGTCAACATCGTCATTTGCAACAAGAAATTGATTCGTTTTAAGCATTTTAATTGGTCTACTATACTGCAAAACTGTTTCCGTAAGGGGGGTGGGGGGTTGGATGGCCGAATGGTTAGCACGTGCGTGCTGTATCATACGGCCTGTCATTGAGTCAACTGGCGTGGTTTCGAATCCCCGGTTGTACGTGACAAAGAGTAGGGTCGCCCGTCCAACCTGGTGGGTTTTCTCCGGGTCCTCCGGTTTCCTCCCACTGATAAAGACCCCTACGCCCAAGCGAATTATTGAAATAAAAAATTAAACCATATGTTAGTCCCGAAATGACCTAGTGGACGTTAAACCCCATTTCTCTCTCTCTCTGTTCCGTAAATTATGGTCATATAAAGACGTAAAATGGTGAACTATCCGGTTGAGAATCAATGAAATAAACGAACAGCTGGTTCGGTCTTTAATACCTTTATTGTTAATAACCCAGTATCAACTATCAAAAATCATTCTATTTCTAGAACATAAAGGATCAATACTACCAAAAAATGAGAGATAAAGTACAATTATTTGAATAATATCCCTTTTGTTTGTGGAAAATAAATTACTTTTTCTATTTTCAGCCATCCCATTTATCACTGATACTTTATTAATACATATTTCAAATGTTTTCACTTTTAAAGATACATTCCCGGGTACAAACTGGGTGATTTGATGATATATTTGGACTAAAAACATATTCAAACTAATTAATTCATCATGATTTTGCTTCAAATCCTTCTCAAAACATTTTAATTGTCAGGGAATAGCCGGCTATAAAGAATCGATCAAATAAGGTCATGACACAACGGGTGCGAGGTCGGAGGAGAATCCATTGCATACACAAGACAATGTTGCCTTTATCGCTGACTATTATTACAAATATCGAAGCCAAATTAAATTCTCGGATTATCCACTGCCCGCGTCTTTTCCCGTGATTTTTATCTCAGAAAGTGTTGTACGTCTAACTCTTCATAAAGTTTATCAACATGTACATCAAACACTCAATCTCCGCGTGCAACCTGCGACGTCACGCGTGCAGACACTCCTAATCGTCGGTCTGTCGATTAGGGAAACCCGTACATTTTTGTCCTGTATGTGCTCCATGTGTGTTTTTCAGGGAATCCATTATTTTTCTGGTAAGATTGGATATTTCTACTTTCCATATATACCAAAATTGCCATACTTTTATTGGAAATAACCACCCGATAAATACTTTTCTGGGAACGTAGCTTTAATAGGAATTAACTCATTTTAACTCATTAATATTGAAGAAATAGAGGATATTTGTCGTTTTGTCGTGAATAACATATTTTATTTTATCTCTAAGCAAGAAAACGTTTATATTTTCACTCATGCTACGCATTCGTGAAAATATAAACGTTTTCTTGCTTAGAGATAAAATAAAATATGTTATTCACGACAAAACGACAAATGTTCTATTTATTTTATGATTTTACAATCATTTTAGGTAAAAACAACTAGCCAGTGGAATAACATATTATTTCACTGATAAAACGCGGTATTCCACTACTGATCATAAAATAAATTGAAGAATTCTGTCAGTTTGGGGTAGAATACTAGGATAGTATGTGGTTGTATTTAGTAGTATCGGGTTAGAATATTGGGAAATATTTGCTAACAACCATCACCCCCCCCCCCCCCCCAAAAAAAACCCCAGCAGTCGTTTGCAGATTTTTTAATCTTGACCCCAGTTCTTGTAAACGTTTTACAGAACAGGTTATCGAAAGGTTCTTTTCTTCTAATAAAGAATGAACCATGTTGGAATTTTTTCCATAGTTATTGAAACCCAATAGACAGTCTAAAATCAACGTTTATGAAATGGAGTTACCTGCCCTTTGAATCACACTATAACATACTGCGACGTTCTCGCTTCAGAACACGCAGCTGCCGGTGAACTATGTTTATACGAATATGTAAAATTATTCAAGAAGTGATTTTGTTTTTATTTTCCCGATAACCAGAGTTCTTATTATCGTTTTCAGGCCCCCGACGGGAACTGACAATTTTGTTGCCCTGACAACAGCCATGGCTGTGAGCACCGGTGCTATTGGTGCAGACTTGAAGATGATACCAAATCAACCAGTAGTTTTTAAGGTATATTGTATGGGTTTATCTTTTGGTTTAAGTAGGCATTGGGTAATAATAGAGGTGTGTTATTCGGGTGATTTGCTGTCATAAATTACAGTGCCATCCAGTCTGTAAATAATCTGTGTTATAAATTAAAGCGCAAAATAATGATTAATCTAAAGAGTTTAGCTTGTCGTATCATCTTCAAAAGGCTTGATCCCGCTGTTGTAAAAAAGTCGCGGTGGATGCCTCAGGAACACGCTGTCGTATATGATCAGTTCTTTATCAAGAAGTATCAATTGAGCTGGCCTTAACAAATAGATTTAACCGTCCTGGGCTATTCCAATTATGAGAGCAACGAGGGGAGGGGGTGTTCTCAGGCGGTGCTGTAAAATTGACGGGCAATGTATATTGTTATTATGCCCCCCCCCCCCCGGGCCTGGATGGCGGAAGTTTAAGACTACAGTGCGTGAAAGAAAGGCTTATAACAGTGTCATCTGGTGGTCCTTGACTTTAGTCTGCTTAAATCAGGTACTGATAACCTAGTAGGTGATGGATAGATTTAAAGGCCCCGTGGTCCGCTATATCCACCATTGAACACTGAACTATATAAATTATTTTAGGCTGATCCGACACACCAACGTAGATCTGAGGATGCCATCATTGCATGGACTTGGAAGACATTTGTTGAATCCAATGGTTCAAATCCAGAAATTCTTCTCAGAATGCCAATGACAAAGGTAAACTAATATTTATGTTATCTTTTAGAAGATTATAACGTTCAGTAAGAGCGTCTATAATACCCCCGTCAGATCGGGGGTGGGGGTGGCGTCCTTACTGCGCTGCTAGGGCGTCAAGATCGTCATTAGCGTGGTAAAAGTGTGATGGAAACGGCAGATATCGTGCTGTGGTCTCCGTGGTCGCCAATGATCCCCGAGTCACGGTGTTTGTTTTGAGCATGTTCAAAACAAACGCCAAGGTTCTGCGATCTGACCTGGGAAGCTGTGAGAAAGCGACTTTTTCAAGTTAGTAAAATTTTTTTGACATTTTCTCGCGCGGTGTTCACGTTTGCCGGCGACCTTATGCATTGTCTGGTCGCCGTACGGTCGCAGCAGCTCAGTAAGGACGCCGCCCGGTCGGACGGGTTTTTTAGTAAACATGTAGCATTTGAGAGATGTGGAAAGATATCGGGTATCCGATGCTGTTGCAAGTCGTTGCCATTGAAAAAAACTTTTTTTTTCACTAGTATGGATCGGATCGGTAGGTCAAGTGACTCGTTGGGGAAGTCAATCATTACGAATAAATCCACCGAACATCAATCTGATTAACACACAGATCCAATTTCGTTTCGTTTTTATAGTTCAAAATTTCGATTTGACTTGTCTTTACTACACTTGGATCTGGAAGCGTTGTTATTTAACTCGTGTTCTGCTTGAAATGAGGGGTCGAATCGAGCGTTTGACCTTTTTTGCGCGGAACTGTGGGTAGACATTAGCGGCAATAGAAATCAAAACAAAGCAAAAGTAGATAAAAAAATACATGGCGGTCGCTAATTGGTTAATCGAATGACTGACGTAATCGGGTCAAATGTCACTTGCTTGGTACCTGACGTCATAGAACGTGAACTCCCACTATAACTTGTTAGATCTACATGTAGTGTAGCACACTGATCCGCAGTGAATAAGGATGACATTGATGCGGCTTAATGAGCTAGAAATATTAACTTTTTTCCTGCGACAAATTAAATTTTAAAACATTTTTTGTATATATTGGAAAAATAAATAAAGGCGTTTGACGTATTTGTAGGTAAAAATTATTTCCTATTTAGTGTAAATGGGTATTAAAATGACTCCGAAGCAGTTATGTCTTATGTAAACAATGCACGCGTCATTCAGCCAATGATTCACACCGCGTGCTCTGACAGCACGTGTTAAGGCAGTCATCTATGACAGAGGTATTATACGAGACTCGTAATTCTCTGTGAAACAGATTGGTAGTGTAGGCCATCGAAAGTATAAAAAACGAAACGAAGTATTGATCTATATTTTAATTAGATTGACCGAACATTTGATTCTGCTTCTCGGTTAGGTCTATGAGAAAAATCTAAATGAGAGAGAGAAATGGGGTTTAACGTCCACTCGACACAAACTAGGTCATTTCGGGACTAACATATGGTTAAATTTTATTTCATTAATTCGCTTGCGCGTAGGGGTCTTTATCAGTGGGAGGAAACCGGAGGACCCGCAGAAAACCCACGAGGTTGAACAGGTCACCCTACTCCTTGTCACGTACAACCGGGGATTCGAAAACACGCCAGTTGACTCAATGACAGGCCGTATGATACAGCACGCACGTGCTAACCATTCGCCCATCCAACCCCCCAATCTAAGTGAGAACAATATGACGAAACTAGTATTTCATGAACTAGAAGCCGTTGTAGAAAAGTTCTATTGGATTAGGTTAGGCAGCTTGTTTAACAACTGCAGTTTAAATTGTGACATGCTGTATCAATAGTCAAACACTGGCGTTATTACAGAAAATCTACGCACTAAAATCGCCAATTTTATTTTGACCCAAATCAAAGTTGTTGTGACATTTTACGCAAAATAAAGTCCCCCGACAACTATTTCTGTGTAATCATGACTGATTGTTCTATAATTTTCCACGAAAGTTAGTTATTGAATAATAGGACGTTAAACCCCATTTCGCGTTTGTTTCGTTCCGTTATTGAATAAATTTGCGTTTTGTGGACAATCCAAGGTTGTGCACCACTACGGGTCTATTGCCATTACTGATAGACTTTTTAAATTATTTACTGCAAGTTTGCTGAATTTCATCAAGAGAAGCCTTAGTCGAATTCAGCATCGTGCCAATTTTGCACAGTGTTATTGCCCTAGTCAACGAAACCATGAAACCTTGTAAATGTTTTGAAAGTCTTAGTTTGATTTATTGCGCCTTTGGCCAGCTGTACAGAATAATGTAAACGAAATGAAATAAAATGGGTTTTAACGTACAACTGTTCTACTCCGAACTGGGATAATGAAGACGGACAGGTAAACGAACACTTTACAGTTGGGATTCGAAATAATAGAAAACCGTAGCGCCGCTGTATGGGCAAAATTTGCCCAATAGGACACTTTATGGTGTATACCCGTCTTTATTAACCCAGTCGGAGCAGAACACTAGAACGTTAAACCCCATTTCATTTCATTTACAGATTATTATGACAGCTTCGTCTCTCTTTAGAAAGCTCTTGGTGAATGTTTTTGCATGTATTTTTTTGACTTCAGGCTTCTGTTAGAGCGCTTGATACTATCGCTGATTTCGTCAAAAAGAAGGTTAACAACACCGTGGACAAATTCTTTATAGCTGGCGCATCTAAGGTAAATACTTATATTAATAGTTGTGAAAGGAAAGCAAGATTTTAGTTACATTTTATTTTGTTTTGTGTTAAAGGGGCACTATGGGAGATTAGATAAAGTGCTGGCAGTTCTCACTATATAATAGTTAAAAACTAGATAATGTAAAGGGAATTTGCTAAAAATTTCAGTTAAATTGATCAACTCTGAACCGAGATATTAAATTTTGAATTTTAGGCCTAACCTCGATCACCATAAAAAAAATACAATCTTAATTATCCATTATTTGGATTTAATCATCAATGAGCGTTGAGCAGCAGATCGGATTCAAATCCAGTAAATATCGCAGGCTAGCGATGCCATCGAGAGTTGATTATGTTCTGGATAAGTTAGTTAATGTCTAATTAATAATTTAGATAACATTTAATGCTTAAAGAAAGACCGGCAATAGGCAGGTTTATCTCTTGCAAAATGTATGTTTAAGTGTATTAATCTAGTGTTATGTAATTCTTATGGTAATTTCATTCTGACGGTCAACAAACTTAAGTCGATTGTGTATGACTTCTGCAATACATCATTCTACAAACAGATAACTTTGAGAATAGATCTCTGCACTAATTGGCCACCATATTCAAAACTTAATGGGTTCTAATCCTTTTTTACATCTTTCAAACACACAAAGATTAAATAAACATTTTTTATTTTATTAAATGGAAGTACTTGTAGAATACAAGCTCCTCAAAATTCTCGAAGTACAGTTACTGTTTTTGACTTAAATCGTCGATTTTTGAATTTAAATGTCGGTCAGCTAGCTTTGTGTCTTTTCTCAAGCTGACCTAAGTTTCGTATGTTGCTGCTAGTACAATGAATTTGGCATAGTTAGCATTGCTGTTTGGGTGGACGAATGATATTTATTTTATTGTCAGGGGCATAACCAAGTCACTGTGCATTAATCGTTTGTTTTTGTTTATAGCGTGGTTGGACAACATGGACTACAGCTGCTGTGGATAAAAGAGTTATCGCAATGGCGCCTATTGTCATGGATTTATTACACATGGTTCAAGTAAGCTGTTTTATACATTCTGCTAACCTGAAGAGCCAGTGCATACTAGCGATTGTTAATTGGCGATTAATGTTTCAGTGAGCAAACGCTGGCTCGCTAACCCTGGAGGTTCCGGATCCGATCCCGGTGGCTGGCTCGCTAACCCTGGAGGTTCCGGATCCGATCCCGGTGGCTGGCTCGCTAACCTGGAGGTTCCGGATCCGGTCCCGGTGTTGGCCGAGAAAGTTGCTCGAGATTTTCCGGCGTGGTTTCCCTTTGTTGTGCAGTAACAGTGCCTAGTCGTTCGGATGGGACGAAAAACCGATGTCCCGTGCACGCATTGGTGTGTACGTAAAAGAGCTCATGACAGTTGGAATTCAATTGCTGCCTAGGCAAAATCTCCCTCATAGCACACTGTATGACCCCTATGGCGTATGTCCGCCTTCATTATCCCAATGTGTGCAGAATTTATTCAAATCATCCTAACCAAACCCCCCCCCCCCCCCGTAGCTCCACGGGGTGTTGGATGGCTGAATGGTTAGCACGTGCGCGCTGTATCATAAAGTCTGCCATTGAGTCAACTGGCGTGGTTTCGATTTATGGTTGTACGTGACAAGGAGTAGGGTCGCCTGTCCAACCTCGTGGGTTTTCTCCGGGTCCTCCGGTTTCCTCTGCTAAAAAGAACCCTATGTGGAAGCGAATTATGAAAATAAAATTGAACCATATGTTAGTCTCGAAATGACCTAGTTTGTGTCGAGTGGACGTTTAATCCCATATCTCTCCCTCACTGTTAGCTCCACAAATTGTCGAAATCGCGGGTGTGTCTATTAGTCTTAGCAAATCCGCTTTACAAATGTACATGGAATAAATCTAATGGTTACCTTAATTATACGAAATATTTTTATATACTAAAATTAGTAGATGATATCGTTTATTTTCATTTTAACTTTTGCAGAATCTACATCATCATTTCCGAGCTTATGGTGGTTGGACGTTCGCTTTTAAAGATTATTATGTACTCAATTTTACTGACCATTTAGATAACCCATATACCCAGGCCATGGCTGATATAATAGATCCTATTGGTGAGTTTCTACTTTAATACGCTAGCCTATGCCTACGTAAGAGTAGGGTCCCCTGTCCAACCTTGCTGGGTTTCTCTGGGCTGTCGGACCCCCCCCCCCCCCCTCCCCCACAGCTAAAGACACCTATTAGTGAGTTTCTACTTTAACACACTATTTTATTCCTGGTTTTCATTCTTCGCTTGTACGTCAGTTTGATTAAAATACAGATTTATATTTCGTTTCGTTTTTTTAATACTTTCGAGGACTATACAACACGAAGATCTTACAGGTAGGCCTTTAAACCACATTTCGTTTCATTCGAGTGCGTTTCATAATTTTGTTAATACTCGCATGTTTGTATTTTGCAGCGTATAATGACCGTTATGCTACTATACCTAAGATTATTGTATCAACTGGTGGAGATGAATTTTTTTTACCTGACGATTCACATTATTACTTTAATGAATTACAAGGACCAAAATATCTCAGGTAAATATTATCACCTCACGCTTTTAGATTTCATGTTCTCTTTTCTTTTGGAAATACCGAGAACCCGGGCAAAATTTCTCTCATAGCACACTGTAAGGCGTACGCCCGTCTTAATTATCCCAGTCGGAGTAGGACGTTAAACCACATTTAATTTCATGTCTTTTAGAAGTAAGTAATTTTATTATCTTACAATTGAACTCAGGGCCCTTATTCACGAAAACTTAAACTAAGATACAATCGAAAGTTTAAGAAATACTGCAATTCGGTTGGCTGCCCAGTAAAATCAATTTGCATATATCAAATGAAGTTGCAGTATTTCCTAAAATTTCGGTTGTAACTTAGTTTAAGTTTTCGTGATTAAAGGCCCAGAACCTTAAATATACATTACGAAAGAGTCAAATCCGTCCATTATGGGGTCTTTCTCTTGGCCTCAAATAGGCGTTGGAGTAAAGGGGGGGGGGGGGCAACATTAGTTCTAAAAAATCTTTTATCTATCTTCTATATATATATTTGTGACTGTCGTTTGTCTGTCTGTCTGTCTGTTCGGGGTTGGCGGCTACACTAGGTCTGCCCTGAGTCTGAAATTTGGGGTATAGGGGTAGCTCGGACCGGGGAGTAACATAGGCCAGGTGCCGTTAGTCTACCACTTCCGGTTTCGGAGTTATGACCCCCGAGCGAAGCCGGTCTGTTCTGGGTTGGCGCTACACTAGGTCTGCCCTGAGTCTGAAATTTGGGGTATAGGGGTAGCTCGGACCGGGGAGTAACATAGGCCAGTTGGCGTTAGTCTACCACTTCCGGTTTCGGAGTTATGACCCCCGAGCGAAGCCGGGTATCCTGCTAGTATATGATATTATGATTTTATTTATTATCATGTATATGTTGATTACAAATTATTCATCTATGTACCATACTGACATACAAATTGTATTTGTGTGAGTGTGAAGGACGGTGACCAGAATATGCTCCCTTTTCACTGTTAATGCTAGGGCCCTAGCCACATTAACCCTTGGCAGTTTAAATTCGAAATAAGAGTAGGCTGTAACGATGCAGTCCGGACGAAATGTCACTCATAGCACGCGGTATGGTGTATAGTCGCTTTCATTAGCCCAGTCGGAGCAGAAAAGTAGGAGAGAGAGAGAGAAATGGGGTTTAACGTACACTCGACACAAACTAGGTCATTTCGGGACTAACATATGGTTTAATTTTATTTACACAATTCGCTTGCGCGTAGGGGTCTTTAGCAGTGGGAGGAAACCGGAGGACCCGGAGAAAACCCACGAGGTTGAACAGGCGACCCTACTCCTTGCCACGTACAACCGGGGATTCGAAACCACGCCAGTCGACTCAATGACAGACTTTATGATACAGCGCGCACACGCTAACCATTCAGCCATCCAACCCCCCAGAAAAGTAGGAAGTTAAACCCCAGAGGAAATGTAACCCATAGCACACTGTATGGTGTATGCCTGTCGTCATTAGCCCAGTCGGAGCAGAAAAGTAGGACGTTAAACCCCGTTTCATGTCATGAATCATTTTTCAGAATTTTACCAAATGCAGAACATTCCTGTGCTGGTCATGAAATTAGTTTGTTATTTACAATGCGGGCTTTCTTTTTATCAGTTATTACGGTAAGTTCATGTATCTTTTATATTTAAATGTGGTTTATGTCGCCGTCACCCGTTCGTCCGTCCGTCGGTATGCCTTTCACATTTCTTGTTAGAATACTGATTGATGTGTATATATTGCGGTTTTTACCGCGAGGGGATTGGAAATGGAAGGAGCGGCACAAACTCTAGCTACGTCACTGTCACGTGGGTATTCTATTCAATCTGTTTCACAGATTATTACGAAAGTCTTCTAATATCTCTGTAAAAGATGACTGCCTTCAACACATGACGTCATATCACTATATTGTTACTGTAAGACTTTACTGATTCGAGCAGAATGGCGCCTTTTACTCATGTTCATACCCATTTACATTACGATAGGAAATAATTTTTATCTACAAATACTCTAAACGTCTTTATTTATTTTTCTAATACATTGAAAAAATAATTTAGAATTTAATTTGTCGGAGGAAAAAAGTTAATATTTGTGTTATGAACCTTAATCAAACATTATTGGGGTTATCTTCCTTGTTACACGATAAGGTCGGGGGGATGGGGCTGTTTTCCTTGTCACAAGATAGATTCTTATCCATGTTCGTGTTATCTATCTTGTTAAAAGATTAAAATTTATCTTTAAACGAAATTTGATGATTGATCTTTTGCAGAGTAGTAAGGGAGAATGGTGGTCGAATGGTTTAACGCGTGCGCATTTGATCAGAAAGTCTGTCGTTGAGTCACGTGACGTGGTTTCGATTTTCGCTTGTACGTGACAAGGAGTGGGGTCGCCTGTCCAGTCTCGTTTGTTTCTCCGGGTTCCCCGGTTTCCCCCGCCAGCTATTGACCCCTACGCGCAATCGAATTATTGAAATAAAAATGAACCATATGTTAGTCCCGAAATGACCTAGTTTATCGTAGTGCACGGGCTAGGAGTGTTTTTACACTTTCTAGATACCAATACTCATTCACCTTTGTATGATATTTATACATTTCAGAAAACGACCCTTCCCAAGTTTACATGGGTTCGAGAAGAGGTAATTAATATACAATATACTTTAAAACTAAAACAGATTGTCATCCAACCATATGAAGAGTCCAGGGAAAGAACGATCGAAGTCACATTTTTGTCTTTTCGCAAAAAAGGCAAAACAGACTTTGGACGAGAATGCTTGACGCGAACAGAACAACAATTCGGTTTAGTAACAACTTCAAAATGATGTTTAATACGAATCATAATTACCAGTACAACAACTGACATGCACTTTTCAGCCAAATTAAGGTCAAATAAATACGATGGACTTGTATTTTTCCGGGAGGTTATTTCAGAGGGGCCTTGGTTCAATGTGACTCCGGTCGTTTTTACCTGAAATTGATTGTTCCACAGAAAGTTTATACAATATGCTACCATATCGTGCCATTAACTGGGGTTAGTAAAAAAGTGACTTAGATCGTTTTTCCCTGGGGCCCTTCATATACAATTCAATGAACTCGACAATTTGAACCCATATTATCAAAGACAGACTGTTTCAATGGCATTTGGCAACAGAACAGGTCACAAATCTATGGAATACAATAACTGCCTATGGGCGACGTTTAGACCGGGGTTTCTCATTGTATTGATGTAAGACGCTGGCTCGCTAGTCTGGAGGTCGGGTGTTCGATCCCTGCATTGGCCGAGAAAGTTCATCCAGATTTTCCGGCGTGGTTCTCCCCTTGTCAGTGATGCAGGACAGCTGTCTAGTCGTTCGGATGGTACGAAAACCCGAGGCCCTGTGTAGACATTGGCGTGCACGTAAAAGATCCCTTGACAGTTGGAATTAGATATAAGAGAGGGCCGTAGTGCCACTGTCCGGGCACAATTTCCCCCATACCACACTGTATGGCGTATGCCCGTCTTCATTAGCTCATATATATTTTCAAGTTAGCAAGGATGGAACTGATATTTGAAACATTTCCTGACCCTAAACCCTAACCCTAACCCTACCGATGTTAATATATTTTCAGACCCCAACAGGTGGACGCATCACAATAATGTCTGACCAAAAACCTAAAACTGTTAACATGTATTATGCCACGACCCTTGATGGAGAAAGGTTTGTTTATTATATAACTTTAAGTATAGCGTATTTATCATTTAACCTAACATTGATAGAAACAGCTTTATAACTATTATTATTCAACTTTAAGTATAGCGTATTTATCATTTAACCTAACATTGATAGAAACCGCTTTATAACTATTATTACGCAACTTTAAGTATAGCGTATTTATCATGTAACCTAACATTGATAGAAACAGCTTCGGAACTATTATTCCATCATAACTCGACGTTCCCATTCTTGGGTGTGACTTTTTTTATTTGCTCGATACTGTAAGTCCGACATTCAAGATTTTGTTAATTCCGACCCAATCGGGATTTAGTTGCTGCAACAGAAGAGAGAGAGAGAGAGAGAGAGAGAGAGAGAGAGAGAGAGAGGGTTTAATGTCCACTCGACACAAACCAGGTCATTTCGGAACAAACATATGGTTCAATTTTTATTTCAATAATTCGCTTGCGCGTAGGGATCTTTAGCAGTGGGAGGAAACCGGAGGACCCGGATAAAACCCACGAAATTGGACAGGCGACCCTACTCCTTGCCACGTACAACCGGGGAATCGAAACCACGCCAGTTAACTTAATAACAGTCCTAATGATACAGCGCGATCGGGGCTAACCATTCGGTCATCCAACCCCCCTTAGCTGCAACAGAAAGTCACGACATGAACCAAACGACCGGACGCCGGAAGGTCGACGACACTGAAAAACTAATGATTGCCAGAAACAGGATTGGATTTGTGGAATAACCGATAGATTCAAGTTATCCACCTTCCAAGTCATATGCTTTGTTTAACAAATTAGTATATAAAATCCGATGTCCCAATGAAAAACACTTCATTTTATGTATACACTTATTCAGATCTATATTATCATAGTTTCTGTGCTTGGACCGTATAACATTATTTTTTATAAATTACAGGCGAGATTTCAGACTATTAGTTGGTACACCAGGAGACCCATCAAAACCATTGCCCCATCCAGTAATTTGGTTGCGCGATGATGTCAAAGATATGGTACGTCATAAGATAATTATTATTCAAAAAGTATAGTTAATGAAAAGCTGACAGACATTTCTGTAGTATACCAACTGTTGCTGTGCCAATCTGATTAAAACCCTGATCATATTTCATTTCGTTTTTATAGTTCAAAATTTCGTTTTATGTGTCTGTACTACACTAGGATCTGGAAGAGTTGTTATATAACCTGTGTTTTGGATGACGTGAGGGATTAGCCAATGAAACCATCTGTTACAGCGACTTCTTGGCGTACGATGCACAGAACTGTGGGTAAACAACTAGAAACGTCAACGCTGATTGATTAATCTATGTTTGACACCATAGGGTCCAAAAGCCGTGCGTATGACCTCTGAAGCGACTTCCCAGATCTTCATGTAGTATAGGTCATCAAAAGTATATATATTATGAAAAAAGTAAAAAAAAACGAAATATAGATCTGTATTTTAATCAGAGTCGTGTCGTGATTAAAATCGTGGTTTTAATCGTGGAGTAATCGTGGTGATCCTATCAGTTCTTATCATATATTGGCGTAAGTCGTAGCATTCGTGGTAACCGAGACTAAACTATGATTCGGGATAATGTTGATTATGAAAATTAAATGTAGAATTGAATAAATATCCTGTAATTTTATTTAAAAATATTGACTGTACCTAATATTCTTATATAATTTCCAGGGAAATAACACATACGTGGCCGAGATTGATAAACCTTTTGTTGGATGGACAGCCTTCTTCGTGCAGGTAATGATATTGACCTTTAAGATCATAGAATCCTGATATTTCTTCCAGATCGATTATTGGATATAAACAAAGATAACTTACTATTAAAATATGTAGAATATATCCCGCCATTACTGGGGGTTGGATGGCCGAATGGTTAGCACGTGCGCGCTGTATCATAAGTCCGTCATTGAGTCAACTGCCGTGGTTTCGATTCCACGGTTGTATGTGACAAGGAATAGGGTCGCCTGTCCAACCTCGTGGGTTTTCTCCAAGTCCTCCGGTTTCCCCCAAATCTTAAAGACCCCTACGCGCAAGCGAATTATTGAAGTAAAATTAAACCATGTGTTAGTCCCGAAATGACCTAGTTTGTGTTGAGCATGTTAGCACGTGCGCGCTGTATTATAAAGTCTGTCATTGAGTCAACTGGCGTGGTTTCGATTCCCCGGTTGTACGTGACAAGGAGTAGAGTCGCCTGTCCAATCTCGTGGGTTTCCTCCAAGTCCTCCAGTTTCCTCCCACTGCTAAAAACCCTTACGCTCAAGCGAATTATTGAAATATAATTAAACCATATGTTAGTCCCGAAATGACCTAGTTTCTGTCGAGTGGACGTTAATCCCCATTTCCCCCACTCGCTCTCCCGCCATTACTTACCAAGTCCCTAACTAACTATCGCTAATAACGGGAGGGAAGTAAAGGCATTTCTGAATGTAACTTCCTGTCCAACTTATTCTCGGACATCCAGAACCACCTAGTCTTCAACGTACGGACAGTAATTGTCTGAATAATAGAGACTAAGACGAGAGAGAGAGAGAGAGAGAGAGAGAGAGAGAGATTTAACGTCCACTCGACACAAAATAGTTCATTTCGGGACTAACATATGGTTTAATTTTATTTCAATAATTCGCTTGCGCGTAGGGGTTCTTTAGCAGTGGGAGGAAACCGGAGGACCCGGAAAAAACTCACGAGGTTGAACAGGCGACCCTACTCCTTGTCACGTACAACCGGAGATTCGAAACCACGCCATCCAACCCCCGAGACTAAGACCAACTAATTTAGTGAACAAATGGCAATGAAATGAAATGGGGGTTCAACGTCCTACTATTCTGCTCCGACTGGGATAATGAAGACGGGCATACGCCATACAGTGTGTTATGAAGGAAATTGTGCCGAATCCAACTGCCAAAGGATCTTTTACGTTCACGCCAATGTATACACGGGACCTCGTTTATTTTCTGTATAGTGCTAGTGATGAAAATATGGAAACTAACGTATTTGTAACATTAATTTGTTGTTGTTTTTCATTTTACCAGGTAACATTCCCAGGTGTGGCCGACTCAGTCTTAGAATTTACAACAGAAACTCAGATCGTTCCAGATATATTTCCTTTCCCTGATTGTCAGGGAGCTAGCTGTTTGGGTGTCCTAGTCTAATTCACCATTTTTCAATCGTAAATAATCGTAAATAAAATATTTATATTTATTTTTAGAAATAAATAGTCAAGATTTTTGTGTTAAAAACCTGTGATCTCTATCGTATTCATAAGCAAATAATACGACCCCATTTTATTTTAAAAAAGAAAATAGGATTTAACGTTCTACTGTTCTGCTCCAACCGGGATAATGAAGACGGGCATATGCCATACAGTGTGCTATGAGGGTTATTTGGCTGTACTAAGGCCTATTCCTATATAGAATTCAAACTGCCAAGGGATTTTTTAGGTACACGTCAATGTATACACGGGACCTAGGGGTTTTGTACCATCCGAACGACTAGACAGCCGTCCTTGTCAGGCTAGGGAGGGGGGAACAGCACTAACGTCTTACTCATTGAGCCACAGCGGGACCCCTTCAATAGAGCTAACTACTTACTCAATATTTTGCATAATATTCGAAATTAAAAACATTAATCTGATTTCAATATTGACTCATTTCTATCAATATTGATGTTACTATCTTACCATGGGGACATTTTAAAATCAGTACACGACGTCGTGTACTACATGGTTAACAGTGCTAAAAGAACAAAGAAGACCATATCCCAGAAGACAACGCGGAAGTAATTAAAAATGGCTGTTTCACAAACAACAACAACGAAACAACAAAAAACAAAAAAGCAACAAAAAAACGTGTATAATGGACTAAGCGCATCCGGATGCCTTCAGTCTAGCCTGTTAGTGGATTTCATCGAACATAATTGTGTTACACTATTCGTTCTTCAAGACCCAACTCCATACAATACTTTTATTGTTCTTCAAACATATCAAGTACGAAACTTCTTATAGTTAAAGACTCCGTAATTAGCTTGTGTTGAGGGAGTCGTGGTTCTAGCTTGGCTTGGCACCCTCGGGTGCCAACTACCAAGTAACTTACATAGCCGCTCTCCGGTCTTAACTAACCTATCACTTCAGATATCTGCTTATAATTCCTTTCTAGACAAAGGATGGTCGAAGAGATTATGCAGCTGGCTATATTGCATCATACCAGATTAAGCGTTCAGTACAGATTGCTTTACAAGACAAAGGTCATTACATAACACGGGCCAGCTATATGTTTATATAATGGCAATGACTAACCAGTGACACTTGGACAACCGTGGGTGTCACTAGCCAACATAAGGATTTTAATCAATTCCGTTTTCATGTGCCAGGATGGCACGATAACGTATCGATAACATCTACCATTGTGTAACAATTGATTAAAATAGTGAGTTCTTATATTGCGCACAAATCCATCAAAATTAATGCTCAAGGCCCATCTAGCTCTCCACTTATCACAAGATAAAACACAGATCAATGAATCAATTGTTTAGAATATGTTCTTCTAATTCCGCGTCTATACTCTGCTCAGTAAATCATGTAACACAACTGCCGTTCGTAAAGGCTTTTTCTCAATAATGGCGGTTTGGAAAGTTTTGCTACCGACTTTTATCTTATTGGCTTATTTCTGGATAGCCGCAGCAACTTTTCATTCAAATTACATTAAAACACAGGTTTTTCGGGAAGGCAGTGGTTGTGTAAAAGATGTTTTTAATACGATGATGATGAAGTATAGAAGTCGTTCGTTGATACACTGTAGTATGTTATGTTCATCTACAGAAGATTGTAGAAGATTTATGTTTGATAAAGAAACCAAGCTGTGTTCAATATTTGAATTTGGTGAAAATTGTATCACAGATGAAGAAATAGATAATACTATTTGCTATAGACAGGTCAGTACTTATTTAGCAGCGGAAACTCATTAATCCGGAAATCACGGGTTCGAACCCCGTGTTGGCCGAAAAGTTTCCCTGGCCGTACGGACGGACGGACGGACAATAAAGAGACAGAAAAAACATACATTTGAAAAGTTTCCCTGGCCGTACGGACGGACAATAAAGAGACAGAAAAAACATATATTTTAACTCAAAGCACTGTAAAAAAATATCGAGTTGGTGTTTGTTGAAAAATACCGTTGCAAAGAAGTGCATTAATACAGTTAATTCGACGAATAAATCATAAAACGGGGAACCAAACACACATGATAATTATTATTTTAAAACTATAGTTAAAAATACATTATGCAAGAGCTAAATCTGTCTATTGTGGGTCTTTCTTGAGGCCTGAAATGTTATCTAAATTATTAATTAGACATTAATTAACATATCCAGACCATAATCACGTCTCGATGTTTACTGGATTAGGATACCATTTGCTGCTCCACTTTCATTCTTGATTTAATCATGAAATGGATAATCGAGAGTATATCTTTTATCGTACCAACTTTAGTAATGATGATCGAGGTTAGGCCGAAAATTCAATCGCGCTAAAATCTCGGTTCAGAGTGGATCAATTTGACTGAAATTTTCAGCAAATTCGCTTTACATTATCTAGTTTTTAACTATTATAGTGAGAACTGATTAATCAATGTCTGACGTCATAGGGCGAAAAGTTTTTAAGAAAAACCCCAAAAAATCCCAAAAACCCCGAAACGAAATATAGATCTGTATTTTAACCAGATTGAACCAAACAGATACGTAGTAACCATCCGTGTTCATGCGCAAGGAACTGTACCAGACCCTACTGACAGAAACCGCTACAAAATCCCTCTAATTTTTAGTAGTCAGATATTTTTACAAATGTAAGCTTGAAATTGGCAATTAGCAAATTTTTAATGTAAAACAATTAAGTAGGATTGCATTTACGAAACACTTTATTTTATATTTTATTATATATTTGAATTATTCGTGGCTTAAACGCGCATTAGGTTAAGATTAGTCAAAGAGCTGACAGTTCTCGCTATAATAGTAAAAAGAATAGATAATTAAAACATAATATGCTGAGAATTTTAGCCAAATTGCTTCTCCCTGAACCGAGATATTCGCGATTCAATTTTAGACTATCCTCGATTGTCATTACTACAGTTGGTACGATGATAAACAAAGTCTCGATTATTCATTTTTACGTTAAATCATCCATCACAAAACGTATTCAAATCCACTAAACATCACAGGCTAACGATGGCATTGTGAGCTGATTGTGGTCTTGATAAGTTAATAAATTACTAATTAATAATTTAGATAATATTTAAGGCCTGAAAAAAGAAATGCAAAAGGCAGATTTAGCTCTTGCATAATGTACGCTTAAAGATATGTTAGTAATTTACAATTGAATTAAACCTTGGCATTTTTATTCGCCCATATTGAATTTTGGTCGTATTATGTCGTCACCCGTTGGTTCGTCAACAGTTGACTCGTTAATGCGATATAGGTTACAGTTAACATATTTTCTGTCATGTATTGGGGCCACTCGGTAATGAACCCTATGGATATTCAGTGTTCCGCAAACTTCATCCCGTAGTTAACTCCCTTTTTCCCAAATCCTTGTAGACGCAATATAGGATACAGTTTTTAATGATTTTTTTATTTCAAATTTGGTGTTAAGCAGTGATGTCGTGAGGGGGATAAACTCTATCGATATTCAGCGTTCTGCATATTTAGTGTGAAGCATTAGCAAAGTGAGGTGAGAAGAATTGGAATCGGAAAGGTTGAACCCTGTTGATTTTCAGCAGTCTAGGACCAGAGATATATTATACGTCCGGAAAAGCTTGTGAACACGATAGAGATTAGATTTCTTGACGGATCCTAGATCCCTATTATATTTGTTTTCCTTTCGGATAGTTGCTATGGGTGAATTTCGGAAACAGATAATATATTTTTCTTGTTTATATATTTTAACAGAAATATGTATGTGATGAATTACATTGTACCAGATGTCCAATTGGTTACTATGGTGATCAGTGTCAACAGATCATACAAGGTAGAAATATCATTATAGCATGTCCGTTTTGGGGATATTAGAGACTTTTGGCAAGCGTAAATTCCTGATCCGTATTGCGTATCCGTAACGATTTTGCGTGTGACGTCATCAATGCGTGTGTATTTCTCATACGTGATACGGCACAGGGATACGGCAGCACGTATCGAACAGCTTTCATACGGAAAAGGTCCGTATAACATCGTCGTCTTTTAATCGTATTTTTTGCTACTTTTAGACGCTGAAATGTGCCGTAGCGTTTTCATGAATCTATGCGTATCCTAGAACACGAAGGTGTATATTTGATGTGATTTCATATTTTCCCTGTCTGTCTGCACGCTTGTTGATCTACGTGCTAAATTTAGGGAGGTGGGACCTTGCAATTGCAAATCTGTAAAAGGGGTATATTTTTAATAAGATTCGACACTAATTTTTAATATATTTTTTAAATAACTCAGCGACTGTCGAACGACTTCACTCCCTTCAGGAATTTATTTGTAGGCTAGGTACTTGACTAGTACTGATGTTGATCTTGGTAGATAACTACCATCATGCTGTAATGGAACTACGCTCAGCTCAGCTACCCATACGTAGACGGCGCGAAAATCTGCCAAAACTCTAAAACTAAATTAACGCAACGTATTACGTGACGATACAGATACGTTATACGGATGGGGAAAATTCCACTTGCCAAAAGTCTCTATTGTAATAATTTGAATACGAAAGTAATAGACTTAAGGTTTATTGCTTTGCCTCAGATTTCACGAACGATAGTTTGCCTGTTATGATTGGGAAAGAATTAAGGTCAAGTCAGGTCAGTTTAGACGCCCTAAAATCTTACTGCTTTCGTAATATTTTGAAACTTGACTGTTGTGCGCACACCGACCGAGATATTACGCAGACCTCCATGTTCTACGTCATACGTGCAAATGGAGTCACTCGCGCATCGTGCACTGGATACACACGCGCAATGTGAAACAACACTCCGTATCATGTTTAAGATTTCAGTTTTTCTAATTTGTAGATTGCTCAGAAGGACGTACAAAATCGTTATTTCCTGAAAAAGAGATGCTGTCCTTCATTCATCCGTCACTGGACGGACCAGTAATTGAAGTGAAATGCATCTTTAACTGGGCAGGAATAACGTATATACACTCTAGAAGATATTACTGCCTGGAACTGGACTTCAATAGGACCATGGATGAGTATGCTAATGGATTCGGACACTCACATGGAAACTATTGGTTAGGTTTGGAACATGTCTACAACATTCTCCAAAATCATCCCAGCTTTATACTTCAAGTCGTATTCGCATTTGATTGGTCCTGGGCTCAAGGGTTTTATTATGGTTTTAATATATCCGATCGTTTAGATCATTACAGAATTACGATCAATTTTTACTCCGACTCTTCTACAAACCCGTCAGGCGATTCCCTGACAAATGGCGCGTACAATATAAACGGCAGACCATTCTCAACTTATGACAACGATTCAAGTAATCATGATTGTCCAGGCCGCTTTAAAGGAGGGTGGTGGTATCTCGATGATCCAGTCTGTAGTCGAGCTAACGTGAATGGTAAAAGAACGGACACAAGTTTCGAATCCTGTTGGCACTGGCAGGATAATTTTGGAAACAGAACATCATTTGCTGAAGTCACATTACGTGTATCAAGGTTTACCGGTACCATAATTCAATGAATAGGGCCGCGGTATCATTTTTTTATTATGAGATCCCCGGATGTAAAGTGCACCGCTCAATATGGTAACGGATCTCCACGTCGTTACTCTTGGGCTAAATCTGTTTGTTAAGTTCAGTTCAATATTTGTCAAGGTAGCTGAGGTGTTAATAAGGTTACGGCACGTAATTGTTGACGAGTTTGTAGGGTAAGCATTGGGTCTAGGGTTAGGGTTTGGATTAGTACTACCCTGTTTACATCCCATGATCTATGACGAAAAATTAAGCTGGCCTTATCATTTAGCACTAACCGTTGATCTAATTAAGATTAATTACATATCCAAGTGGCTTGAGGGAATCTTTTGATCTGTGATTTACTGTGATGTGACAACATCACGCACACGTTTGGTAAAACCTTTATATGAAAGTATATCTTACATTGGGGAGAGGAGGGGCTGGGGTAATGGGTAATGGTAATGGAATGTAATCATTACATTTTTTAAGTAATAACCATGTAATGAGTAATGGAAAATTTCAAAAGTAATGAGTAATGGAAATGTAATTAATTACATTCCAAAAATCATGTAATGGTCAATTAGATTTCAATTACTTTTCAATTACATTTTATGGCACATATATATATAATATTTCCAATATGACAAGCCTCAAATTTTATAGCACCAAAGAAATAATTAAGTGTTTCTGACACAAATCCTATTCATTATAATTTTTAAAAAAGATTTAAATCAGATTTAACAAATTATAAGAAGAAAAAGAAGGCATTAAACATTTTCTTTTATTACTTTTTATGTAGGACCCTTTTTAAGACATGGAACATAAAAAGAGGATTTCTGAAAAGATGTATATTGTAATCAAAGATTAGTACTAATTTAAAGCCAATCAATCAAACAGTTAGATTAAAAATATATAAATAGTCTTACTACACTTTAATCTTAATCTCTAGGTAACAAATGACAAACCAAACAATGACCTTCAAGTATCTCATCATTTTATTATATATATTTTGTTTTAGAGTCATGCTGAATAATTTACCAGTTATTATACAATATATTATTGACAATATTATTGACAAACTATTTGGATTGATAGCAAAAATTAAAAAAATTACTTAAAAGAAAATACAGTTAATTAACTATTCTTTTGATTAAATTTTCAAGTCATACAGTCAGTTTTTGTCACCACTGCCCATCACTATAAAATTTGCCTTGATGGTATAGTTGCTAGAAATGACAATTCATAAATAAACAAATATCTATTAAGTGAATCAAGGATTATTTTGGGTTTGATTTTGTAGGCGCTTCCTGGCAGAAAAATAAGGTTGCCTTTTTTATTTCTATGAAAAATATTTTTTATTCATATATGGTAATTAATTACTTTCAATGAAATGGGTAATGGTAATTAATTACACTGCTAAAAATGAAAAAGTAATTGTAATGATTACATTTAAAAAGTAATGGTAATGTAATTAATTACATTGACAATGTAATGGTAATGTAATTAATTACATTGACAATGTAATTGCCCCAGCCCGGAGAAAACCCACGAGGTTGGACAGGCGACCCTACTCCTTGTCTCGTACAACCGGGGAATCGAAACCACGCTAGTTTACTCAATGACAGGCCTAATGATACAACGCACACGCGCTAACCCCCTTCCGTGTCTTTTAAAAAGATAGAATATGACATTTATTAATATGTGTCGTCTACTTATTTCGGGAGATACACCAACCTCACTATTGGCTTGTTTGTAGACTTTATGTTGTATTTTTGTGGTCATTATTGATGAAATTGTCTAAACATTAAAATAAAACTACACTTATTTGAATAAAATCATTATTCTATTGTGTTCTTGATAATAGTCGTTTGGGTGGGTTGAACAATCGAGGTCCCGTGTACACATTGGCATGCAGGTAAAAGAACTCTTGTCAGTTGCAATTCGTATATAAGAGTAGGCCGTAGCGACGCTGTCCGGTCCGGGCAAAACTTTCCTGAAAGCACACTGTATATGGCGCATACCCGTCTTCATTAGCTCAGTCGGCTTAATCCACTCTAATTTTATCAGAGGCGGATCCAAAATATCAGCCAAATAGCTCTTGGAATGGCTACAGATGCAGGAAATGATGGATAATTTTCTTGGGGGACCCCCCGCCCCTCCCCCCGCCCCTCTCAGTTGCGTGCCGCGTCTCCGCGGTCAGTGCCCTCATTTTGCGGCGCCCCCCCCCCTTTTCAAAATTCCTAGATCCGCCCCTGGTTATGTACTCATATTGCTTATTTACTATTTAATTAAAGATACATTATGGGAGATAAGATAAAGAGCTGGCAGTTTTCATTATAATAGTTAATAACTACATAAAGTAAAGGCAATTTGCCTAATTAATAAATGAGATAACATTTATGCCCTGAAGAAAAACCTGCAATAGGCAGATTTACTTCTTGCATGATGTTTGTTTAAGAAAACAAAATCAAAATATTAACGCTAGATAATGTCTCGGCTTGGTTTCAATTAGATTTAAAAAAAGGGCTACCAATATAATAAATTATTGTCGAGGACAACAAAATGGCGACCGGCTTATTATATAGCGAGGCAGCATATATTTGAATTCCACATCTTTCTTAAATACGGAATGGAACTATTTTTGGACTGATATTCCTATCAGAGATTCATCTTTCACAATAATGTAGTTTACAAGTGGGTTGGATGGCTGAATGGTTTGCAAGTGATTCCTAAAGCACTAAAATGCTACAACAGGACTTTATCACATTGTCTTTATATGCTTTGCCCAGATCCGATTTGAGTCGGAAACAAACAGTTGTACGTATTCGGTAAAGACTGCAAGGAAACTCCGTTGTTGACTTAGAGGCCCACATGGAACGGTAAACATTTTCAAAATACATCCTTTGAGGTTGGCGTACCATTATTTCAAATAATGGTACGGGCAGTGTGCCAAGTGTACAA
Organism: Patella vulgata; assembly: GCF_932274485.2. Classification (NCBI taxonomy): domain Eukaryota; kingdom Metazoa; phylum Mollusca; class Gastropoda; family Patellidae; genus Patella; species Patella vulgata. The sequence continues at coordinate 10,641,381 of NC_065880.2, read as the reverse complement.
TATTTATACTAGTTGAAATGAAGGACCCGCGTGACGTATTTTATTGAAATGCACGTACTGGATAGTGACTGTATTTTAAGTTGTTTAATTGTCGCGTGCAAGACATTGCGTAATATATTATAGATATTGCCCTCGTGCTAAGGCACTTGTGAAATATTAATATATTACTTAATGTCTCGCCCTCGACCATTAAACTACACATAACAAACAATCGAAACCTATCATTACAAAATAATGAGCCCCGAAGGACTGAACTAAAACACGATCTATAGATTCTGAGCTAAATAAAGAGTGGATTATCTTGAACTCTTCCGAGATAGTAGGTACATGTATATTAAATATTTTTACTAGTCCAAAGATGAGGAAACCTATTGTTTTTTTTTCAATCATACAAAATTTGGCCGTCTTCATTAGCCCAGTCGGAGCAGAGTAGGACGTTAAACTCCATTTCATTTGGCGACAAGAAATGATACTACTTTTAATTTTGAGTACAATCACACCGTGCACCACACCCTACACTGTGCACCACACCCTACACAGTGCACGGGGCCACGGTGGCTAAGTGGGTATGACGCTGGCTCGCGTGTTCGATATCTGCATTGACCAAAAAGTTCATCGGGATTTTTCGATGTGGTTTCCTCTTGTCAGTGGTGCAGGAAGGAGGGCCTGACAAGGACAGCTGTCTAGTCGTTCGGATGGGACGAAAAACCGAGATCCCGTGTACGCATTGGCGTGCACGTAAAAAAAAACACCCTTGGCAGTTGGAATTCGATATAAGAGTAGGCCATAGCGCCGCTGCCTGGACAAAATTTCCCTCATAGCACACTGTATGGCGTATGCCGGTCTTCATTAGCCCAGCATAGGAGCAGAACAGTAGGACGTTAAACCCCATTTCATTTCATTTCGTTACCTGCACTGCCTATAGCTAACTATATTAAATGATTTATCTTTTCATGTCATGTGTTGTCAGGTGAGGCTAAGAATTAACAGAACACAGTTTTTATGGGATACAATCACTAGTTTATTCTAAGAGCACGACGTTTCAACAAGTATCCTCTTATCGTTATCAAGCACAAATGACAATTTAGTTGTTGTTGTTGTTAGTTAATTGTATTTTACGTCCGCTTCCACCGAGGTGATATCGCAGACAATAACATGTTATGTATTCAAGGTGCAATAATTTACAATGTGGTTAGTGGAAAAGTATGGAAGACCAAATGGGACAATATTCATGATTCTTGTTTCTACATTCCAGTTTGAACATTTTAGACAAGAACGCAACATTCTAAACTAATGATTCTTGTTTCTACATTCTTATGTCAACATTTCATGCACAAAATCAACACTTTAAACAAAAAATTGACTTTATGTATGTTTCATTTTCGGCGTTTTATCGGTAACTTTTATATATCATTAAATATTAAAATTAAAAAATAATTTCTTAATTTTACACGACAAAGAAATCAATTCATTGGTTTCTGAAAGTATCTAAAAAAAAAATCTGGAATTTGAACTCTTATGAAAATATTTTCTACGTTTCAAAAAGTCTTGAAGTTAAAATCTTGAAATGAAAATGTCCAGAAAAAAAATAATGAATTATTAGCATTATTACACCAGAGGGCGTTAGCATATGTGTACAACTTTGATACAGACTATAGATGAGAAATCAAAAGTAGACTTTTCCACGAGTGGAAGTGGGCCCCTGTTGTATTTACAATAATTAGTTGCACGAAACAGAAATTAAGCTCGAGATATAATAACAATACAAATAACTTCTATAATTTAAACAACTAGAAAAATTAGGACAAAGGCCTTTCTTACATATTCGCTGTTATTTGTTTACTTTTTCATATGTTTACAAATTAGACCTACACGTGTTTCGAAAATGGCAAAAATGGATGATAATGCTGTGTTTTAAATGGAATCTATTCACTGTTATTTGTTTACTTTTTCATATTAACTATAACTATAGGATAGTGTTTGCAAATTAGACCAACGCGTGTTTCGAATGTGGCAAAAATGGATGATAAATCTATAGTTTGTATCAAAGTTGTACACATACGCTAACGCCCTCTGGTGTAATAATGTTGATAATTCATTATATTTTTCTGGACATTTTCATTTCAAGATTTTAACTTCAAGACGTTTTGAAACGTAGAAAATATTTTCATAAGAGTTCAAATTCCAGATTTTTTTTTTAGATACTTTCAGAAACCAATGAATCCATTTCTTTGTCGTGTAAAATTTTTTAATTTTAATATTTAATGATGTATAAAAGTTACTGATAAAACGCCGAAAATGAAACATAAAGTCAATTTTTTGTTTAAAATGTTGATTTTGTGCATGAAATGTTGACATAAGAATGTAGAAACAAGAATCATTAGTTTAGAATGTTGCGTTCGTGTCTAAAATGTTCAAACTGGAATGTAGAAACAAGAATCATGAATATTGTCCCATTTGGTCTTCCATAGAAAAGAGGATAATTAGGTTTTTATATATATGTACAGAAGACAATAGATAACAGAAAGAGACATGAGATAACAGGTGCAAAAAATAAAAAGGTGCCAGTGGACGTTTACAAAACAGACGAATTTGTAACAAAACAGACATGAATTTGGACGAACATTTGGACAGGGACAAACATTTAGACATAGTATGTAAATATATATATATATATATATATATATATATATATATATATATATATATATATATATATTGGTCGTTTTCGTCGGTCTGGTCGATTTGTTCGGTTGAATGGCAGGGCGGTCCAACTCTTCCTTGGGGCTTGTTGGTGAGTGTAAGGCCTGGACCATTCTTCCTAGAGAAAAAAGAATAGCTGGTCTTGTGATGGTTTTGTTTATTTCGTCTAGTAAGGCTTCGGGGGGGGGGGGGGGGTTGGGGTTGGGGGACAAAAATTGCATTTATGGCAAGTTAGTATGATATACATTCAATCAAAATTTATTAGGAGTTAATAAATACAATAATACATATATGGTGGCTTATGACAATTTAGTAAACTTGTGGACAATATATATGAAATTAATAAGAAACCATCTGCATGGATTAAGAATAACAGTAATAAAATAATCTAGGTGTAAAGGATATTTAACAATAACAACAAACATAACAAGGTAATTAGCTACTAATAAACACTGATACTGCATGAGTAGAGGGTTATTAACAGGTATGAAGCCCTTCAAAGGGTGGCATGTATAGATAGTGGGAAGTTGATAAAGCACAGGTAGTGAGGCCATATCCATGAAGTTAAGTAAGATATGCATTATATAAGTACAACTATTACAATACACAATATGTACTAAGAAAACAAACAAGATCAAAAATGCTCTAAAAATATAAGGGGCAGATTGGGAGAATCTATAATATCGAAAATTTATTAATGAGATGGGGTGATGGGGGATTTTAGTACCACCAAAGATGGCTTAATAGTTAAATTATGTTGTGCATCTTAATTACATCATCATATGCCCTGGGGATGTAGAGCCCTAAGTTCCTATTGAGTTCGGGTGAATGTCTTCTGATATTTATAGCTTCTAGGATCTTCCTGGTTTTCTTGTTCTGTTGGTTGGCGGTTAGTATTTGGACCTCATTCCATTTAACTCTGTGTTGTGGGTGATTCTGGAGATGTTCAGCTATGGCTGAGTTATTAGTAGCGGCTTTGGACCTATGTTCCGTTATCCTTTTGTCAATGGGTCGTTTCGTTTCCCCAATGTATGAGACTAAGCATTAGACTAAATGATCTGTCGTTAAAGACACTTTCCCAGAAAAGTATTTATTGGGTGGTTATAATATTGTCAATAAAAGTATGCCATTTTTGGTATATATGGAAAGTATAGACACCCAGTCTTACTAGAAAAATATTGGATTACCCAAAACACGCCCATGGAGCAAGCACTGGGCAAAATTGTCAGGGTATCACTAACTGGCAACCCGACTGTTATCTGCCAGCTTATTGTGTGCCAGCTTAAGTGAGGGAGCGGTTGTTATTTCTTGAGGGGTCTCAACTTATAAAGACTCCGCAATTAAACGGCGGAAAAGAAGTTGAAAGAAATATATAAGAATTAAGTATGTAATGATAAATACATTCTGAAAAATGGACCCTCCCACAATAAAGCTACGTTGACAGACATTGCGTCTAACAACAGCTTACTTATAGCTATAGGTATCCCCAGCGAATGCAAAATTTTCAGAGGGAATTGAAGCAAATTTTTGATAGATTGGTTACTTTGAATATGTTTGTAGTCCAAATATATCATCAAATCACAAAGTTTGCACGCGGGAATGTATCTTTAATTCACGTATGGTTGTTTACATTGCAGGACTATACATGACAAGGACTGTCATTGTCCGTTTATTAGTACCTAACCCCACAGTCCTAGACCGGACTGCAAAACCCCTTCGAACTCAGTCCGTTCATATAGCAAGGGCGGGTCCACGAATTTTTGCAAGAGTGGGTTTGCCAGTATCCTGTTTGAAATTTGACAGCTGACAATGCATGATTACATCATCGTCTCCAGATTACGTAGGCATACATACACACTGAGCTTTTTAAAGAGGGAAATCCAACACACCGTTTGATGTCAATTTTTAAAATGAATGAATGGGACCCCATTGTAATTCAAATTCATTGACGCAAATTATTAGTTGTGATATCACATATTGCTATATCCTTATCTCGCGCTTTGAATGCCCATCCCATCCCACCATCGGATGATAAAGGACAAAGCACACGACCGTTACACTTTTCTCATAAAAAGTGTTGTTTACATGGTTTTTTTTTGTTTTTTGTGTAACCATGGATCTGGCCCTGCATCGGGATCGAATCCGGGATTTCCTTGTTAATGAACCAGCCCAAGTCACCGTGGCTATCCAATACAATATTAGGTGATTTCGTTTTGTAACTAATAAACACTATAGTACAGTATAAGTGAAGAGATTAAATCGAATAGAAAAATAGGAAATAAAATGAACTGAAATTTAACGTCCTAGTGTTCTTTGAGGGAGATTTTGCCCGAGCAGCGGCGCTACGTTTTCCAACTGCCAAGGGTTCCTTTATGTGCACGCTAATGTGTACGCGGGAACTCGATTTTTGTCCCATCCGAACGACTATAAGTTGTCCCTCGTCAGGCCCTCTGTCCTGCACCACGCCGGAAAATTCCGATGAACTTTCTCGGCTAACGCAGGGATCGAACGGGACCTCCAGGTTAGCGAACCAAAGTCTTGCTCACTGAGCCATATTATCCATAATATTTGAAATTAGAAACACAAATTTGATTTCAATATTGCTCCATTTCTATCAATATTTATGTCGCTATCTTGTCGAGAAAATAAAGGTCCATGACCATATCCAACGTGTTAAAATCAGTACAAGACGTCGTGTACTCTATGGTTTGCGTATTTCTCGAAACATAATTGATTAGAAACTATAATAATTTTAAAATTGAACGTAAATCAATTTGTATATACTTATATTACAATACTATTTGTATTAGATCCATTTTCGTTTATTTAAGGTTCCAAAGAATAAAGGTATACGCCCTTTAAATTATATGATTATTGATCAATGAATCAATTTTTTAGAATAATTTTATCTAATTCCACAATCATGTTACACAAGCACTGTTCTTAAAGGCGTTTCTCAATAATGGCGGTTTGGAAAGTTTTACTACCGACTTTTACCTTATTGTCATATTTCTGGATAGTCGCAGCAACTTTTCATTCAAATTACATCAAAACACAGGTTTTTCGGGAAGGCAGCGGTTGTGTAAAAGATGTTTTTAATACGATGATGATGAAGTATAGAAGTCGTTCGTTGATACACTGTAGTATGTTATGTTCATCTACAGAAGATTGTAGAAGATTTATGTTTGATAAAGAAACCAAACTGTGTTCAATATTTGAATTTGGTGAAAATTGTATCACAGATGAAGAAATAGATAATACTATTTGCTATAGACAGGTCAGTACTTATTTAGCAGCGGAAACTCATTAATCCGAAAATCCTTGGTTCGAGCCCTGCGTTTGCCGAAAAGTTTTCCCTGACCGGAAGGACAAACAGATAAACACAGAAAAAACATATATTCTCAGACCCAGTACCAAATTAAATTATCACTATCTTATTCACGGTTATGGAGAAACGCCCAGTTAGTACCTGGGGCCTGTTTCACGAAATTTTAACTAAGATAAAATCCAAATTTTAGTAATTTGATTCTATAATATTAAAGGGATTTTAGTGCTTAGCCAATCAAAATTGAAGTATCTACAAAAATTGGATTTTATCTTTACTTAAACATGCATTATGCAAGAGCAAAATCTGCTTATTACAAGTCTTTCTTTAGGCCTGAAATGTTATCTAAATTATCAATTAGACATTAATTAACTTATCCAGACCATAATCAACTCTAGATGGCATCGCTAGCCTTCGATCTTAAGTGGATTGTGAGCCGATTTACTGCATAACTTTCCTTCTCCATTAAACGATTAAATGGATAATCGAGACTATGCTGTTTATCGTACTGATTTTAGTAATGATGACCGAGGCTAGGCAGAAATTTGATTCGCTTAGTTCTCGGTTCATAGTGGATCAATTTGAATGACATTTTCAGCAAATTGCCTTTTCGTTATCTAGGTTTTAATTATTATAGTGAGAACTGCCAACTAGTTATCGAATCTCCCATAATGTATCTTTAAGATTTCGAGAAACAGGGCCCAGTAGTGCGTGGGGCGTGGGGCGACAGACTGTACGAATGTTCTGTCAACTTCACAAAACAGGCGGAATTAACATTCAGATCTCGAGATTCTGTCCCATTGACTGCCATTTCTTATCCTAGGACCAGAGATATATTGTATGCCCGGAAAAGCTTGTGAACGGGATAGTGATTAATTTCTTGAAGGATCCTTGATCCCAATTATATTTGCTCAACATCTCCTTTCGGATAGTTGCTATGGGCGAATTTCCACGCTTTACGTGGCTATCTTATATATAAAAGTCAAATGTTTGTTCTGAAACAGCTAATATATTTTTATTGTTTATATATTTTAACAGAAATATGTATGTGATGAATTACATTGTACCAGATGTCCAGTTGGTTACTATGGTGATCAGTGTCAACATATCATACAAGGTAGCAATATCATTATAGCATGTCCGTTTTGGGGATATTGTAATAATTTGAATACGAACGTAATAGTTTGCCTATTATGATTGGTAAAGAATTAAGGTCAGTTTAGACGCCCTAAAAGCTTACTGCGTTCGTAATATTTTGAAACTTGACTGTTGTGTGCACACCGACCAAGATATTACGCAGACCTCCATGTTCTACGTCATACGGGCGAATGGAGTCACTCGCACATCGTGCACTGGATACACACGCGCAGTGTGAAACAACACTCCGTATCATGTTTAAGATTACAATTCTTCTAATTTCTAGATTGCTCAGAAGGACGTACAAAATCGTTATTTCCTGAAAAAGAGATGCTGTCCTTCATCCATCCGTCATTTGACGGCCCAGTAATTGAAGTGAAATGCATCTTTAACTGGGAAGGAATAACGTATATACACTCTAGAAGATATCATTGCCTGGAACTGGACTTCAATAGGACCATGGATGAGTATGCGAATGGATTCGGACATCCACATGGAAACCATTGGTTAGGTTTGGAACATGTCTACAGTATTCTCCAAAATTATCCCAGTTTTACACTCCAAGTTGTGTTCGCATTTGATTGGTCCTGGGCTCAAGGGTTTTATTATGGTTTTAATATATCCGATCGTCTAGATCATTACAGAATTACGCTCAATTTTTACTCCAGTTCTTCTACAAACCCGCTAGGCGATTCCCTGACAAATGGCGCGTACAATATAAACGGCAGGCCGTTCTCAACTTATGACAATGATTCAAGTAATCACGATTGTCCAGGCCGCTTTAAAGGGGGATGGTGGTATCTCGATGATCCAGTCTGTAGTCGAGCTAACGTGAATGGCAAAAGGACGGACACAAGTTTTGAATCCTGTTGGCACTGGCAGGATAATTTTGGAAACAGAACATCATTTGATGAAGTCACATTACGTGTATTAAGGTTTACCGGTACCATAATGCAATGAATATGGCGGCGATATCATTTTGTTATTTTAAGATCCCCGGATGTAAAGTGCAGCGCTCAATATGGTAACTGATCTCCACGTCGTTGCTCCTAGACTAAATCTATTTGTTAAGGTCAGCTCAATTTTTGTCAAGGTAGCTGAGATGTAAATAAGGTTAGGGCACGTAATTGTTGGCGAGTTTATAGGTTAGGTTTAGTGTAAGCATTGGGTCTAGGGTTAGAGTTGGGATAAGTACTACCCTGTTTACATCTCATGACCTATGACGAAAAACTGAGCTGGCCTTATCATTTAGCACTAACCGTTGATCTAATTAAGATTAATTACATATCCAAGTCGCTTGAGGGAATCTTTTGCATCTGTGATTTACTGTGATGTGACAACATCACGCGCACGTTTCTGAAAAACCTTTATATGAAAGTATATCTTGCATTGGGGAGAGGGGGGGGGGGCTTAAAGCGTTAGATTATTGAGTGGGAGGAAACCGGAGGGCCCGGAGAAAACCCATGAGGTTGGACAGGCGACCCTACTCCTTGTCACGTACAACCGGAGAATCGAAACCACCCCAGTTGACTCAATGGCAGACCTTATGATACAACGCGCACGCGCTGACTCCCTCGGTGTCTTTTAAAAAGATAGAATATGCAATTTATTAATATGTGTCGTCTACTTTTTTCGGGATTCGGGCGAGATACACCATCCTCACTATTGGCTTGTTTTTGGATTCATTGTTGTATTCTTATGGTCATTATTGATAAAATTGTCTATACATTAAAACAAAACTACACTTATTTGAATAAAACCATTATTGATAAATACATTTAATGTTTTTATTGAGTGCTTGATTATAGTCGTTCGGGTGGGATGAACAATCGAGGTCCCGCGTACACATTTGCATGTACGTAAAAGAACTCTTGTCAGTTGCAATTCGTATATAAGAGTAGGCCGTAGCGACGCTGTCCGGTCCGGAGAAAACATTCCTGAAAGCACACTGTATATGGCGCATACCCCTCTTCATTAGTCCAGTCGGCTTAAAGGGACAATAACACTCTTGCTGGTTTGAACTCCAGAAAATAAAAAATAGCCTTACTCTAAGTACTAGATGTGTTAGTGTCTTACCTGTTGTGTAAATTATCCATCAAATCCGATTTTACTTGTCCAGAGGATTCAAAAATATTTATAAATGCAAGTCACATTTGAAAAGCTTTACGTCAGGCTTTTCAAATCATTTAGTTGAATTTTTCCAATTCTTTAAATTAGGTGTGTTAAGATGAAATTTGTACCAGCAATTAATTGGAATATTGTAAAATAGTACAATTTGTTGACCAGAATAAAGATTGGGACATATTATTCATTTACAACAAGAGTGGTATTGAGCCTTTAATGTACTCATATTGCTTATTTACTATTTTATTAAAGATACATTATGGGAGATAAGATAAAGAGCTGACGGTTCCCACTATCATAGCTAAACACTAGATAATGTAAAGGGAATATGCTGAAAATTTTAGTCAAATTGATCCACCCTGAACCGTGAATTTAGCGATTGAATTTGATTTGATTATGGTCTAGATAAGTTAATTAATGCCTAATTAATAAATTAGATAACATTAAATTTAAGCCCTAAAGAAAGTCCTGCAATAGGCAGATTTAATTCTTGCATGATGTATGTTTAAGAAAACAAAATCACAAAATTAACGCTAGATAATGTCTCGACTTGGATTCAATTGGATTTAAAAAAGGCCTACCAATATAATAACTTTTTGTTAGGGACGACTTATTACATAGCGAGGCAGCATCCCCCACATCTCTCTTAAATACGGAATGGGACTATTTTTGGACTGATATTCCTATCAGAGATTCATCTTTCACAACAGCAATGCAGTTTGCAGGTGATTACTATATCAATGGGGGTTGGATGGCTGAATGGTTTGCAAGTGATTCCTATAGCACTAAAATGGTACAACAGGACTTTATCATATTATCTTTATATGCGGTGTCCAGATCCGATTTGAGTCGCAAACAAACAGTTGTACGTGTTCGGTAAAAACTGCAAGGAAACCCCGTTTTTGACTTACGCATCCAGACCACCAGGCGCCCACATGGAAGGGTAAACATTTTTAAAATACAGATGTGACGTCATCCTTTGATGATGGCGTACTATTATTTCAAATAATGGTACGGGCAATGTGCCAAGCGTACAAAATTTATACTAGTTGAAAAATTAGACTCGCGTGACGTATTTCATTGAAATGCACGTACTGGATAGTGACTGTATTTTAAGTTGTTTAATGGTCTCGTGCAAGACATTGCGTAATATATAGATATAGCCCTCGTGTTAACGCACTTGTGAAATATTAATATATTACTTCATGGCAACCATTAAACTACACATAACAAACAATCGAAATAATGAGTCCCGAAGGACTGAGAGGAACACAAGTTCTGAAAGGTCTATGTTATTGACATTTCGCAATATTTATCAATGTTTTCGATTGGAAAGTTTAAACAAGAATAAATTTACACTTTTGAAAATTAATAATTCAATATGGTTTAGGTTTTAAAAGGGTGGGTTTAAATTGTGTCAATTTGTTTTTTTAAAAAAAAAAACAACCAAAAAAACCAAAACAGCAATATAACCGACTAATTAAAGGAGCACAATGGCGTGATAAAGAAATAAAAAGGCGCCATTTTTATAAAAAGATGATAGTAAATCTAGTTTGAAATTTCTCTATGGACTGTGGGATGGAACCCGAATCCCCAATTTAGCGAGCGGCTTTTCACCTCCATGCAACGACGTTATATAAATGAAATGAAATGGAGTTTAACGTCCTACTTTTCTGCTCCGACTGGGCTAATGAAATGGGGTTTAACGTCCTACTTTTCTGCCCCGACTGGGCTAATGAAGACGGGAATAAGTCATGCAGTGTTCTTTGCGGCACTACGACCTATCGAATTTGAACTGCCAAAGGTTCGTTTACGTGCACGCCCATGTGTACACGAGACCCTGTTTTTTTGTCCCATTTGAACGAATCTATGTTGTCCCGTTGGGCGGCGCCAAGGGGGGGGGGGGCATGCCCCCCCCCCCATAAATCTGATCTGCCCTCTGTTTGCCCCCCCCCAATAATTTTAGAAAATAAAATAAAGTATTTGTGATACGTTTCGGTAATCATACCTTCTACGGTGAATAAATCCCACATCCATAACTTCATGGATTATGGCCCCTGATTGTACGAAAAATCACGTTTTTGGCTTGTGAACACTGTAGATTTCGTGAAAATCAGCCCAAAACTGACAGACAAAATGGCCGCCCTTCGTTCTCAAATAGCGTAAAAATATGGTATATCAAGGTTGTGGACCCTATAGAGGTCACAATTTTTATCCGATTTGGTTGAAACTTGAAATGTAAGTTTATAACACAAAAAGCTCGGTTCCTTTCGTTATTCGCGTATTTCGGACCGTAACTTCCTGAATTATGGCCCCTGATTGTACGCAAAAACGCGTTTTTTGGCTTGTGGACCCTATAGAGGTCATAATTTTTATCCGATTTAAAAAACCGTATTATTATATCACCGTTAAACCCTAAGGACGGTTGAGTTCGAATTTCGTGAAAATCGGCCCAAAACTGACAGACAAAATGGCCGCCGTTCGTTCTCAAATAGCGTAAAAATATGGTATATCAAGGTTGTGGACCCTATAGAGGTCACAATTTTTATCCGATTTTGTTGAAACTTGACATGTAAGTTAATAACCCAAAGATCTCGGTTCCTTTCGATATTCGCGCATATCGGACCTTAACTTCCTGAATTATGGCCTCTGATTGTACGCAAAAACGTGTTTTTTTGGCTTGTGGACCCTATAGAGGTCATAATTTTTATCCGATTTAAAAAAACGTATTATTATATGACCGTTAAACCCTAAGGACGGTTGAGTTCGAATTTCGTGAAAATCGGCCCAAAACTGACAGACAAAATGGCCGCCATTCGTTCTCAAATAGCGTAAAAATATGGTATATCAAGGTTGTGGACCCTATAGAGGTCACAATTTTTATCCGATTTTGTTGAAACTTGAAATGTAAGTATATAACACAAAGATCTCGGTTCCATTCGATATTCGCGTATATCGGACCATAACTTCATGAATTATGGCCCCTGATTGTACGCAAAAACGTGTTTTTTGGCTTTTGGACCCAATAGAGGTCATAATTTTTATCCGATTTAAAGAAGCGTGTTAATATATAACCGTTACACCCTAAGGACGGCTGAATTTGAATTTCGTGAAAATCAGCCCAAAACTGACAGACAAAATGGCCGCCCTTCGTTCTCAAATAGCGTAAAAATATGGTATATCAAGGTTGTGGACCCTATAGAGGTCACAATTTTTATCTGATTTTGTTGAAACTTGAAATGTAAGTTTATAACACAAAGATCTCGGTTCCTTTCGATATTCGCACATATCAGACCGTAACTTCGTGAATTATGGCCCCTTAATATATGACATATCGCGTTTTTAGCTTGTGAACCCTATAGAGTTCATAATTTTTATCCGATTTAAAAAAAACGTTTTATTATATCACTGTTAAACCCTAAGGACGGTTGAGTTCGAATTTCGTGAATATCGGCCCAAAACTGACAGACAAAATGGCCGCCGTTCGTTCTCAAATAGTGTAAAAATATGGTATATCAAAGTTGTGGACCCTATAGAGGTCACAATTTTTATCCGATTTTGTTGAAACTTGAAATGTAAGTTTATAACTCAAAGATCTTGGTTCCTTTCGATATTTGCGCATATCGAATTGTAATTTCCTGAATTATGGCCCTTGATTGTAGGAAAAATCACTTTCGTTTTAGCTTGTTTTCTATCCAGCTCTCGAAAATGTGGGCGTATCCTGCCTGACAGCCGCTGGTTACTAGTCCAAAGATGAGGAAACCTATTGGTTTTTTTTTTCAAACATACAAAATTTGGCTGTCTTCATTAGCCCAGTCGGAGCAGAGTAGGACGTTAAACTCCATTTCATTTGGCGACAAGAAATGATACTACTTTTAATTTTGAGTACAATCACAGAACGAATATGTTTGCCCTACACCGTGCACCACACCCTACACTGTGCACCACACCCTACACTGTGCACGGGGCCACGGTGGCTAAGTGGGTATGACGCTGGCTCGCGTGTTCGATATCTGCATTGACCGAGAAAGTTCATCGGGATTTTTCGATGTGGTTTCCTCTTGTCAGTGGTGCAGGAAGGAGGGCCCGACAAGGACAGCTGTCTAGTCGTTCGGATGGGATCCTGTGTACGCATTGGCGTGCACGTAAAAAATACCTTGGCAGTTGGAATTCGATATAAGAAGAGGCCATAGCGCCATTTTCCCGGGCAAAAGTTCCCTCATAGCACACTGTATGGCGTATGCCCGTCTTCATTAGCCCAGTCGAAGCAGAACAGTAGGACGTTAAACCTACTGACGAGGGGGAGCCACGTCGGAAAATCTCGATGCACACGGGACCTCCATGTTAGCGAGTCAACGTCTTGCTCATTGAGCCATATTATGCATAATATATATTTGAAATTAGAAACACAAATTTGATTTCAATATTGCTCCATTTCTATCAATATTTATGTTGCTATCTTGCCGAGAAAAAATAGGACCATGACAATATCCAACGTGTTAAAATCAGTACAAGACGTCGTGTACTCTATGGTTTGCGTATTTGACGAAACATAATTGATTAGAAACTACAATAATTTTAAAATTGAACGTAAATCACTTTATAAACATTCATAATAATATTTGTATTAGATCCATTTTCGTTTTCTTAAAGCGAGAATTTCAAATTTTCTAAGAAAGTCAAAACATAATTATTTCTATGTCTTTTGCTCAGTAGGTTATCAACTGACTATTATACGATCATGGGCATTATTTCCCACCCTCAAAAATCATTGACACAGGAAATAATAACACAATTACCTCCCTTGTTTTCCTATTGACAACATGTGTTCAGCCATCTCCCAACGTTGGAATTTGAAGTTGAAAATGATATTTTTGCCAATTTCTCAGCTGGCAATAGTGAATTAGGGGATTAATAGGATTATTCTTTAACAAAGTAGGACTGTTTATAGATACCATCTATTTTCAGGCTTTATTTTAATAAATTTTAAAAATATAACTTAAAAATTTGAAATTTCCGCTTTAAGGTTCCAAAGAATAAAGCTAAACGCCCTTTAAACTATATAATTATTAACCGATCAATAAATCAGTTTTTGAGAATAATTTTATCTAATTCCACAATCATGCGACACAACCACTGTTCTTAAAGGCTTTTCTCAATAATGGCGGTTTGGAAAGTTTTAATACCGACTTTTACCTTATTGTCATATTTCTGGATAGTCGCAGCAACTTTTCATTCAAATTACATCAAAACACATGTTTTTCGGGAAGGCAGCGGTTGTGTAAAAGATGTTTTTAATGCGATGATGATGAAGTATAGAAGTCGTTCGTTGATACACTGTAGTATGTTATGTTCATCTACAGAAGATTGTAGAAGATTTATGTTTGATAAAGAAACCAAGCTGTGTTCAATATTTGAATCTGGTGAAAACTGTATCACAGATGAAGAAATAGATAATACTATTTGCTATAGACAGGTCAGTACTTATTTAGCAGCGGAAACGCATTAATCCGAAAATTGCTGGTTCGAGCCCTGTGTTTGCCGAAAAGTTCACGGTTATAGTGAACCGCCCAGTTAGTACCAGGAGTGCGTGGGTCGTGGGACGACAGACTGTACGAATGTTCTGTCAACTCTCACAAAACAGGCGGAATTGACAGGCAGATCTCGAGATTCTGTCCCATTGACTGCCATTTCTGATCCTCTCTTTAACAAGAATTTGCCCACGTCAATGAATTCAAATTCCATTAAATTTAGGCCCAGTCCCAAAAACTTGATAGCTTAATTACATATTATATACTATTCAAAAAAAGTAGGGGATATTTGATTTTTAAGTGTTATTAAAGTCACCTAATGAAACTGACGAAGAAACAAATGACAAAATGAAATGAAGTTCACATTCATCGATTTATTCCAAATGATCGTTAGACTAAGTAAGGCACAGACTGACCATTATAAGGGTAAAATGATACCCGGGGTCAAACAGTAAAGTTACCACAGCATCACAACCAAGTCAGTAACGGGTAAATCCTCCTCTGTTTGCCAAACAAGCATTGATCCGACGTGGCATACTCCTAATGAGACGTCTAAGGTCATTTTGGTCCAGATTGTCCCATTCCTGTTGCAACGCAGCAGCAAGTTCTTGGACATTGGCAGGACGTTGTTGACGTTGACGTAACCTCTGTCCAAGCATGTCCCAGACATGCTCGATGGGGGAGAGGTCGGGACTCAGTGCTGGCCAAGGTAATGTGGTGATGTTCTGTTGTTGGAGGTAACCTGTAACGATCCTGGCCCTGTGACATCTTGCGTTGTCATCCTGGAAGATGAAACGGCGGCCATGACATCGTGCGAACGGCACAACATGGACTGCCAAGATGTTGTCCCGGTAGTACTGGCCTGTAACACGCCCTGCAACAACATGTAAAGCCGTTCTTCCAGCAACAGTGATGCCTCCCCACACCATAACAGAACCACCCCCAAATCGATCATGTCTGATGACGTTAACGTCTTGGAAGCGCTCGTTTCGACGACGCCACACCCTCCTACGTCTGTCCAAAAAATCAACAGTGAACCTTGACTCATCTGAAAACATCACATTGCTCCAGCGTCGATTATCCCAGTGTTGACGATCCCTACACCAACGACGTCTTGCCTGAATGTGATGATCTCTCAAACAAGGGATCACGCGAGGACGTCGGGCGCGAAGGTGACCCCTATGCAGTCGATTCCGAATCGTCTGGCCACTCACTCTCACACCAGTGTCTGTTTGAAGACGAGCGCTGATCTGATTTGCTGTGATGACACGATTTCTCAAGGCCAAGGTACGGATAAATCGATCCTGGGCTTGAGTTGTCGCCCTTGGTCGACCTGAGCGTGGTCTGTCCTGTACAGATTGTGTATCACGGTATCTGGACCATAGCCTGCTTATGACAGACTGAGAAACATTCATCGTCCGCGCCACAACCGCCTGTGTTGTGCCGATCTGTAGCATGCCAAGGGCACGTAACCTTTCATTTTGGGTAAGCCGACGCATATCAAAATTTGTTTTCTGGTCACTAAAACAATTAAACTGATGTTTCCACCCTGGAATTCAATGCCACAATGACTGTAACATTCAAAGTCAGAGTCGTGCAAATCTTGGGTTGGACCCCCATGATGATCCCAAGCATCACCTGCATTCCATGCGGTAGCTATTGGTGCGTTTGGGCGTCACATGTAACTGGAAATGTTTCTTCTGTTAGGTTCTATAGTGACTTTTTTCGTAGTCATTTGCATATTTTAGTATTATGCCCCCAAAATCATATATATCCCCTACTTTTTTTGAATAGTATACGTTGCTATCTGAAATTGTGCCATCATTATGGCACCATTCTCCCCCTACTCCTTTGTGTTCTAACACTATCTAATCACTATTATATTCACGGTTATAGTGAACCGCCCAGTTTGTAGTACCCCACTAGTGCGTGATGCGACAGACTGTAAAAATTTTATGTTAACTCACACAAAACAGACGGAATTGACAGGCAGATCTCAAGCTTATGTCCCTTGGACTCCCATTTCTAATCCTCTCGTTCACAAGAATTTGCTCCCAGCAATGACCTCAAAAGCCAGGATATTGACCCAAATTTTCAAACTTTTCTCAAATTTTTAATGTATAACAATTAAGTAGGACTGTATTTTACTATAATATTTGAATGTCAGTAGGGGGTGGGGAGGGGGTTATATGGCTGAATGGTTAGCACGTGCGCGCTGTATCATGGGGGGGGGGTGGATGGCCGAATGGTAAGCACGTGCGCGCTGTATCATAAGACCTGTCATTGAGTTTCGATTCTCCGGTCGTCTGTCCAATCTCGTGGGTTTCCTCCGGGTTCTCCGGTTTCCTCCCACTGCTAAACACCCCTACACGCAAGCCAATTATTGAAATAAAATTAAACCATATGTTAGTCCCGAAATGACCTATTTTGTGTCGAGTGGACGTTAAACCCCTTTTCTGTCTATCTATGAATGTCAGTATGTTATTAATTTACAAATGGATTAAAAAGTGGCATTTTTATTTGCCCATATTGAATTTTGGGCGTATTATGTCGTCACCCGTTGGTTCATCAACAATAAGCTACAGTTAAAACTAATTTTCTGTCATGTATTGGGGTCACTCGGTAATGGACCCTATGGATATGCAGTGTTCCGCAAACTTCATCCCGTAGTTAACTCCCCTTTTCCCGAAACCTTGTAGACCCAATAGAGGATACAGTTTTTAATGGAATTTATTTTCAAATTTGGGGTTAAGCAGTGATGTCATGAGGGGGATAACCCCTATCGATATTCAGCGTTCTGCATATTTAGTGGGAAGCATTAGGGAAGTGCGATTTGATTTTCAAATTTGGTGAGAACAATTGGAATCGGAGAGGTTGAACCCTGTTGATGTTCAGCAGTCTAGGACCAGAGTTATATTATATGTCCGAAAAAGTTTGTGAACACGATAGAGATTAGATTTCTTGAAGGATCCTTGATCCCAATTATATTTGCTCAACATCCACTTTCGGATAGTTGCCATGGGCGAATTTCCACGCTTTGCGTAGCTATCTTATATATAAAAAAGTCAAATGTCTGTTCTGAAACAGATAATATATTTTTCTTAATTATATATTTTTTTAACAGAAATATGTATGTGATAAATTACATTGTACCAGATGTCCAATTGGTTACTATGGTGATCAGTGTCAACATATCATACAAGGTAGGATATCATTATAGCATGTCCGTTTTTATGGATATTGTTCGGTTGTGAGGCTGCGTAGAAAATAGAACAATCTAACATTAGGCGCTGGTTACAATTAAGGCAGTAGAAGAACACAGGCGCCTGTAACTTGGAAAATGTTTCAAAAATATCATCAAGCTATGCCTAAGTATATTTCTAAAGTCTGTTACGTCCATGTTCGTATGCGAGATGATCAAATAACTGGTCTGTGACCGATTTCTAAATCAGCGTCACGTGGACAATTTTAAGGCGTCATCGT
This sequence comes from Patella vulgata, assembly GCF_932274485.2. Lineage (NCBI taxonomy): Eukaryota > Metazoa > Mollusca > Gastropoda > Patellidae > Patella > Patella vulgata. The sequence continues at coordinate 10,623,078 of NC_065880.2, read as the reverse complement.
AGACTTGATTGTCTACCTAGCGAGAATTAGTGAGTATTGCCACTAGTTGAAGGAATCTAGAGTAGTGAACTTTGATCCCAATTATTTGATTCCAATCCTTCTTTCACCTTTTTTCACCGTTCAGTATTATGTCTACTGAAAGAGAATCGGTTTCAGACGAGTTATTTGCCCCTGATTTAGAAATCAGTTGTTTAAGATGTCGATTTTTCTAATTTCTAGATTGCTCAGAAGGACGTACAATATCGTTATTTCCTGAAAAAGAGATGCTGTCCTTCATTCATCCGTCACTGGAAGGACCAGTAATTGAAGTGAAATGCATCTTTAAGTGGTCAGGAATAACGTATATACACTCTAGAAGATATTACTGCCTGGAACTGGACTTCAATAGGACCATGGATGAGTATGCTAATGGATTCGGACACTCACATGGAAACTATTGGTTAGGTTTGGAACATGTCTACAACATTCTCCAAAATCATCCCGGCTTTATACTTCAAGTCGTGTTCGCATTTGATCGGTCCTGGGCTCAAGGGTTTTATTATGGTTTTGATATATCCGATCGTCTAGATCATTACAGAATTACGTTCAGTTTTTACTCCGGTTCTCCTACAAACCCGTCAGGTGATTCCCTGGCAAATGGCACGTACAATATAAACGACAGGCCTTTCTCAACTTATGACAACGATTCAAGTAATCACGATTGTCCAGGCCGCTTTAAAGGAGGATGGTGGTATCTCGATAATCCAGTCTGTAGCCGAGCTAACGTGAATGGTAAAAGGACGGACACAAGTTTTGAATCCTGTTGGCACTGGCAGGATGACCTTGGAGACAGAACATCATTTGATGAAGTCACACTACGTGTAGAAAGGAATACCGCTACATAATTGAAGTGAATATGGGTATATGACCATAGTATCATTTTGCTGCGGTCGATATGGCGACTGATATCCACGTGGTCGTTGTTGTTTATTACAAATATTTATCTGATATATACATGATATTATTGGCAGGTTGATTTAATAAACCCCATTTCTCTCTATATTTGTGCAATCGACTTATGATAATCAAGAAGGGGACAGAGAATACTATGTCTAAACTGTGAATTCGGTGTCATATGCATTAAATATCACTGGGTAAAATCCCTATATAAGCTGTCTGTCGGCAACAAGTTTTCATGGATGTGGACCATTCTCCACACAAGTCTCGATATCGATGACTTGACTGTAAGGGAAGACAACTCTGTTTGGGAGATGGGGACAGGCCACCATTAATTTCCCCATTGACTTCAATGTTAATTCTGGCCTCTTTGGCCACCTCCAACTTTTCCCCAAATTTTCGTTGGGCTGAATGCTTTTCACTACAGACAGAGGAACAAATGGTCATGTCTTTGAGCTAAAAATTTGTATGAGGTTGACCACCAAAATTTTGAGATACACAAACTTGAAGAAGCATACTAAAAACATGTAACTAGTTGCCGTACATGTCACCGTAGCAAACCTGATAACCCCATTATTCTTCCGTCTCAAAATCATGAAGATTTACCAAAACCTGGCAGAAAATGTTAATTCAAACCCTCTTCCTCCATTCTAGACCCAAAAATCAACAAAAATGGGCGTGCAAAAGGGGAGAAAAGAGACAGAGAGAGAATTGCTATAAATAGACGAACTACAATGGGTACCGAGATGGTGAAATTTAATGGTGGTCTGCTTCCAGATGGGATGTGGACAGGTCTTTATATAATAGGTTTCAGCTACAATGCCCCAATATGATTTCCGCTTATTTCAGCTCCCCTCTTCCATGCATTTTGTTCACCATTTACGTCCCCCGCCTTTAGTACAAATGAGTTCTCAGAAATAAGAAATTTTATTGGCGAATGCTTTTATTGTAAGTGGTGTATAATATTTTTATGCACCAAAACCTTGACTAAGTGGGGGGTTGGATGGCCGAATGGTTAGCACGTGCGCTGTATCATAAAGCCTGTAATTGAGTCAAGTGGCGTGGGTTTTCTCCGGGTCCTCCGGTTTCCTCCCAGTGCTAAAGACCCCTACGCGCAAGCGAATTATTGAAATAAAATTAAACTATATGTTAGTCCCGAAATGACCTAGTTTGTGTCGAGTGGACGTTAAACTACATTTCTCTCTCTCTCTCTCTCTCTTGACTAAGTTCGATCTGTGGATTTTCTGCTAAGGTTAAAGATACATGAGGTAAATAGCTAGTTTTTACTATAATAGTTTAAATCTAGATGATTGTAAGGGAATATGCTGAAAATTTCAGTCAAATTGCTTCACTCTAAGCCGAGAAAACCTCATTTTATAATCTCTGTAGTTTCGATTGTCATTGTTACCGCTGTCACGATAATTAACAATGTCTCGATTAACCATTTCTGCGTTTAATCATCAACGGACGTTGCACAGCAAATCGGATTCAAATCCAATGAAAATCGGGCACATAAGATGGCATATCGAGAGTTGATTATGGTCTTGTCATGTTAATAAATATCTAATTAATAGGTTATATAACATTTCAGGTCTAAAGAAAAACCTACAATAGGCAGATTTACCTCTTGCATAATGTATATTTAAGTTTAATTGCTGTTTTTAAAAAGATAGAAAATGTAATTTATTAATATGTGTCATCTATTTATTTTGAATAATCTTTGAGAGGCAATAAACTATAACACATACTTATGGAAAAACAGCTACTTATTTATTTGGGCGACGTTTCGAAGAGTATTTTCTCAACATTATCAAGTTAATAGCAATGACACAGAATCAACTCGTATAAAACTCTGGCAGCCAAGCTTCCTGTAGAAAAGACCCGAAAATATTATACACATCAAAAGAAACAGTCCAGTCCTTAACCGCGACACAGGGATATTCCTGACAAGTGATTATGATGGAATAACTTAAAGTAGCTAAGTCTCTAACTCAGTATCATCCAAAGTCTTCGACATTGAAAACACGAGTTATTTGTCAATTTAAATCAACATTGATGTTGTGATCTTACCGGGAAAAGATGGGCTTCTGATATCCAATATTTAAGACAAAATAAACATTTTATAATGTGTTTCAGCGCCATTTGTAACAAGGGACTAGACATATTTCATAAGTCATGTCAAACGGTGAAGCCATATCCTTATCTTGAGAGCATGCGCAATAAATACAATCGGTGTAGATTGGAATAACCAGATGCTACAGATTGTCGTTCGATTGAGATTTCTGGCGTATTTCGCCGAACACAACTGATTTGAAATTAGAGTAAAAATAGAAACGACTGAATCAGTTTATATACATTCATATTACATTATTATACGCGTTGCAACCCATTTGTCTCAATTTCTAGGTTCCAAATATTAGCGATTTATCTCCTTTAATATTGTGTTTTTCAGAGAGAGAGAGAGAGAGAGAGAGAGAGATGAGGTTTAACGTCCACTCGACACAAACTAGGTCATTTCGGGACTAACATTTGGTTTTAATTTTATTTCAATAATTCACTTGCGCGTTGGGGTCTTTAGCAGTGGGAGGAAACCGGAGGACCCGGAGAAAACCCACGAGGTTGGACAAGCGACCTTACTCCTTGTCACGTACAACCGGGGATTCGAAACCACGCCAGTTGACTCAATGACAGACCTTACACGTACTAACCATTCGGCATTTCAACACCCCTATTCATCAGTATTGTGGAATAGGAGACCACTGTAAAAACTTTTTCATGATTTATTTTTTTATTTTTTCAAAGTATTATTATCACCGTTATCATATTACATCAACTTCATTTTTTAAAGATCTATTACAACAATATGGTTTATTTAAGTCTAATTGGACATTTAATCACTACAGATAGGATAGTTGTGTAACATTTAGATAAAAAAAATGGTCGCTCTTTCTATAATAGCTCAAATATCAAAAAATGAATATATTGAAAATTTCATTCAAATTACTTTATTTTGATCAATGTTTTGATCATAAACAATGGTACTGGACAAACGAGAGTAAGTCTCGATTATCCATTTTATCGTTAATATTTTAATTCTCATGGGAATTCAAATCCATTTAAATATCTGTCATCTTATGATCTAGAGAGTTGATTATGTGCTTGACATATTAATAGATGTCGAAATAATTATTTATATAACATTTCAAGCCAAAAGAAAGACCTGTTGTTCACAGATTTAAGGAGGTCACGGTGGCTAAGTGGGTAAGACGCTGGCTCGCTAGCCTGGAGGTTGGGTGTTCGATACCTGCATTGGCCGAGAAAGTTCATCCTGATTTTCTGGCGTTCCCCCCTCCCCCTTGTCCTTGATGCAGGACGGAGAGTCTGACAAAGACAGCTGTCTAGTCCTTCGAATGGGACGAAAAAAACGAGGTTCCATGTACACATTGGCGTGCACGTAAAAGATCCCTTGACATTTGGAATTCGATATAAGAGTAAGCCGTAGTGCGGCTGTCCGGGCAAATTTTCCCTCATAGCACACTGTATGGCGTATGACAGTAGGACGTTAAACCTCATTTCATTTTATTTCATTTCACAGATTTAGCTTTTACATAACGCATCTTCATCATATTTTCTTTGTAAGCGGTGATCAGATCAGATCTGAGTCGCAAGCAAACAGTTGTATGTATTCGGTAAAAAGTGCGCGGAAACTCCGTTGTTGACTTATGCATGTACACCCCCAGGGGCTCACATGGTAAGGTAAACATTAATAAAAAATAATCAAAAACCTATCTATACAATAATATCCCCCGCGAAGGACTGAGATGAATTGAAGTTCTAAAGGTTCCGCTATTGGTATTTCGCAATATTTACTCATGGTTTCGATTGCAAAGTTAAAACAAGAATATATTTTGAAAATTAATAATTCAATATTGTTTTACATTGTTTAGATTTGGTATTTGCTTTAAAGCATAATTAAAAGAGCACAATGGCATTTTAAAGCAACGATAAAATGGACCAGTTGACTAGAGAAAAACTGCTAAAAACTAAACCGTGAGGAAATTGGAAATAATCAGTGTAGCAACTACCTTCTCCTGGGTCTACAGATAGTCTGGAGGCCCAGTTGGGGGAGGGGGGGTGGTTGGAGGTCCATCAAATGGGCACAAACCAAGACCCAACTTTTCTAAAGTAAAATTTTGCGTAGAATACGATGCCGAGTGGTAATCAGTCCGCCGTTGGGGCGTTTACGAGATATTCTGGGTCAAAGGTCAAATGAGGTCATTTGCACTGAAAGTGAATGCGCATCCATTCTTATATATCATGAAAACATGCTGAAAAATATTTAAGGTAATCATTTTTTCAATAAAAATGTAAACCGGAAATCCACGCGGCCTGCAGACTGGAGTCCAACAATGAAACTATTCAATTGTTTTTCCGACAACTAGTTTGATTATGTATAACAATCGTTATTAAACTAAATCGGGAAGATTTCGATTTGACCTTCGGTATCCCAGTCCCTTGACTTCATCATCACAAAAATTCGGCAAAGAAAAGTTTTTACATCTTCGCCGGTCGTTATTGATTTTCTTGTATCGGGCCAATTTCAAGCCTTCAATCAGGCCATAAATTACATTTCAGCTCTCGTTACTGGCTGATTTCTAACGAGTCTACATTTTGACGTCACGTTTAAGGGAAATAGAATAGGGGTTAACTTCCTACTGTTTTCGATTACTTAACATGTTCCCATGGTGATGTTAATTCATCATTGACGACAACAAGTGGTTGCAATGCAAGAGACGCCCACATTCTGCAAGAGATGGACAGAAAACAAACTAAAAATTAAAAGCGATTTTTCGTACAATCGTATGGTCCGATATGCGCGAATATCAAAAGGAATCCAAATCTTTAGGATACAAACATATATTTTAAGTTTTATCAAAATCAGATAAAAACTCTTACCTCTAGAGGGTTCACAACCTTGGTGTTACATACCTTTACACTATTTGCAAACAAGGAGCGGGTAGTTTGGGTCTGATTTTTACGTAATTCGAACTCAGTCATCTTCAGGATTTAAAGGTGATATATTTAAACAATTTTTAAAATCGGATAAATGTTGTCATCTACAGAGGGTTCACAAGCTAAAATCGCGATTTTTTTCGTACAAGGTTCCACAACCTTGATATTACATACTTTAACACTATTTGCGTACACTATTGTGTCCGACAGTTTCGGTCCGATTTTCACAAAATTCGAACTCAATCATCATTAAGGTGTAACGGTGATATATTTGAACGGTTTTGTAAATAAAAAAGGATGACCACAAGCCAAAAACGCGATTTTTTTTTACTATAATTTAATCCACCAAGTTGCGGTCCGTTATGCGACAATATCGAAAGGAAACGAGATCTTTTGGTTATAAACATGCATTTCAAGTTTCATCTAAATCGGATAAAAATTGACATCCAGAGGGTCCACAAGCCAAAAACGCGGTTTTTCGTACAATCAGGGGTCATAATCCATGAAGTTTCGATCCGATACATGCCAATATCGAAAGGCACCGAGTTATTTGGGAGATAAACATATATTTCGTCAAAATCGGATAGCGTGCCCACAAACAAATTGTGGACGGACGGACAGGGGCGTTAGGCGATATACGTCCACATGAAAACTCGAATGTTAATACCTTGGAAAGTATGGAGCCGAATCATTGCCATATTAAGAGAAAATATAGTAGTTTAAAATTGACAAATTATCATAGTCAAAATGGTAAAAATGGTAAAAATGGTCATTTTCGAGATTTTTCACTTTTTAATATCACATAACACTAAATCACTATATTAGTATCAAAACAAACCAAAAAAATCTAGTTATGTTTTTTCAAAATCACTATATTAGTATCAAAACAAACCAAAAAAATCTAGTTATGTTTTTCACTTTCTACTTTTCGCCTTTGCAAATTCACTCTAATATTTTCATCTTTGCATTTTCAACTATCAGAATTTCTCCATTGTAATTTCCACCACTAAAATTTCTCCAATCGAACGGACAACGGGTGTGGTTCCGGGTACAGCCGAAGTTGACGTCATAAGACATCAGTATTTATCGTCTCGGCTAAAATTACTACTCCATTGGGTTATTCTTAAGAATTGTCCGATTTTATTATTTTTTTTATTTTTTTTTTGGGAGAAATGAAATAAATTCATTGTCATGTCGAACCACTTTTTGTTTAATGAGTTATATCATCGAACCTTGAGGTTGGCTGCATTGTCTTAATAGACCGGATGAATCTTTGACAGCACATTGACATGGATGTGAGCGAATTTCTGGTGTTATATCTGAAAAAAGGTGAAACTACAAAAGAGGTGCCTGGCTGCCTTAATCCATTTTAAAAAAAGCTTTACAGTTATTAGACCATGTGATAAATTGCAAACAAGATAAACAGGGCAGGGTAGAGGGTATCATCTTTCGCCAGGAAGAGTTAATCCGACAAAGTTATTTATTCCACAAGAACAGTTACAATATTTAGTTGATAAAGATCTGTAATGTGGGGGTAAAATAATGCGAAACTAGAAACAAAAGTTATATTAATTAAAATACAACTAGAAACAAAAGTTGTATTAATTGAAATACAAGGCGGCCTAATTAGGCCTATATGTACCTCTCCAACAAGACTCAAGAATTGAAAAAAAAAACCTTATTATTGACGATCGGATGGTAACATGTTAGTAATAGTTATTTAATTTTAATCATTAGCATTTTATACTTTTGCAAAGCGGAATTTTTTTTTTAAAACATGTATCCGGTTACCAGTATGTAGGCCTAATAAGTTTTATGTGGTCTTCAATAAAAATACAGATGTGACGTCATCTTTTGATGTTGGCGTACAAGTACTTCAAATAAAGTACACCTCTATGGTACCTACAATTAAACAATTACCTACAAATAACATATTACGTTAAATATTGTTTTATATAATTAATTAATCACCAGGTGTTTTTATAAGTCAAAATCAAGTAGGCCTACGCCGGATCCATTCACTTGATTTGACATGCTTAGTGTTTGAAATATATGTGTAGCCTATATTGTGTGTCGTGTCCACGGGTTTGTATTGTGTAATTGTTTATGTGTGACGCGGTCCTCCTGCTCTTACTATTCTCTCAGCTAACCGAAGAACTCCAAATTCATCAGCCGCTTATATCAACGTAGATTTATGACGTCGTGTGCCCATAGTCCCTATCAGGAAGCATTAATCTTAGTCCAGATTGGATTGGAGAATTGTGATAGTCGAAAATCGGATAGTTGAAAATGCAAAGATGAAAAATTTTCAGTGAATTTGCAAAGGCGAAAAGTAGAGAGGGAAAAAACAAAACTAGATTTTTAGTTTGTTAACTTTTGTCGAGCAATTTTGTTTTATGGTAAATATCCATTAAAATGTATTAAGTGTTATATGATTTTTACATGTGAAAAATCTCGAAAATGGCCATTTTTACCATTTTGACTATGATAATTTTGCGATTTTAACCATGATATTTTCTCTTAATATAGCAACGATTCGGCTCCATAGGAAAATACAAGCTTAAACTTGCTATTTATAAATCATGTGACATCACTTGTGATAAAACTGTGTATTGTTAAATCAATGTATATTGACAATTATTTATTTTATTGATATTTGTTAGAAACTCAGAGAATCCTTGACTAGATCTGGACATAATCTGAACTAAAACACGGCCTATAGATTCTAAACTAAATAAAAAATATTATCTAAATACTTTCTGAGAAAGTAGGTATGGATTTGTTCTTGCTACCTTCCGAACATACACACAGGAGAGATTCGAAATATCCGGTCCTGTCCACATCACGCGCATCTACTATTTATATTCTAATTGAACCAGGTATGGTTAAACAAATAACCTTACCTGGGCTCGTGCCATATATCAGTTAGTTTTCAAAATATATTTACAATTGATGTACATTGATTTTATTATTATATAATAACCTTGGGTAGAAAAATAAACCAATAACATTTTCTCGATTGACTACTTGAAATAATCTATAAAAAAAATAGAAACGCAAATACATTTATAGCCTTTTTTTCTGTGGGCGAAACAGCGAGTTGAGGTCGAGGGAGCCATTTGGCGACGATGGATTAGCTTTATGACTCCATTATACGGGTCGATAACCAATGATGATCAGCATCGTGTAAACTGTGATGATTCTGATATTACAATGGGTTTTATTTATTGTAATTATTTGTCAATTGGTGAATTGTTATAGTTTGAGTTATAATTTCGACATATAACATGTTTGGTATTAAAAGACACACAAACATATGGGTAATCCATTTCGTATGTTACACGCAAATATATGCGTAATGTGTATCTTATATTAGGTCTACGCACAAACATATGGGTAATTTGTTTTGCATGTTACACATATGATATGCATAACCCGTTTCGTATATTACAGTAGTAATATAATTCGGCCAAATTTAATGCAAACTTTGCTTTAGGTATACATCGTTACAACATGCCTTTTGGGGTTTTGTTTATGGTCAAAGCTATTAACCACCAAATTAGAAAAGCCTATCTCTCAGGACCATGATATCTATTCAAATACTTCGACTGGCACCAACTGGAACATATTTTTGTATGGGGAACAAATCAAATGTTTTATTTTACTCAATCATGGCGTTTCGGAAAGTATACCAAATTTCGTTATCAAGCACAAATTGTGTTCTAAAATGTCACTTAAACTCAAGACAAACTTTCTTTATAGGCCTGTAAAACCAGGACAGGCTTTCTTTATTGACCTTTAAAATCAAGATAGACTTTTTTTTATAGGCAGGTGGATTTGATAGCCAAATGGTAAGCATGTGCGCGCTGTATCATAAGGCCTGTCATTGAGTCAACTGGCGTGGTTTCGATTCCCCGGTTGTAGGTGACAAGGAGTAGGGTCGCCTGTCGAGCCTCGTGGGTTTTCTCCGGATCCTCCGGTTTCTTCCCACTGCTAAAGACCCCTACGCGCACGCGAATTATTGAAATAAAATTAAACCATATGTCAGTCCCGAAATGACCTAGTCTGTGTCGAGTGGACGTTAAACCTTATCTCTCTCTCTCTCTCTCTCTCTCTCTCTCTCTCTCTCTCTCTCTCTCCCATTATGGGCAACGCAGAATAATACAAATTGTTATATTCTAAAGTTGTTTGTTTATTATTTTGTAATTTCATTTTTAGACTAATAATAACAGCTCATTTGGAAAAGATTTAAACATATTTAATAGATAATATCTTTAAAAACGATTGAAAAACAATCATCATTACATGATCAGTACAGTTCAATAATAAAATCCATTTTCATTCCCTCCACTAGATAAATTCATTCTTCTTCAAATCCTGTCTCAAAGCCTCGACTTGCGCATCTGTAAACGTCACTTCCGGTAGCCGTGCTGGCCCTAGGTTGAAGCCGAAACATTTCATGATGGCTTTCACCGAACCAATACCACCCCCTAAAATAAATAAATGATGTGACAATACATGCCATCTTTAGTTATTCATTGTGTTAGTGCTAAATGATAAGGCCATCTCAATTTTTCGTCATAGGCAACAAGATGTAAACAGGTCGTTGAGATGCAAATAAGGTTAGGTCAGTGCTTATGTGGAGACTTAACCTCACCCCCAAATTCTTAAACCTAACCATGGACCTAGCCCCAATGCTTACTCTAAACCTAACTTACAATCTCGCCTATAATCACATGCCCTAACCTTATTTGCACCTCAACGACCTTCACAAAAATTCAGCTGGCCTTAACAAATAGATTTAGCTTTATGTATTGTATAGTTTATTTTCTGATTTAAAATTATTAAAGAGATCCTCTTAAATTATGAATGCTGTATATTTATATCAATATATTTTCTATGCAGGGGGAATGCTCGATTGAACGTTTCGGAATTGAATTCTGTCAAACCTAAAAATAGTGACAATCGAGTGAAAATGGGATTCTGGGCTAGAACGCATGCGCTGACTGCATGAGAAAATATTTTAACCAACCATGACAGCTGAAACATATTCATTAGGTTTAATTACGTCACGATTCTACCCACGTCACCTCTGTTGTCGGGACTGACAGAACTGTAACAGGACAGAATTCCGCGTCACTCGATTGCAATTCCGTCAATTCGGAACGTTCCGGCTTGAAAATCGAACGCCCCCGTATTTTCTATCCAAGGGGAGGTTACTCTGTGATTTTGACAGCCAAACTATTTTATCTCCCCTATGACTACAAGATTTATTTAACATGTATATGACTGCTTAATGAAGTATAATAGTAACTTTACCATGGGCTTCTCGGATTTTTGATAATCGAATGGCTCTTTCCTAGAATAACAAGATTAAAATACATTAAACAAAGTGATAGCTGAATAATAGATGAGAGAGGTGTCCAATGGGTATCTTGCTTATTCGCACGACTCCTTAGCAGGGGAAGGAAAGCCCTCTCCGTGTCGAGAGAGAGAGAGAGAGAGAGATGGGTTTAACATCCATCCGACACAAACTAGGTAATTTCGGGACCAACATATAGCTCAATTTTCATTTCAACGATTTTGTTGCGCAAAGGGGTCTTTTGCAGTTCAGAAAACTGGAAGACCCGGAGAAAACCCACGAGGTTGGACAGGCTAGCCTACTCCTTGTCACGTACAACCGGGGAATCATAACTACGCCAATTGACTCAATGAGATACCTTATGCCACAACGCGCACGCGCTACCCCCCCCCCCCCCCCGCAGAGAGACATAGACTAGACAATGAATGCCGAAAATGCCGAAGAACTTTCTCGACCCACATAGGAAGCGAGCCAATAAACGAAAAGACGACTATTTTTATAAATAATCAAGCTTGGTACCTGGTGTTTTCTTGCTGTTTTCATATCGCCATTTTTATATGCTTCGTATAAATCATAAAATATTGTACCAACATAACCATTGACAATGGGAACGTCAACTCCTAGTGATAGTATTGGTAGAAATTGCTGTAATTACAATCAAATCGTAAATACAAAAATATCAAGATAAAGAAAGTTTGATTTATTTGATTAAAATCGTAACATTTTATAATGCAATTCCGTACTTTGAAATGGATCAACTTAGTAAACTTAGAAATCTGCGAGATACAGTACAGAAGCCAGAAAAATCCAATCTGATTAAAATACAGATCTATATTTCGTTTCGTTTTTTATACTTTCGATGGCCTACACTTCATGAAGATCTGACCGGTTGTATTGGAAGGTCGTGTCAGAGGTCACACGAGCGGCTGTTGACCCTATGACGTCAGACATTTGGTTAACCAATCAGCGTTTATGTTTCCAGTGGGTCACCCACAGTTCCGTGCACGTAACGCCAAATACTCGCCGTAACAGACCGTTTCATTGGCTAATTCCTCACAACAGCCAGAACGCGGGTTATATAACAACTCCTCTAGATCCTAGTGTAGTAAAGACAAGTAAAACGAAATTTTGAACTATAAAAAAACCGAAACGAAATAGGATCTGTATGTTAATCAGATTGTGAATAATCCACTCTATTTTAAGTTCAAAACTTAAATAGTTTAAGAAGAACAACTAAGTACTAGCACTCAAGAAAACTTATTCTCTGTGTTATTTAGATACAGGAAAGTTGATTGTTGGCCTTATAATCTAACACAGTCATATTAAAGTAAATAAACACAAGTGATACTAACACTGGTTATGAAAACAGTGTTTGTGTCGCCTTTGTTTATCTACTTTATCCAGTGAAGGATCCTTCGGTCCATTGTTTTGATATTCCTGTTGGACGCGGATTTTACACACGTTTTACACTCATACTGGGTAAGTGTTGGTTAGTAGTGGGTTAGTATTGGTTTGTATTGGGTTAATATTGGTTAGTATTGGGTTCATAATTGAGTGGCATTGGGTAAGTATTCTACTTTGGATGAATTTCACCTTGGGCGCACAGACATTGTGTCTTACCCGAAAAAGCTGGATCAAGCCTATTTTTGTGGCTTCCTCTGACATGACATGTTCCAGGAACAAACGAACGAACGTATAAGTATTGGGGTAGTATTGCGTGTTCCTTGTGAACTATTTAAAACAAAGTGGCCATTCATACCATTGAAATGTAGCCATTGTCTAATAATGGAACTTACGTCATCTGTACCTGACATCACTTGCATTCCATCAACTAATGACGTATCAAATAATCCGGGCATCTCACGACAAGAATATTTTGCTCCTTTTAAATTTGGAATTCTTGATTTACCAAGCTCTAAAACACGCCGGCAGTTTACTGTAGAAATAAATAAATAACAAATAAGTAAAACAGTGAAATACTGTGAGTGGGAAAATCTGATATAAAATGGTCTCTAAAAATACATTTGGTGTAATTGTCATTTCGATAATTTACCTACACATAGAGTCTTTGGGTTTGGGAAGAAACCGGGGAGGGTGGAGAAAACCCATGTTTGACACTAGAAATAGGCTATCGCAAGTATTTAGATGAAACATAGTAAGAAAAGGAAGGTGACATGGGGTTTAACATGCTACCAATCTGTTTCGTTTTTTTATAGTTCAGATTTCGTTTTACTTGCGCTTTACATCACCAGGTCTTGAGTCACGTGGCGCGGTTTCGAATCTACGCTTATATGTGACAAGGAGTGGGGTTTCTCTGGTTCTCTACCACAGCTAAAGATCTCATACGCGCAGACGATTTGTTGAAATCAAATTGATCCGTATATGTTGGTCCCGAAATGTTTAATGCAATTACAATTGCACCGTTTCCATGTAATCGGCGAAAACAAGCTCGAAACAGCCTCAACACGGGTTATTAATCGTATATCAGGGACGGAAGTTACATATTCACTCATATGGTCTGTCAAAGATACTTCCTTCTCTCTTTCTCCCCCTCTCTCTCGCTCTCTCTCTCTCTTGTTCGCGTGCATGCAGTTTTGTATATTAATAAAGTCACAATAACAATATGTGCTCTGTGTACACATCGGAAATGTATGCGATCAAAGAAACCGTATAGTGTGGATATCCAGCCACAGAAATTCAAACTATGTTGTCCCCAGCGACTCGCTGAGTAGTCTGGAATCCATAAGAAATCAGAGGTCGGACGCCCGTCCCGAACTGCTGACCCAGATCTACCTGGCAAAGGGCAACCAGATAGTATTGACATGGGTCCCGTCGCACTTCTACCTTAAGGGGAACGAAGAGGCGGACAGGCTCGCCCTAAAGGGGTCACAATTGGAGAAACCTAGCGTCGAGCTCCCTTATAGCATGAACGAATTTAAAAGCATGGCCAAGTTACGCGTCAGCTCTGAATGGGAAAACTCCCTTGTGGAACTCGACACCTTTAGATTCAGATCCGATGAGTCCTTAAAGGCTAAGTTATCAGTAAATCATCCCAGCAGGAAAATCTGCCGGTTAATAACAAAGCTGAAGGTGAAAGAAACTCTCAGATATCGCACATTTAAGCCTATAAGGTGCAGCTGTGGCTCGGACGTGTCTCCTACCCATATTCTAGTAGACTGTGCTCGCCTCTCAGCCGAAAGGAAACCTCTCACGGATAAACTGAGTTCCCTTAACACGGCTCTCAGTGTTCCGAATTTACTTTTTCCAAAAGTAAGCAAACACGAAATCTATGAGTTAATCTACGAATTCGTGTGTGAGATCGGTATCATTGATATGATGATGTGACCCCGCAGAGACGAAAAGAGTGTTCTACTCTGTGAAGATTTGGGGGCCTACCCCAAGACCCAACGGGCGGGATCCATAAGTGATCATCCCGAGGGCTACTGCTAGTCGGACGTCCCTAAGTGAAGGGATGTCGGGTATCCTGTGGGGGGCCGTTTTTTGTCTTGGTTCTGGTCCAGAAACATCGCTGCATCCCTGAACCTAGGTCGGACAGGCGGCGGGGCCCTGGGGCCAGGCTGACAGTCCTACCTACCCCTACCCACCAAAAAGAAAGATCGTAACATTTATGGCCAAGCGGACCAGACTGCGCCCGCTCGCCACCCCTTTTCTACCCCAGAACTTTCTCCGCTCCTTTCGATGAGATTTTTAACTTGGGCATTCCCTGCTAAGACACTATGTCTCAAATTAAACTGGACCAAGCCTAATCCATACGGCTTCCTCCAGTAAGTTTCTTAGGAAACATCCTTGTCTACGATATCACCTTAGGTGGAAGTGGACGTAAAACACCAGAAACGAACGAACGAACAAAGCGCATTCATTCTCTAATCTGTTCCTGAGTGAGGAAGCCACGAATTTTAACCCCTACATAATAATTTGTATTAAAACTAAAACAACTGATAACTTACAGTATACTCCCGTAAGGAAATTGATATCATAATAATAAAATGGCACTGTAGGTGCTGCGGCGGCTATAGGCTCCAGAAAACTCACGACTGCCTCTACAAATAAAGAAAAAAACATTTAAAAATAAACTTTTATTTGGTTTAAAGGAGTATTATGAGAGATTTCGATAAAGAGATGGTCGTTCTCGCTATATTTCAAAAATAAATAATGCCAAATGAATATATTGAAAACCTCAATCAAATTGCATTATTTAGGGTGACGTTATCAATGGTTGTGGCTTTGACCAGATGTTTGCATTGATCGTAACCAAAGTCAGGTCTTTCGAGTCTCACTTTCAAATTAAATCATTAAATAGCCAATCCGTTCTAATCTACTCAACATCGGAGCCCTCCGATGCCACCGACAGTTGATTGCGGTCTTTTCATGTCTAATTGATAATTTATATAACTTTTAAGGTCCAAAGAAAGACCGGCAATATTTAGCTCTTACATAATGCCTCTTTTTAAGTATTCAGGTAAATATCTTTCTACTTTAATGACTATAATTTACAAACATTGCAGACATGGCTAGACCTATGGAAATGAAATGGGTTTTAACGTCCCACTACGAGCTCTAGCTGGCTGGTTACCCCTGGCTTGCGGTCGTGGTTTTGATCTTTGGGGAAACTTCTCAACCTCGTAAGATTACTTCAGCGAATTCAGGTTTCGGAATGAAATGAAATGAAATGGGGTTTAACGTCCTACCGTTCTGCTCCTAAACTGAGCTAATGAAGACGGGCATACGCCATACAGTGTGATATGAGGGAAATTTTGCCCAGGCAGCGGCACTACGGCCTACTCTTAAATCGAATTCCAACTGCCAAGGGATCTTTTACGTGCACGCCAATGTGTACACGGTACCTCAGTTTTTCGTCCCATCCGAACGACTAGACAGCTGTCCTTGTCAGGCCCTCCATCCTGCATCATTGACAAGGGGGAAACCACGCCGGAAAATCTGAATGAACTTTCTCGGCCAATGCAGGAATCGAACACCTGACCTCCAGGGTAGCGAGCCAGCGTCTTACCCACTTAGCCACGTGATCCCGGAAGTGGAAGTTAAACACTAATAGAGGAAAATTGGACGACGGTTAAGCCCGAGTGGATGACATAGGCCTCTCGACATGACTGTCCAATCATCGTACAAGTTTAAATAAAATTCTCTCAGAAAAATATATATAAAATACCTTCAGTTTTAGCTTTAAAGAACGACGGAACCATGCACGCGAATGCATCAACACCGACTTTACCAGCATGGGCTGCCTGAAAGGGGAGAACAATGAATTAATACTCTTACTTCTAGAATAGGAGCACGGGTCGTGGTTTAAGAAACACTAAACTTTTAGGTTGGTAGGAATAAAATATTTTGTCAGTCTGATTTGGGAACACCTGAACAATATCTTGTGGAACGCTTGTGGCAAAAAGCAACCACAGACCCCAAAACACTAAGTAAAGAATCTTGTGAAATGTAGTACCACATGGAAAGGTGAGGGGCTCTGAGAAGACATTTTGTACAAAAATAAAACAAATCCAATATCTTGTGGAACTCTTCTGATAAAAAAAAAGTATTGCAAGCCACAAACACTTAGAATGTTGTTAAGTCGGAAATCTTGTTGAATGTGGTGAAAAGTCGAAATCCGATCTTTTCAACCGTCCCTACGATCATTGGGTAACATTTGATAAGGCTACAATTATTAAGGACCAGGATTGGGTTACATGTCGAAATTTCAGATATTGCCAAATGATTACTGTTACACTTATTTTGTAATATTTCTCATCGGGCAGGATAGTAGGACGTTACGCCCATTTTATTTCTCTTGTGGCGAAATCGCGTGATATAGGTCGGTGCAGCCAAACGTTTGGTTTAAACATAACTTTATTCAAGAGCGGATTGGATAAGAGGATTGATTGGATAAGAGGATTGAGTGTATTTATTCCTTCTATAACACCTGATACCACTTCCCGTTTCAGTTCAGGTGAGAAAGCGTTGTTGTACTTTATAAACTAAAACTTACAAGTTCGATTGCTTCACGCTGGTTACAGCCTCCAACATGAGCAATAATCGTCAACCTAGAAAATATACATTATTGTAATTACTAGGTACAATTACATAACTTAATAATTCCAATTAGTCGTTAAAACTTATAGTTTATTAAGCTTTCAATGTTATTTTATCTGGATTATCGCCCTTCTATATGACGTCATTCTCAAAATAACGTCACGCCACTCAATCAGAAGACGGCTGTCTTTCGAGACAGTCTACCTACATTTCCTATTTGCTTCTTTGTATTCAGTTTTGTATTTGTTTTTGTGACGGATGGAACATGTGCCCTATATGTATTCAATATACCTCGATTCCATTGAATACTGAAACGTTTCTTGATTGATTTTAGAGCATTTAGGTTTAGACTACTTTTTTATACATTTCACCGATGTGGTTACTTGTATAGTTGAATTTTACTACAGTACATATGCTTACATTCGTATTTCTTGTAGCATATAGCAGATCATGACTCATGCTGGCATTACACAATGGTTTCTTGGGGTTGTATTCCTGATTGTTTTCAAATTTGAGTGAAGTCTGTGTCACAACTGTACAACTCAGTGGACGCTTACGGCTATCTCCCGGATCCATTTACTTTTTTTGAATTGTTTGTCTGTTTGTGTTTTTCTGAGGATGATGTCTTGTCCGTGTATTTGTTTTTGTGTAAATTTTGTGTGGTGCAGTCCCCCTGCACTTACTATTATAGAGGTTTCGTGATTGGTAGTGATAGTGCACTCCCCTTCTTGATCTGCTCTATGTTCAACATTTCAGTATTAGGGCGGCTATACTGTAGCCGTCAACCACAAAAGACACAGTACAATCACAAAGCGACAAGGCACTTATACACAGTATATTAGACGACCCAAAAACTAAGCCTGAAAACATATTGCCTCCCTTGGTCATAGATAGAAATGTGCTGTACTCCAGCGGCGTGATATACGCTCGTATATATAATATGGAAATTAGATGATCATGGCGTTTTTAGCGTTGGATAAATAATATTCAATAATTGTAGGCCAATTTGTCTAAGCTTCTATATGTGTGATCTGATAGTCCATGTTGCTTTATGAAAAGCTTCAAAATATAAGAACTGCTTCAATGTTATTGTTTTATTTTTATCTAATATTTGGTGCTATG
This sequence comes from Patella vulgata, assembly GCF_932274485.2. Classification (NCBI taxonomy): domain Eukaryota; kingdom Metazoa; phylum Mollusca; class Gastropoda; family Patellidae; genus Patella; species Patella vulgata. The sequence goes on along the minus strand of NC_065880.2, from coordinate 10,604,585 downwards.
AAATCTATTGATCTTCTTCTCCTCTTAGTGTTTAACGTCCGCTTCCGCCGATGGTAATATCGTTGACATGATGTCTTATTTCTCCTGTGGGAGAAAACCAGAGTACCTGATGTTAACCTACGAGGTCGAGAACTGGGGCCTGTTTCACGAAATTTTAACTAAGATAAAATCCAAATTTTAGTAATGTGATTGGATAATATTAGATTGATTTTAGTGCTTAGCCAATCAAAACTGAAGTATCTACTAAAATTGGATTTTATCTTTAGTTAAAATTTCGTGAAACAGGCCCCAGGGCCCTATGTACACGTCACAGTCTCTCACAACCCGAAGTCAGAGGTGACCCGCCAGCGCAAGCTCGCAGCGCGACACACTAGACCTCTACAGAATCTACGGCATAAAGGGGGACAACTCGATACACCCTCTAACGGAGGCAGACCACCATTAATTTCCCCATTGACTTCAATGTTAATTCTGGCCTCTTTGCCCACCTCCAACTTTTCCCCAAATTTTCGTTGGGCTGAATGCTTTTCACTACAGACAGAGGAACAAATGGTCATGTCTTTGCACTAAAATTTGTATGAGGTTGACCACCAAAATTTTGAGATACACAAACTTGAAGAAGCATACTAAAAACATGTAACTAGTTGCCGTACATATCGCCGTAGCTAACCTGATAACCCACTTATCCTTCCGCCTCAAAATCATGAATATTTACCAAAATCTGGCAGAAAATGTTAATTCAAACCCTCTTCGTCCATTCTAGACCAAAAAATCAACACAAATGGGCATGCAAAAGGGGAGAAAAGAGAGAGAGAGAGAATTGCTATAAATAGACGAACTACAATTCGTGGGTACCGAGATGATGAAATTTAATGGTGGTCTGCCTCCTAACATCGGTGCGCACAAATACCACCCAAGAATCGAAATAAAAAGAAAAAGGGTTAAGTATCCTACTGATTTGCACCAGAAAGGCGATGGGTGTCAATTTTGCTCGGACAATGGCGTATCCACGTGTTCATCGAATTTCATTAGCTTCTTCGACGTGGACATCAAAGTGTACCCGGAAACTCAGTTATTTTTTCTATCCGAACAGATGCCGTTCTAGTAAATTAAATGAAATCAAATGAAATGGGGTTTAACGTCCTACTGTTCTGCTCCGAACTGGTCTAATGAAGACGTGCATACGCCATAACGAATTCCAACTGTCAAGGGATCTTTTACGTGCATGCCAATGTGTACACGGGACCTCGGTTTTTCGTCCTGCATCACTGACAAGGGGGAACCACGCCGGAAAATCTGGATGAACTTTCTCGGCCAATGCAGGGATCGAACACCTGACCTCCAGGCTAGCGAGCCAGCGTCTTACCCACTTAGCCACGTGATCCCCTGCACCACTAATAAATTCCCGAGGCAGTTTCTCGGCCAACACCGGGGTTGAACGATGGAGCTATAGGTTAGTGCACCAGTGCCACATTGGCTCGTCACCTAAAATTTGACCTCGGTACTTACTTCCCTTTAGCTCTGTCTATCCAGAGTTGTGTAACAGCCTTCCTTTCTTCCACAGTCAAAGAAGGTCCTTCACCATTTGTGCCGGTTGCTGGAAATATACAAATATAATTTTTTTAAAAATGCAATTAATGCGGTTACGGATGTAGAAAAATGATTGGGCTGGAGAGCAATACACACGACCTTATCCATACAGCCCACCATTGTCACAACTTCTTTGGGTGGCATTTAGACATTAACTAGTAACACGCTAAAATTAACTATATATGAGAGAGAGGGAGAAAGAATTGGGGTTTAACGTCCACTCGACACAAACTAGGTCATTTTGGGACTAACACATGGTTCAATTTTATTTCAATCATTCGCTTGCGCGTAGGGGTCTTTAGCAGTGGGAGGAAACCGGAGGACCCGGAGCAAACCCACGAGGTTGGACAGGCGACCCTACTCCTTGTCACATAGTACCGGGGAATCGAAACCCCGCCAGTTGACTCAATGACAGACCGTATGATAGAGCGCGCGCGTGCTAACCATTCGGCCATCCAACCCCCCAACTATTTATGATATAACTACATGTATTTACTTGTTTATTAACTTGCATCATTTCGACGATGATGCTAGCCTGGAGGTCGGGTGTTCGATCCTTGCATTGGTCGAGAATGTTCATCCAGATTTTCCGGCGTGGTTTCCCCTTGTCAGTGATGCAGGACGGAGGTCCTGACAAAGACAGCTGTCTAATCGTTCGGATGGGGCGAAAAACTGAGGTCCCGTGTACACATTGGCGTGCACGTAAAAGATCCCTTGGCAGTTGAAATTCGATATAAGAGTAGGCCGTAGCGCCCTTCACGGGCAAAATTTCCCTCATAGCGCACTTTATCACGTATGCCCGTCTTCATTAGCCCAGTTTAGGAGCAGAACAGTAGGACGTTAAACTCCATTTCATTTCATTTCGACGATGACACTCCCGTCTTTATCAAGCAAATGATTTAGTGTGCCACCATGGTCATGTTAGACGGATAGTCGAATACTGATAAAATATGTAAAGACACGACATACTAGATATACAGTGTATAAAATTAAATACATATGCATATACATGTTAGATAATTTATATCCCCCTAAATAATCTCGGTAGCACGTTGGTTTTAAAGAACAACCAGGTCGTTAAATATACAACAACTTGATATTCCAAGAACAAACCCCATATCGTGTGTTGATAGGGCTTTCACTGTAGCAGCACCAGTCCTAGGGGTGATGATTTTCTGTTTTCGCAAAATGGGAATACCGTTTCACAAAATGGGAATTCCGCTTCACAAAATGGGAATACCTTTTCACAAAATTTGAATACTGTTTCTCAAAATGGGGAATACCATTTTAAACATTGTGAATTCCATTATTTTCCTTACTTGAAATGGAACTTTCCGTTTTATCAGTTATATGTAATGTCTATTTCCAAACCTAGAAATTGAATAAAGGGATCTCGCATCGCATATAATAATGTAATATGAATAGTATCAGAAATATCATACCACATAACATAGCAAGTGTTTACATGCATGGGTAAACTGCATTTATGAATAATTTAAAGGAGCTAAACCGCTAATACTTGCGATTTATAGAAATAGACACAAATGCGTCACAACGCATATAATGATGCACTATGAATGTATATAAACTGATTTACATTCAGTCGTTTCTGTTTTCACTCTTATTAATTATGTTTGGCGAAATACGCCAGAAGTTTCAATCGAATGACAACCTTTAGTCTCTAGTTATTTCAGTCTACACCGATAGTATTTATTGCGTATGCTCTCCAGATAAGAATATGACGTCATCGTTTGACATGACATATGGCATATGTCTAGCGTCGTTCTTCGAGTCCCTTGTTACAAATGGCGCTGAAACTCATAAAGACAAACGTATTTAAGACAAAATAAACATTTTACAATTAAAGACCACAGGGGAAAAACTGGTGATGTCCACATTTATGCTTTGATTACTTCCCCTGATTTTACCCCTTGGTCCCTTCTTTCTTCTCTATAAATATTGTATGGAACAACTGGACATACCACTCTCTACAGTGGTTTTTTGAAAGGCATAAAATGGAAAAACTGGTGATGTCCAAGTCAAATCAAATGCCCAAAATACACCATAGGAATGCTATGGGAGTGTGCCCCAGCTTAAATGTTCTCACTAAATGCATGATTCTTTATAGAAACTTGCAATATTTTAAAAAATAACTCTTCCAAACTGAAGAAATGAATGTTTAAATTGGAAATTTCCATTTACTCAAAAGTCAGAAAACGTGACATCACCAGTTTTCCCCCTGGAGTCTTCAATTGGTACACGAATCGGAATCGTGTACCAATTGTAAAATGTTTATTTTGTCTTAAATACTGGATATCTGAATGACATCTGAAACCCATCTTTTCCCGGTAAGATCACAACATCAATATTGAAACTGACAAATAATTCGTGTTTTCAATGTCAAAAACTTTGGATGATATTGAGTTAGAGACTTATCTACTTTAAGTGTCGATCAACGTATGTGATATCGTAGACAATTCAGTGCCCCCGGCTAACCAGGGCCGAGTTCACCCCGCATTCTTATACCTAAGTTAATAAATTACTAAAAATTGTTCGGCTTATTTTAATTAAAATGTAGCCCTTTATAAAGCTTTTGTTGTTTTAATGTATCAAATACAACAATACGAAACTTTGTGCTAAGTTTGTGTTTCTGGATCAAAGATATTTCTCATAAACAGTGATTGAAAGTTGGCTAAATCTTCAACTTAAAGGAAAATATTGGTGTCAGTCATTATCACATATGTGATAGAACTAATTAAACACGTTCCAAATATAATTTTAACACAGAGATCATTGCTACGATAGCTGAGTAATACAGGTTTCCTGAATCGGAAAACACGAGTCATCCCTCTATATAACTGACTGAAGTGATAACAGATACATGGGCGAATTTCTGCTCACTAATAATTCCTTCGAAGACCAAAAGTTGTTGTGTGAGACAGGGATCGAACAGGGATCGAACACGCGACCTCCAGGCAAGCCAGTCAGCGTCTTACCCACTTAGCCACCGCGGCTCCCAATACTGTTATAGTGCACCTATATAATATGTAACTTACTGTAGACACCGGTTATTTTCATATCTTGTAGAAATTTGATATATCTGTCCATTAGATCGGGATCGGTGTTGATATCCCTGTAAAACAGGATTTCTTTAATTTCTAATCATAATGTATTACGTTAATTACATAAAAATTTTAAAAAAACAGCATTAGTACACATTATTTCACGTTGGTTTTTAGGTGGTTTAATTACTTGCACGTTGAAAAAATATTGGTAAACAGAATTTCTCGTTGGTTTTTAGGTGTTTTAATTTTGTTTAAAAAACAAAATAGATTACTATTGAAATATCATTAGCAGGCCGTTTATATTTATGTTCCTTCGTATTTAACACGATTTCGAAAATATTTTTTTTTAAGAAATTACAGAATTGAGTAAACGTTACAAAAACTTAATAACACAATTTCACGCGGACTTGTGAAAAGAAGGTCTAAAAATGCGTTTAGTTCTTCAAGACATAAAATTATCCGTTAAACTTTGCTGAGACGAGTTAATAATACACAATATTAAATTTAAAAATTACCCGTTTGTTTTGAAAGCAGTACAGGGTGCGGCAATGATTCCAGTAACTTTATAAGAATCCATTTCTACTTTCGTTTTTAAATCTTCATATAATCTGTAAATAAAACGAAATATAAGTTTTATCATTACTTGGTAGCTTTAAACTATTCTTAGCTGTTACTTCGTAGGCTTGCTTCCTCCGTGGGAGTGTGTGTGTGTGGGGGGGGGGGGGGGTGGCTGGTCCAATTGTTAGCGTCTGCGCGCTGTATCATAAGGTCTGTCATCGAGTCAACTGGCGTGGTTTCCGATTCCCCGGTTTTACGTGACAAGGCGTAGGGTAGTAATTTCGCCTGTCCAACCTCGTGGGTTTTCCTTGGTCCTCCGGTTTCCTCCTATTGCTAAAGGCCCCTTTCCACGCTAATCATTGAAATGAGATTGAGCCATATATTAGTCCCGAAATGACCTAGTTTGTGTTGAGTGGACGTTAATCCACCCCCAACCCCCTCTCTCCCTCTCTGTCTCTCTCTCAGCCGTAGTGCCGCTTTCCGAGTAAAATTTCCCTTACGGCAAACTATGTGGCGTGATGTAGGTATTATCCCAGTCGATCCGCTTCTAAACCATAAGATCTGTCATTGAGTCAGGTGGGGGGTTGTACGTGGCAAGGAATAGGGTCGCCTGTCCAACCTCGTGAGTTTTCTCCGGATCCCCCGGTTTCATATCCAGACACCGCATAATACAGCTTTTGGCACTGGTCCCCACTTCCAGATTAAGACTGACGGGTTTAAATTGTTTGAAAACGTATCAAATATATTGAGTTAGTTGCTCGGCCCTAAGGTAGAGGATTTTATGTGATTTTAACACAAAATTAACCAGTTTTATTCTCCAAAATATTATCGGGATTGGCCCTTTAATATCAGGGGCGGATCAAGGAATTTACTACTATAGAAAGTCATTTACTACTATAGAAAGTCATTTACTACTACTATAGAAAGTCATTTACTACTATAGAAAGTCATTTACTATATAGTCATTTACTAATATAGAAAGTCATTATACTATTAGTCATTTACTACTATAGAAATTCATTTATCATAAAACCCAAGGATTAGACTCACCAACACCAAAAAGCAGCGAAATCAACTTTGTATATTAATCTAATGTATTGTATGTATTTTTAATAAAACTAGGTAATATCACGAACCAAATTTACATCATCCTAGGTCAGTACTTATGTGGAGACTTGACCTCACCCCCAAATTCTTAAACCTGACGTACAATCTCTCCAACAACCACGCGACCTTACCCCATTAACATCTCAACGACCTTGAAAAAAATGAAGCTGGCCTTAACAAATAGATTTATCCCTCTTTAGCTCCTACTTCTGTTTGTGGGGTATGTCGATATATAAATAACACGTATTGCTATACTCTGGAGTTAGCCTACCCATAATAAGTTGTGTCAACGTTAATATGACAGTGTATAAAGAACTAAAAGTGAATTATACAACTAACCTGAATAAAGATTTTACAAGCCGTCTACCATTGATATACTATATAGATATATATATATATATATATATCACTGTGTGTCACATGACACTGATAACAATATACATATATAAAGAACTAAAAGTGAATTATGCAACTAACCTGAATAAAGATTTTACAAGCCGTCTACCATTGATATACTATATATATATATATCACTGTGTGTCACATGACACTGATAAAAATATACATATATATATATATATATATATATATATATATATATATATGTAACCTTGACACAAGCGATTATCAACCTAAACATATGCCACGGGCCCTTGGGATGTAGTGCAGATATGATATCGATGCACCGAGGAGGGTGCGGATTGGTTAGCAAGTGCGCGCTGTATCATAATGTCTGTCTTTGAGTCAACTGGCGTGGTTTTAATTCACCGGTATTACGTGACAAGGAGTAGGGTCGCCTGTCCATCCCCGTGGGTTTTCTCCGGGTCCTCCCGTTTCCTTCCACTGCTAAAGACCCCTACGCGCAAGCGAATTATTGAAATAAAATTGAACCATGTGTTAGTCCCGAAATAACCGAGTTTATGTTGAGTGGACGTTAAACTCCATTTCTCCGTTTCATACTCGGTTCTGAACCATAGTAGCCTACAACCGTATTTGTTTCAAATTACTTAAAGATACATTATGGGAGATTCGATAAGAAGTTGGCAGTTCTCACTATAATAATTAAAAACTAGATAACGTAAAGGCAATTTGCTGAAAATTTCATTCAAATTGATCCACTATGAACCGAGAACTAAGCGAATGAAATTTCTACCTAGCCTCGGTCATCATTACTAAAGTCAGTACGATAAACAGCATAGTCTCAATTATCCATTTAATCGTTTAATCGAGAAGGAAAGTTATGCAGTAAATCGGCTCACAATCCACTTAAGATCGCAGGCTAGCGATGCCATCTAGAGTTGATTATGGTCTGGATAAGTTAATTAATGTCTAATTAATAATTTAGATAACATTTCAGGCCTAAAGAAAGACCTGCAATAGACAGATTTAGCTCTTGCATAATGTATGTTTAAATGACAGAACATTATGTGCGTGTCTCTCCACGTATTTTAAGTTATCTTTCGAGGAGGACAATCCCTCTACTCTATTTTTTTTTACACGAAGAGAGTGCGTTACGCTCAAAGGTTTATGTCAGTAATACTCATACAATAAACTAACAATATGAGTAGATAATGGCAATATCTCCCTGACGTACTTAATCAACGTGTTAAAGGGACTATCCCGAATTGAACAGAGTCTCAAAATTAAAAGTCCGAGTACGTATGAAAGCTAAGCGCCAAAATATAAAGAAATGGTGTATTTACCCTGTCTCAAAATTTCAGCTCAAAATATTGAGTCATTTGGACGTGAACGTCAAAACTGCTTATCCGGACACGTAACCCTTTTAAGATTTTGGGTCAATTCTTTTGTTGGGTGACCTGATAATCGATTCCCCTTTCTTTAGAGGTTTATGCAGTGAATGACCCATGTGCTATACTTGATAACGAAAGGTAAATTTCACCTACACATTATTTTTATAAAATAAAAGGCTGGTTTTATCCAGACACCGCATAATACAGCATTTGGCACTGGTCCCCACTTCCAGATTAAGACTGACGGGTTTAAATTGTTTGAAAACGTATCAAATATATTGAGTTAGTTGCTCGGCCCTAAGGTAGAGGATTTTAAGTGATTTTAACACAAAATTAACCAGTTTTATTCTCCAAAATATTATCAGGGGCGGATCAAGGAATTTTTGCAGGAGGGGGTTTGTCAGGTTCCTGAGAAAATGTACCCCCCCCCCCTCCTTGAAATTTTTTGAGAAATACATGGTCTCTATCGTCATTTTGGCGTAATGTATATGCATACACATTGAGCTTTTTGAAACAGATAAATCCAACAACATTTTTATTATGAATTAATAAGATTACATTGTGATTCAATTTTAATGATGCAAAGCATTAATTGTGATATCACATATGCCCATCCTGTCGCACCATCTGACGATAAAGGATAAAGGACAATTATGACACATTTCTCATAAAAAAGGTTGTTTTACAAAAAGAAATTATGTAGCTGAGCGCCCCCGCCCCCCTGGAACCCGCCCCTGTATATGAACAGTGATAAAAGCAGTTGTAGATTATTACTGTCATGGTGGCTAAGTGGGTAAGACGCTGGCTGGCTAGCCTGTGGCACGGGTGTTCGATCCCTGCATTGGCTGAGAAAGTTCATCCAGATTTTCCGACGTGGTTCCCCTTTGTCAGTGATGCAGGACAGAGGAGCTGTCTAATCGTTCGGATTGGACGAAAAATCAAGGTCCCGTGTAAACATTGGCGTGCACGTAAAAGACCCCTTGACAGTTGGAATTCGATATAAGAGTAGGCCATAGTGCCGCTGTCTGGGCAAAATTTTCCCTCATAGCACACTGTATGGCGTATGCCCGCCTTCATTAGCCCAGTTCGAAGCAGAGCAGTAGGACGTTATACCCCATTTCATTTCATTTATTTTGTTATCTTGCCAAGGGAGACAATCCCTCAAGTAATAAGGTTTTTTTACAGACTTTGTATATCTTTTACATGAAGAGAGCGCGTTACGTCCATAGTTTATGTGAATAATACTCATGCATTAACAAGATACAATAAACTATCTAACAATAAGTGTAGTTTAATGGTCGAGTGCGAGACATTAAAGAACAATATTGGTGCCAGTCATTATCACATATGTGATAGAGCTGGTTGAACACATTCCAAATATAAGTTGCTATATGGGACTGTAAGAGGATATCTGACAATTCATAAAAAGAATTGACAGCCACTAGATAAGAGAACACGAAAGAAAAACAGAAAAAGTCCGTGCATTACCATGTTTTATAAGGTACAGAGACATTCAATTACTTTATTGAATTTTTATTTTATGAATTGTCAGATATCCTCTCGCAGTCTCACACAACAACTTTTGGTCTTCGAAGGAATTATTAGTGAGCAGAAATTCGGCCGTGTATCTGTTACCACTCGTCACATCAGTCAGTTATATAGAGGTATGACTCGTGTTTTCCTTTGGCGTTCGTCACTTCCGATTCAGGAAACCTCTATTACTCAGCTATCGTAGCAATGATCTCTGTTTTAAAATTATATTTGGAATGTGTTTAACCAGCTCTATTACATATGTGATAATGACTGGCACCAATATTGTCCTTTAAAGTAACTAAGTCTCTAACTCAATATCATCAAAAATCTTCGACATTGAAAACACGAATTATTTGTCAATTCAAATCAACATTGGTCTTGTGATCTTACAGGGAAAAGATGGGCTTCTGATATCCAATATTCAAGACAAAATAAACATTTTACCATTGGTACACGAATCGTGTACCATAGTGCGTTTTAGTGTCATTTGCAACAAGTGACCAGAAAGAACGAGGCTAGATATATTCAACTGGAGAGCCTGCTTAATAGACTGGAATAACCAGACGCTAGAAATTGCTATAGGGTTGAGACACATGCTGTATTTCGCTGGACATAACTGATTTGAAATTAGAGTCAAACCTGAAACAATTGAATGTAAATCAGTTTATATACAATCAGATCACATTATTATATGCGTTTCGACCCATTTGGGTCAATTTCTAGGTCCCAAATATTAGCGATTTAGCTCCTTTAAGTAATATATCGATATTGTACGAGTACGCTAGCACGAGTGCAATATCTGAATATTAGGCAATGTCTTGCACGCACGTCCAATATTGCAACAAGTATAAATAATGTACGCTTGGCACATTGCCCGTACCATTATTTCAAATAATGGTACACCAACATCAAAGGATGACGTCACATCTGTATTTTAAGTGTAGGTAAAGGCGATATCTCCCTGACGTAATTAATAAACGTGTTGTATAAGGTATATATATGTACAGCGATAGAATCAATTGTAGATTATTATTACCCACCTCCGCGACCATAACATCATCTTACATTTGAGACCATTCATGTATAGGCAACAGAAATTGACTGTATAGGTCACGTATTATATTAAAGTTTCTGTTGCTCAAATATCTCTGTCAATTTATTATTACGCCCATCATCATTCAGACCGATGCGCCTTTGTTTACCCGGATACCCGTGAATAGAATATCGTTTACACTCAACGCACCCAAAGTCTCTCTCGCTTTGATTTGATTGTATAGATTCATGTTGAATTTAAATTGTTGCAAATAAACATTCTTTCATAAAGTGGCTATCGAGTGGTTTGACGAGCACTGACTGGGACAAAATGCACTCTCCCCCCCCCCCTCTCTCTCTCTCTCTTTCTCACGGTTCAATTTTATTTCAATAAATCGCTTAAGTTGAAGAAAACCGGAGGACCCTGCGATAACAGGCGATATTGGACTTGTGACCCTACTATAGTTTGTGTGGCGTGGGCGTTAAACATCATTTCTGCCGTAAATGAAGTCAAAATTAATTTACCAGCGGGAGATGGGGTTTAATGTCCACTCTACGGAAACTAGGTCATTTCGAGACTAACATGGTTAGATTTTATATCAATAGAGGTGTTTTGTGGTGGGAGGAAACCGAAGAACCCGGAGAAAACGCACGAGGTTGGAGATGCTACTGTTATAGTACATATTTTGATATACATGTATTTACTTATCTTAATTGATTAATTGCTTTAAAGTGGATAAGTTAATCTTTACTCCGAACCCTGATCGTTCTAATCTGGACGCACTGTCTTATCTATTTACCTTTTCTACACAACAATCTTAAAATAATTTAATATTACTTAACATGCATCCTAGTCATTGATTTAGTATGTACCTATATTTGAGTTACGTCTCAGTAATGTAAATATGTTAATTTATATCACATTTTGTATTATATGGTTAACCCTTATCATGTATATATATGTTCAAATAATTCTAGTGTAATTATTATTAAGATATTAAGTTGGCGATAGCGACTGGGTAGAAATATAAGAGACGAAATACGAACAATTATGTTCATTCGTTAATAAACCCAGATCGACGTCAAATAATTAGTACTTATGTTTCTTATAGGTGAGTTAGTTTATAATTGTGTCGCCTAATAATTCATTTAGTATATATGTTTATGTTATTCCTAATATTATAATGTGTAATAGTTTACTATACTTATTCACATAATATGATAATACTTTATATTTGCTATTGATAAATGTATGTTTCTTTTATGCATAATATGATAATGTGAAATAGCTTACAATTGCACTTGATCACATAATATATGCTTACTTTATATATTCAACTATTCATTACTAGATAATTTGTAAATGATGTTTTAATTATGATTTCATATATCTTTATTTGTGTTATTCATGTTCATTCGTTAATAAACCCAGATCGACGTCAAATAATTAGTACTTATGTTTCTTATAGATTAAAGCTTCTTGAATAACAATTATTGTGAGAGCGCTGTGTGCTTCGACGTATTAGAGCTACGCACCCCCCAACATAAGAAATCTTAAAATACGTCAAGCTAACACAAAAGAAGCACGCTCGCACTACCATAATCCTTGTCAACCACGCCACTTAACTCAATGACAGAGATCTTGTGATATAAAGCGCATGCGTTAAATCGTTCGGCCACACAATCACCCCGCCCACCCCTCCTGGCCGTAAATGAGTTCAAAATTGATTAATCAACGGAGTTCCTCTTTAAATGGAAGGCGACCAGTCATGGCGCACAAAGTCCCCACGTTATAAACTTCCTCGTTCAGTTGTTGTAGTGTTATAGGAAATAAATATATGAATCGTTGGTCGAGTTTACTATAGTAGAGGATGTGTCAATAGGACATGAGTTACTTTGTGTAGACTCAATGTAAATAGCAGTCGAGTGTATTTCTTAATATAGGTTATATATAGATATATGTATCTATATATATATATCACGTTTATAAATCAGGGATATTCGTTGACAGGTGGACCGAGGATTTACGATGAATACTACATAAAGAGCACCACAGGTAAGAATATAATTATACACATTGGTTATTAAGTTCTGGGGGGTTGGATGGCCGAATGGTTAGCCCGTGCGCGTTCAATCATGACGTCTGTCATAGAGTCAACTATGGTGTGGTTTTGATGTACGTGACAAGGAATAGGGTCGCTTGTCCAACCTCGTGGGCGTTCTCCGGGTCCTCTCGTTTCCTCCCACTGCTAAAGACCCACATATCTTCAGACTCATCAGTGAAATATTGGTTATTAAGAATTATTATATTGCACGTAATATTATGCCATATAAAAGTAGTGTTAATAATAGATGGTGAAGTATATGTAATGGGGTATACGTAATATATGCAATAGGGTATATGTAATGGGGTATACGTAATGGGGTATATGTAATGGGGTATATGTCATGGGGTATACGTAATGGGGTATATGTAATGAGGTATGTGTAACGTGTAATACAATATATATACTGTCGATGGATCCGACGAAAAGCTACCAGTTTGGACAGATGACCCTACTCCTTTTGACGTGCAAGATTGGGATCGAAACTCAATGACAGACCTTATTTTAGAGACTTTTAGAAAACAAGTTTTATTTTACGGTCTAAGTCATTTATTTGTTCACAAATAAATAACCCTATCTTACATTATTCATAAATAGGGTTTACCCATGCATGTGAACGCTTGCTATGTTATGTGGTATGATATTAACGATACTATTAAAGGGACAATAACACTCTTGCTGGCTTGATAGCTCCAGTAAATAAATATTAGCCTTATTCTAAGTATTAGATGTTTAAGTGTCCTACCTGTTGTGTAAATTATCCATTACATCCTATTTTACTTGTCCAGAGTGTTCGAAAAGTCACATTTGAAAAGGTTTACGTTAGGCTTTTCAAATCATTTAGTTGAATTTTTCCAATTTTTTAAATTAGGTGTGCTAAGATGAAATTTGTATCATCAATTAATTGTAATACTGTAAAATAGCACAATTTGTTGACCAGAATAAAGATTGGGACATATTATTCAGTTACAACAAGAGTGGTATTGAGCCTTTAAATAACTTTATATATACATGTATACTGAGAAGCAAAGAAAACGCACAACAGATTTGACAGACGGGACATAATGCAGCTGATATGCGACTTTTGGAATGATTCGAGGCTAGACTTTTACCGATACAAGAAAATCAAAAACAATGGAGCTATGGCCTACTGTTACATGGAATTCCAACTGACAAGAGTTCTTTTACGTGCATGCCAATGTGTACACCGGGCCTTCTTTATTCATCAGATTTGTTTGGTTTTTTTTTTAAAAAAAAGGAAAGGGGGGGGGGGGGGCTTTTGTATGTATGTGTTCAAGCCCGGATCCAGGATTTTGTCGAACGAGTGGGGGGGGGGAATACATTGGAGCAAAGGGTAATCATCAGAGTGCCGCATGCATTAGTGGTTTAGTGTAGTCCCCAAAGTCTTCGTCGCGGCCCCATTCCGAAAGCAATTGTATACGTTGCAACCTTAGGAATTGCTTGGGCGGAGACAATGCGAAAATCATGTTTATATCATCTATTAAAGAGCAGATATTTGAACTACAACAGTAATAACGCAAACGAAAATGAAAATCAACTATGTCACAACGAAGATTTTTTCAACTCTTTCTCGCCACTTTTTTTCCCTGGAGCAATTCTGAGGTCTGTAAAAAAACACAAAACACCAGTAATGTAGAGAATTCAGAACGATTAGAGCTGTCCTTCGCTAACCACTTATCTAATCGAACTGACTGAGACAGCTGACCTATAGCCTACTTATGACCCTAAACAGACAATAAAATCTGGGAATCCCATAGCTGGCTGTTTGTACTGGTCTGAACTCTAGGCCTACTTATATGAAACCGACCCTAAACAGAAACTAAAATCTGGGAATCCCATAGCTGACTGCTCGTACTGGTCTGAACAGTGATGACCAGTCTCACTGGGACTGAGGTGGGGGGGGGGGGCACGGCCCCCTGCCCCCCCCCCCCGGATCCGCGCCGATGTTGTTTATGTATATACGTAAGTTACGTGTTTATATCAGTTAAACTCGTGAATATTAGAGAGTGAGATCAATATAGGCCTGACATCTTCTACAATCCAATTCAAAATGAAACAGAAAACAGAATATAAACTTGTTAAGAGTATTGAACCCAAACATAACTGAGTTAACTGTTCGATTTACTTAAAGATACATTATAGGAGATTTTTATAGAGAGTTGGCCATTCTTGATATAACAGTTCAAAAGTAGATGATGAAAGAAGAATATATTGAAAATTTCAGTCAAATTACTTTATTCTGAACATAGTTATCATCGTTGTAATATTTGACTAGAAATGGTAGTGAAATGTGCCTTCACCTTAGCCGATCGTTTGATTGACAGGCGTTAACTCCACCTACATATCTCGATTATCAAGTAAAGTTTTCAATGGCATGCGGAAACGCTCTACAGCGGCGTCGCTAAGTACACTCTATCATTTAGCCTCGATCTAACTGACGTATTCTCATCAGGGTGCGCCATATTTGGATTAATCAATAAGTGAAATCCTATTTAAATCTGAGCTGTAGCCGAGCCATCCGTGGGTCTACAGAGTTGATTTTGGGCTTGTTGTTTAAATAAAGATCTAATTTATAATTTCTATAACATCTGAAGCCTAAATTAAGACTTGCAATAATCAGTTTTTGCTCTTGCATAATGCATGTTTAATTTATTTATCTGTAATGAAAAATACCAATCTATACTCAAATACCAATCTATACTCAAATACCAATCTATACTCAAATTAAGATGCTTTATGTAAGAGTTGAATCTGCCTATTGCAGGTCTATTTTCTGACTTCAAATGTTATATAAATTATTATTTAGACATGCCAAGCCTATAATCAACCCCCTAGTTCTTCGGATGGTCGCGATTTAACGATAAAATGGATAATCGAGACATAGTCTTGTTTGTCAAGTATCATTGCTACGATAATAACCGATCTGCGCTAAATCTTCCAACGGATATAACTTCCCCGAGAATCAAATATTTGACTGACATTTCAATACATTTATTTTCATTATCTATTTTTGAAGTATGACAGCAAGAAAGATCAGG
Organism: Patella vulgata; assembly: GCF_932274485.2. Lineage (NCBI taxonomy): Eukaryota > Metazoa > Mollusca > Gastropoda > Patellidae > Patella > Patella vulgata. The sequence continues at coordinate 10,588,785 of NC_065880.2, read as the reverse complement.
CCCCCAGTTCACAAAGCATTCTCAGACTTAAGTTAAGAATTTACTCAAAATTGTTCACCTTATTTTAACTATAATTTAGCTTTATAAAACTTTTGCTGTTTTAATGTATCAAATACATTAATAAGAAACGTGTTGTGTTTTTGGATGAACTCGGGGCCAGCCCTTGATCTAAGTCTTACATAATGTATATTGAACATATATAACAAGACCATAATCAACTCTCGATGCCATCTGATGCTTCTTTATTTATTAGATTTGAGCTATTTTAGAAATAACGACCTACGACCAGCTCTTTATCTAAATCTTACATATTACACCTTTAACTAATCAGTCACTATAAATGAAAACAATATCCTGACATTGATAGCGTTTGCACTTCTCGCACGTCAAGAGTAAACAGAGAGAGAGAGAGAGAGAGAGAGAGAGAGATGGGGTTTAGCGTCCACTCGACACAAACTAGGACATTTCGGGACTAACATATGGTTCAATTTTATTTCAATAATTCGCTTGCGCGAATATGTCTTTAGCAGTAGGCGGAAACCGGAGAACCCAGAGAAAACCCACGAAGTCACGTACAACCGAGGAATTGAAACCACGTCAGTTCACTTAATGGCAGACCTTATGATACAGCGCGCACGTGCTAACCATTCGGTCATCCACCCCACCCCCTCAATAGTTAACAAAAGCGATCGACCATTATTTATGGTCATGCAACGGCGACTTCGTTGAAATATTAAGATTGTCAAATAGATTTATCTAGACGTATCAATTTCTATGACAACAAATATGTTTTCCTTGTAGTTTTAATCTATTATCTAGTATTATCTAGACCTTTGTTTAAACACAGTTTATTCCCGAATGTGCAAAAAAATATATAATCAAGATACGCACATAATAAAAGTCACGTTATTTATAATACATATATCTCAATATTAATAAACATCAATTATAGCGATTGTGGATAGGAAAGTTTATTCCCAAATGTACCCAATAAATAATAGATAAAAAAAAATATCAAGATACGTACGTAATAAAAGTCATGTTATTTATAACACATAAATCAATATAAACATCAGTTAAAGGAGCTAAGTCTCCAACTCAATATCATCCAAAATCTTCAACATTGAAAACACGATTTATTTGTCAAATTAAATCAACATTCATGTTGTGATCTTACCGGAAAAAGATGGGCTTTTGATATCCAATATTTAAGACAAAATAAACATTTTACCATTGGTACACGAATCGTGTACCATAATGCGCTTTAGCCCCAGTTGTATCAAGAGACTCGAGGGACGGGGCTAGACACATTGCAGCAGACAACGACGTATGTAGACTGGAATAACCAGACGCTAGAAATTTGCACTCGCTTGAGACTGCTGGCTTATTTCGCCGAACATAACTGATTTGAAATTGGAGTAAAAACGGAAACCATTGAATATAAATGAGTTTATATACATTCATATTACAGTATTATATGCGTTGAGACCCACTTTTGTTAATTTCTAGATACCAAATGTTAGCGATTTAGCTCCTTTAAAAGCGACCGTGGATATGATAAGAAAGTGTGCGCCCCCCCCCCCCCCCCCCCCCAAAAAAAAAACAAAACAACCAAAAACATATCAAGATACGTACATAATAAAAGTCATTTTTGTTTATAATACATAAATCTTTATTAAACATACATTATGGGAGATAAGATAAAGAAAGAGCTGGCAGTTCTCACTATAATAGTTAAAAAACTAGGCAATGTAAAGGGAATTTGCTGACAATTTCAGTCAAATTGATCCACTTTGAAACAAGATATTAGCTTTTGAATTTTAGGCCTAGCATCGATCATCATTACTAAAGTGTGTACGATAAAAACATAGTCTCGGTTATCCACTTTTTGGATTTAATCATCAATGGGCGTTGAGTAGCAGATCGGATTTAAATCCAGTAAATATTGCAGGACAGCGATGACATCGAGAGTTTATTATGGTCTGGGTAAGTTGATTAATGTCTAATTAATAATTAAGAAAACATTTCAGGCCTAAAGAAAGACCTGCAATAGGCAGATTTAGCTCTTGCATAATGTATATTTAAAGCGATCGTGGATATGACATGAATATATCTTATCTTTTATGATATATTTATGTTAATCAGAAGTTATTCACCGATATTATCATTGTGTGATTCACCCAAAATTATATTAATTCAAACTTATAAAATTGTAGAATAAACTGGAGAATAACCCATAAATCTGTCTGACAATGATCGCTAGAGCGATACTGTTTTTGCCCCCCCCCCTTCCAACACTAGTCATATCTAGATGATTCACTAGCAGATTGTGATAAAGCGAAAACTTTTGTACATACTTATATAAGCTTCAAAGGAACAATAAAAAATTCATGCATCAATGCCCATAAATTCATGGGCCCTGGAGCGGCGCACCGACTGCACCCCCTCTCGTGAGGCCTGGCAACATGAACTGACACAGATTTTAGTGTATCAATACATACCATCTGTTAAGGATGTTTTTCGCTTAGGCCAGTGCTTATGTGGAGACTTAACCTCTCCCCCAAATTCTTAAACCTAACCTCATCCCTTTGACTGTAAACGCCCAAACATCTCTACGGCCAGTCTGCGATCTTCTACAGTGCCGAACTCACGCACGTGGTTAGCACGTATCATACGCTCTGTCATTGAGTCAACTGGCGGGGTTTCGATTCCCCCGGTTATACGTGACAAGGAGTAGGGTCGCCTGTCCAACCTCGTGGGTTTTCTCCGGGTCCTCCGGTTTCCTCCCACTGCTAATGACCCCTACACGCAAGCGAATTATTGAAATAAAAATTTGAACCATGTGTTAGTCCCGAAATGACCTAGTTTGTGTCGAGACGTTAAAGCCTCTCCCTCTCTCTCTCTCTCTCTCTCTCTCCCTCTCTCTCTCACACCGGATATGACGCGTTAAACTCCATTTCATATCATGTGATATTACGATTATTATGTAAGATAGTATGTTAAGAGTCACTCGTGTTTTGTGTTATATTTTTTTTATCACGTAAAATCAGTGTGTCAATACGTCTAAGTAATTTAACACAGTGGTCTATTTACCTGTGTTAAATAAAGCTTCTAATGACATGGTATAGACTATTTACCTGTAACTATCCCCTGCGTGGGATATAAATAACAAAGTTATTGTTAACCCAGAGTTATACCATATCTTGTGTATTCACTATGATACGACGTCTAGTTATCTAGGCTAGTCGTGGATTCAGTCCCACAAACAGTACGAGGCGAGAAGTAGGGATACCGGTCTAACCCCGTTGGTTCCTCCGTTGCCGCCAACTTCTAAATGAAATGAAATGAAATGGGGTTTAACGTCCTACTGTTCTGCTCCGACTGGGCTAATGAAGACGAGCATACACCATACACGGGCACTATAATGGCCTACTCTTATATCGAATTCCAACTGTCAAGGGATCTTTTACGTGCACGCCGATGTGTACACGGGACCTCGGTTTTTCGTCTCATCCGAAGGACTAGACAGCTGTCCTTGTCAGACCCTCCGTTCTGTGCCACTGACAAGGAGAAACCACGTCTGAAAATCCCGATGAACTTTCTCGGCCAATGCAGGGATCGAACACGCGACCTCCAGGCTAGCGAGCCAGCGTCTTACCCACTTAGCCACCGTGGCTCCTCGTCTTCCAACTTCTACAATCTGAAGACAGCGTGACAATAATATGGTTCAAGAAGTAGGGTCTCCAGTCTAAGCTTGTTGGTTTTCTATGGGGAACTACTGTTTTACTTATCTTTACTACACTAGGATCTGGAAGAGTTGTTATATAACCCGCGTTTTGGTTGAGGCGAGGGATTAGCCTATGAAATGGTCTGTTACGTTGAGCGTCTGGCGTGAGGTACACGGATCTGTGGGTAATCCACTAGAAACATCAATGCTGATTGGGTAATCAAATGTTTGACGTCATAGAGAGAGAGAGAGAGAGAGAGAGAGAGAGAGAGAGAGAGAGAGAGAGAGAGAGAAATGGGGTTTAACGTCCACTCGATACAAACTAGGTCATTTCGGGACTAACATATGGTTTAATTTCATTTCAATAATTCGCTTGCGCTTAGGGGTCTTTAGCAGTGGGAGGAAACCGGAGGACCCGGAGAAAACCCACGAGGTTGGACAGGCGACCCTACTCCTTGTCACGTACAACCGGGGATTCGAAACCACGCCAGTCGACTCAATGACAGACTTTTTGATACAGCGCGCGTACGCTAACCATTCAGCCATCCAACCCCCTTGACGTCATAGGGTCAAAAGCCGCTCGTATGACCCATGACGTGACCTCCCAAAACATCTAGTAGACGAAATATAGATCTGTATTTTAATCAGAGTGTAAATTTCGTAGAAGTCGTAGTCATATTTAAATTCAGAATTCTCTTTCAGTTTTAGCATGCCCTATTTATAAACTGTATCATGTTTTATTTTGGTGGGTTGGAGTCTACTTTAACAAATGTTTAGTGGGCTTGTTAAAAGGAAATTATCACTCTCTACAAGGAAATAACTGTAATTAATTTAGGATTATATCGTTATATAACGTTTATTTGCAACAATCTAAATTCAACACCAACGATAACTGTACAGTTAATTAATAGGCTATGGTTCAATTTTATTTAAATAATTCGGTAGCGCGTAGGGGTCTTTAGCGGCGGGAGGAAACCAAAGGATCCGGTGAAAACCCACGAGATTGGACAGGCTACCCTACTCTTTGTCACTTACAAGTGTCTTTAGCGGTATAAGGCTACCAGGGGTCCGGAGAAACAAGCGACCTTACTTCTTGTCACATACAAACGGGGAATCAAGACCATGCCACTTGACTCAGTAAAAGACCTTATATGTTTAACCGAACGCATCCCCACCCCCTTAATATTCGAAATTAAAAACACGAATAAGAATTCAGTAATTATGATGTTTGTTATCTTGCGGTGAAAATATGGTAACCTGATTTCCAAGACACAATGAACAATTTTTGTTCAATACACGAGTCGTGTATTCTATTGTTTCGGACGCCATGTGTATTGGACAAAGAAAAATATATCCTACAAGAGAGAGAGAGAGAGAGAGAGGAGAGAGAGAGAGAGAGAGGAGAGAGAGAGGGAGGAGAGAGGGAGAGAGAGAGGAGAGAAAGAGAGGGAGGAGAGAGAGAGGGAGGAGAGAGAGAGGAGAGAGAGAGAGAGAGGAGAGAGAGAGAGAGTGAGACACAGAGAGAGAGAGGAGAGGAGAGAGAGAGAGAGGAGAGAGTGAGAGATGGGGTTTAACGTCCACTCGACACAAACTAGATCATTTAAGGACTAATATATGGTTTAATTTTATATTTCAACAATTCGCTTGCGCGTAGGGGTCTTTAGCAGTGGGAGGAAACCAGAGGACCCGGAGAAAATCCACAAGGTTGAACAGGCGACCCTACTCCTTGTCACGTACAACCGGGGATTGGAAACCACGCCAGTTGACTCAATGACAGACCTTATGATATAGCGCGCAGACAGTGCGGAAGTAATTAGTAACTTTAAATACATTCAAATAACATTAATATGGGCTTTTAAGCTTCAAAAAAATAAAACCATAAGGCTTTTGAACTTTGGCCGATTTCAAATTAATGCATTAAATTTATAGAGCTGTAAAATAATGTAGAAGACCAAACAAATTATTAATCAGTGTTCTTAATCCTTAGTTCTTCATTCAAAATCCTTAATCCTTAGTTCTTCATTCAAAATCCTTAATTCTTATTCCTTCATTCAAAATCCTTAATTCTTATTTCTTTGATCGTGTGTTATCGTATTAACTTTAGTTTTATATCCATTTTCAAGACTGCGTTTAGATTAAATTATCCATCACAAAATGTATTTAAATCCACTAAATATCGCGAGCTAACGATGACATCATCTAGAGTTGATTATGGACTGGATAAGTTAATTAAAGGGAAATTATGGGAGATTAGATAAAGAGATGGATGTTCTAGCTATAATAGTTAAAAATAGATAACGTAAATAGTTAAATTTTAGACTAGACTAAAGTCGGTACAATAAAATAAAACTTAGCCTCGATTATCCACTTTTACGTTTAAATGTATTCCAATCTGATAAAGATCACAGGCTAGCGATGGTATCGAGAGTTTATTATGCTCTGGATAAGTTAATTTATGTATAATTAATAATTTAGATAACATTTCATGCCCAAAGAAAGACCTGCGATAAGCAGATTTAGCTCTTACATAATGTATGTTTAATGTCTAATTAATAATTCCGATAACATTTAAGGCCTAAAGAAAGACCTGCAATAGGCAGAATTGGCTCTTGCATATTGCATGTTTAAACTAACAGTCGACCGGTATTTATTTATATGATCTGTTATTGATATATAGAGGATTTGTCGTTTTAGAGTGAATAACATTTTATTTCATCGAGAAGCAAGAAAACTTATATTTTCACGAATGCGTAGATGAAATAAAATATTTTATTCACTACAAAACGACAAATGTTCTATTTATTTTATGATTTTACAATCATTTTAGGTAAAAACAACATGGACTACTTTGTCCGCTTCTAGCCAGTGGAATAACACTTTTATTTCACTGATAAAACGCGGTATTCCACTATTGATCATAAAATAAAGTTTCAATAATCGCGATGCTGATGGGCAACATTGCCCTCATATAGTATGTAAAACTTTATTTAATAAGAAATGAGCAGGCGAAAAAAACAGGATATGAATATAAAAGTGTTATTAGAAGGAAGATTAAAACAATGTAGAGGACATTGACCTAGATGATAAGATATATTACATTTACAATAGATTTATAACGAGGGAGAGAGAATTGGGGTTTAACGTCCACTCGAACTAAACTAGGTCATTTCGGGACTAACATATGGTTTAATTTTATTTCAATAATTCGCTTGCGCGTAGGGGTCTTTTTTAGCAGTGGGAGGAAACCGGAGGACCCGTAGAAAACCCACGAGGTTGGACAGGCGACCCTACTCCTTGTCCCGTACAACCGGGGAATCGAAACCACGCCAGCTGACTCAATGACAGACTTTATGACACAGCGCGCACACGCCAACCATTCAGCCATCCACCCCCACCCCCAATATATGTATAAAGAGGGTGACAGTATGTTGTTTAATTAAACATACATTATGTTAGAATTAAATCTGCCTATTACAGGTCTTTCTTTGGGCCTAAAATGTTATCTAAATTATTGATTAGACATTAATTAACTTATCCAAACCATAATCAACTCTCGATGGCATCGGATACTCGAGATTTTAACTAGATTAGAACGGTTCGTCATTTAAAAATTTAATTTAAAAATGGGAAACCGAGGCTAGGTCTCAAATATACCAGTGCCCGGTTACCACTATGCACACATCTTGTCAAAACTACAAACAGTGATAACTTGGCTCATGAAATTTTCAATATTTTCATTTTGTATTACCTATTTTTGAGTTACATAAAATATATTTTAAAAATTTTATAAAGCTACATTATGTATGATTTAGATACAAGGTTGACTTTTCTTGCTATTGTAGTTCACAAATATATAATTTCATTCAAATTACTTAATTCTGTCTGAGTGTTGTGTTTTGAGTGGGGTGCAGTGTCTGGTACGATTATAAGCTAAAAAGCTTTGGATTTAAGATAATATGTTTAAGTAATGGGGGGTGGGGGTGGATGGCTGAATGGTTAGTACGTGCGCGCTGTATCATAAGGTCTGTAATTGAGCCCACTGTCTGGTACGATTATAAGCTAAAAAGCTTTTGATTTAAGATAATATCTTTAAGATATGGGGGGTGGGGTGGCGGGTGAATGGCTGAATGGTTAGTACGTGCGCGCGCTGTATCATAAGGTCTGTAATTGAGCCCACTGGCGTGGTTTCGAATCCCCGGTTGTACCCCGCCAGCTAACTTTATGACAGGCCTCATGATACAGCGCGATCTTGAATAGGAAATGAAATGAGGTTTAACGTCCTACTGTTCTGCTCCTAACTTGGGCTAATGAAGACGGGCATACGCCATACAGTGTGCTATGAGGGAAATTTTGCCCGGGCAGCGGCGCTATGGCCTACTCGTATATCGAATTCCAACTGCCAAGGGATCTTTTACATGCACGCCAATGTGTACACGGGACCTCGGTTTTCCGTCCCATCCGAACGACTAGACAGCTGTCCTTGTCAGATCCTCCATCCTGCATCACTGACAATGGGAAACCATGCCGGAAAATCTGGATGAACTTTCTCGGCTAATGCAGGGATCGAACACCCGACCTCCAGGCTAGCGAGCCAGCGTCTTACCCACTTAGCCACGTGATCCCCGCGATCTTGAATAGGCAAATTGGACTATCGACATGCATGCCCACTAAACTGTACGAATAAAATACATTAAGATATGTATATCAATTAAATATTCAAATACACACATGTCCGTCTATTTGTATATATTGAGGTTGACTTATTTTATAATTCGACTGAGTTTAGTTCGAACACAATAACAAACAAATCAAGAGATACTAGGGGAATCCCCTCGCGTTTCCACCTTTCGAGAACTAAGCTATAAATAGATTTGATATATGAGTTGTACGCCAGTGGCGGGTAGATACAGTAAGATAACTAATATTTTAAAAATATATATTGTTTTTTTTTCTTTTTAACTCGGTAGCCACGGCGGCTCAGTGAGTAAGACGTTGACTTTCTAACTTTTTGATCCCGTGTTCGATCCTGTGTTGGCTGAGGAGATTCATCGGGATTTTCCGGCGTGCTTCCCCTTGTCAGTGTTGTAGCATTACATAAGACGGAATGCCTGGCAAGAGACAGTGTTTAGTCGTTCGCATGGTGAACGTAAAAAAACACCTTGACAGTTGAAATAAGAGTAGGCCATATAAATATTTTCCTCGTAGCACATTGCGTGGTGTAGGCATTAGCCCAGTACCCAGTAGGAGCAAAATAGTAGGACGTTAAACTCCATTTCATTTTTTCATTTCTTTTTAACTTCAAATGATGACGTATTGTGTTGACAAACTATATTCATTTCGACCCTTGTTGGCCGTAAAAGATATGCAGGCAGCATAGTTGTTTAACAGAGTCTCTTGTCGCTCGTACAAAAAACCGGGTAGTCTTTCGGATGATACGAAAAACCGAGGTCCCGTGAAAGCATTGGCGTGCACGTAAAAACATTCCTTGGCAGTTTGGATTCCATGTAAGAGTAGGCCGTAGTGACGGTGCCCGTGAACATTTTCCCTCATATCACACTATATGGCGTATGCCCGGCTTTCTTACCTCAGTCGGAGCAGAACAGTAGGACATTAAACCCCATTTCATTTCTAAAAATCGAGTTCCTGTGTAGATGTTGGAATTCGACGAATACCCCGCTGCCTGTGCAAAATGTCCCCCCAAAGCACATTGCAGCGAACATGTCCGTCTTCATTAGCGCGATTAGCCCCCAAAAAGTAGAACGATAAACCCCATTTTATTTCATTTCTTTTAATTTTTGAAATTTTAAAGCAATAATTTCATATTCACTAAGAAAGTCAAAACATAATTATTTCTATTTATTTTGCTCAATAGGTTGTCAACTCACTATTATACGATCATAGGTATTATTCTCCCACTTAAAAATCCTTTGACCCCGGAAATAATAACACAATTACCTCCCTTGTTTTTCTATCCCCCCCCCCTCCCATGGAATAGCTATCTTCAAACGTTTGAATTTGAAGTTGAAAATGATATTTTTGCCAATTTGCCAATAGTGAATTATAGGATTGATAGGATTATTCTTTAACAAGGTAGGACTGTTTATAGATACCATCTATTTTAAGGCTTTATTTTAATACATTTTAAAAATATAACTTAAAAATATGAAATTGCAATTTTAATCAAATATAATATTTCTACGAAAAAGAAGCCAAGAACAACCTAGGGATTACACGAGATTCAATAAAGTATTGTTAAAGTATTCTGGCATCAAGAATATTAAAGATACATTATGTAAGATTAAGATAAAGAGCTGACCATTCTTGCTATTATAGCTCAAAAATAGATAATGTAAAATGAAAATATTAAAAGATTTCATTCACTAGTAGTTTTGACAAGATGTCTGCATAATGGTAACCAGGGACTTAGCCTCGCTCTCCCATTTTTAAATTAAATTTTTAAATGACGAACCGTTCTTAGTTAAAATCTCGAGTATCTCATATCATCGAGAGTTGATTATGTTCTTGTTGTGTTAATAAATGTCTATTTAAAGATACATTAGTTAAGAGTTTAATAAAGAGTTGGCCATTCTTGTTATAATAAGTCAAAAAAAGATGACAAAACAGAAAATGTTGGAAATTACTTTGTTCTGAACGGAATTGTCACTGTTGGAAGTTTGAACTAGAAATATGCATCACTTATGTCTGACCGTCTATGAGAATAGGCGATCTTTGATTGACAGACGATAACTCCACCTATATATTCTCGATTATCAAGTAACATACTCAATGGCTATGTTAGCCTCTCTTGGCAGACCTTTCATCACCAGTTTCCGGAAGTAACATCAGCGACTAACGGTAAACGTTAGCTTGGTCCACCATTTATTGATTTAATTTTAAATGGACGACTGTTTAAATTCAAACTGTGTCCAAGCCATCCGTGGATCTACAGAGTTGATTTTGAGCTTGTCGTGTAAATAAAAGTCTAATTAACAATTTCTATAACATCTGAAGCCTAAATTAATAAAGACTTGCAATAGAAAGATTTAGCTCTTGCATAATGTATGTTTAATAGTTTATGTAAGATTTCAGGCATATAAAGAAAGACCTGCAATGGACATATTTAGCTCTTGCATAACGTATGTTTAATCAACTAACTTCCTATATTAAAACCCAATTAAAGTCTTAAAGTATTGCGTGACTAGCTAGACATTTGGCGAATATCCAATCGTGTTGGAAATAGAATAATTCCCCACATTTTGATTGGTTAGAGTGACCCGAAGTAGGAAGATGTAAAACCAGTCCACTAAAGATAACATGTAGATTACAAAAAAAACCAACAAAAAACAAAAAAACAAACCCTTAAAGGAACAATAACACTCTTGCTGGCTTGACAGCTCCAGAAAATAAAAAATAGCCTTATTCTAAGTACTAGATGTGTTAGTGTCTTACCTGTTGTGTAAATTATCCATTAAATTCTATTTTACTTGTCCAGAGGGTTCAAAAATATTTTTAAATCCAAGTCACATTCGAAAAGCTTTACGTCAGGCTTTTCAAATCATTTAGTTGAATTTTTCCAATTTTTTTAAATTAGTTGTGTTAAGATGAAATTTGTATCATCAATTAATTGGAATATTGTAAAATAGTACAATTTGTTGACCAGAATAAAGATTGGGACATATTATTCAGTTACAACAAGAGTGGTATTGAGCCTTTAAGGGCGTTGAATAGTCTGAAATGCACATTTTAAAGCTAGCACTGTAATTTTTGTTGATGAGATATGACATGTTTTGTTATCATCAATTAATTGGAATATTGTAAAATAGTACAATTTGTTGACCAGAATAAAGATTGGGACATATTATTCAGTTACAACAAGAGTGGTATTGAGCCTTTAAGGGCGTTGAATAGTCTGAAATGCACATTTTAAAGCTAGCACTGTAATTTTTGTTGATGAGATATGACATGTTTTGTTATTCTGGGTCAGTGGTTCTCAACCTTTGGTTTCCAACACCTTGGAACACATGAAAAAATAGCGGCACATCCAGCTAAATATATATGACAAATATTTGAATTTTGCAAAATTTAAACATACAACCGTAGACACAGACTGGTCATAGACATATAGAAAGACTCAAACTAAATAAAGAAAAACACAACTATGAACTTTTCAGTAGACACCAGTGAATACTCAATTGGGATCACGTGGTTTTTCGCATTTTCTTAGTGTGCCGTTCAAAATTTCGCGGCACACCTATGAAGGTCTCGCGGCACACCTGTGCACACTGGCTGAGAATCACTGTTCTGGGTGGTAAACTACATAAAAATCACCCCAAAAATACCAGTTTTATTTACTAACTATCTTCCAAATTTGGCCCAAAAGCATGATAATAAATCCTGCCGATGACAATAAAAGTAAAATTTTCTCAGTTATGGATTTTCTTTAAATTTGGCATGAACAAATTTTTGATTATAGACTGTGGTTGGAATTCGATATAATTGTAGGCCGTAGTGCCGCTGTCTGGGCAAAATTCCCCTCAAAGTACACTGTGTAGCGAATGCCCGTCTTCATTAGCCCAGTCGGAGCAGAACAGTAGGACGTTAAACCCCATTTCATTTCCCAACCTACCCATTCCACGAAATCATACATCACACAATTGCACAAACGGGTGAAAAAACAACGTGCCAATTTTACTCTCGATCATTTCAGGGTCGATTTGCACTGGATTGGTCAAGACTATTCCAATTTATTTGAAACATTAATGACGTGTATCGTGAATTTCAGTATAGTAATTTTGCCAATTTTCGCTTGATATTTTTGTCATTATTTTGTCTGATAGCCAGATATATTTTGTCAGCTCATTAAAAGGCTGTGAGTCAGTTCTCTGTACAAATGTCGTACAGACAGTGGGCTATACTATAAACTCCAAGAACATCTGATAACCTCCCTGTTCATTTGGTAAGTCCACATAACTTGATAGTTTTTATAATGATCAAATATTGCTAACACTGATAATTATGAATCAATGAATTGAAATGGGGATTTAATATTCTGTAAATGTTTCTCTTTTGTGCAGGGGGGGGTGGGTGGGGGTGGGGATGGCCGAATAGTTAGCACGTACGCGTTGTATCATAAGGCCTGTCATTGAGTCAACTGGCGTGTTTTCGAATCCCCGGTCGTACGTGACAAGGAGTAGGGTCGCCTGTCCAACCTCGTGGGGTTTCTCCGGGTCCTCCGGTTTGCCCCCACTGCTAAAGACCCCTACGCGCAAGCGAATTATTGAAATAAACCATATGTTAGTCCCGAAATGACCCCCTCTCTCTCTCTCTCTCTCTCTCTCTCTCTGAAATGGGGATTTAATATTCTACGTGTTTGTACCAACCAAACAAACAAAGAAGGATAATGGTTCTCAACTATAAAGGTTTCTCATTTGTGCAAGGGGGTGGGGGTGGGGGATGGCCGAATGGTTAGCGCCTGTGCGTTGTATCATAAGGTATGTCACTGAGTTTGTGTGTATGTATGTGTGTGGTAAACCCACGCTAATAAAACACTCAAAGGAATCTTCCTTGACCAATGAGTGGATTTAAATTTATCATTGAGATAAGTTTATCATAAACGCAGTGATGGGTATCTGACTTCTGAAATAGAAACCATCCCTCCATTTATCTATTGTGTTATCAATATAGCGTGGTGTCGACATTAAGGACACATTATAAAAAATCCAAGACAGATCTTTGAATTGAAATAATTAAATGATCAAAATGTGCTTCCATAACATGCATGTATGACGAAATGAAATGGGGTTTAACGTCCTACTGTTCTGCTCCTTAACTGGGCTAACGAAGACGGGCATACACCATACGTGCTTTGAGGGAAATTTTGCCTACTCTTATATCGAATTCTAACTGCCAAGGGATCTTTTACGTGCACGCCAATGTGTACGCGGGACCTCGGTTTTTCGTCCCATCCGGACGACTAGACAGGCCCTCCGTCCTGCATCACTGACAAGGGGAAACCACGCCGGGAAATCTGGATGAACTTTCTCAGCCAATGCAGGGATCGAACAACCGACCTCCAGGCTAGCGAGCCAGCGTCTTACCCGTTTAGCCACCGTGATCCCCCATGTATGACGAACACGATGATTGACAGATTGTGATATAAGGATATAATGATCATACCAAGGCTAAATCTATTTGTTAAGGTCAGCTCAATTTTCGTCAATGTCGCTGACATGTAAATAATGTTAGGGCACGTGATTGTTGGCGAGATTGTACGTTAGGGTTAGGGTAAGCATTGGGGCTAGGTCCAGGGTTAGGTTTAAGAATTTGTGGAGAGGTTAAGTCTCCACATAAGCACTGACCTAGGAGGATGAAAAATTAGTTCGTGATTTAAATGCAAAGGTGATTTCACTGTGTTTTTTTGGTGTTGATGGCGCTGATGGTCTTCCTTGGATGTCGCTGGTGCTAGGCCAAGGGTTAGGTTAAGCATTAGGGCTAGGCCCAGGGTTACGGTTGGGATTAGCCCTAGCCTTGTATTCATCTGGTGACTTTTGACCAAACTTGAAGTAGAATCAACTACGACCAAGGGCAGATAATTTGAATACCTGAATACCCCATGGATGAACCAGAATATAGTGGGGTAGAACGGAATGGGAACACTGAAAATACAGAGGAGGTTCAAGTGTTCGACCCATGTGTTGGCTGAACATGTCCCCGAGATTATCACCGTAGTTTAATCTTGTCACTGGTACACGGTGAGGTAGGGGTGGGGGCTGGTCTAAAACCTGATGTGGTCGTTTGGATTGTGAACCCGTTCTCCGAAATATCAAAGCGAGTTACAAAATCTTTCACGACGAGATAACTTTTTTTTATATAAAAAAAGCACCAAGTGTCAAGTTTATTTGATTTATTTCAAGGAGATTAGGTCGAACTTGATTAAATATCTGTAAATATAGGTAGACTATGCAGAGGCGGATTCAATGGGGGCGCAAGGGGCGTGCGCCCCCCCCCCCTAATTTTCGACAGTGCCCTTTTTTACTGCTGAAAGTGCCTTTTCTCAGACTCAAATATGTCCGTTCCCAACCCGTTGTAGGGATCCCAAATGACTCAAACCATCGACTCAAACACACCAGTCTGGGAAATGGCTCTTGGAATGGCTACAGATGCAAGGAAATGACGGATAATTTTCTTGGGTACCCCTCCCCCTCCCCCTCAGCGGCGTGCCCCGTCTCCGCGGTCAATGCCTTCATTTTGCAGCGCCCCCCCCCCTTTTCAAAATTCCTAGATCCGCCCCTGCTATGTAAATTAATGTCATGGTATGTTGTATATACTTTTAACCTTTGGTTGTACGTTACCTTATATTATTTATGATATTTTCAATATTTTGTATACATTATTAATATCTGAAGACAACTTAATATATGTCAGAATGACGTAAAGTGGAGAATTTTTTACCTGGACGTATTTTTTTATTTATTTATACATTTATCTACTGTAAACAAAGAAGTACTTGTACTTTATCTATTTTAATATAATATATAAAAATATTGATTGTCCTCCCAAATATCATATTGAATTAATTCTATATGATTTCATACAGTTTACTCGATTTACTGCCAAAATAGGAGCCGATCAAATGAATACAAACAAATACAGTTTTCAATTCGATCTACTGCCAAATAAAAAATCATATTAGAAGGCGATCGCCTGAATACAATTTTTAATTAACTCTTGCCAAAATCACTCATGTAGTTTTATTATATGTAGTGCCAGAATAAATTAGATTAGTAGGTGATCGGCTGAATAGGGCCTACAGATAAAATATTATTAACTCTTGCCAAAAATCACACTTGTATATTTTTCATGTACACGGATTGTGTTTAATATAACTGACTATTATGCCTGCTTGTCACGTAGTTATTGTGTTTATTGTTAATGTTTCGTGACTCTATGTTTAATGAGGAGGGGGTGGATGGCCGAATGGTTAGCACATGCGCGCTGTATCATAAGATCTGTCATTTAGTCAACTGGCGTGGTTTCGAATCCCCGGTTGTACGTGACAAGGAGTAGGGTCGCCTGTCCAACCTCGTGGGTTTTCTCCGGGTCTTCCCATTACCTCTTACTGCAAAAGACCCCTACGCGCTTGCGAATTATTGAAATAGAATTAAACAATATTTTAATCCCGAAATGACCTAGTTTGTGTCGATAGAACTAATTAAACACGTTCCAAATATAATTTTAACACAGAGATCATTGCTACGATAGCTGAGTAATACAGGTGTCTTGAATCGGAAGTGACGAACGCCAAAGGAAAACACGAGTCATACCTCTATATAACTGACTGAAGTGACAAGTGATAACAGATACATCGGCGAATTTCTGCTCACTAATAATTCCTTCCAAGACCAAAAGTTGTTGTCCTTTAAATCATGATTAAACATATATTATGCAAGAGGTAAATCTGCCTATTGCAGGTCTTTCTTTAGGCCTGAAATATTATCTAAATTATTAATTAGACATTAATTAACTTATCCAGACCATAATCAACTGTCATTACTGGCCTGCGATATTTACTGGATTAGGATCCGATCTGCTGCCCAACGCTTTCATGATTAAATAAAGAACTGGATAATCGAGACTATGATGTTAATCGTATCGACTTTAGTAATGATGATTAAGGCTAGGCCCAAAATTCAATCGCTAAATTCTTTGTTCAGAGTGGATCAATTTGACTGAAATTTTCAGCAAATCCCCCTTCATTACATTATCTAGTTTTTAACTATTATAGTGAGAACTGCCAGCTCTGTATCTAATCTCCCATAATGTATCTTTAATTTATGAGTGAGTAATATTTGTATCAGTCATAGGGCCTTTCAATTTGTTTCACAGAATATTACGAAATTCTTCTAATATTTCTGTAAAAGATGACTGCCTTCAACACATGACGTCATATCACGTGGCGTCAACCATTGTTTACATAAGACGTTACTGATTCGAGCAGAATGACGCCTTTTACCAATTTTGTTACCCATTTACACTAAAATAGGAAATAATTATTACCTACAAATACTTCAAACGTATTTATTTACTTTTCTAATACATAAAGAAATGTTTTAGAATTTAATTTGTCGCAGTTGTGGCATTGATGTCATCCTTATCAGTGATTGTCGCGGCCTAGAGAATATTCACTGCAGAGCAGTGTGAGGGCCTATAAACATACATTATGCAAGAGCAAAATCGGCCTATTGTAGGTCTTTCTTTAGGCCTTAAATGTTATAAAAACTATTAATTAGACATTAATTAACTTATCCAGACCATAATCAGCTCTCGATGTCAAGGCATGCCTGCGATATTTGTTGGATTACAGTCCGATTTGCCGCAAAACTTTCCTTCGTGATTAACGATTAAATGGATAATCAAGACTATTAGTTTTGTCTTATCGACTTCAGTAATGATGATCGAGGCTAAGCGGAACTTTCATCCGCTTAGTTCTCGGTTCATAGTGGATCAATTTGACTGAAATTTTCAGCAAGTTGCCTTTACATTATGTAGTTTTTAACTATTATAGCGAGAACTGCCAACTCGTTATCTGATCTCCCATAATGTATCTTTAATAAGTTACCTTCCATAAATTCTATAATGACTGACACCTGTTATAGTAAACACACCCTGTGTATTGTTACCTGTATTGTGGTGTAACCTGTTGTACATAAACATAACAATGAAATATTGTTGGGCAATGAAAGCCAAGATCGTTACGCCATGTTCTTTTCTTAAAAAGCCTTCTATGCTGTCTTTTTTTTTTTTCAATTAATAATAAAAAAAAAAATTCAATGGCTGAATAAGGATCATTTACTACCGTATTTCATTACTTTCGTCTACATTAGCCTAGTAAATCGGCTATTTCTATTTATTAAGGCCAGCTAAATTTTCGTCAAGGTCATTGAGATGTAAATAAGGTTAGAGCACGTGATTGTTGGCGAGATTGTAAGTTAGGGTTAGGGTAAGCAATGGAGCTATGTCCAGGGATAGGTTTAAGAATTTTACACCTCGTGACTTTTGACCAAACCTGAAGTTGGCCTTATCATATAGATCTAACCCAGTCCGTGCAGTATAGTAGGACGTTCAAGAGCTAAATCGCTAATATTTGTGACCTAGAAATTGACACAAACGGGTCGCAACGCATATAATAATGTAATCTGATTGTATACGAACTGATTTACATTCAATTGTTTCCGTTTTGACTCTAATTTCAAATCAGTTAGGGTTAGGGTATTTCGCTGGACCTAACCCTAACCCGAGTCTCAACCGAATAGAAAGTTCTAGCGTCTGGTTATTCCAGTCTATTGCGCATGCACCCCAGATAAGCTATGGCGTCGCCGTATGACATGAGTAGTGGAATATGTCTAGCCTCGCTTTTTCTGGTCACTTGTAACAAATGACAATGAATCGCACTATGGTACACGAATCGTGTACTAGTGGTAAAATGTTTATTTTATCTTAAATATTGGATATCAGAAGCCCACCTTTTCCCGGTAAGATAACAACATCAATGTTGATTTAAATTGACAAATAATTCGTGTTTTCAATGTGGAAGACTTTGGATGATATTGAGTTAGAGACTTTAAACCTTATTATCTGCAGTAATTCAATACGTGATTAAAAATAGAAAACTGTAAATGCATTAGTCGGTACATGATTTAAATCAACGATTGAATTGCTGGGCAAGGATCGTGAGATTTATTTAAATCTATGCATGTTTTTGTCACACGATTTTGATTTACTGGACAGAGAGAGGGGCGTATTTTTTTTTTTCCCTTTTCTTTTTTCAGTTTTTCAGTGCGTGATTTCATTTTTTTTTTTCTCTTTAAAAAGAAAACGAAGCATGTATACATTTGATAACACGTTGTTTAAATCAGGTCATACGATACTTTATTAGGGATATTAGTGATAGGAAGTAACTTTTATTACTGGCAATATTCCAGACATGATTGAGGTAGGATTTATCTATAATAAATATAATATACAAATTAATACACACCCGGAAGATTGTTCATTTAAACTTGTGTTTCACCCAACTATTGATATCCTACATTTAAAAATACCCCCCCCCCCCTTTTCAGTGATGCAGGGCTGTCTATTCTTTCGGATGGGACGAAAAATCGAGGTCCCGTGTACACATTGGCGTGCGCGTAAAAGATCCCTTGACAACTGGAATTCGATATAAGAGTAGGCCGTGGTACCGCTGTCCGGGCCAAATTTCCCTCATAGCACACTGTGTGGCGTATGTCCATCTTCATTAGCCCAGTTCGGCGCAGAACAGTAGGACGTTAAATCATTTCATTTTGCTTAAAAATAAACTTTATTTATGACAATATGCATTCGAAGAGGCTGGAACGGTTTGTGTAATTATTTGAGTAAGTATATGTCAAGAGAGAGAGAGAGAGAGAGAGAGAGAGAAATGGAGTTTAACGTCCACTCGACACAAACTAGGTCATTTCGGGACTAACATTTAGTTTAATTTTGTTTCAATAATTCGCTTGCGCGTAGGGGTCTTTAGCAGTGGGAGGAAACCGGAGGACCCGGAGAAAACCCACGAGGTTGGGCAGGCGACCCTACTCCTTGTCACGTACAACCGGGGATTCGAAACCACGCCAGTTGACTCAATGACAGACTTTATGATACAGCGTGCACACGCTAACCATTCAGCCATCCACCCCACCCCACCCCACCCCACCCCACCCCACCCCGTATATGTCAAGCTATATCATCATTAGTTTCCAGTGGTTCGCTAACCCGGAGGTCACATTCTGATTAAAATACAGATCTATATTTCGCTTTGTTTCTTTATACTTTCGATGGCCTACACTACATGAAGATCTGGCTGGTTGTACTGGAAGGTCGCTTAAGAGGTCATGCGAGCGGATATTGACCCTATGACGTCAGACATTGATTAATTAATCAAGCATCGCACACCAAGAACTCGCCGTAACAGGCCGTTTCATTGGCTTATCTCTCACTTAAACCAGAACGCCGCTAATACAACAACTCTTCCAGATCCTAGTGTAGTAAAGACAAGTGAAAAGAAATTTTGAACTAAAAAAAAAAAAAACCGAAACGTTCATCGGGATTTCCCGGCGCGATTCCTTCTTGTCAGTGGTGCAAGGCGGTGAGCCTAACAAGGCAGAGTGTATAGTCGTCCGGGTTTTGCGAAAAACCGAGGTCCCCTGTACACATTAAAGATCCCTTGGCAGTTGGAATTCGATATAAGAGTAGGCCGTAGTTCCGCTGTCCGGGCAAACTGTTCCTCATAGAACACTGTATGGCTTATGCCCGTCTTCATTAAAGGGGCTGTGCGTGAAACCACAGGATCTGTCATTAAGTCAAGTGGCGTGGTTTCCATTCCCCGCGGGTTTTCTCCGGGACCCAAGATTCCCCCCACTACTAAAGACCCCTGCGCGCAAGCGAATTATTGAAATAAAATTGAACCATATGTTAGTTCCGAAATAACCAAGCTTGTTTGGAATGGACAGGGAGAAACCACGCTGCAAAATCCCGGGGAACTTTCTTGACCAACACCAGGATCAGCGTTCATAATCATAGTATTGAGAGTAATATGGCCGATAACCCTACAACCCGACATCACCATATTTTAACCCAACAATACGACATTTTTACGCGACACCACGACATCACAACATGATAACAATCAGCCACCATACACAAGTGAGTCCAAAATTTCAGTCAATTGAAATGGGGGTTTAATATTCTACGTGTTTTCACCAACCGAACAAACGAAGGATAGTGGTTCTCAACTATAAAGGTTTCTCATTTGTGTGTGTGTGGGGGGGGGGGGGGCGAATGGTTAGCGCGAGCGCATTGTATCATAAGGTCTATGATTGAGTTTGTGTGTATGTGGTGAACACACCCAAAGGAATCTTCCTTGACTGGAAACGATTTATATGGGACAACAATCACTTTTTTATTTGATAAGCGGATATTTATGAAACGGCATGCCTGTCTCTAATAAACCAGTGATTTTCGTTCTATAGTTTTAGTCATCGTGCTAAATATAGAAACAGAGAGAGAGAGAGAGAGAGGGGGAGAGAGAGAGAGTTTAACCCCACTCGACACAAACTAGGTCATTTCGGGACTAACACCATGGTTCAATTTTATTTCAATAATTCGCTAGCGCATAGGGTTCTTTAGCAGTGGGAGGAAACCGGAGGACCCGGAGAAAACCCACGAAGTTGGACAGGCGTTCCTACTACTTGTCACGTACAACCGGGAATCGAAACCTCGCCAGTTGACTCAATGGCAGACCGTATGATACAGCGCGCACGTGTTAACCATTCGGCCATCAACCCCCTCCCCCTCCCTGTTTTAAAATGGCTGTCATTGTCGAAAATCAAAGCGACTTACATTAGCAAAGATTACGAACATCTTGATAATTTGTTAGATAAACTGTAACATATTGAAGGTTTAAATCACTTGACACTAATACATTTAAAGTGGTAATAGTCAAGATATACAAGAGAGAGAGAGAGAGAGAGAGAGAGAGAGAGATGGGGTTTAACGTCCACTCGACACAAACTAGGTCATTTCGGGACTAACACATGGTTCAATTTTATTTCAATCATTCGCTTGCGCGTAGGGGTCTTTAGCAGTGGGAGGAAACCGGAGGACCCAGAGAAAACCCACGAGGTTGGACAGGCGACCCTACTCCTTGTCACATACAACCGGGGATTCGAAACCACGCCAGTTAACTCAATGACAGGCCTTATGATACAGCGCGCACATGCTAACCATTCGGCATGATGATAAATAACTATTTCTAATAATTACACCCGGATTCACCTCGATAACATTTCTGCCACATCCAACTACAAATAAGCGGAAAATCCTACTCTTTTTAAATAAATACATTTTTAAAATCCAATTTTTTTGTCGTCTCGACATTCAGTCAATCGCGTGACTGTCCTTACGGCCAGGTCATCACAAGCGTGTTGGTGACAAGGAGTAGGAGAGGGTGTACCACAGGCCCCCCTGGCAAAGATCTACCACTTCCACCTCTCTCTCTCCCTCTCTCTCTCTCGCTCACTCTCTCTAGCTCTAGCCGCCGTGCTAAATATAGGAAGAAGCATGATAATAAAAAACTATTTGTGCACCCAGATTCACCCACCGTTATTATTTTAAACTATGAAGTAATGAATTTTAAATATAACACACAGACATAAGATGATCCTAATATTTAGATTATTGGGGGGGGGGGGGGAGGGTAGCGTCCAATTAATCCGACGGCAAATAAATACATTTTTAAAATCCAATTTATTGTGGTTTCGACATTCAGTCAATCGTGTGACTGTCCTTACGGTCAGGTCATTCCAAGCGTGTTTGTGACAAGGAGTAAGAGAGGGTGTCCCCCAGGTCCTCCTGGCGATGATCTACCACTTCCGGTGTCGGGGCTATCCTACTTCCGGTTCATGGCTATACCCATGTTACTGTACTGTATATTATTTACAATCTGTAGATTATCTGCCTTTGTATTGAAATCAATGTGTATGTATCTTTTTCAGGATGCTTTACTCAGCAGATGAAAAGAGAAGAATTCAACACGTTTTAAATGTGTATTAGAGAGCCAAGCGGTAGCACATATTTATGTACTGTTCGATGAGTTATCACCCTTGAAATAGTTGATTTTAATACTCTCGGGTGGCTATTTATTGCTTGACTAGGATACCACGAAAGGAAATAGGCGTGTAAGATAAATTCGATTTCATATAATATGGTATAGCGTGCTCCGTATTAGAACATACCGACTTAAAACATCAGGGGAGATAGTAATACACCGAATAACCCTTATCTTTGAAAGGCATTTAGTGAACGTGGTATATAATAAACAGACAGTTTTATGGATAATATTCACTAGGTTTATTAACTGCAACGTTTCAACAAGGATACTCTCACCGTTATCAAGCAATGATACAATCAACATGTTACAGAGGGTTATATACAAGTGGATAACAATAAACTAATTAACAGTTTGAATCAGAAGCCATTGTCGAACTCGACAGTCAGATTACCGTAATACCAAAACGCCTGTGTATGTGTGTGAAATAGCTTTATTTAACACCCGCTTCCACAGAAGTGATATCGCCGACAGTTGCATTATTATGTGATATTTGTTGAAAGGTTAATCATTTAATACTGTTCGTTGGCGCCATATTATGTAATGGACCATGGATATTATTCTCGTATTTATTAAGTAACCTAGTGCGACATTCTGATTAAGGAACATTTAAGACTGTCCGTTGGCGTCATCTATCTATACTAA
Organism: Patella vulgata; assembly: GCF_932274485.2. NCBI lineage: Eukaryota > Metazoa > Mollusca > Gastropoda > Patellidae > Patella > Patella vulgata. Next base: position 10,565,728 of record NC_065880.2, on the reverse strand, counting down.
TATTTGTGACTGTCGTTTGTCTGTTCGGGGTTGGCGGCTACACTAGGTCTGCCCCGAGTCTGAAATTTGGGGTATAGGGGTAGCTCGGACCGGGGAGTAACATAGGCCAGGTGGCGTTAGTCTACCACTTCCGGTTTCGGGTTATGACCCCCGAGCGAAGCCGGGCATTCTTCTAGTGTTGTATAAAATAGGTAATGGGTAATGGGAATTACCCAATGTGTGCAATTCATCCAATGTGAGGTTTTGATTACGAAACCTTGAACAGAAACGGATATGAGAAATTTGATTATGAAAATATTTGTGTATCTCTCATATCTCACGATATTTGAAGTCACCAGGAAACTGTAGGTTCAATTACGGAATATAATTTGTGCAGAAACGGACATACGTCATTTGTTCATTCATGGTTTTAGCGCGTGCTGATCAGTCAAATTATACTGTCATATAATGCGGATTTAATGGAATAGATGTGATTGATGCCCGGTGGTAAATACCAATTAATCCAAAATTTGAACAGATGGCGTGGTTGATATATGATAAATGTTAAACGTACGGTTTAGGGTACAGCAAATCAAAATGTGACGTAATTTAGCTTAATGCGGATTCTATTGCATAGATGTTGTGGTTGATATATTGTAAATATCCAACTTGTTATTTCGGGTTCAGTATATCCTAAAGTGTACTTGCTGTGTATTTTAAATGTCATGGGTGCCAAAGACTGTAACGTGTAGGCTAAAACGTTAATTAGGCCGTGGGCGTAACGCCACAAAGTATCCGAATTAAATTTAATAATCGCCATCGTTATCAAAATGGTTCTTTTTCACGTGGGGTTGTTACATTATGAAGATACGGAATGGGCTGAATATGTCGAGAAACTTTTGCAGAAGGACAGGCGACAGGGTTTAACAGTGAAGTTACTGAATCTACAGGGAGTTATTGGCCCTCATTCGCAAGAGGTCGCTGAACTAACGACGTCATGCCTAGTAACACTGGTGCTTTTATTACCGGGCATGTTGGATTTTATGATGGAAAACACGTGGTTAGATGATTATTTTAAAACTATTGTAGAACATCGAGTTATTGCTAACATTGCCTCATTTATTGATGACGATAGCGAATTAGAATCCTTAAAATATTCTTTTAAGTCATCCTCAAAATGGCATCCTTTAACTTTATCCAATAATACTAAAGCTAATGTTAAAATGGTGGCGAATATAATTGATCTAGTCGATGAAGTGGAAATAAAAGAAAGACAAAGACAAATTAAAACTCCAGTTAGTTCTGCGGTTAGAGAAGTTATTCCGTCCAAAGTATATTCGGTAAGACATTAATTTATATTATTATTATTATTACTATTAAAGCCAAAATTTATACCCCATCCCACCCTTCATATACGTGTTTATGGGTGCTTTACAATATGTGTCATCTGCATATAAATGACAATTAAGACCAAGGTTTAGAACAATATCATCTGGAAGTTATGTATACAAAGAATGAATAAAATGGGACCGATCCTTGTTTTGGACCAATCTTTAAAACATATATTTCTATTACTGGAAAATGCGAAAGCTGCTAGATTTAAATAAACTGATTGAAAAAATAAACCCTTAACAAAATTTCAATTTTTTGTAATTAAATTGTCTTCATTGGTCAGCCAAAGCGTTTAATATTACTTAAAACCAAACACCTAGTCGTAACTGCTTAATTTTGTCATATTCAACCAGATCAGTAATATACATTCCTCTTTCATATTTTACACGAGCCTACATAAATGTTAATACTCATTCACGGTTTGTTAAAGATGCTCTTATAGTGTCAGCACCAATTATAATGTGGATTGTTTTCACAGGGTGTGTGTGTGTGTTTGTGGGGTGGGGGGTCGATAGGCTAATGGTTAACGCTGTTTATATCACAAGGTCACAAGGTCTGTCATTGAGTCAACTGACGTGGTTTCGATTCCCCGGTTGTACAACCTCGTGGGTTTTCCCCAGGTCCTCAGGTTTCCTCCCACTGCTAAAGACCCCTACGCATAAGCGAATTATTGAAATCAAATTGAACCATGTGTTAGTCCCGAAATGGCCTAGTTTGTGTCGAGTGGACGTTAAACCCCATTTCTCTTTGTTTCTCTCTCGTTTTCACAGGGGTCATGGCTCGGTGAATTATTAACTACTAGCAGGATACCCGGCTTCGCTCGGGGGTCATAACTCCGAAACCGGAAGTGGTAGACTAACGCTACCTGGCCTATGTTACTCCCCGTTCAGAACTACCCCTATAACCCAAATTTCAGACTCGGGGCAGACCTAGTGTAGCCGCCAACCCCGAACAGACCGGCTTCGCTCGGCGGTCATAACTCCGAAACCGGAAGTGGTAGATTAACGCCACTTGGCCTATGTTACTCCCCGGTCCGAGCTACCCCTATACCCCAAATTTCAGACTCGGGGCAGATGTAGCCGCCAACCCCGAACAGACCCCTTTCGCTCGGGGGTCATAACTCCGAAACCGAAAGTGGCAAACTAACGCCACCTGGCCTATGTTACTCCCCGGTCCGAGCTACCCCTATACCCCAAATTTCAGACTCGGGGCAGACCTAGTGTAGCCGCCAACCCCGAACAGACCCCTTTCGCTCGGGGGTCATAACTCCGAAACCGGAAGTGGTAGACTAACGCCACCTGGCCTATGTTACTCCCCGGTCCGAGCTACCCCAAAACCCAAAATTTCAGACTCGGGGCAGACCTAGTGTAGCCGCCAACCCCGAACAGACAGACAGACAGACAAACGACAGTCACAAATATATATATATAGAAGATGATGAGGTCGCGGATACGGCCCTAGTGTTGGTAGGTAAATTCCTCGGTATTTGTCAGTGGTGCAGGGGAGACAACCTGACAAAGAAGAGCGTCTAGTCATTCGGGCTGCGGGTCCCACGTACACAATGGCGCAGACATAAAAGAGTCTTTGACATTTGGAATTCGACAAAGAGTAGGCAAATGTCCATCTTAATTATCCCAGTTGCTTCAAAACAGTAGGAAGTTAAACCCCATTTCGTTTCATGTTTATTTTCACATTTAAGCCAGGAGAAAAAGTGGCTATAATGTTTAATAGTCCGATGAAAGGAACGATACAAGTTGGTTTTACTGGTTGCGAACATAGAATAGATACACATAAACTCAACCCCTATACATACAGATTCAGAACTCCAGGTAAGGTACATAATAACGCATGGGTGTGTTAATCACTAAACATTACAATGATTAATAGTCGTCCAGCGCATAGAGGCTTTAATAGTAACACATGGGTGTGTTAATCATTAAACATTGAAATGATTAATAGTTGTACAACGCATAGAGGCTTTAATAGTAACGCATGGGTGTGTTATAATCACTAAACATTACAATGATTAATAGTTGGGAGCGCATAGAGGCTTTAATGCATAATAAAGCCTCGGTGCGCTATTAATCATTGCATATTTATAACTCTGTGCACAGATCATTAATCATTACATAATAAAGTCCCCGTGGGCTAGGCGACCATTAATCATTCTATATTAGCGATTGCATATTAAATACTCGGCGTGTCATTAATCATTGTATATTAATGCATTGGTGTGCTAAGCGACCAATTCTCGTTGCATATTAAAGCCTCGGTGAGCTAGACGGCCATTAATATTTGCATAATAAAGCCCCGGTGCGCTAGGCGGCCATTACTCATTGCATATATAAAAGCTTCGGTGCCCTAGACCGATATTAATCATTGAATATTAAAGCCGAGGCGCGTTTGGCGGCCATTACTCATTACATATTAAGGCCTCGGTGCTGTAGGCGGCCAATAATGCTGGAATATTAAAGCCTCGTTGCGTATAGGTATGGTTTGAAAAATAGGCCAATCTACAAGAGAGTCAAATCGTGATACTGGAATCCATAATATCATCTTTCTTAACCAATCAGATTGGTTAATCAAGTGTCTGACGGCATAGGGTCAAAAGCCGCTCGAATGACCCCTGGCGCGACCTCCCACTACAATTGGTCAGATCTTTATGCAGTAGAGGTCATCGAAAGAATACAAAAACCGAAACGAAATATAAATCTGTATTTTAACCAGATCTCTGTTATCGGTCGGGTGAAGTACACACGACTTTCCTCATTGCCTGAAGGGGGTTGGATGGCCGAATGGTTAGCACGCGCGTGCTGTATCATAAGGCCTGTCATTGAGACAAGTGGCGTGGTTTCGAATCTCCAGTTGTATGTGACAAGGAGTAGGGTCGCCTGTCCAACCTCGTGGGTTTTCTCCGGGTCCTCCGGTTTCCTCCCACTGCTAATGACCCCTACGCGCAAGCGAATTATTGATAGTTGGAATTCGATATAAGAGTAGGCCGTAGCGCTACTGTCCATCTTCATTAGCCCGGACAGAGCTGGACCCTGTTTCTCGAAATCTTGACTAAAGATAAAATCCAAATTTTAGTAGATACTTAAAATTTCGTGAAACAGGCCCCAGAACAGTAGGGCGTTAAATCCCATTTTATTTCATTCCATTATTTTTTTTTTAGTTTTTATTGGGTTGTGTTTCTTGTATTTGCAGATCCTATGCCAAAGAGTAATAAATTAGAGATTTACCAGGATTCTGTTCTAATTGGCAATAAACCTATAAACTTTATAACTCCTAATCTAGCTTCCTATCAGAGTGTAGCGTTCATGATGCAGTGTTTTGGAGTTGACACCATACCAGAATTGGATGTAAAACTTTGTGATATGTTTGAAAAAAGTAATCCAGCAGACGCCAGTCTAACCACACTTTTCGCTGATCTTTCATTTTCTTCGGCAGCCGCTAGTAAGTGTATGTTGTACAGCATATTATGTTTGCGACAATTTTCGGTATAGAACTCGTCCATACTCAATAGTACACTAATTTTTGGGTATGGCGGCCATTTAGGGTAGAGACATATTCTCGAAGTATGAAGTAGACGGATCTCTGTGAACAGAACGCTGCACCAGTGTGAAAACCCATGGGTACTAAAATGGCCACTTAGTACACTAATTTTTTGATATGGCAGCTATTTAGGGTAGAGATCTATTCTCGAAGTGTGAAGTAGACGGATCTCTGTGTGCAGAATGCTGCACCAGTGTGAAACCCATGGGTACTAAAATTGCTACTTAGTACACTAATTTTTTGATATGGCAGCTATTTAGGGTAGAGATCTGTTCTCAAAGTGTGAAGTAGACGGATCTCTGTGTGCAGAATGCTGCACCAGTGTGAAACCCATGGGTACTAAAATTGCCACTTAGTACACTAATTTTTTGGTATGGCAGCTATTTAGGGTAGAGATCTATTCTCGAAGTGTGAAGTAGACGGATCTCTGTGTGCAGAATGCTGCACCAGTGTTGTGATCTTATCGGGAAAAGACAAATTAAACAAAACATTTTACCATTGGTACATAATAAGTTTCGGCGCCATTTGTAACAAGGGAATCAAAGAGCTATCCTAGACATAGTCATGTCAAACGGTGACAGCATATTGTTATCTGAAATGCATGCGCAATAAATACTATTGCTGTAGATTGGAATAACCAGGCGCTAGAGATTGCCATTCGATTGAGACTTCTGGCATATTTCGCCGAACTGATTTGAAATTAGAGTAAAAACAGAAACGATTGAATGTAAATCAGTTTATATACATTCATATTACATTATTATATGCGTTGCGACCCATTTGTGTCTATTTCTAGGTGCCAAATATTAGCGATTTGGCTCCTTTAAATCGGGGTTCTCAATCTTTTGCTTAGCGTAGTTATACCCAAGTGCACAGCCTAGAACCAAAGGTTTGTTTATATAAATTGACTACTGAATAAGTATTATCAGTATTCCTGGATATTCGCCATGTGGTGGTGGTGGGGGGGATGACCGAATGGTTAGCGTGTGCGCGTTGTATCATAAGGTCTGTCATTGAGTCAACTGGCTTGGTTTCGTTTCCGAGGGTTGTACTTGACAAGGAGTAGGGTCGCCTGTCCAGCTTCGTGGGTTTTCTCCGGGTCCTCCGGTTTCCTCTCACTGCTATATCCGATTCTATCTAAGTCTGAAGTTTATCTAGCGTTGTTTTTTTTTTAGGTTTTTTTCTTAATTAGATGTTAAATAATCAATGTAAGTAAGGTTAAGAGCACGTGATAGTTGCCGAGATTGTAGGTTAGGGTTAGGGTAAGCATTGGGGCTAAGTCCAAGGTTAAGGTTGCGGACAATCAACCACTCCCATTTTCTCTACAATACACCGATATGTGATGTGTTTTAATTGTCTTCCAGGTGTTTCTGATAAGCCACCGTGTAATTATCCAACCTTACTACATTATACAGCGGCTCACAATCTAACAGAATTTACTTCCCAGTTACTGGAGGCCCCAGGTGCACTCACAGCTTATCAAATAGAAAATCAACATGGACATAATCCCGCTGATATGGCCGAATGCAACAATCACTCAGACCTAGCTCTGTACATTCGGGAATTTACGGTTAGTATGGACCGTTATTTAAATATTTGTATAGTTACATTTATAATGCACGATTAGTACGGACCGTTATTTGGAATATTTGTATGTTACATCTATAATGCATGGTTAGTACGGACCGCTATTTAAATCTTTGTATAGTTGCATCTATAATGCACGGTTAGTGCGGATCGTCATTTAAATCTTTGTACAGTTGCATCTATAATGCACGGTTAGTGCGGACCGTTATTTAAATCTTTGTATAGTTACATCTATAATGCACGGTTAGTGCGGACCGTTATTTAAATCTTTGTACAGTTGCATCTATAATGCACGGTTAGTGCGGACCGTTATTTAAATCTTTGTATAGTTACATCTATAATGCACGATTAGTACGGACCGTTATTTAAATATTTGTATAGATACATCTATAATGCACGGTTAGTATGGACAACAAGCCTTCGCCTTCAGACTATGAACCCATAGCCAAGCGAAGCAAAAGTGAACAGCTCGAAGCTAAGAAATGACCCGGCGGATTAGTTCTCGCCTGCGCTTCGCCTTCGGACTTTGTTAAAGATCCAATACCACTCTTGTTGTTACTGAATAATATGTCCCAATCTTTATTCTGGTCAACAAATTGTACTATTTTACAATATTCCAATTAATTGATGATACAAATTTCATCTTAACACACCTAATTTAAAAAATTGGAAAAATTCAAGTAAATGATTTGAAAAGCCTGACGTAAAGCTTTTCAAATGTGACTTGGATTTAAAAAAAATTTTGAACCCTTTGGACAAGTAAATTAGGATTTAATGGATAATTTACACAACAGGTAGGACACTAACACATCTTGTACTTAGAATAAGGCTATTTTTTTATTTTCTGGAGCTGTCAAGCCAGCAAGAGTGTTATTGTCCCTTTAATTCGAGGGTATATCATAATTTGTTTTCGCGAAGGGTTATGTGAAACCATGCGACATGCGACACAAACTGGAAGTCAATGACACATTCTATGGTCTAATTCTCACAATCAGTGAGTTAAAGACTTAACAGTATATCAATAAGCGCAGGGTGGGGTGGGGGGGGTCGTATAACACGCAAAACAAAAACCAAAAACAACAAGACAAACCTGCGGACAAGGCAAACTACAAGACATTGAAAGAAATGAAATTGGGTTTAACGCCCTACTGTTCTGCTCCAAACTGGGTTAATGAAGACGGGTATACGCCATACAGTGTGCTATGAGGGAAATTTTGCCCGGACAAGCCTATTCTTATATCCAATTCCAAGTGTCAAGGGATCTTTAACGTACACGCCAATGGGGGCATCCACAGTATATATATTCAAACTATTTTTTGTTTATTTTTACAGGATGCTAGAACTGTGGCTGATGCTTGTAATCTATATGTTCATATGATAGGCCGGACACAAACAGCTACTGGTAAATACTTATAATACATTCTTCCTTTTAGCTGGGGGGATCACGTGGCTAAGTGGGTAAGACGCTGGTCCGCTAGCCTGGAGGTCGGGTGTCACACTGATCAGCAGTGAATTTTCGCTAGACCGCTACAATCACTGATAAGGATGACATCGATGCGACTTAATGAGTCCCAAATATTAACTTTTTTTTCCGTCAAATTAAATTCTAAAACATTTTTCTCATTTATTAGAAAAATAAATAAAGACGTTTGAATTGTTTGTAGGTAAAAATCATTTCCTATTTAGTGTAAATGGGTATTAAAATAAGTAAAATTCACCATTTAGCCCGAATCAGTAACGTCTTATGTAAACAATGCACGCGCTATTGAGACAATGATTGACGCCGCGTGATATGTCGAAACAGTCATCTGTTACAGAGATATTAGAAAATCTCTGTGAAACAGATTGGTCGGGTGTTCGATCCCTGCATTGGCCGAGAAAGTCCATCCAGATTTTCCGGCGTGGTTTCCCCTTGTCAGTGATGCAGGACGGAGGGCCTGACAAGGACAGCTGTCTAATCGTTCGGATGGGACGAAAACCCAGGTCCCGTGTACAAATTGGCAGTTGGAAATCGATATAAGAGTAAGCCGTAGCGGCGCTGCCCGGGCAAAATTTCCCTCATAGCACACTGTATGGCGTATGCCCGTCTTCATTAGCCCAGTTTAGGAGCAAAACATTAGGACGTTAAACCCCATTTCATTTCATTTCATTTCCCATTAGCTGTGGACTGAAAATATCAGCACATTAAATCACAGTATCGTTAAAATATTTTAGATTATGTTTGCGTTAGAAAGGCCCCAGCCTTGATCCGTAACAGTACTTCAAATACAAAATCCACTGTCGGAATTCAGCAAACTAGTGGATCCACCAAATGTTCCCTGTACTAGACATGCTTACTTTTTTAAAACCTCTTGTAATCACTTTTCAAATACGAAATGAAATGAAATGGGGTTTAACGTCCTACTATTCTGCTCTTAAACTGGGCTAATGAAGACGGGCATACGCCATACAGTGTGCTATGAAGGAAATTTGCCCGGGCAGCGGCACTGTGGTCTACTCTTATATCGAATCCCAGCTGCCAAGGAATCTTTTACGTACACGTGTAAATGGAACCTCGGTTTTTCGTACCATCCGAACGATGAGACAGATGTCATTGTCAGGCCCTCCGTCCTGCACCACTGACAAGAGGAAACTACGTCGGAAAATTCCGACGAACGGATTGTATTTGGAAATAGGTTTTAGAGCAAAGGTGGTAACCTTTTACGTCCCATGTGCTAAATTTTATCAGTACCATTCAGGTGTACTATATGGCCGAATGGTTAGCGCGTGCACGCTGCATCATAACGTCTGTCATTCAGTCAACTGGCGTGGTTTCGATGTCCCAGTTGGAAGTGATAAGGAGTAGGATCGCCTGTCCATCCTCTTGGGTTTCCCCCGGTCCTCCATTTTCCTCCCAGTGGCGCATTTAATAAGATTCTGGTTCACTAACCGTTGGATTCCGTGTTTTGGCGAGGGAGGACGCGGTTTCCCCCTGTCTAGCATCTTCAATAGAAGGCTTAATCTCGCCTTAACTACGTACATCTTAAAACTCGCGATCGTTGCTTCAGGAACATGCCTGTCTAGTCGCTTTCACATGGCACAATTTGTCTCATTGCGCACTACATGGTCTAAGACTGTCTTCATTATCCCAGTTGATGCAAACAAGTAGAACGTTAAATCCCTTTTCACTTCATTTGCCGCTAGCATGCATTGGCCGAGAAAGTTTATCCAGATTTTCCGGCGTGGTTCCCCCTTGTCAGTGATGCAGGACGGAGGGCCTGACAAGGACAGCTGTCTAATCATTCGGATGAGACGAAAAACCGAGGTCCCGTGTACACATTGACGTGCACGTAAAAGATCCCTTGACAGTTGGAATTCGATATAAGAGTAGGCCGTAGTGCTGCTGTCCGGGCAAAATTTCCCTCATAGCACACTGTATGGCGTATGCCCGTCTTTATTATCCCAGTTTGGAGCAAAACAGTAGGACGTTAAACCCCATTTTATTTCATTTCATTTGCATCATTGTTAAACAGATGCTTCAAACACAGATGTAATACCTGGTGAAGATGCAGCGGAACTGTATGCTGAGGCGAAGTCAGAAGATACCAAAACAAATAAACTACCACCTTTACCGCCAAGTACCCATCGGAAACTAAGCTGTGGTGAGATAGGTTAGTATGCAAAATACACACAATTATACACAAACCATACACACGTTATACACAAATTGCACAAAAGGTACACACATTATACATACATTGCACACTAGAGACACACATTATACACAAATTGCACACAAGAAACACACAAACACATATTATACCCAAAAAAATATTCGCAAATTCTACATCAATTATACACAAATTACAGAAAATTATACAAAAAGTACACACACTATACAAAAATAACACGAAATATGCGCAAATTGTATAAAAAATGTACACAAATTACCAACTATGTGGTAATCTAAACAAATTACCACCCCTCCAGCAAGTACTCACATAAACGTAAACTGTTGGAAGACTATGACATTTTACCAGACAGGCGCTGATAAATGCAATCGTCTGATACATTTGTATCATTAATAACGAACATTTTCTGAAATATCCTGAAGTAAAAATGCGAAAATATTTATAAAAGCATATAGGAAGTTTTTCATAATGTATAATTTATCCGCTGATAAGAATGCTGGATTCTCAATAGATTTATCCAAAAAATATCCCAAGTTGAAATGGGTACATTAAAGGCATACAAATTGTTTTAAATAATTTATACTTTAGATTAGATAAAGAGCTGACAGGTCTCACTATAATAGTTAAAAACTAGATAATGTAAAGGCAATTTGCTGAAAATTTCAGTCAAGTTGATCCACACTGAACCAAGTATTTAGAGATTGAATTTTGGGACTAGCCTCGATTATCATTACTAAAGTCGATAGGATAAAAACGTAGTCTCGATTATCCATTTTTTGATTTAATCAGAAACAGGAGATCGGGTTGTAATCCAGTATATATCACAGGCTAGCGATGCCATCGAGAGTTGATTATGGCCTGGATAAGTTAATTAATGTCTAATTAATAATTTAGATAACATACAAAGCCTAAAGAAAGACCTGGAATTGGCAGATTTAACTCTTGCATAATGTATTTTTTAATAAACATGCTTGATTTGTAAGTTTAAAATACCAAGGTGTCATTAAATATGGACCAATAATAATGTAACTCTGATTTGTATGAAACCTTTTCTTCTAAAGTTGACGGCGTTCACTAATTAGTAAACCAGGGCCCTTATTCACGAAAACTTAAAGTAAGATACAATCGAAATTTTAAGAAATACTGCAATTCGATTGGCTGACCAGTAAAATCAATTTGCATATATCCAATGAAGTTGCAGTATTTCTTAAAATCTCGGTTGTAACTTAGTTTAAGTTTTCGTGAATAAGGGCCCAGGGCGTAACTACTAGCTCAGAGCAACAAGGGGGCGGGGGGGGGGGGGTGATGGAAGTGTTCTCATGGGTTCTGTAAAATTGACGGACAATGGATATCTAAAGTTTTTATGATTGACAATTTTGGAGGGGGGGGGGGCTTCGTCCAACCTGCGCCCCCTCTCCCTTAGTTACGGGCCTGTAGTAAACATACAGAAATGTTTGTTTTTTATTCATTTCTGAATTATCTTTTATTGTTTAATCTCAGTTCATCCTGTTGTACGTTCGAATTCATCACAATTACTCCAATCAGAACAACCCCCTCCTCGACCACCTAGAAACACGGGCGATAGATCTAAATCTAAAAGTTTACCAACGCCTAGCCCAGGCTTACAACCAACGCCTATACCAGGCTTACCACCATCACCAGAAGCATTCCTGAATCAATCTATGAGTAAGTCAGTAAATAGTCATTAATTCTAATGATCATCATTAGAGAGGGTTTAACGTCCACTCGACAAAAACTATGTCATTTCAGAACTAACATAAGGATCAATTTTACAATTTTATTTCAATAATTCACTTGCGCGCAGGGGTCTTTAGCAGTGGAAGGAGACCGGG